>NC_140909.1:5574756-6305832 GCF_045865225.1 Trachurus japonicus
CATTCACCAACAGGGGACCAAGCAGCCAACAGGGGACTTTTTTTAGGTCCCCTGTTGGACATGCTTTAAATCAACTTAAAATCATGTGAAAAACCTTCTGGATAATTTTTTTAACTTTAGCCAAGAGGGGACCTGAGTGTGTGTGTGTGTAAATACCATATTCAGCAGTGCCCCGGCAGGCTGGAGCAGGGTTTTTTTTAACGACTCATTCACACACGTCGTTTCTTACACTCCTCCATAGTTGTGAACGACTTGCAGCCCCGGCAGCCTTTCAGACTGTAGAGAGGCTATCAAACAGGCTCCTTAGTGAACATACCAGTACCTTGAAACATAATTTGTTATTCTTTGTAACAAAATATAAAGGTTCTGTTTTCATGGATGTCTTAAGTTTAAACTCAACACTGTATTAGGTATAATAGAAATTTTAAAATATTGAAAAAATTGATCACCCATAACAAAATTTTAAATAAAATGGTCATTTAGATAATTTCTGTTGAATTCTGATTAAACATTAAAAATAATTGACCTTGTTATTGTTGCTTGTCCAGTTTTTTTAAGCACAGGGTTTCAATTTTACAATATACATGTGTTCTCAATCTGTATAGGAATTATTAGTTGACTTACATTGCAGAAAAAGGTCCACACTTGGTTTATATGGAATGACAGGGGTCCACTGTTGGTTGATGCATAATGACACACGATCCCACTTAGTTAGCATGGAGTGACATACACACTCCATCATGTATGAATAAGAAAGAAAAAAGCAAAAGTGATAGTTTTTAAGAGAAAACTTTCATCAAAACTTAAAACAAACATTTCTAATAAAGTAGCACCAATAATGTTGTAATATTTTTTTTTTACTGTAGGGTGTACTACTGCAACACACATTTCTACAGTCTATTCATTTTTTAATAGAGGGTTTTAGGATTTAGGGTAATCTTAATGTACTTGCATCATAAATCTGTATTCATAAGGATGTATTGTATTTACAGAAAACTCAATGGCAACCTATGATGATATATTATGTAGAAGTAAACCATCAAAGAGTAACTGATATTAAAGTATTGGCACGGCAATTTGTTATCTTTGGGGAAAATACAGAGGGTTTGGGAGATCATCAGTTTGTCAGAGATACAAGGGATAATTCATTGAGAGGATTAATCTCACAAAGTCCCTTTGTTAAACTATTGCCAGACACATTTCTACAGTCTATTAATTTTTCACTGTATTGGTGTTTTATACTACTTAACTGCATTGTTGTCATGGGAAAATACTTAAACTACTCACAGTTTGACATGGCCTGATGGATCAGAGCCACAAAAAGTTACTTTTTGGCCACGTACATCTCATATAGATGAAGCCCTGTTGGGGCCACCTATGGTCAGACTTTTACTTTTTAAATGCATGTGATTTCAATTAATTTTAATGTATTTGCGTCATAAATCTGTATAGGAATGATTCGTTGATTTACGTTTTAGAAAAAGGTCCACACTTGGTTTATATGGAATGACAGGGGTCCACTGTTGGTTGGTGCATAATGATACAAGTGCCCACTTAGTTAGCATGGAGTGAAATACACACTCCATCATGTATGAATAAGAAAGAAATAAGCAAAAGTGATCATCCGTAAGATAAATTTTTCATCAAAACTGAACACAAACATTTCTAATAAAGTAGCACCAATAATGTTGTAATTATTTTTAAATGTAGGGTGTACTACTGCAACACACATGTCTACAGTCTATTAATTTTTTAATAGAGGGTTTTAGGATTTAGGGTAATCTTAATGTACTTGCATCATAAATCTGTATTCATAGGGATGTATTTTATTTACTGTTTTTATATTACAGAAAAGCTCAATGGCAACCTATGATGATATATTATGTAGAAATAAACCATCAAAGATTAACTGATATTAAAGTATTGGCACGGCAATTTGTTATCTTTGGGGAAAATACAGAGGGTTTGGGAGATCATCAGTTTGTCAGAGATACAAGGGATAATTCATTGAGAGGATTAATCTCACAAAGTCCCTATGTTAAACTATTGCCAGACACATTTCTACAGTCTATTAATTTTTCACTGTACTGGTGTTTTATACTACTTAACTGCATTGTTGTCATGGAAAATACTTAAACTACTCACAGTTTGACATGGCCTGATGGCTCAGGAGCCACAAAAAAGTTACTTTTTGGCCACGTACATCTCATATAGATGAAGCTCTGTTGGGGCCACCTATGGTCAGACTTTTACTTTTTAAATACATGTGATTTCAATTAATTTTAATGTATTTGCGTCATAAATCTGTATAGGAATGATTCGTTGATTTACGTTTTAGAAAAAGGTCCACACTTGGTTTATATGGAATGACAGGGGTCCACTGTTGGTTGGTGCATAATGATACAAGTGTCCACTTAGTTAGCATGGAGTGAAATACACACTCCACACAGACACACAAACACATGCAAACACACATATTTCAACTTAAGTAGCACTGGTAAAGTTGTAATTGTAGTTTTGTTTGTAAACATGGGGTTAGGGTTAGTTACTGTGAAAACTCAATGGCAACCTATCATGATACTTAAGGGAATATTTCAGTTATTGACATTCATGGATCAACAATAAAACATGTATGGGAAAATAAAAGAGGAAGCTGGGGGGTCATCAGTTTGTCTGAGATACAAGGGATAATTCTTCTAGAGGATGGATTAACCTCAAAAGCTCAAAACTTTCATCAAAACTTAATACAAACATTTATAATGAAGTAGCAACGGTAATGTTGTGTTTTTTTATGTGGAGTGTACTGTGAAAACTCAATGGCAACCTACGATGATATATTATGTACAAGTAAACCATCAAAGAGGTACTGATATACGACAATTTGATATGGGAAAATACAGAGGGAATGGGGGATCATCAGTTTGTCAGAGATACAAGGGATAATTCATTGAGAGGATCCCTATGTTAAACTATTGCCACACACATTCACACAGTCAAAATGTTTTTAAACTGCCACGACCTCGAGAAAGCCATCCATGCGTTGCAGTAATCAGTTCTAGATTGGACTATTGCAATGCACTTTATGTTGGCGTCTCCCAGTCTTCGCTCAGTCGCCTCCAACTTGTCCAAAACGCTGCTGCCTGTCTTTTAACTAACACTAATAGACGTGAGCACATTACTCCTGTTCTTAGCTCCCTTCACTGGTTCCCTGTCCCTTACAGAATTGATTTTAAACTTTTAATGTTTGTTTTTAAAGCACTTAACGGCCTGGCCCCACTGTATTTATCTGAGCTACTTTATTAGAAATGTTTGTGTTAAGTTTTGATGAAAAATTTCTCTTAAGGATGATCACTTTTGCTTATTTCTTTCTTATTCATACATGATGGAGTGTGCATTTCACTCCATTTACTTACATTCAAAACAGACTGACTGAAACATGGGTACATGCAATATAGAGTCACAGAGCATTTTTATGAGCTACCATTCTCTGCCAGAAATGTTGTGTGGGAACAACATCTTACTTAACATGGGACAAGAAATTAGGATTCATCAGATTGTCAGAGATACAAGAGATAAGGCATTGTGTGGATGGAATAACCCCAATAGCTCAATGTTGAACTGCTGCAACACAACTAAAAAAAGTTAACAGTGGTGTGGACCGTGTCTGAGGAATATAGTTCTTGCTGTGTCCTAATTGTCCTTTACAAGGCTTTGTAAGGCTTTGCATGTGTTTTTATATTTATGCGTTCCTTTGTTTCCCTTGATTTTCTAAATACCTCTTAATGAGTAGTTTAACAGGGGTTTTTTTGGGGTTATTCCGTCCACACACTGACATATTCCCTGTATCCATGACAATCTGATGAATCCTAATTTCTTATTCCATGTTAATTGTTGTTCTCAGACAGCATTACTACTAGCAGACAACAGTGGCTCATATAAAGGCCCTGTCACAGAATATTATAACAGGTAATTACACACCTTCACAAAACTCATCAAAGAACTGACAATTCTTTAGACAAAATGGAATATTGCTGGTACACCCACTCTTTACAGTTGCCACAGAAGTTGAGTCACCAAAGGCCATAGGTGCGTAGGTAGCACATGGCCAACCTAAGACCTGGGAATACCTGTGTCTCAGTTGGTCTGATTTGGATATAAGATATTGGCTGAAAGAAGGTAGAAACTCTGAAGCCCAACCTGAAAATACCTAACGACCATCGTCAGCTACGACAAACCATCCCCCACACTGCCCACACTCAAGGACTGACACGGGTCATCTGGCTCTCACTCCGCTCTCACTCCATTCACTCACTTCTCAGATCCCAGTTCAACAACTCTACCTTAAAGATAGGATCTGTGAAATACATGAGTGCTGGTGACTTAACTACTTCAATGTAGAGGAATGTTTTGTGCCCACATCATAGACTGAAACCCCATTAAAAATGTTCAACTCTACTTAGAAAACTGTGTGTAAATGTAATGAAGTTGCATTGCTTACTACAAAATGCACAAGGTTATACCTAGATAATAAGGACTATACACACTTGTGTTTAGCTGGGTACTGAAACGAAAGAAAATCATTAGGAAACAACCAAAATAGATAACAAATTAATTACTTAAAAATATAAATAAATTAGATAACGTTTTACTATCTTCTGAACACAATTAATTGAATTTGTTTATAATCCACTTCAGATGCTATGAATAAGGTAATATGGGATTGTTGAATGTACAATCCACACATCCTGAAAGCAACCAGACCCATTTTTGCTGAGCACCAGTGTGAACTGAATACAGCTTTTATTGTGTACTCCCCACTTAATGTAAACTCTCTGATCCTGTGCCAATCCTGTACCTTTTGACAACTTTAAATTAGGTTTCAATTTATACACCAATTTTATCTATAGATGTGTATGACTATGTGATACAGTGTGTAATATACAGAAGGAAAAAAAACACAAATTTAGTTTTAGTTTTCATTTTTGTTGTGGACCAAAAATATTCAGACAGGTATACATGAACTCCAGTAGAGCTAATAGTTTGGTAAGTAAAAATGTGTGTTGCAGTAGTTCAACAGTGGGTATTTTGGAGTTATTCCATCCACTATAGCTGATTTATCCCCTGTATCTCTGGAAATCTGATTATACCTAATTTCAGACAACATTTCTACTGGCACACAATGGTAGATCATATAAAGGCTGACAAAATATTATACTCATCACAAGGCATCACACACCTTTACAAAACTCATCAAAGACTTGACAGGGTGGATTATTGCTGGGACACCCACTCTTTACAGTTGCCACAGAAGTCCATAGGTGTGTAGCACATGGCCAACCTAGGACTGGGGAATTCCATTGTCTGTTAGTCTGATTTGGATATAAGATCTTGGCTGAAGGATGTTAGTCTTTTCCAGGTTGCCCTTCAGAATTGCTAACGACCATCGTCAGCTACAAGAAACCATCCCCCACACTGCCGACAGTCAAGGACTGAGACAAGTCATCTGGCACAGATTTAAAGCCCTCACTCACTTCTCAGAAGCCAGTTCCACATTTAGAGTGGAGAGTGGAGGTAGAGTTAAGCCTACCACACACATAAAGATAATCGGGCTGATTTTGCCCCGATTTTCCCCCTTCCGACCAAAGACAAAAATCGGCCGATTATCCTAAAGTCTTAAGATTATTTTATGAGATACTCTTGTAGTGTGTGGTGTGTTAAGAGTCAAAATTCTCACAACAATCGCCTCGGAAAACGTTCGGCGCCGATAATCGTAAATATTAAACATGTTCAATATTTCCGAATCAAAAGTCATCTTGCGTGTGGAAAGCCGGTGTTGTGCTGAGAAGTGCCTGCTTGCCAAGCTCTGCATGCTGCTCGCGGCAAGCCACTTCTCGACACAACACCGGCAATCCCACAGAGAGCCACAGTGCAGCCCTGGCAATACATGAGGGTCACACAGACATCCACGCATACACGGGAGATTTCCTGATAGCCGATAGCAAAGACGGTAGCGATCATAGCCGGCAACAGCCAGCAATAGAGCAGCCATATTTAAACGATCATGTGACCGCCGCTCACAGCCGCTTTACTGCTCGGCGTCCGAAGCCACAGACACACAGACACACACAGATGGTATCGTTGTAAAGGCTGAAGTGTCCCGCTTTCATTTTTAAAAAATTACATCGCTCTCATTGTCCATTCCGGAAATAGACCGAAAGAGTAGCTACAACAATACTGATCTCTTTCTGAGTTTTCTGACCGGAGGGTCAAGATTCTGAAAAATCTTAATGTGTGTGGTGCGCTGTGTTTGGAATATCACAGCACACCACACACAATACGATCAAAACTGTTCAATCACAGATTTTTTATCTTCATGTGTGGGGTCTTTCACAGATAAAAAAATTGGTTGAAATTTAGAGAATCTTTATGTGTGTACCAGGCTTTAGGATCTGTGAAATACATGAGTGTTGATGACTTCACTACTTCAATGTAGAGGAATGCTTTTGTGTCCACATCATAGACTGAAGTCTATGGGTGGGAATTGAGAACCGGTTCCTCTTCAGAACTGGTTCCCACGTGATCATTTCCTTGGGATTGTGTGCGTGCATGCTTAATGATTCCGCTAATCGATTTAGCTTTTTCCTTTGCAAATGTGCATGTTTCTAACCCAAACAACACACGCCGTGTTCAGGTCAGAACGAAGGCAAACACGGCGTCGAGACAGAAGCGCTCTAAAGTGTCGGGGTAGATGTGATGTGACAAAAAATATTCATATTTATAAAACACTGCATACACACACTTGCAAGTCAAGTGCCTACAAGGCACATACATACTGTAGATAGTAAGGAATACACACTTGTGTTTAGCTGGGTACTAAAACATCAAAAAATCATTAGGAAGCAACCCAAATGTGTAACAAATTAATCACTGAATCAGATTGCCATTCTACTATTTGTTTTCAAAATAAATTTGATTAGAATTAGATTTATTGTGTACCTCCCACTTAACTCATTGAGTGCCATTGACGTACATATACGTCAAACGCAGTTTTCTGCAGCTGGTAAATGGGGACGCTGTCGCCCACACTGTGAGTTATTTTGGGGCTTCTGGGATGTGTAGAACGAATGAGACTATAGATCAGAGCAAGAAGTGAAGAAGAAGGAGAAGACGAGTGCGATCGCTACGGAGATAAAAAAAAAGTTGGAAAAAGTTTCTATTTCTAGAGAAAAATGACGGGCAGAGCCTGGAACAAGTGTAACGTGGAGCTGTGATGAAAAATCTCTCTTACGGATGATCACTTTTGCGTATTTCTTTCTTATTCATACATGATGGAGTGTGTATTTCACTTCATGCTAACTAAGTGGGCACTTGTATCATTATGCACCAACCAACAGTGGACCCCTGTCATTCCATATAAACCAAGTGTGGACCTTTTTTTTCTGCAATGCAAAACAATAAGTAAAATGCATCCCTATTAATATAGATTTAGAATGCAAGTACATTAAAATTGATTGAAACCATGTGCTGTTAAAAAGTAGAAGAGTGACAATAGGTGGCCACCACAGAGCTTCATCTATATGGGACATTAGGTGACTACAGAATAACACTTTGTGGCTCTGGGCCATCAGACCATGTTGAATCCTGAGTTTAGTTATTTAAAGTAGTTTTCCCATGACAACAATGCTGTCAAGGAGTATGAAACTTCATTAAGTCAAAAACTTGACAGACTGTAGAAAGGTGTGTTGCAGTGGTATATCATATTACTTAGTGAGGTTAATCCATCCTCTAGAAGAATTATCCCTTGTATCTCAGACAAACTGATGACCCCCCAGCGCCTCCTTTATTTTCCCATACATGTTTTATTGTTGAGCCATAAATGTCAATAACTGAAATATTCACTTAAGTATCTTGATAGGTTGCCATTGAATTTTCACAGTACATCCCATGTTTTAAAAAAACTACAATGAAAACTTCACCTGTGCTACTTTAGTTTAAATATGTGTGTTTGCATGTGTTTGTGCGTGTGTGTTGTGTGTATTAATAGTTACAAATGTTTGTATTAAATTTAGATTAAAAATGTATCTTAAAACTTAGCAATTTCTCTCATTTCTGCTTATCCACCCATGCTGGAGTGTGTATGTCGCTCCGTGCTATCTCAGTGGGAGCTTGTGTCATTATGCCCCAACCAACAGTGGACCCCTGTCATTCCATATAAACCAAGTGTGGACATTTTTCTGTAATGTAAAACAGTAAATAAAATACATCCTCATAAATACAGATTCATGATGCAAGTACATTAAATGTGACCTAAAACCCTGAGTTTTAATTCAAATATTTTTCCTATAACAACAATGCAGTCAAGGAGTATAAAACTCTTGTAGGGGAAAAATTAATAGACTGTAGATATGTGTGTTGCAGTAGTGCACCCTACATTTAAAAATAATTACAACATTATTGGTGCTACTTTATTAGAAATGTTTGTGTTCAGTTTTGATGAAAAATTTCTCTTACGGATGATCACTTTTGCTTATTTATTTCTTATTCATACATGATGGAGTGTGTATTTCACTTCATGCTAACTAAGTGGGCACTTGTATCATTATGCACCAACCAACAGTGGACCCCTGTCATTCCATATAAACCAAGTGTGGACATTTTTCTGTAATGTAAAACAGTAAATAAAATACATCCTCATAAATACAGATTCATGATGGAAGTACATTAAATGTGACCTAAAACCCTGAATTTTAATTCAAATATTTTTCCTATAACAACAATGCAGTCAAGGAGTATAAAACTCTTGTAGGGGAAAAATGAATAGACTGTAGATATGTGTGTTGCAGTAGTACACTCAACATTTAAAAATAATTACAACATTACTGGTGCTACTTTATTAGAAATGTTTGTGTTAAGTTTTGATGAAAAATTTCTCTTACGGATGATCACTTTTGCTTATTTCTTTCTTATTCATACATGATGGAGTGTGTATTTCACTTCATGCTAACTAAGTGGGCACTTGTATCATTATGCACCAACCAACAGTGGACCCCTGTCATTCCATATAAACCAAGTGTGGACCTTTTTCTGTAATGTAAAACAGTAAATAAAATACATCCTCATAAATACAGATTCATGATGCAAGTACATTTAATGTGACCTAAAACCCTTGGTTCAATTCAAATATTTTTTTCTGTAACAACAATGCAGTCAAGGAGTATAAAACTCTTGTAGGGGAAAAATTAATAGACTGTAGAAATGTGTGTTGCAGTAGTGCACCCTACATTTAAAAATAATGACAACATTATTGGTGCTACTTTATTAGAAATGTTTGTGTTAAGTTTTGATGAAAAACATAATCTTAAGAATGATCACTTTTGCTTATTTCTTTCTTATTCATACATATTACATATTAATGTATTTCCTATTACTGTAATTGGTTGAAACCAGATGTATGGAGCATTTTGACTATTTAAAATTGAGATGATAGTAGGTCCCCTCTTGGACTGCTAAGAATGACAGAGGCAACACATTTATGGATGAGTAAAGACAGACAAGCAAATTATCTTTGTTAAGAAAAAAGGAATTCATTCATTAAAGCTGGTTTTAAGTAAATGTTGTTGCTTATACTGCAGAACTTGATATTAGTGCATGCAGCCATGTTACTTCTGAATTGCATGCAATTCAATAAAAAAAAATTACTCTCAAATGTGGCCATGATTATTTAAATATATATATAATTTGTATTACAGAGACTTTAAAATAAGTAATGATAACTCTCAAGTTATATTATCCATTCTTGAAAGAAACTGAGAAAGTCATTGTTGTAAACAAAGACTCATTAGGTGAATGGGTCGTTAGGTGAATGAATGGGTACAGACAGCTCCACTGCAGTATGTGGAGGTCCACTCTTTGATAGGTAAATGTCGCTCAGAGATCCAAGTCCCCTCTTGGCAATTTCTTTAAAAATAATTAAAAGTCACATTTTCAGTAATATTATGGTAAAACACCTTAAAAGTCAATTTTATATTCCATTTTTGGTTTTTCAAAATAAGCAGAAACATAAGACCCCTCTTGGCAGCTTGGCCTGACAGGTCCCCTCTTACCCCTATTGGTGTGTATGTGTGTGTGTGTGTGTGTGTGTGTGTGTGTGTGTGTGTGTGTGTAGGTGTGTGTATGTGTGTGTGTGTGTGTGTGTGTGTGTGTGTGTGTGTGTGTGTGTATGTGTGTGTGTGTGTGTGTGTGTGTGTGTGTGTGTGTGTGTGTGTGTGTGTGTGTGTGTGTGTGTGTGTGTGTGGGTGTCAAGATAATTATTTGTCACATTCACTCTTGTTGTAATGATTCGTCCCTCAGTTTGCAGCAATATGCAGTCACATTCAGCAGCTAAATATGCTGCACGTTTCTCACCTAATAGAATCTGTTCATTTTCACTCTCAAGTTTAACGACTACACGCTTTCTTGGCATGATCACAAACATGTGCTCTCTCTCTCTCTCTCTCCCTCTCTGTGTGTCTCTCCCTCCCTCTCCAGGAAAGCAGGAAAGTCTATCTGAAATTACATTAAATTCTTAATGGTGTAGACAGCAAGTAATTACCATCAGCCAGAGCCTGATCCCATTTCCAGATTGGCTTTATTGTAACGTCCCTGCCTTGAAATCAAACAAATAAAGACACAATGAGAGGCCCGGGTTGGGTTACACAGGTCTGCTGAATAGGGGAGGCTACATTTCCAAAGTTATGACATCAAATACGACCCCCATACCCTCCCGACGCACACACACACACACTTTGTTAGCCATTTTCAATAATGCATCTCCATATTCTCCTGCTGAAAATCACTGCCTTTGATCTAAAACATCTTTCATTTGCTGTGATGCAACAAAATATAATACAACCACCCTCTTTTGATCCTGCCGTGGATTACGTTACTAATTTCCTTTATTCCTCCGTCCCTACCCGTTTCTCTGTTTCATCCTGTTTCACCCCTGCAAAACACAGACAGGGGAGTCCAGAGAATTTGCTGCAGCTACATGTGTCTGAACAATTTTTTGAACTGCAAACAGGTTAATACCATCCTGCCACGACATAGTATTTATCTCCAATCCCAAACCCTAAGGCGGTGCAATGTTCTTCCTGTTCCCATGTCTTAAAAAAAACCCTGTTATTTTACTCAAGAGATCGTATTTTTAATATTTATGCAAATAAACACTTAAATCGCCCATTGCAGCTGTGTCACCAATTTCTATCTGGAAAAAGGTCACAATTCTGCATAAAAACAACACAATCCAACTCTTCTGCTTCTAATAAGATATAACTTTTCATGTGTGCATCTTCCAGTGAGACACTATCCAGACTGGACTATAATGTACGAGCCTGTGTGCACAGACCAGTGTGGCAGTATACAAGCGTTTTCCTGGTGAACAGCCAATTCTTTCAAAGGCCATCATCATCATCATCATCATCAAACATCTTCAGGGAGTCTGTTCCCTCAGTGACAGAAAGCACGACCCATTTATTTACAATATAGCACTGTTTAACATTTCCTTTCATCCTTACTAGACCAGACTCAGTGACATGCTCTTACTCCGAGTCGGCAATATGGACTTTGTTTGGACACTTGTGTTTTCTATGAAGCAAAAAAGTCGTGCAGTATTTTGACTGATCATGTTTTTCTTCAATAAAATTCAAGTTCTTTTGAAAATATACTTCAAAAACTGAGGCATAAAAACAATTTTTTAGCCATCTTCTTGAATATAAGTCATACACAGATCCTGTATCTGTTTCCTATCTTTTTAAACGCTTGAGCAACATCGTCAGTAACTCTTTCCATGTTTTGCAGTGTTAAGATGTTTTCTCACAGACTGAACCTCCTCCTAACAGAGGCTCGGGCCTCCCTTGGCGACACCTTTAGGGTGTAATTGACGGGTCAGTGGCCTAATTAGCATCAGACAACTTGTTTACCTTTGTGCAGAGCTGAATAGCAGAGAGACTTTTTTTTTCCAGGACAGACCTGTTTTTTTTAACCAGACACACATTTTTAACCAGTGTGATGCAACAACATCAATAAACAGCTTGAGCTGACGGCACAATGTGATGTTGCACCTACAGTATTATTGTTGACAATGGATGCTCAGCGACAGGTGAGTTTTCACAAATTAATTTCCAAATAAGCAGAGCTTTGGGCAATTTAATTGTTGGCAACTTGGCAGCATTTGAATTAAGACTTTTCTCTGTATCTATAGGTTTCAACACTCACAGGATGAGATGAAGACATCGACTCTTCATTCACACTGAATCTGTTTGGCACGAATAACACATCCACTGGTTTTCTTTCCCAGTCGTACTGACACAGTAAACATCAAGAAGGAATTAGTCACTTTGTGTTTGGCAGCGGTGCTCTGTAGTAATCTCCTCCGTTCCTTCACAGTCACTACAGCTCAATTTTTGCTCGTATCTTTCTACAGATGTGGACTTTGTCCTTTCATTTCTTAAAGTGGAGTCACATCAGAGTGGTGCTGTTAACTTCACAAGCAATGATTAAAACAACCACTTACTCTCTTTATAAACAGAACCTGGACCAGTAATTCAGGTTTTTCCGAGGAATTCATATCGTGTCTAAATGCCAGAATCCTATGAACCTATGTTAGGTCTATACATTTTAAAAGTCAGTGTTTACATCTTGTGTAAGATGAAGAATTTTTTCCAGTGTTTCTTTTATTGGCAGTGGAAAGGCTTTTTTTAGACAAAGTGTGACTAACACACTTCCATCATCCGCCTGAAGTGATAATTTATTAGTTTCTTTTCCAATTATGCACCTCTTTTTTTAAACCTTTATTTAGTTTCACTGAGAGGCAAACTACCAGTTTCTTTTCAACTTTTATTTTTCATACAAGTTCCATACATATTGCTGCTACTGTAGTTGTACATTGCTGTTGATTTTCAAGTTAAAAGTCCACTTTAAGTTGCATAAATTGATCAAATTTGAAATGAAAGTAATTTGTGGAACATGAATTTGAGGATAATGATGCCTCCTATGAAAGTAGTGCGTGCACAGTGTCCCTTCAATCAGATGTAAATCAGGACATCTCAGTTTGAGGCTTCTCTCCATACCTTCACCACCAATAAATCCTTTATAACATGTACCAACACACAGACTGTGAGAATACCATAGCCAGATATAAATGTCAAACCTTTTTTAAGAAAATGAGATTAGAATAATAACTTCCTGTCTTTAGATTTTCCTCAGCCCCAAATCACTACTTAATCCCAGAGGATTTTACCACCCCCGGCCCCATCACCTCCACTGCACTGAAACCAAAGCAGTTTGTTTTTTTTTTTACAATATGACACATGAATGACATACCACTGCCTGCATGCACATATAATAGAAAGTTAATAGCTTTAATAAAAACGTGACTGAAACATGAGTCAAACAGACGTTACTCGCTGTTCGTTCATGCCAACTGCTGAACTGGTTTTCTTCCAAAGTCAGTCCAGTGTTTATGCCAGCAAATGGATGTTTGTGTTTTTAATTAGGATGGTGAATCTCAGTCTGAAAGGGAACTGGTTAACTAGTGGAGAATTTAATTAAACAGTATTAGTTGAGAACAAAGCAAAGTGTTTTCAAAGACTGCTTCAGTTTACAGATGTCAAATGTCCTGGAGTCACTGAGTCTCTTGTCATGTTTCCCATTTAACCAACATGAAAGACTTGCTGTTATAATCTCCAGTACTTTTCAAATGGCTTTTATGGGGGCTAAACTGACCATAATGTCAGTCCTTATATATTTCTTTCAAATTGTTTTGTTCTTTTCTGCACCTCACACGTGCAGAATAACCAGTGTAGACACAATACACACAATGCACATAGCAGCTCTTTTGTGTTCAGAAACTCTTGTGGGATTATCAACATAACTATTTACACAGCGATCTGTTCTGTGCTCCTCCCTGACTGTCAAGGTGTGTATGTGTGATGATGGATTGAGGTTTGTGTGTGTGAGGTTGTCAATAATCTTAAAGTCAGTCACACTGAGTTTAATATTCCTGAACATTTCTCCTCCTACATGTTGTTTGCTTTGTTTTGTGGAAGTGTCACTGCAGACGTCGGCGTGATTCTCAGATCAAATGTGAGAAGAAGTTATTATACTGTCTTTATTTCACAGTAGAAAAGTTCCTTGTTGCTAGAAAAAGAAGAAGAAAGAGGCTTTAAAAGAAACTTACTTGCCCTATAAGGTCTGACTGCTCGGCTGTGTGAGCGCTCCTCGTTAATATCAGCCACTCATGCATTTCAGGAAGCCGTCTCTCCTGTCGAGGGGAACTAAGTCTGTTAACCTAATTTGGTGGAGAAGATGTGAACCAGTTATTCAGGGGGCAAAATAAACAGTATCATCATCATCATCATCATCATCATCTCTCTCATTGGCCATGTTTTGATTGATGCTGATCGCTGATCTGCTGCACAGTTCATTTTGAAAACAGTGGACTTAACTTGGCATACGTGCAAATTATTTCCCTGATGCTAATTTCGTTAAATAAGTTGCTGCAAAGATGAAATTCACCTGAGAGACACGGTGTGAATGGTAATGATGGGAGCAATGGATCCCATCCATCTGCGCTCTCTTGGCCTGACAGCCCGAAGGCAAGGAGGAGGGGGGAGGTGAACAGGTGGGCAGAGAGATAAGTGCTCATGACGTGGCCTGTTTGGTCTCAGGTTTTCCTCGCCAACGCTCATCTGCCACATGGCACCAGTTCAGCCAGTTTTGTGCTGGAAACTGAGGTGTTGTACATACAGGTGTGTTTCATCTACTCTGATTATTCTCATATTCTCTGCAGCAAGTTTGTGTGCATGCATGCACCAAACTGAGGCAACTCCTGACCATGTGGATTCACAGAAATGACAACAAAAATACATAAAATACCTAGAATAACCTGGGTGCAGTCATCAACAGTGACAAACTGGTTAGTTAAGACCAGTATCAGCTGTGTACAAATGTCACACACTCTGTATAAGGTCAAAGTATCCACCCTGAGCTCCTCCTAAATAGTTTTTGTGTCGTTACATAACAAGCTGACGTTGAGAGAGAATAATTATCACACACGAAACCGCAAAAGGTGTCATAGGAAACCATCAGCACTGTTACTTCTCTGGTCGGGACTCTGGATTATCTCGTATACAACCATCACTGACACTATACTCAAATGTGAACATTAATCCTTAATCATGATTATTATGTTAATCTGCATTAGTTTCAGCCCTGGATATGGAGACAAAACAAAAATATAATAAATGCAAATGTAACAGAACAGTCTGTGTGACGCTGTAATACATTAATGGACACAGTTTCCATGTTTACATTCACTGTTGAACTCATGATAATCATTATTGTTTGACAGGAACCAGAGCCTTTGGTTCACCATAAACTCTCTTTCAGGTCGGACCAGTTTAAGTGACGTAACGGAGAAACTTGAATTCACAAGTCAGCATTATGACAAAGTGATTATTCATCCATACAGCCTTTTTATATGGACGTCCAAAATTATACATTACGCTTTATTTTAATTATTTGAAAATTTCCCCATTGTGGGACTAATAAAAGAATAAAGGAATATTTTATTATTCATATTCCTAATTTAGAGATGTTAGGGAGTTTATGTAATCTATAACTCATTTTTGCTGAACCAAAAGCTCAACTAATATTCAAGTATCCAGTAGCGCAGACATAGGCCTACATAATATAAGGGCACAGAAGAGCAAGATAACAGAAAAGTATGGAAAATATACACTATATACATCTATATGAAACTATACTGTACATATGCATTATATGTTACAAATAAATTACCACAATAGAATAAATGGTTGGAAAAAAAACTGTACCAAATTAATATCGCCTATGGACAAATATCGAACACACATTCACTGTACTGTGTGACATTCAGCGTCTGAACTGATAATTTATCATCTTTTGACATGTTTCCAACACTGTGTGAATTCATAGTAAAGTTCCTTCAGCTTAATTTCACAAATGTCTTATTTGAGCCCAGAAGCACAGACAACTTAACATGTTCAATTCCCTCCGCACATCATCTGTTAAAGTAACACACTTCTCAACCTGTGGTTTGAATTAGCGTGTGTGTGTGTGTGTTTAGCAGGAAACTGCGTGAATGACTCTGCACTCATTTTCACCTTCTAATTCTGTATTGGCAATTTTACACATCTCTGATTAGCACATGGTGCCAAGTTATTCTGAATAAGTTTAAACTGGTGCAAGAGGGCTGAAGGAATTTTTTTTTTTTTAGCTTAGCTTAGCTTAGCTTGCTTAGCTCTGTGAGACTGAACAAGATAACACAACCACAGATTTACTCATACCTGAAAAATAAAGTGTGTTAATAGATTATGAAGCCATTTGAAGATGATGGAGTGTTTACGAACTCTTCATTATGTACAGGACACCATGAAACA
Organism: Trachurus japonicus; assembly: GCF_045865225.1. NCBI lineage: Eukaryota > Metazoa > Chordata > Actinopteri > Carangiformes > Carangidae > Trachurus > Trachurus japonicus. Next base: position 5,591,214 of record NC_140909.1, read on the forward strand.
TCCGTTGGTAACCTGAATTATTATTTACAGATGGTTGAGATTTTTCTATCAACATTGTGTAACTGTGTTACCTCATAAGTGCTTTATTTTTTCATTATCAACGCTGTAGTTCTCCTGGTTTTGTTTTTGTCCTCCAGAGAAACCTTTGACTTTTGCCACATGCTCACAATTGTACTGTAAAATCCATATAAGCAGACACGGCAAGAATTAAATAACCCCTCCATTTATAAATAAGCCTCTTAGAGGAAGAGAAGCCTTACGGCACTCATCATCTCTGTTGATCATGGGTTTGTAGCTGGAATGCAAATCTCTGTTGTCCACAGGTTAATCCTGGGATTTGAGGGATTTTAGATACTTCATCAGACAAATTTATCTGCGATGAGCACAGATGACACGTTGGACCCTAATTTGGAGGTTGTGCACGGAGGAGTTACAGAGATTGTATTCAGATTTTTTTATATACTTGCAACTATTTGTTTGGTTTTTTAAGGCAATTTAGGCAAGACTCACTTTCCATTTTTAAATGTCAAAGACCACAACTTCCCCGCTCCACTCACTCACTCACCTGCTGGAGCTAAGTGCAGTTGTGTTCTGTTTTCCACTTCGTACAAACTTCATAAAAGTCACTTAAATAAATGTCACGCTTATCAGTTTTATTTACAAGCTGAATGCAAATGAAATACAACAGCTCTGTTTCTGGCAGGGCTGTAATAGTACAGTGCTTTTTGAGATGAGATATTATAATGGAAATGACAAAATAATATATATTTAATGAAATTAGGAACAAAATGTTAGAGGAGGAGAAAATGTAAATAACTCGACCATAACCGACCATAAAAGAGAAGAGAGGCTAACAATAGAGTACAAAAAACATCTGTATGTCGGCCTGCACACCTGCACACATTTCTGCACTGGTACAATTTGTCACAAAAAAGCTGAAGTGTCGTCTTATTTCACCAGTAGTGAACACTCAAGTTGCCACAAAGAAACATCCCAGTGAGTTTTTGGACCAATCATAGGCTCTGTTTGTTTCCTCTGGGTCTTCACCCACCTCTGAGCACCATGGACCAACTGTGCAGGCTTTGCAGTGACGCCGCTCTGCCAAGACACCGTGTACTGGCATCGAGGAGCAGCTCAGCACAATATGCTGCCACCTCGACAAGAGCTGCAGGAGGAGCAGTGTGCTGCTGCTGCTGCTGCTGCTGCTGCTGCTGCTGCTGCTGCTGCTGCTGCTGCTGTGTGACGTCCAAATTCTTTGCAATGCTGATGTGCAAGAGAGTCTGAAGTTGTCCAGACCATGTGCTGGTCCACAGAGGCAACAACAGGCCTTAACTGGTCTGACTTTGAAGGCCAAGCCCTCATCTGGCCTAACACCTGTGTGTTAGCGAGCTGATCTCTAGACTAAGCAGTTATCCTCCAGACCAGAACCTCCAATCCCATAATGCAATCCAGCAGCTCAGTCAGGCCTTCACCATGCAAACCCCACACAGATCAAGTCAGCAGATGCACAAAAGCCTTCGTCATCCGACACCCAGCAGCGAAACTAGAATCAGCCGGAGGAACCAGGCCTTCTTCATCCACCGACCCCACAACTACTGACGCTGAATGTGTTTGTCAATGAGCAAACAAAGCTGGGCGAGAAACAAAGATGAACTTTCTCTCTCAAGAGAGGGAAGATGAAAAGAGACGACTTGACGACTTTACAACTCCCTGTTTGACCCACAGATGAAGTTTCACGCTGTCTTTTTGAAACAGACGGTGCTCCTGCCTGAAGCTTCAAACCAGATTCTCCTCCAGAGGGAGAGACCTTGAATTCAAACAGCTCACATTAAAGCTGCAGCTTCTATAGATGTATAAAAAGAAATCTGCAAAAGGTAAAAAATGCTGTCAGGGATGATGGATGAGGTAAAGAGAGAATACAAGGCTGCTCTTTACAGACACAGACGAGCAGCAGCTGACTGACAGCGTGTTATCCACCGGCTGCAAGACACGTGTGTTCATTTACAGCAGAGAAACCTTCAGCCAGGATGAATCTCCAGTTATGTGAGGAACTAATTCACAACAGCAGCAGATTGCACGGTCTCTGTGTTCTCCTGCTGCAACATGCCACAGTGACAGACAGGAGAAGTGACACGGGCAGGTTCCCCTGGACGGTGATAATTGGTGATGCTAAGTGATGCAGGTCTGGCTGCTGCTGCTTCCTGGATGATGGTTTCCTCTCCAAAAAAAGAGAGCTGCTGAGGGCAAAGCATTTTCTCTGCCATGCTGGATGTCATCATTATTTCTCTCAGTGATGCAGACTGGTTCAGACTGGTGGCCAAGAACAAAACCCAGAACTGTTCCTTAGCCTCAAAAAAGACAAAACCGGTTTTGATGATGATGGCAATAAAAGACATAGAGACACACAGACAGTTTAAGCAACACTTTGCTTAGAAAAACAAAGTAAAAGTCTAACATATCACCACTATAGATGTCTGATTTCTTTTACTCAATCAATATTTAAACATTATTTGTAGAGGAATTAACAAAAATGCAAAATTCTTGCAATGCAACCTTTAATCAGATCCACACCAAAATTGAACTGGATATGGATTTGCACTCATAATTTGAGGATTTACAAGGGAAATGGACACAACAGATCAGAGTGAAGTTAAAATGCGAAAAAAGTGTTGTCATTACACTTTTGCGATACTCTTATATCGACACATCTGAAAAACCACCTCATGAGAGCGTACAAATGTTTTGGCGATATTTGAGAGGTTTTTCAAAATGTAGGTGTTTCCATCACCAGTTTTTAATTGCGATATTTAGGTTTTGTGCATTTCCAGGGGGAATGGAAATGCACCTAGTTTAATTGATGGGGAAAATGAACTTGCAGGAACACAGAGCACAAGCACGAACGCAGGTAAACCAACTAAGGACAAGTGGAAAACACTGAAGTCAAATACACAAGGGAGAAAGGAGGCACAGGTGAGAAAGCTAATCAACACAGGTGAGACACATGAGCACAGGAAGACAAGACACAGGGAAATTCACAATAAAACAGGAAACAAGAGACAGACAATGACACATCGTTGGTGATTGAACCATCAACCCTCAGGGTCTCTCTCACTCCGTCCCTTTACCAAGTTCAGTGAAAAGCGTTTGAGCGCGTTTCATGTGATCCTGCTGACGGATGAACAGTCATTTTGTTTATCACTAGAAAATACGCTTCATCTGGTAGCAGCATGGTATTCTGGAGCTTTTATTCAATCTTTACTATATGTTTGTTACATTTTTTTGTTATACTGTATGTTGTCACTGATGGATACTTCTGTAGGGAGAGGAGTTTGTTCAGGAGACGAGCTCTTTCATTGAAAACGGAGCAGGTCTGGAGGAATCCTCCCTGTTCCAGCCGAGATGAAGATGTGTTTTTGTGGTTGCCGTGGTGATGCTGCTGGTGCAGAGGTTAAAGGAAGTGGAGATGTATTGTACTGTACTGTAGGTCCTTTCTGCTGTCAGGCATCATGGGAAATGTCAACTCTCTGCCCAACAAGAGTGATGATGAGCTGGAGATAAAGTGACATCTTTTCACATGAACAACAATTCATATCATATGGGTGGAAGAGGTAATAAATAAGAAAGAAGGAAGGAAATTATGTCAGAGCTTTCATATGATGCACATTTTGGGATGTACAGTTTGATGTTATTTTTTATGAGAGCTGCTGTTGTAGCCTACTGTAGTACATCCTAAATTAATTAATAAATGATTCTGTGAAAGCTCTTTGGAAGCATCATGAGATAATATATAACATCACAGCCAGGTGAATAAGAACCGCTGCTCCACTCTTGAACTCAATGAGCTCAGTTCATTTCTCTGAGAGGAGCCAACGGGCCGACGTGGGTCAGAGGGAGAACTGAGCTCCACAGTTCACTTCCTCCACAACATTCAGTCATTAGGAGAAGTCATGGGACCTAAAAAAAAAACCACACAACACAGTCACTCACACAGTCACTGTTTTTGTCGTTTTAGCCAAAACCTGAGCAACTTGAACAACCGTTCAACCTTTCTCCACGTTCACAGTCAACATGGTGATTTCTTCTTATTGAAGTCCAGTGTCAAGGGCAACGCTGCGGTAACATTAATCCACAATGACCTCACGTTTGAGTCAATATAATGAAGTTTTGATATGGTCCAGAGCTGCTGCTGCTGCGGCTGTAGAGCAGAAAGACCCTCCTTCATTTTTTATCCTCTTTCTCTGCAGCTGTGTCGATGAAGATTTAGACGGATTGATCTCATCTCTCTGCTTTTATTTATATTTTTAATCTTCATCTATTTTTACTCTTCATCCAGACATGGGACAAAAACCTGATAGCACTGATTTGCACTGTATTGCAGTATATTTTGTCTGTTGTAACGCAATAGAAGAGGAAATTAAGCCCTTTGAGTTAAGTTTAACAAAAAATATTAGTTTGGCTTGAAGTTCATAATGCAACATATTAAAAACAATAAACAGTTGATTATCGAAATCTTTCTTTATGATCTAGAGCGGTGGTTTTCTACCTTCTCCACCTCCAGGCCAAACAATATGTTCACTTTTTGTTTCAGTGATGATGATCGAACTGAAAACAAATGGGAGATCAACTTTTCCATTCGTGATTCACGATCTGGCTCTAAACTTTATTTCCTTTAGACTCTTCCAGTTGCTAAACACAGCGGTTCAGAGGCGTATCACTGTGTCGGGGGGGAAAAGAAATAAAAGGAGAAACATTTTTTAGTCATAATTATTGTGGTTGTCACATCTACTATATATAATCTCCAGGTCACAGGTAGGGAAGAAGCTCTGACCTATACAACATTTACAAATGCATGACTAAATACCTCAGAGCACATGGATAACACATTGCCTCCTCCGACACATCGGCCCCACCGCACCAACAAAATGAAGAAAACATGGCTCCCTCGACCTTTGACACAAAACGTAAAAACTTTTCTCTTCGCTATGAAAAGAATGCTGCTGCGGATTTCCAGACGCCTTTGATCAGATAATTAAATCACCGACTGCTGTTGTCTGATGTCAGCGCTGTGTTTACCAGGAGCAGCCTCATGCTCACACTGGTCGGGGCTGTCTGTATGTGTGTGTGTGTGTGTGTGTGTGTGTGTGTGTGTGTGTATCTTTGATGGAGGAATTGGACTTCAGACCACAGACAGTGCAACCAACTCTATTAGCCGCAGATGTGTGCGACCCTTAGCCCCACTGGAGACGCTCCATGTGTGGACGGATGTACACAGGTAACGACGACTGCAGAAACAGTTTTGTCACTTTAGTGGCTTCACAGCTTCGACTGGAAAGACAAAACGAAACAACAGTAATACCTCCGACCGACGTCTTGATGACATTCACAAAAATAACACAGGTCTTGTTTGTACGTAAGTGGCAAAATCGAAAACAACAAAAACAAAAAAAAGCAAAAGCGCCTGCACGAGCTCCACTCAATAGTTCTTGCTCATGCGGCGAGTGGCCATTAAGGAGCAACTGGACAGGGTCCATAAAAGTGACTGAGAGGCGCTTTACTCCATGTTTACTTTGCTGCATGGACCCATATGTGGTAATAGTAACGATCAATAACACAGCTGCTGATTCATCACTCACCCTCGGACCACGCTCTCTTCTTGGTCGAACTAACTGGCCCCGCTTGACCATTATATTGTCATGTGTTATGAGTAACACACAAGAGGTGCTTGGCAACAAATGTTGGCAGGATGTTTGAGGAATGACCCATGTAGGCCACGGTCTGCTGCACACTGAAAACAGCCATTACCTCTGACAGGCAGCACCTATCCAGCTCATTAAGTGTTGAGCCTCTCAGCTGCAGCTCAGGCAATAACACTGAATCCTCAATCCTCAACTTTCACTTTGGTGAACATCATGGGATTCATTTCTGCTTATTATGATCTCTCTTGTAATTACAAGTACGTATACATATACAGAGATACCCACGAGCAATGAGTATACATAGATACGTGCAACAGGGGAGACACTTCAGGTTGGTTCCTACAGTTTTCAGCACAATGTTATAAAATGAGCGAATGAGCATGAACCATAGACCCGTCCTCGTGATACCTGCAAATATAATGGTTGCAAGCACAGATGGCAGCGTCAGAGTGTGGTCTTTGCTCATTTGACTGCTCCAGCAACAACAACCATAGCTGTTTGTTTACCTATCGCCCATAACCACAGTGATTTCACAGGCCAGCCCCAGTGGACAGCTCTCTCTCTCTCTCTCTCTCTCCAGGCTGGGTCGGCTCCAGATCACAGAAAGAACTGGTGGAGGTTCTGGTGGAAACACAACAACTCTGACAACTTTCTCCTCTGTTTGGTGCATTGGTGGAAACTCAGAGAAATACTCAATAATTAAAAGTTGATTGGTCAATGGGTCTGAAGCAGTGCTGTTTGTTCCATAGATACATGTTACAACCATTTGTACATTATAAAGACAGTGGTAGGAACATGTTTTAATACTATTGGTATTTAATTATCTATTGACCTTTGGGGCACTTTATATTTAACTTTTAATTATTTTGCTGCTACAGGAGACGGCTAAACGAAATTTCATTGCTCTTATGCAATGACAATAAGCAAACTAAACTGAACTAATGAGCAGTTCCATAGTTTTATTGCAGAGTGCTTATTTAAGACTAATAATGACTGCAGTTTTATTATTGGTTAAGACGTATTCAATTCAATTCAATTCAATTTATTTGAAGTGGGACAGTGCAAGTTCATGAACGAAACATAAAATCGTAAACAAGCCGGATTGTAGCCACAGGTTAATTTCCATCCGTTGTCCCATACATAGATGTTCCCTGGTACAATGAATAAAAACAAAAGCATGTTATAAAATAGCAGCATTCAGTTTACAGTACAATAGATAATAATATGGATTTGGTGCCGTAGTACGACAGTAGTACAAAAGTGCAACCGTGTCATGAGGTAAAGTGCTTACAATCATCAAAGTGCTTAGAAGGTCCTGGGAGTCATGTCTAATTGAGCTGTGTTACAATGATAGGTCAAAGTGTATAATTTAATCTCTTGCACTGCTATGAATATATAAAGTGATGCATGTGTGTTTTTTAGTTAATTGAGTGAAGTTACTGGGCCGAGAGGGCACATTGGTTTTTAGTTTTTGACCGTGTTTGCATAGGATTGTTGTTTTTGTCAGCTTACTGCACAGGTTTTGTTTTGTAACAGAAAGAAAGTTTTTCAGTAAACGCTTCAAACCGAGAACAAGGATGGTTGAGTTGTTTGTTTTGGTTGTTTTTTTTGCATTTGCAGGAAATAGACGGAGCCACACTAACAATACATGAAATGTTATTTTCTTGAACTATCTTTAACAGTCCCATTATACCATAACTATTAACAATCACAGGTTAGATGAGTCCAACTAAGAACCAGTTTGTGTGTCATTAAACCCAGTGTACCAGCAGCAAAGGCTGGACGTGTCTTTTCTAACACGATGGTTGTTATCATTTCACCCATGTGAGTGAGTGCCGGGCTTTGCAAGACAAATTAGATTTGCCGCCGGATCTCAACAACAAAACACACAAATGGCATGTTGGCTCTTGTTTTTGCATGTTAGTTGTCTTTGCCATCAAACCAGATGGTGGTTCGACTGTATATTCTCTGATTCACATGCAAAGAAGAACACACACATCAACCCTATAAGCCTTTCACATCCACAACCAAGAAGTCCCCTTCAATATCCTTTCAATTTCCTGTGTTGACAATTTCCTGAGATTTTAATCTTTTTAAGAGCAGTAAAAGCAGCTATTTCCTCCTTTGGTGTTTTTGCTTGGCTGGAGTCAAGTTTCAGTTTTAAATCTCACTTCTGATGTTGTTGTTATTGTGCTGATGACCCACATCATGGACCTCATTCTCCTCCTCGGTGCATGTTTTCATTTAGAATAGAAAAAGGTTTAAAGTAAGTGCATACAGACACATGTGCATACCTTTTTCCACATGCACAGTCTTGGAAGCAACTTGTAATTTCACAGTTTTATACAACACTATGATGAAGTGGCGCTGATGCCTCCAATACAACAGTCCTCTCTCAGAAAAGTTATTCCTGCTGCACTGTTGGTCATAAATGCCTTTATGTCACTTTTAACATAACCTCCTCTCTGGTCTCCATTATTTTCCACGAGAAGCAGAGAAAGGACCAAGGCTGTTGAGGCCGATGTAGAAATTATGTTAGAAAGGAACACATTTACCAGGATCGCAGGGTTCAGATGTCACAGCTACAAAGGTGCCATGGTGGAGAGGAGGAGGAGGCCGAGGGGTCAGGTGAGCAGAGGGACAATGGTCAACAGCTGTGAATGGGGATACGAGCAGAGGCAAGGCATGTGGGAAACGGAAAAAGGGCAGAGCAGAGGGGATGTTAATGTGGGAAAGAAAGTTGCTCCCCTCTCTGGAGGAGAGAAAGGCTTTCCTCCTGTTGCAGAAGGTTATCAGGTTGCAGGAGGAGAGAGGCAAAAACAAGCAAGCTTTTTGTCAGTGTTTCAAGTAGCGGTGGCTGTAGGCATGTCGGTCGGTCGGTCGGTCGGTCGGTCAGGCTGGGGTTTGGTGAAACAATGTGCTCCAGATTCAACTATCTCAATGTCCACTGGTTGAATTTCCTAAAGGTTTGTACAGACCTTCATGGACATTTGTGTTGCTGAGTCCAAAACATCAACACTTATCAGTTGGATTGTTGTGATATTTGTGTGTCCTTCTCAAAATGAATTTCAACCTTCTTCTTTTTTTTCCCTACATATTTGCACAGCTGGGGGTGGCATGGTGCAGTGGGTGGAATATTCTGGGTTTGATTCCTGTGCTGGGGGGCTTCATATCATGGTTGGAGTGTTGCATGTTCTCCCTGTGTCTCTCCAAGTTCTCCAGCTTCCCCCCGCAGTCCAAAACATGCACACCAGGTTGATTGGCAACTCTAGATAGCTTGTAGTGTGTGAATGTGTGTGCATAGTTTGTCTCTATATGTGGCGACCTGTCCAGGTGATCCCGGCCCTCACACTGGGTCACACTGGCTCCTGCACAGATAAGCAGTGTAGTTAACGGATGGATGGATTTGCACAACTGCCATTCCCAGCCTGTTTGTACTTTGTATTTAGGGGGTCATCCCGATTTTCCCAGGTCCTATGTTCCCCGCTTTTCCCCAAAAGGACCCCGGAAACATGCAATTTTTGATCCAATACCTGGAAGTGGAGTTGTGACTTTGCAGATTTTTGCCTATTTTTGTGTGAGAAGTTGAGTTGTGACTTTGAGTGACAAGTGGAATTGTCCCATTGGTTGAGTTTAGGCAATGAAGAAAAGGTCCTATGTTCCCCAGTACGTACAGTATTGCGACCAGGTAACATAGCAAAAAAAAAAAAAAAGATCCATCTTTGGAAAATTGTCATTCTGAGTGTGTTTGATGCTGATATTACAAATAATGACAAATTACATTGACAGCAATTACCCTCTTATACGTAAGCCTGTGTTTGTTCCTCTGTTGGTTAGGCTTGAGGCAGAAAAATGAGAGGTAGCACAGCACAGTGGATATTTTCCAGTTTGAACAAACATATATTGAAGTTAAATGAAGTAATGAAGTAACATTTAGTCTGTATTAAGTCATTTGTGCTGTTCTCAGATGAACGCTGTTAGCTTGGTTGCTATCTCTTTGGAGCTTCATGTCATTCTGGTATTTTTTTCTGTATGTAGCCTAGTATACAGACTGATGTCTATCACATCAAGAAGGACACACACTCACATTCCCACCTGGAGGCAACAATTTTACACTCATCGGTTCCTGGTTGGAAGCACATGTTTGTCGATGTGAACCTACGACCTTTACGCTGCGAGGTGGCAGCACTAACCGCCGAGCAATCAGGCCACACTCTCCTAATCCAATACAAAGAGAGATACAATCACTACTGAAGCCGGCTGCATGAAGACCTATCAGACCCCCCCAAACATTAAAAATTGAATTGCTGCTGCCACTGTAAATCCCTTCATGTAAAAAAAGAAAAATCCACTCATAAGATTGTTGGTGTCGAGTGCTGGATAATTGAGAGTAAACTTAAACCATAGAGGCCTATCAAATCATCTGTGGACTGAAAATCATTCACAAGCATTTCGAAGCTTGAGATTTGCTTTGATCACAGGATTTTGCATCAACTGTGCAGTTACATAAACATGTAGGCTACAAGATGTAATCTAATCTGTCCTGACCAGCTTCCAGGGACTTCACCCTCTTTTTGCTCTCACACTTTCTTTAGAAGGAATAAGACGTCAAGAAACGCTCACATCACACTTAGACTGGTTCGTCTGCTGTGTGTTAATCCTGGCTTCATAAAATACAATGTAATTACACCCTGATAAACCCACTGACATGAAATCACACAATGAATGAGTACTGATGAAGGTGTTTCAAGCCTCCTGATTAATCTTGTGTTGATTTTCTCTTTGACGAGTCAGTTCATACTTGTGAAGTAACAAGTGACTCAATTTTCACACAAAACAACCTTACAGTTACAGTCTGACAAAAAAAAAAAAAAAAAAAAATGTCACCACAACAGTGTTGCATTTCAAAAATAATCCTTAATATGATATAGGCTTGAGTCCTGCTACCAAAATATCACTGTTCCATCAGATTGAAAATCAATCCTTTATGATTATCTGGCCCCTCGTCTGTGCCCGGGAACGCTTTCAAGAGCTTCACTTTCAGTTCCTCCCTAACGGATAGGTTTCCATATTACCAGCTGTTAATTATTCATCTATGCTCACTTGGCGCCTCGGCTGGAAAATAAAGCACATCCTCTGGACCGGCGATACAGAATAGCGCGGCGACCTCTCTGCTGAACCCTGGTGCATTGTCCATTTGTCTCCCACCGTTGGTAAGAGTGAAACTGGAGCCGAGGTGGAGATTATTTCTTGATGTGTAAAACTTGTCTCTCGCACAGCACAGCTCCATAAACGGCCAGCTCACTGGTGTGCGTGTGTTTGTGTGTGTGCACTGCTTGAAGAGCTAGGTACAGTCCCTTTTGTATTGTGCAAAATGATATCTGTGTAGTGTAACCATCTCTATTACAGGGGGAAGAGATTGTCTTACCACAGCAGCACAAACAAATGAGCTCGAGCTTCTCGCTATGGACTCTCCCCGCCTATCTCTATCCACCAGAAGAGAAATGACTGATGATAGATTTAAGCTAATTTAGAAGCAGATCTGCTGCCATCAATTAAAAACTAACTGAAATTAATTCAGTGATGAAGTGAAACTAATTGACATTTGTAACGACCATCGAGAGATTACAAATAAAGCTAAGACGCCTAAGAGGGGTTCTTCTTCAGCTCTTCATTTGTTTATTTGTTTATTCATCATTTGAATTAGAATTAAAAATAAAACACAATAAAACAACAAATCAGCTACATACTATAGCAACTGTTTATTTTAATGCATCCATTTAACAAATCTTCACAACATATACAGTAGATATGTTTTGTTTTTTTTCTTTTGAAACAAAAATAACAGGTGCTCATGTCAGTTTTTTCTTTCATTTTTGCATTCGAGGTCCAAAGCCCTTTGAGAGGTTTTTCCATGTGTGTCCTGACAGCGTGCACGCTTGAAGTTTCTGGAAGCACTCGGGATTGTTGCGGATAAAAGTGAAATAGTCTCTGTCGTGGAGGGATGTGGGACAAGCACACTGTTGGACGGATGGAGAGAGACAAAGGAAAGCAAATTAATGTGGGAAATTAAGTTTCTATTACAGGAAATAAGGCAAGAGACAAGGTCACAACACTGATGTTTGATTATTCAAGAAAAAAAAACATGTGTGATTATTACGCATTAATGTACCTGCCGGTGTAAACGCAGACAAGTCAATCTCTTGCCCTGGGTGGTTGGTAATACTGTTGCGTTGGCCGTGTGCGTCGTGGCTGTCCGTCTCCTCCACGACGAAACTCTAGTGAACTGTCGTAGTAACCATCCTCTTCCTCCTGCCATTGTACATTTGATATGGTTGTGATGTTACTGTGGGTAATCAGATTACATGTCATTTATGTCTTCCTCACCTCTCCTCCACCCACTTAAATACAGTTCAATTTAGGGGTTAATATTAACCGACACATTGTGATCTTAAAAAGAAAAACTGATGAATGAATCATTCCTGTTATTAGGAGCGTTTGATTTATCCTCACCATCACATCAGCAGCGGCTGGTTTGATGTTGTGCAGCAGGACCTCTTCGCAATTTCCATAATCACTAAATACGACCACAGCTGTGGAGCCTGATGGATGTACAGCATCTATTCTGGCATGGTAGAACTTCACACACACACACACAAAAAAAACAGAGATAGAAACAGAAAACTCATTATTTCAATACAAACATTAACACATGTCAAGGCAAAGACAAATTTACGTCAGTTAATTATAACAAGGAAAAAATCTGTCAACACTGACTGAGATAAATGAGTCACAATAGCACTAATTATTTTTTGATGCCATTTAATGTCCTAATTGTCAAACAAGTGTCAGACAGGAAAAAAACAGAAACATCTGACATTTTTAGACTCCCAGACTGAATGTCAGGGAATCGTCACTGTGGCTCATTCAGGTGTTAATTTGAATGTTGCCACAAATTTTTGGGGGGTCTCTGTCATCCAATTTGTCGCAATTACTGTAAACACTTTATATGTCACATCATGAGCTCTGTTGTGTTTGTATGCAAGTCGGTTAATAACAACTAGGGATGTCAGGATTATAGATTTTCTTGGTACAATTAATATTATTTCAGAGAAATAATCACGGTATTACGATTATTATGCATTAATTAATTTACCAAAACTATGTATGAGTAAAATCAAATATAGTCTAAATAACTACAAATCTAGTTATTTATACAAAATATTTTAAGTATCTATTAATAAAAGACCAATTATATTCCCCAGGGGAATTAACTGTCATCTTTTCCAAATGTTAAAGTTTATTTTAAAATTACAAACAACATGCAAACTTTTAAATTGCTACCGATTCAATGTTACATTAGGTAAATGAACCAGTATCTGTGCATTTACCTTTACTTTGGCGCACATTTGTTAAGATGGTTCTGACATAATGTTTTTTGGAAGTGACTGTATTTAGGAATCTTTGCGATAAATTAATTTTGGCGTTTAATACCGCGATTAATTGTTAAAGCAAGTAATGGTGACATCACACACACCTTGCCGTCCTCCCAGTACTGGGCCAGACACTGGTCTCCAGGTTTCCAGGTGTGCTCCATGAAGTGGCTTCTGTCCGGTCCTCGAGGACCCTGCCCTCCTCGGCCTCCTTGCCCCGACCTTTTTTTGGGTCCTGAGTTGTTAGCAGTGGTTTTCCTTGGGGGCGGCTCCCTGCTGGGGGGGCAGGACGAGTTCGGCGGCTTGATCGGACCAGTTCTTTTGTGTTCCACGTCTCCGTTTTGGAAATGAGACGGATCCCCGGCGGTCGTCACTCGAGAATCTCCGCGTGACATCCCCGCCTCCTGGGACGGCCCCGAGCCCCCTCCCCTCATGTTAAAGTTGGGCTGCGGATGCGGCTGTGGCTGCTGCTGCGACGGACCGTTATCCCTCTGTCGCTCGAAGTGGTCCGAGTTCGGCCGGTCGTTCCTCCCCTTCCTCCTGCTGTTGGGTTCTTCGGTTCTCTCTGGACGTTTATTGTTTCCTCTTCCATCCATCTCGCTGCCTGCAGGGTTGATCTGTTTGGACGTGGGCGCGCTGTCCTTCACTCCTCTCCTGTGGGACGGCCCAGAGTTCCCACCACCACCACCACCACCTCCACCTCCACCACCTCCACCTCCATCTCCGTTTCTGGATCTCTGGTGGTGAGAGCCGCCGAACTCCATCTGCTGCTGAGGTTCTTTAGAGCGTGTGAAAGTGGTCGGGAAGGAAGGAGGAAAAGTCTGCTCATCCCTCGGCTCTCTCCTGTCCGTGTTCTGCGGTCGGTCCGACGTTCCTCGCGACCACCGCTCCTGGCCCCTCCACTGCTGCGACTGATGCGACTGAGAGGTCGAACAGTTAGAGACAGGCTCCTGGCCAGGTTTAGGGAAATCAGTGTCCTTGTGGAAACGCGGTGGTCTGTCATTCCTTTGTTGCCTGTGGTCATAATGCGAGGAGAACTTGGACTGAGACGTGTCTTTGGAGTAATAGTCAGAGTTGGAGAAATTAGCTTTACTCTCATGATGATGTCTCTGAGGCGCCTGGCTCTTTGGCTCTGAGAAAACAAACCAGAACAGGGGCAGTGTGATCAAAAACTACAGCAAAACAACATTAGAATAAATAATATTGACTCGATCGCATTACTATGTGCCACAGACTGTTTTTCAATGAAGATTAAAGATCACTAAAAAAAAAAAAAACTCAAACACAAAAACATGAGGCGAACAGTCATAAATAAAAGATGAGAATATCATCAATGGAACCACCACACCATATCAACTTTGATCAAACACAATCAAATATTTAAATATACAGCACATAAAAATGTGTTCATGCCCCTTTTCAATTACAGCCTCGTGCTGCTGCTGCATTGATCTAGTGTTGATTTCAGAGACAGACAACACGACTTAAATCCCTTCTGCTCACGACAGCCAGATGTTTAAAACCGTGATTCAGTCAACGCTGATAAACTGTTTAAAAAAAACATCACCCATGTTTAAAATCATGGATGGTACGTCATGTAGAAACCCAGTTCACTCACCATCGATGGAGAAAACTCCCATCTTGGACTCGAGAAAGTCGAACAGAGTGCTCGGCCCAGATGGTCGTCCCCCTCCTCCCTCCTCCTCATCTTCATTTCTGGAGCGGCCTCGTCCTCTTCCTCTGCCTGTGAAATTAAATGATATCGAGCCAATAAGAAACGGTTTGATCAATGAAAAAGGATGTTTGATTGTGTGCACTGTGATAATCCACATCCACAATGTGTGTATGTGTGAGTGTTGCAGAAGTAATAGTGAACCCACAACACTTCTTAAAGATTAGATGGATTTGAAAAGGTTTATGTTGTGTAGCTGGCTCCACAGATCCATATAAACCATAATATTAAAGGTGTGATAAACAGCTCCTGCTTGCTTGTGATAAAAACATTACTTCTTGGGTAGTAAAATCTGTAGTTAGGTGCAGTTGGGTGTTGCTGCTGCAGGTTGATTGTCAGCACTGAAACAAATGTAAAACAATGACTGCAGGTAAAGTAGAATATCCATCAGAAACCTTAGCGGTGTGGGCTTGGGGAAAACAATTGGCAGTAAAGTGTGTATGCAATTTGTGGCAAATGGACTACAACGAGCTAAAACCCTCACTGTGTTCCTTTAACTAGGCTGTAGGTGATTTTCACTGCATTAGAGGAACCTGCACATTGCTCTTCCAATCTCATTGTTACTCTGCAGAAACCTTTTTTTCTTCTTCTTCTTTTTAAGGCTGTGGGGCAATTTTTCAAGCCAAAGCAGGCAGCAGAAATGTGTGTATATATATATGTGTGTGTGTTATGTATGTAGGAATGTACCTCTGGGTTGGGGCTTGTTGGATTCTGGTGCCACGGGGCCAGGTCTGCTGCTACCAGTGGATCCAGTCAGAAGGCTGTTAAGTGCCACCTCAAGGTTGTTGTTGTTATCCATCAGAGCTTGGCGAGCGGCCTCTCTGTTAAAGCCCATCTCCATGATGTCTCTCAGAGCGCGTTCATCCACCTACGCACAGTTCAAAATGCAATATAAGCCACAGAAGCAAGATTGAATAGGACAGAGAGAGATGGATTCAATGGACGGCAGAAAGAGAGAACGAGGTTCAAAACAATTTTGGAATAAATATTTTAAAAGTCTTTAAAGACCCACTCCCGTGAAAATCGTGTTTTCTGAGCTTTTCACATGTTCCTGTGGCATTTTTCTTGTGTTAGAGCACTTATCAGCAGAGAAGGAAGTGCAAAATTGCATTTCAGAGTTTTTCTGCCTTCAAACTGCTGTGAACCAATGGCAGACGCGAACTGGCAGTTTCAGGAAGACTGGAGTTGAGGGTGTCACAGCTCCAGGGGAGGGCACTAGTGCTACAAGCTCCCGCCCCGCTCTGCATCTGGCTCAGAGGTGAAAGCCTTCACAGCTCGGTGTAGCTGTCTAGGTATAATAGGTATAGCTCACCTGGTAGAGCAGCTTGCACCATGAGCAAGGACTATGTTCCAGTCTGGGATCGAATCCCAGTGTGGAGTTTTACGCTAAACGCGCTGAATCTGTAATTGTACAATGTCCAGCTGTCAGCAAGCGGGGGGTGGGGTGCGAGGAGGTGGCTGGGCGGGTGCAGAGCAGCGCAGTCTCCGCCCACCCCCCAGAGGTACATTGCTAATGTGCATGGCTAATGAGCTGGTTTTAAAATGGCCGAAAAGGGTCGCGGGAGTGGGACTTTAAAAGTGGGTCGGACGCTGGTGTAACTTTGAGTTTTGTTTTAGGTTGGAGTTCAAGGTTCACACCAATGATGAATGCAGCCGAAGCCAAACACTACAATGTCCTCTTCCATTTTATTTATGTGCTAAGCCTGAAGCTGGCCTGAGTTCAGCCAACAAACTGGAAGGTCGCTACACAAAGCTAGACAAATGGACCACGGCCAGATTGGAAAACCAGACCAGAGCTCCAGTTGGTTTAGACTTCTACAGCATTATGATCAATGTCTCACCCAGTCTGTGAACCATGAAGAAACCAAAGAGGAGCACACAAGTGCCAGCCTTTAAAAACTGCTTTAAGTTGTCATGGTGAATGGAGGCTTCAGTAATATGAAGGGTCGGGTTAAAACCCTCACTTTAAATCGTCTCTCACGTTTGCACCAAACTTGTCATCTCACCAGCTCTCTGTAGTTTCCTTCTTGTCTGCTCTCGGTCCTTTCAACCCTGTCTTCTCGTCTCCTCTGCTGGTGTGAGTCTCTGCCGCGGGAGGAAACACCGCTGGTTAAATTACTGCCGGCATTTCCTCCACCGCCAAACGTGCGAGGACCCTAAGCAGGAAGAAAAACATCAGGATCAATAGAGCTGCAGGATTTGTGTGAAACACAGCGAAGCCAACACAAGCAGCAGCACTTTGCAGCTGACGGTGTAGGTGTGATGACTTTTAACTGGAAGTCAAAGACAATCTGAGGTTAAAGTGAATACCAATGAGGAGCATGCATTTTTAAATGGGGGCCAAATCAAATAGCTTGTGCAAAAAAATTGCTATTGATTTGAGAAACAGTAAAATCTGTTAACGTGGCAAAAAGAGCACTCCTACAAAATCAGATGGAAAGTTGTAGACTATGTCTGGATATTAGACTTTGCTCTGCAAGATAATTATAGTACAGTGTAACAGCATAACAGATGGGGTCAATATATTGTGAAACTAAGCAAACAATTTCCAAATGTTATTTAATTCACGGTAATAACCTGTAGTTACCACAACTGTGTCCATAAAAAGTAATAAAGACACATATCAGTGGGACGAGTTTACTCACCTCTTTGGTCTTTGCCACCTCAGCGATAGCTGCAGTTCGCTGCTTTTCAAACTCATCGTTCTCGTCGACAGTTTTGGCCACACTGTTGGTCTGGAGAGTTTTCCTCTGGTCCAGTTCTCTGCTGTCTACTTCATCCCTTCTTGTGCATTTCTGCAGGTAGAAAACAGAGAGGAGAGAGAACAGGTTGGGTTTTTTTTTTTTTACAGAACCTACTAAATCATGTATTGTGTCCCTTAAGAAAAAGACCCAATGTACTTAACAATTTCCACATTTTGCAGAATTACATTAGGAGTTATACCGAGGTTACCTGCAGAGTTTAAATCATACACTAAGATTTTGTTTCCCAAATCCCAGAGCTGCCTTCCAGCTCGTGGATAATGTTTTGAAACTGTGAACTGTACGGTCTCAAAAAAATATCAACAGTGACTCGGGAGGAATGAGATGGAAACTCAACACTCTCTGCAGCAGCAGTTTCATTGCTATAAAGACTGATGATTCAGTCAAAGGAGTCAGCGAGTGACTGGAGCAAAGACCTTCACTTATGAGCAGGTGCACCATCTTTCTGCTGCGTTGGCAGTCCCAGCAAGGTAAAGTGATAGGCGGCAAGATTAAAAAGCCAGAGGTGACTTATCTGAAGAGAAGGAGAGTGGGCTGCTGATTAAAAAAAATGCCAAATGCATTAGATGTCAAGAGGATAGTTCACCTCAATGACAACCAAAAAGACATTATCACAATTGCTCCTGGCGGCAGCGAGCTGTGCAGATCATTTGGATCTCATTTGCTCAGGTTTGCGGATCAACACCACTGAGGTTTTTTTTTTGCTGCCAACCCATAAACCGGGCGGTTAACTGCTTTCTATTTTTCTAAATATACAACAGACAGCTACAAAAGATGACAATAGATGTCTGTGAGCTCAGAGGTAAGTGACTAGTTTGGTGCCTGTGAAGTGATATGAGAACACTTCACTGGTGAGAATGTTATGGACCCGAGAGCGTGAAGCAAATAATTTCATTGTTTGATGAAATGACACTAAATGTTCCTATTCAGGGGGAAAACAAAATGTCCTGTGAAAACAAAACCAAGTCTTTCTCACTTTTAGGAATTACTGCTGTGAAGCGTGAAGGTGGCGGCGTCACGCTGGGAAAATGCCTCTGAGTAGCAAGAACAACCAGGAGTGGAACTGATCGACTGATAGAACACAGAGCCGTGGAAAATGAGAGTGACCCGGCGTCAGAGATATAGTTACACTGACAATTCGGAGAATGTTGAATGACAAATTCCCAAATTCTCCTCCTCCTCCTCCTCGGGCTTTTTACAAAGCTTGAGCAAATCTGGTCTGAAGAGTGGGTGAAAATCTCCAAAATCCAGGTTTCAAACTGATTTGGATGTTTCTCCTCTCTGAAACTGGCTGAGGAGTTTTATTTTAAATAGACTATAAAATATAAAGCGGCTGTATACTTTCTGGTGATTTAATACTTTTTTCAAATCCAATACTGTGGCCTTGATGCCACATGTTCGACAATGTGGTGATGAGATGGAGCATGTTAGTTATTTCTGATGATGCACTGTGGATGCCCGCGAATCATTTAGTCTCTTCTCAGACTTATTTAAATGCAACATTTGCGTGGGAGATACTCTAAGAAGAGCAAAGACTGACACTGAACTGTTTACAGTGTGTGTGGTGTGTGGACAACAAAGCCAAATTAAAATTCAGTCATGCATTTTAAAGACTGACGAAGACTCGAACAATTAACTCAGAAAGATCAGAGGGAACGCTGCCAAGAAAAAGGACATCAAGGTCCACTCATGGAGTCGGGCCTCACTTTGGCCACTCGCATTCATTAAATTATTATTCAACAGCACCCCTGACTTCTATTAAATTAAATTCTCATTTTTTGTGATTTTTTTTTAATTTTCCTGATTCTGATGTTTTTTTCCCCTGTGTTTATGCCAAGCAAACACTTGTGCAATGTTTGTAGTGATAAGTGCTCGATTATAAATAACATTTTTCCTCACCTGACCAAATGGCAAAAAGGGAGGTGGTCCACCTTCTGCTCCAATGTTACTCCTGCTGTGTTTAGCCAGACTCTGCAGGGTTGAATGGCAAAAGTGAGATCATTCTTAACGACACAGTGAAAAATCATAATCCTATTGTAGAGTAATGACGGAGGACCAGCGGTGGCCTCTGGCGAAGATTTTTGCATCGTTTTTATTAGAAAAAACTAACTGAAAATTGACCCTCACCCTTTGTAGCTCCCACTTCTCCACCAGGTGATCCACCTCTCCTCCGAGGACAGAGATTTTCGAGTCGTCGAGTAACAAAACGCCGTTTTTAACCTCGACTGTACCGAGCAGCCTCACCTTTGTTCCAGGGGGGGTGTTGAGACTGAAAAACAAACAGACGATATTAAAAATGCATTGAGACGACGCATTTGTTTTTGTAGAACCAACTATTAATTGTTTAACACGTTCAAGGTCTTAAGACATGATGGCTGCATAAATTGAGCCAAACATCCCATTGCCTTTCCCCATACCACTTTATAAATGACATGGAGCGGTGCCAGGGGGTGGGTGGTGGTGAGGCTCGGAGAGACTATTAATAATCCCAGCTGCTCACCCATCCTCATGGTAAATTAAAAGCCCCTCTATCTCATCAGGCCTGATAAGGCCTCTGCCTCTGTCATTAGGAAAGCGCAGGGACTTAGAGGGATTTCCAGCTACTGATGCCGGATGCCAAAGCAACAATTAGGGATTTCACTCCAAACCTCTGGGATGGATGCTAGTGGCCTCACGACAGCGGCCAACGCAGAAGTGAGGCACTCTCTATCCCAGATTCAATCATGTACGAAGCACATACATCCAATTGAACAGACCCACTATTCAGCCTTTGATCAATGTTGCTACTTAATGCTTAATTGTCATTCCTCTATACCAGTGCCCCTCACTGAACAGTCCTGTAATCCATCTCGTCCTTCTTTGCCACTCACTTATGGCCTCACGCACACCAAAGCGAACACTTTCAAAAGAAACACTAACTACCGCTGTTGGTGGCCAGTGTGTGTGTGCCGCTCATAAAGAGGGGATTTGTTCTGTTCTTTCCTCTCTTCCCATCAGGAAGTCAAGGCCCACATTCTGGCCACTCCACCTGTACAGACTGGCTAGTCACCATGGCAGCAGTCGCCAAGGCCACCGTTGCTGGGATGGAGATGTAATTAAGGCTGGGAATTGTTAGATCAGCTGCCACCACGTGGAAATTGCAGATAAAGGGAAAATTGAGGCATGTGGCGGGCTGAGAGTGTTGACAGGAGGTGAAGGGTGTGCGTGCAGCATCTTACACATTTGCTTTGAAAATATGAGGAACTGGCTAAGTGACATCTCTGCAGCTAATATAGATGTTTGCAGTATTTTATTTTGTACAAGACTTTCTATAAAAGGCCTCAGATTATAATAAAAGCATTTGTTTATTTCTAACACATAACATAACAAACATTACATGCATGTACAACAATATATTGCGCGCATGTGATTTGCACTAAGCCTGATATATTCAGGGGAAATTCATGTAACAGAAGTCGTGTATAGATACCTGATCTTAGACAGGTGTTTATACTCCAATCCAACACAGGTGGTGTGCCCATCTGTCATTTGCAGGCGCAGCATTCGTGGTGCGCCCTGGGACTCCTCATGGTCTTTAGGAGCTGAGATGTTCCTCACCTTCTGCACCTGGAGAACACATGGACCCTCCAACTGGCAATGTGCAGCAGAGAACAAAAGGAAAAAAAATGGCTTAGAAGGTAATTCAACAGAATGTGGGGGGGAGGATTGCAATAGTGAAATACGAGCTCAGACTAATGCATCATAAAAATAACTCTTCCATTTAGTCTACCTGTGTTGGGTTTACTTATTTCTCCATGTACTGCTTTATACTTTATCTTTAATTCTACAGTGATCAAGTTATTTAAAAAGCAATGGTCAGATCTCTCCCCTCAAATAGTGATATCTATTTCACCAAAAAAGAAATGTAGAAAACATATCAATAAAAGACAGACAATAATTTAATCTCATGCTGTGTAATATAATTTCAGGATCTAAAATGGCACATTCACTTCCAGACATAACTTCCATACACGCCGGAGTGTGTTATGTTTAAAGTGTTCATCTTATCCAGAGCCAGAGGGAAGCCACAGTTGAGTTAAGCTCCCAAAACATTACATCTTTAATTGCATGTTTTATTTGGAGCATTTTCTGTCGACACTTTTCTCTGGTTTCTCATGTGAAGAAGCGGCTCTTTAAAATATATTTGTCAGTGTATTGGGGCCATCTAGTGGTGCCGATAAGAACTGCTGCATTTGAAACATTAACGTGAGCCTGCATTGCAGAGACTCCGGGCTGAAATAGAGTAGAAGTGCATTAAAAAGGAGACAAGGGGGGTCTCCAGGTGAAACAACTGGTGTAGAGAGGCAAGGTATGGACAGGTGCGCTTTATTCAGCTGTGGCATTTGGCACTTACTCACAGCTATTAACAGAAAGTGGTAGGTGGATGGTTAAAAGGTAAGAGAAACCTCCTGCTATCAGCTGCCGCATGGAAAGAGAAAAAAACTAGCCTCCACGTCACATCGCATACAAGAGGTGTGGTGCATTTAAGGAGCGTCAGCACAACTCCGGTGAGCTCAATGACATGGGACATAGAAAACTCGAAGTGAAAACACATTTTCAATGAATGAAACATAATTCTATGATGCAATTAACACACAAACAATGCGGGCTTCCTAACATGCATCATCTCATTAACTTTCATTAATGTAGCACCAAAAAAGGGCCGTGTAATATTGTCTGTGTCATTCACCTTCTCAGTTCTTCCACTATTGACATCTGACGGCAGGTATTTTCTTCCAGTAGTCCGAAGATCCCGCTGCAAAAGCAGACACAGCTTAGCTACAACATTAAAAAATCATCCGACAGGCATAATTACATGAAATGGGGTAGTATAGTTTGCCTTGTACACATTCTAAAAATGACTGTGCCTCACAATAAAAAACAATTTACCTGATGCTATTCACTCCCCTGTTATGAGTCCTTTCACTTGTATTCTCAGAAACACATTTCATACAGCATACAGTCCACAGCAGGCGAGTAAACATGCAGAGTACGTTACAGTATATTTTATAAGGTGTAACATATGCTGATATATTCATTTCATAGATTACTGAATTCAGTCAAAATGAACATGTAAGCAAAAGAATGATGAATGCTTCAAATGTTTCTCCACGCTGCAAACACCTCTCCTACATCAGAGCACCAGTTTCTAAATGTCACCCATCCTTTTTCCAATCCTGCTCTACTTTGCAGCAGACACCATCTCTTAATGTGGCTCTTTCATTTCTCCTGTGAACCTCAGAAAGGAATCACAACTTTACGCCTCAATGAAGTCTCAATACATGTACAAATTACAGTGCAATTACTTCAATATACTACAGCAAGACTTCAAACAGAAACGATGAAAGAGGACCCTCGCAGGTTTGTAAGCACAGCAGCAGCTGTTCCCATAGGAGTTTTTATTTTTATTTTTAACAGATAGCACTTTATTAGTCTTTATGATTTTACTGATTATAAGGTCCTATAAGAAGCTCAAAGCACTACATGTTGTTTTCTGACCATCTATGCACTGTTAAGTCCTGGTGCAGTCTGGGATCTTTCAGCAGCAGGTGGGTTTGGTGAGATAGTTGGGACAACTAAGGGACAGTTAGCCAGTGTTGGCTGTGTAAATAATGGGCCATAGTGATACTAAGTTCATAGAGCTCTATAATGTGCTTTTCACACCAGTTTATTTACAGTGCTAGATTCTGCATATTGATCATACTGAACCTTTACAGGGTGTGATTATAGTTTGACCTGTTAGTTTACATACAGTAGGGGAAATAATTATTTGATCCCTGCTGATTTTGTAAGTTTGCTCCCCCAAACAAAAAAAGGACGATTTAGGCTATAGTTTTTATGGTAAGTTTATTTGAACAGTGAGGGCAGAGTATCAACCAACATATGATTTATTATACTTTATTTATCCCCAAGGGGAAATTCGTCCATATCCGGAAATAACATCATAAAGGTAATGATCTAATTTATATCTGATCAAGTGAAATAAGGGCAAAAACCAGCAGGGGATCAAATACTTATTTTCTCCACAAACCATTTAATCCAAGGGTTATTTAAACAGGGTTAAATAAGTTAACAAAAGATACATCTAGGCACATTTCAAATAGCACACTCCTCAGTTGTGGGAAAAAATGGATATGCACAACTTTAAAACAATATTAATAAGACTTACATGGAGTGCAATACGGATAAGGTCAGTGTGTGTTATTTTTTCAGCAGATCCTTTCAGTTCTGCTATCCCTTCATCACTGAGGAACCTGTAGGATGACCCCAAAAAAAGGTAGAATGAGAAATTGATAAAGTTAGCTCTGGTTTCCAGTAGTGAGTCATCATGTTTAACCTCGATAATTTTACAACTTTTGAAACTTTCTGCAAAGCATCTCCCCACTGCAATTACAATAATTTAATCATTTGAATTATTAGAAATCCTATGCTGACTAATAATTCATATTTTGCAACATAATTTAGTTATTACTCTAAAAGTAGCCTATTTAAAGAAAAAAACACTGTCATAATATTATATTTTCCAGCCAAGGGGACCAGTGATACAGAGTTACACCCTCAGAATTGTTGGACAGATAATATCTTGTTTTAAATACAGAACAACCTCAGGACAGAAGCAATACTGCAAAGTGTTCCAGCTGTATAACAGAGCACTGGCATTTTGACTAGCAAGAGAAAAGAAAATTGTGAAACCTGTAAATAGTATTTTGTGGGACCATTGTGACTGAAGTCCTGGCTGTGTTTTTACATTTTACACGGCCATGTGTAACTTTTTTATTTTTTGTTTAAATGAGTTTATATTCACTGTTATCTCCCGACTACCACTGTGTGCAGCGTTATTACTGGACAACAGTTCATACAAAGTGCAGCGCCAACTGTTTGGATGACGTTAATGCCATGATGCGAAGTGTGGATTAGCAAAGCAGGCTAACGTTGTTTATCTCGCTAGCTCCTGGTGTGGTCGATCTTATTTATTTGCTCTGAGTAACCCAATCAACTTGTCGCGATTTGAACTTTGTAAAATAAACTGGGAAACGCTCATGTATAAAGAAACAAGATTTCATGTTATTAGCCCCAAAACCCAATCAGCTAGCTCTTTGACGTTAGCTAAGATGCTAACTGACTTACCAGCCCTCTTTCGTCAGAGACTCAGTCAAATCGGTCATTTTCGTCCAAACCGTAGATGTGTGAACAACAACACCAGCAGCAGCAGGTTTTTTTTAAATAAGCGCACATGAACAGCGACTATCTAAGTCTATAATTCATATTTTCTCTTCTTGACAACGCTACAGCTCGCTAAAGTGAGTTAGTACCCAACCAACGACCCTACGTTATCTACGTCATCGACTGAGACGCGTTCTACAAGTATGGAGCGCCGAGAAGGTCAAAAAACAGTTTTGTATTTCCGTTTCGGATATTTCTTTGCTTTTCATTTTTTAAAATGTAGCCACAGTCTATGAATGTAGCCTATTCTTTTTATATGTGGTGGACAGTAGGCTACAGATCGGATTAGACAACCAGTATATATAATGACAGAGAGAGGCAATTTAAAATATTACCCCATACTCAACACTTTTGATGAGAGCCTTGGTCTAACCTCGTCTTGCTGTAATGAATGTGACTGAGAAATTGTAATTGTGCAGATAGGCCTATGTATTGAAAAAAATGTTTGAAGATACAAATATATTGGAATGAGGTGACAAAGAGTTGTGCGTCTTGACTGGACATAACTTTGGGAGTCAATGTGTCTATAACATAGTGGAACATTGAAGCTTATCAGATGGGTCCACACACTACAGCATCCAAAACTGGCTGCCATACCTTTATGAAACCTTCCATGTTATCATAGGAATAAAGTCTTCCTATTACCTCCTTGTACCAATCGTCTCATGTGGGAATGTTCTTATGAATCCAGAATTTGAAAATAGTCTTTCTTGCTATTCTAACTTTTGCTTTGTGACTGTTCCTTGTGCCAGAATAGATGACTCTGACATGTTGTGTACAGTATGTACGTAATGTAATGTAATGTAATGTAATGTAATGTAATGTAATGTAGGCTATGTAAAGTTGTGTTGCCTGTATGTTATGTTCATGTATCACCATTAAGTAGCTTAAGCCTTAAGCTAAAGGAAAAATGTATGGTTCTACACAAGTTGCATGCAGAGGCAAATATGTGTGGTGATTGAACCTAAATTGGAAAAGAAAAAAGAAAGAAAGAAAAGACAACCAGTTTATTTGTTTTAGTAGAAAAGCTTGTAGCTGAGGACATATTGCTCATGTCAGTTAGGCTACTTCTCAGTATTCAGCCCAGATCTGACCATCGAAGCCTCTGAGTGTGGTGGCGCTGAGAGCTCAACACACTGCAATCTAAGAGAGGATTAAGAAAAGACACAACCATGCTACAAATTCAGATAAACAACATCATCAATCTCACAATGCATTCTCTGCAAACAAAAAACAAAAAACTCACCTTTATTAACAACAACAACAACAACATTTTTGTGTATTTGCTCTCGGGGGGACTGAAGCACCACAATAAAAGACATTTCTACTCCTATACTGGGATGTGGGCCCAGGCACTAATACTACTTTGGCACAAAGAGAAGAAAAAAGGATTATGTTTGTGTCTTTTTCATAGCCATATCCCATAATTTGCTTTGTGAAGTCAAATGTAAAAGAATTTTAATAAACATTTGCCTGAATATTAGGTATTTATTCCGGCAGCCATCCAATGTGTGTCAGTGTGTCCAAGCCCAAGCTTTAGGCCTTGCATTTTGGTAGTATTAGCTGGCATTTAAGAGGTCCAACACGACTGTCAATATGATGCTCCATCAGCATCTCTCAGGGACAGAGACAGAGAAGGAATAGCCCCTATTGACAAACTGAAGCACTAGGCCCTGTCTGATTGAACGTGTTGGCTGGAAAGCTGTCTCTAAAGTTTCACTGAAAAATTGCATTTGGACAGTTTTCCCTTTGATTTTCAGCCAGTGCGCCGCACTGTGGTGAGTTTTCACTTGGACCATTGATCAGATCCCAGACAGCCTAATATGACATTGTTTACATTTACAATTTCCACTGCATCATTTGCAACAGCTGCATTTATTCAAAGCAACTGACCAGTGAGGGGCAGCACTAAAGTGATGAAAACAATTGAACTGTGATTGAACTGCAATTTACCTTATGTTTTTTGAAGCAAAACCATCCATCCATTTCAGATTGGTTGTTTGTGAAGCAAGTTTGTATTGTGAATTACTTTGTGTCAGGCAAATGATGCATTGTCCTGCAAAAGATCTGTGAAAGGAAATTACATGTCATGGTTTTGTTTTCAGTGAAAAGAAACCCAAGGCCAATGCAGATAGTTATTTCAAATGATACCACTAGATGGCAGTATATGCACACGTGTTAAAACTGCACGCTCTCCATATTCATGTTGCACAGGAGTTAAAGCATTTTATACCCAGAAGCTCCAGCTGGAGAAATGCCCCCACGCAGTAATAAAGCTTCATTGTGAGGGCAACATGCCAACCTTTCTGAGTCAGAGCCTTTACATTTAATTCACAAAACACTTGTGTCTAAACTGTTTGCCAAACAGATAATTTCCGACATTAATTCTGCATTTATTTCTCAAATGACTAATAATTGTACCATACATTCTGTTTTGCATATGGTCTGGTTTGCTTTATTGTTGCTACATTGTGCAGGGCTTTAACATAAAGTTGAAATGTGTTGTCACTGCACAAACAATCACCATAGGGGTACAACAGACTATACAAATACATAAAACCTCCTCCCTGCTAGTTTTTCACAATGCTGTGTAAAACGAAAAAATATTTGAACTCTTGATCTTGACCATGAACTGAGTGACTTTAGGACACAATGTTTTATGTATATAATGTAAATGTGTCTGGTTGTTTATGCTGTGTGTGACAGTGTTGTCTTGGAATAATTGCACCAATTCAAGCAGAAAAAAAACACATTCAAATTCACAAAAGGGATTTTTCTGTGTGTGGGTTGTCTGTTTGAATAGGAAAGATCAGTATTATTAACAATACAAGACACTCAAGACTATCTAGATTTCTACTATTTGGCATTTTGGATTTTTGAATTTAAATCCCGGACTGATTTGGAAGGGTAGATCTCTTATTGTCTGGAAGGATTAGTAAGGCACAACAGGGCCTACATGTGTTTGGCTAGATGAAGAGTGTTAACACACAACTGGCAGCCGTGCAGACAGCCTTTCAGGGACTGAAGAACTAAAAGGTCTTTAAAGATAACAAGATCTCGAGAGGTTGAATTCAAAGAAAGTCAAATGTTATTTCATAAACGGAGCTGTCATTCAATGGCAACTTTGCCTTGAGAAACTATTTGAATTCAAAATGTGCTCAGCAAATTCACCCGCAAGCCATGCACACAAATTACATGAATCTCCAGCTGTGTGTTAGTTTTAGTTGGCCTGTGATTCACTGACAACGTGTCTATTGCATTCTAGTTAGACTGAGATGCAGCTCCACTCTTGTAAAGAAAGACTGATGCTTAAAGTATAACACTTGAACAGATTACTCTGTCAGTGTCACCTGGCTGTTACCTGTACTGTAAGCTACTTGTTTTTGCTCTTGCCACTGATATCCTCCTTAAGAAAACTCTCAGTCAAACTTACAACCAACTGTTGTAACTGTGAGTGGACTACACACATCTAATTATCATTGAGCTCCAGTACTGAGGTTTAAAGGAGACTGGCATCATCCCAGCTGTCTGGAGGCGCAAAGCCAGTGGAAAGGTTAATACTATGGCCTTTTAACCTATTGCCATTATTAGGTTAAATAAACATTATTTTGCTCAAGAAAATAAGTTTCCCACTCAAGGACGGCCGCCGAATAACAATAACAGTTTACAAAGAGCACCCACCAATCTACATCACTGGCAGTAATAGCTACACAAAATTACAGTAATATATTTGTAGATAATTTTCATGTTTCACTGACAGTAGATAAATGTTTCATACTGGTTGGCTTTACACCGAAGAACTTTCTGATACTGCATATCTTTAGAGAGCAAATTATGTTTTCAGTGGGGCACATGGATCTCACAAAAAAAAAAAGGTTTCTGTTTGTTGCATCACACCAGATCACTGCTGTTTGCATCAGACAAGGTATTTGGGATTTTACTGAAGCTTTAGGCTTACTTTTAAATTGCCAAACAAAGCTGAAAACCAACAGCGTAAACAGCCCACAACAGCCAAGGAAGAAAAAAAAAAGAAAAAATAGGCAGCATCAGCCACCATCAATTTATACTGCACTCCAAGCTTCACATGAAAGCATGCCCAAAGAAAACAGGG
The DNA here is from genome assembly GCF_045865225.1 of Trachurus japonicus. Lineage (NCBI taxonomy): Eukaryota > Metazoa > Chordata > Actinopteri > Carangiformes > Carangidae > Trachurus > Trachurus japonicus. Next base: position 5,620,211 of record NC_140909.1, read on the forward strand.
CAACATGATGTTGAAGGAAAGGATTGAGAGACGAGCAAAGCCTCTTCTTCTAAAATATACTATAAATATCTGTAGAGCTGACAAGTGACTAAAGCTAATATGATGAAGTGGCATTTTTCTCTTCTATGATCTTCTGTGCAATTTCACAATAGAGTAATCTCTCCATTTAACTATGCATAGGCCTTTGGTGAAGAAAGTGTTGGGCAGTTTTAATTCCCAAAAGCAATAAACAGGTCTTAAGCTAAGGAGTGAGTTGACCACTATACTGTATATTTTGTTGGGTGTCTTATATGGCAGGGTTACTGTTCATTAAAATACACTCTGAGGTAATCGTTGGCGTTGAGTTGTAACTGTTAAACATTTAGTTCTTATATTTTAACACCAATAAGTTCATTTGTGGGGATCCCCATTAGCTGTGCCCTACAGCACGGCTAGTTTTACTGGGGTCCACATTTAAAAACATAAAACATACATTTACAATCATGGCTGAAGTCCACAAAAACTTTACATTAAATCATTACAATACATATAGGCCTACATCATCATCCTAAATAAAAAACAACAACATAAAATAATATAAAACACTCCAGTGTAGGCTACTTGTTGATAATAAATGCAACCACTTCCTCTGTTCAAATCCATCTTAAACACTTTTTTTTTTTTTTTTTTTTTTAAATTGAAAACAATCGCACCTACGGGAGACCCAGGTCAGAGAAAACGAACAACTCTAAAGAAGGCGAAGCAGCGTCTGATTGGCAGCTCGTCGCGGCCAATGAGATGCGTCTCCAACTGTAAACAGAGGGCGCTGAACCAATGCGGAAGAAGTCGTTGGAGCAGGACGAACGCCATTGGTCGGATCAAACACGCGGAGGTGACGTCTCCTTGCGCGGGGTTGTCAAAAAAAAATCTGCCACATAAAATTTAACCGGCAACTTTACGCTCCGCTTTTACTTACCTGAAACGATTATATCGCTGTCATTTAACGGACGGGTAAAATTAGCCATAGGAAAAACAACAGTTTTTTGTTCACCGCGTGTATCTGCCGTTGGCGGAAACAGGAGCATTACGTGTCAGCGCTTAAATTGGATTAGCTCTACCTAAGTAAAGCCGCCTGTGTGTGTATGTGAATGGGAGTTTAGCAACAAGCTAAACGGTCAAGTCAGTTTGGGAGCTTGGGAGTGGAGAAGATTAGAGAGGACAAACTGGTCATGGTTAACCAGCATTAGTTGTCCGGCCAAGTCGAGACACCTACGGTAATGTTATAGACAAATTCAGCGTGTGTCGTCCCTTTTTTTTTATTGTAGGACTTTGCTGCTAACGTTACAGACTGTCAACCACAGGTTAGCGTCAGTGACAGCTAGAAGTCATTAGCTTGTAGTTGACATCATGGAGAATTACAGTCAACGGTTTGAATCCGGACGAGACAGCAAACCTCAAAAGAAGAAGGGCTCGTCACACCACAGCACGTCATGCTACGACGAAGGAGACCGCAAACCAAAGTTTGTAAGTATTTATGGGTGTCTATGGGGTCTATGGCTGCTGCTGTTTTATCTCTGACACCACCCATCCATAGCACACACATACGTACACACACAGTACAAAAGCAGTAGCGTTAAGGTGGTAAAAAGTGGCTGCAAGAACCCAATCTTTTTTCATGTGATGGTGAATAGATGCATGACTCTTAACTTGAATGGTGTAAGAGAGAGAGAGAAAGAGAGAACGATCAAGGGTTATTTTATTCTATTTGCAATAACTTAAAATTATATGCCTTGGAAACTAGAGCAGTGGAACAGAGGTGGAGTTATTTCTGCCTGTGTAATGCACTTGAGAGGGTGAGAGATTGAGAAAAGGGCCTTTTTACAGGTTCACTCTTGCATTTAGGAAAGAAAGCTCATATACCGTGGGATCTTTTTTCATTTTTGAGTTTTTCTTCATGAACTGTGACCTTGACAGTCTGTAGCTAGACATTGCTTTGCATGAGGGAAATCAAAAGGTCAAAATTAGCACAGGGTTTTAGCCCTTACACTAATCCATGTGCTTCTTCTTTATACTACTACAAACAGACTGATGGTCTCTCTCTGTGTGTGTGTGTGTGTGTGTGTGTGTGTGTGTGTGTGTGGTATTTGACTGCTGTACTCTTCTGGAAGGTTATGGAGATGATGCTATTTGAACACCAATACTGTTATTAGGGTATTCAGTTTTGGCGTCTCATTTTCAAAGCAGTCAGGCCTCTACCTCCATCCACACAACTCACCAACACACACACACATTCTCCTTTCAGACGGGAGACCTGTGTATGACACAGATCTACTTAATGCACGCTCAACCTGCATTTGACCCCAGTCTTATTAGAGTGCTAGTTAATTCCTTGTCGCCACAATTCAGAGATTCTAGTCTACAATTGTTGCAAAGGTCTGTGCAGCAATGTTTTTCAGTCTAGACTGTTATTATCCACTCCCACTGATGAGCTGTTGTTGGCTAAATGTCTAATATATACTAGCGGTAATAGAGACACCTGTTCACTGAGTGAGATGAGTTTTCCGTGCTGGGCTGCAAAGTCAAACTGTTGTCTGGGCTGCGTCATTGCACAGTGTCTGTCTGAACACAGACAAAAAACACTGTGCATACTGTGCATGAGGCTCTGTGTAACTTGCGATGGCCATTTGTCATCATTTTCCCTCACTGCGTCTGATTGTGGCTCTTTGAAAGCAGATTTTTTATTTTTTTTTTGGCAGCGGGCCACAAAACTTGTATATATTTGAATATCTCATGATAGTTTTGGCAAAAAGGCACAGCATGTCTTCATATAAATCTAAAAGTGGGAATGAATTGTAGTAGTAATAAGAAGCTACAATGTTAAAGATAAAGATAACAAATATTGGTACCAAAATAGCATCTGTTGGAGGATGTGATAAGATTAAAGGAGAATTCTGGCCATTTTTGATCCCTAAATCGCCACTAAAACGTGACTAAAATTGATGCAGGCAAACCGGAGTTACACCATGGCTACCCGGCGCTCGGGATAGCGACAACGCTAACCTATGGGGGCAATAACAAACACTCAAAAAACAATCAAATATCTATGGTACATGACTCGAATCCTTACGAGACACCACTGAACTCATACAGTGTACGAAACAGTATAAACTTTGTGTTTTTGCATGATGATTTCTTTACAAAAATAAATGGCCGGGGATATTATGGACATTACCACTGCACTGCTCGACCGTTTATTTTTGTAAATAAATCATCACAACAAGGAAAAAGTGTTAGTTTCTGTGGCGGGCAGAGTTAGGCTATCTGAGGTGAGTGGCTACATGCAAAAACACAAAGTTTATACTGTTTATACTGTACACTATATGAGTTCAGTGGTGTGTCATAAGGATTCGAGTCATGTACCATAGATATTTGATTGATATTTAATTGCCCCCATGGGTAAGTGTTGTCGCTATCCCGAGTGCTGGGTAGCCATGGTGTAACTCCAGTTTGCCTGAATCAATTTTAGTCGCGTTTTTTGCTCCCCCCAACACTGGGTGACCATCAGGAAAACGATTTAGGGGTCAAAAATTGCCGGAATTCTCCTTTAAGCTTGAGACAATAACACAACAGCCATCCAACTTAGATAGCCTATCTATTGCTGAGTTTAAGCCCAAAAAAATGGATCTTAAAGAGATTTTCAGTTCAGCTCAGCTGTGACCGACTAGTAGGACTGACAACACATCAAGAGTCCCTGAAGTCATTTTTTGAAAAGAGCAAAGAATTGTGTTTTTATATCCCCTGTTATCAGGCAGTTGATCAAAATGTTGATGAATGTTGTGTAGATTCATAACAACACTTTAACCTTGAAATCGAAAAAGGAATATTTAACTTTGGAAACACTTTTCAACAGAATAGTTTTTGTCTCATGGTCACTCACTCACTGGCAGTGGCTGGGCTGAGCCTTTCAGCAGTCCTTCACTCCATGGATGTGATCAGGGGATGGAGTTTTCACAGTTGCCATGGAGATGACTCAGTTGCCATCATGTGATGTGAATATTATGGAACTTACCCCCTGTCCTGTTAATGGATGATCTTTGGCTTAGATTGAGACCCTTCAAACAGGTTGGCAAGACCTGTCCAACCTTCATTTCATTATTGAAAGATTGATGCTTTTTTTTTTTTTTTTTTGCATTTAGCCTCTTTTGACAGTGAAGAAAGAGAGGGAGAGAGGAGAGAGATGGGGGGCGGGGGGGTGTAGCCAGTGTTTGACCTGAGGACTTGGAGGAGGTTATGTGGCTACCATTACTCCTCTGGATCCTCTCACTTTATTTCTTGAATGTGATGACAACAGAGCTCTCTTCATGACCTCCATCTGTTGACGATGACTCTAGATTAGTGTAGATCTGAAAACCCTGGGAAAAAAAATCTAGTTAGTGCGTGCACATTGAAAACGTCTAAAACCTAAATAATCCACAATAAGATGCTGCCAAGTGCCACACACTCCAGATTTTAACTGTGTGGCTTTAGTAAATAACTAAATTTTTTTTTTTATGACAAGCATAGGAAGTGTTGTGTATGCGCTGAAAAAACTTACCAAGATTGTTTTTTGAGCTGTTGATTTACTCTTGACAGCACTGTTTTTTTTTTTTTTAACTGCTGTCAACAAGAGTAAAAAGCAACCTGAGTGGAGCTCCACATTTTCACTCAAGTTGACATAGGTGCTAGTTATTTCTCTGGTTCTGCTTTTAATATACACTTACCAAACAGCAGCCAAGTACACGGAGGCCAGGCTGTTGAATAAAAAAAAAAAAAGAAGTAGGCCTACTCTTCTTGTGGTTTTGTTCTTAGAGAAACACAAAATCTCACTGATAGATGCAAAAATGGCATGTGTCTGAGAAATTACAGCTTAGTCCCCCCTCTCTCATCAAATTGGTCCATATAACATAAATCTAATATACTGTTAACATGACATAAATATGAAAAACACAATTCATATTTTTCATAGTGAACTGATCACTGATTTATTTAGTTGACAGTCATCTCAATAGGTGGCACTACAGTCCCACAATAGTTTCTCTAATTGATAGAAAGTAGATTTTCCCCTTGAATGCCACTTTAATGACATGGTAATACACTGTGTTAATGTTCTCTTTCAGTGCTATTTTTGTAAGTAGGTTAAACTATGACTGTTGATTGTCACCTCCAGAATCAAGTTATTGTCACTTTAAGTTCTGATCAGACTTTATGGTCTCATGAATGTAGTTGGTGTTTTTGTATTTTTGTTCTGTATCGCTCATTTTTGTAGAGGATTTTAGTGATATTATTAGTGAGTTTAGATGCTCAGATTGGATAAGCGACTGTGAATGATCATAAGTGAGGCACTAATTACCGGTACCTACTTTTTTTTTTTTTTTTTTTACCCTTTAGCATAAAAACATTTGAAACTGAGGCGATTGGGACAAACAAAATATGGCTGGTAGAAAATGTGATTTTCTTTTTTCCACCAAAGCCAATTTCTCGATATAACTTTTTAATTTGTTGAAGCTACTTTGCTGAGTGGCACTTTGGTCAGTGCCTGTCATATTGATTCGGGTGGAAGAGCTGAAATGATACAGTTGTTTGCACTGATGACTAAGAATTCGCTACTTCTATTGGTGCCAACTAAATTCCCACAGTAATCCCGAGTACTGATTTACGTAAAATAAAATGGTACCACATTTGAGTACCCGAACGCACCCTTGTGTAGTGGTCGTGGAGTGTCTGGCTGACGCAAAGACAAAATGTGTAAAATTTCCGATTAAATTTCCTTGTAGAGCTGTACATCCTTGCTCTGTCTCTCACAAACACATTGGCTACAGAGCTGTCTTTTCTAACTTGACCAGACACGCCGGGTCTGGGCGTCAACACCCACGGATTGGGCTGGGTTGGTTTTTAAAAATTTTCAGGCCTATTGAGAACTCTACTGTCTGTGAATACACACTTGTTTTTTTTTTTTTTTGAACTTTTTATTTAGACATTTTAAACATTTTACAAAACATGTCCTGACATATGACTTTGAAAATGCGTGAATACACACTTGTATTAAAACAGAGATCCCGCTATATTGCCGTTCAGGAAGATCCCTTGTTATGCTGGCTTTACTTGTTTACACTGAACCATAACAGTAAATAATCAAAATTCAGAGGTTTTGACTATTTTTTTTTAAATAAACAAAATAACTTAAATTACCACACACAAAATAAGTACTGAAATCAGGTACTGTTGCGTACGGTTCTCAGGAACTGGGTATCGGCATTACATCAGATTAATGTGAAAGGTACCCATCCCTACTGAAAACTAACCATACATTATCTACTAGGCTAGTATTATTCATGGGTAAAGTTTTTTGCAGGAACGTAAAGTCCTGATTTAAAAGTCCATAGTTTCAAAGTGTGCTTGTCCATAATAAAGTGCAGTACCATTGTTCCATTCATTGGCGAAAGTGATTTCCCTTGTGATAAGTGCAGCCCCTCTGAGTGTGGGCAGTTGCATGACAAAAAAAAAAAAGACATGAGGACTTAGTTGGCAGTATAGTTAATGAATGGTCCAAAGGCAGAGAGACAAAGCTTTTAAAAATCTGATGTGTAAGGAATGCTGTCTGCTTTTGAGTCAGGGCTGGGGCTCTGGGTAACTTTTGTTTTTTTTCCCTCTTCTCTCTCGTCTCTGTTGTGGATTGCATGTGCAGTGTTTTATAAATTAGCATTTTCTCTACCAGCGGTGGGTTACTTGTCTCAGTTAATTGAAAAAGATGCTATCACAGTTTAATTAAATGAACAGGGTGATAGCAGAAAGTAAAATGAATTCACTGACATTTACAAATTAACGTTGTTTGGCTGTCCTATTTTGTCCGTTACAAAAAAAAAGGAAAGAAAAGAATTTGCAATTGTAGGATCTTGAAAAAACACAGAGGCATTTCCAGTTAACTGGCTTCCCCTGTGGCTTGGTTTATGTAAGACACAACTTTATGTGAGGCTTTTGATTGTTTTGATGTTTTATACTCGCCAGGCAAAGCGCTCGATTAGCTCCTTTAAGCCAGTCAATCTTTTTAATCTGTCGCTCCCATTGGCAGTCCACTCTGCTTGGTCACTTTGATCCTTTTGTTTTCTCTGTTTGTAACTGTTGGGACCGTTCAATATGAGTTCAGGTTGAAGCCTTACCTTTGTCTACAGCTTCGATTGTGACTAATGGATGAGTGGTGAGATGTTACTACACATAGATTATTGATTCATCTGCACTTTGTCACTAAAAGTCAGAAAACGGTGACAGAAATCCAAGAACTGTAGAAAATCTCCCCATTTTAAGAAGTAAGAACCAAATAGTCTTTGCTTAAATGTCACAACTGAATGATTAATTGATTATTAAATAAATCTTCTGTTAATCAACCGTTGATTAATTAATTGTTTCAGCCTTACTCCTGGGAAGTCATGCTGTTGAAGATGTGCGTACTTACAGAGTTTTTCTTTAGGTCTCAGCTGGTTTTTGTTCCTGGCTGACTCTGAGTGCCATCTTTTCTGCAGCTGTTCTGTTCTGTTGTGTGGAGTTTGCCCTTTTGCTCTGACAGTGAAGATGCTGATTGTTTGATGTTATTGAAATGCAACAAAGAGATTCTTCTGTCAGTCATCCTGCAAGGACTTAAACAGACAGAATGAATTACTGGATGACTGTTTCTTTACACTGTTCTGGCCCCACTCCTGATTTTACATTAGGATGACTCAACAGCAAAGACTTCCACCCTAACTTTAAGGATGATCAGTGGTCTTTTCCTCATTGTTGAAGGGTTGAACCATCAGGTTTTTCCACTTTTTTATATCACATTCATTTGGGATGCCCCGATTGATCACTCACTGATCTTGCTTTAGAATTTGACAGATGTGCCGGGCCAGCATCAGATGGATGCGAATATCAATTACTGTGCGTTCACACCAAAAGCTTCCAAAGCGTCAAAAACAAGGGTGCGCTTCAGACAAGACAGCTTCCAAAACGGCAAATATTTTAAGCCGCTTTGGTCGCTTGTCATTTGGGAGCCGAAATACAAAAAAAAGGGACCCGAAGGACGTCTCTATTCTGACAGGTTGCCGCCGAACCGCGTCACAGCTAATTTCCCTAAAGTTAACCAAGGCTCAACTTCTCGCTTTGGATGCTTTGGAAGCGCGGTGATGGCAGTTGACGCTTTGGTTGCTCAGTGTCGCCAGGCTCTCATTGAAAATGAATTGACTTCCGGCGTTGGAACGCTTTGGAAGCTTTTGGTGTGAACACACAGTTACATGTAAAAGCCAATTACCTGAAAGTAAAATAAAACTTAGATTCAAATTTCACTCAGTTTCATTGGGAGCACTGTTGTTGCTCAGTCCTTTAGCCAGTGCATCAAAGTGTGTAGTCTTTGTTATGACTTGGACAGTTTTGTACCAATGTTTGACAGGCTGGATTAAAAAGAGCAATGTGCCGCGGGCCTTAGTTTGCCCATGCCTGCTGTCTACGGCTGAAGGAAGCCTACAGTCCCACAGTTAATCACAATGTAATTGCAAAGGTACCATAACTGTCACACCCTTGTTGGGCATTTTTAGCGGCTTAGATGTTGTGTTGAACCAGAGATGCCCCTGCCAACAAGGACATGATTGTTTGGTATAAGACTCAATCAAAATCACATCATACATTTCTACTGTATATTTTTCAAGTGTAAATGAAAAACAAAATTTACAATTCAAACTGGAAATGCAATCACATACTACGATCACAATATCTGCCCACATGATTGCAATATGATGTGTTTTTGCATATTGTGTCCCAAACATGTGTGGAACTTATGCCATCTGCAGTGCGTGTATATAATAAAAATACTAGTATCAATCAAGTTCACTGATACAGTAGATGATTGGTATCAGTACTGAAAGAATGTAAATGGAGCACCAATTCTCACCAGTAGTCTAAAATAACTCTATAGTAGTCAATATCTAATTATTGCAGATCATCCCAGTTTTAATGCTTGGAGGACTTTGAGCTTTTCACTATGACAGAAGTTTGAATTCTAGTGTTTTCTTTTCATGTACTGGCTTCCTGTTCTTTATTAGGATTATTCCGTTGGCCTTTTCCACTCTGTTACCTCTTGGAAGTGCAGGTGGTGGCTACCTCCCAAGAAGTCTACAAAAAAAAACAAGCAAATCTACTGGAGCAGAAAAAAGCAGAACAGAAAACTTGCTTGGCAACATGACAAACGGCCAAATGCCAAATCCCCTTCCACTGCACAAGTGGATCCTTCTTTTCAATCTGCAAACAGGAAAAGGAAGAAAAGCTCCTTTCATGGCAACGATTTAATTTAAATGACGAGTGTTTTTGATATTGACGAATGTGACACTCACTTGTACATTCAAACTGGTTAATAAAACTGCACCACTTGGTACCCTAAAAGGATTTTTGTGTTTGGAAACTTGTGAATAAAAACACATGTCAGAAAGTGTTATGACAGCGACACAGTTTTTTTTTTTACATTGGCATTGTACATTTTAGTTTTTGGCTCTCTACTTGGCTTTCTGCCTTTTTTTTTCGTTTTGAATTTCAAAGTAAGTGAAACAGACTGGAGACAAAACAACACAGTCATTTTATCCTTTCAGACTGCACCATACCTTTCTCTCCTGATAGAACAAGAAGTAAACACTACAGATTTAACCTGTGAAATCTCTAGTTCAGAAAAGGAAGGATCAAAGGTTGGCAATGAAAGACACGACAGGGCTAAAATCTTCTTTTCTTTTCAATATATAATGCAGTTTCTTAATGTGTCCTGATTTGTTTTTTTCTGTCCCTCCTTCTGTAGCACTTACCCTTTAAAAACATCACAGACGATGTGGTAAGATTTGAGAAATTGGTGCTTTTTCTTCTCTCGGTTTGCCAGTCTGTGCAACATCTAACATCACTTAACTTAGTCTTCTTTTGAGTGGCAATAAAATTGGTCTTCCTTTCATTTCAATTCATTCCCATCATAGTGCACGTGCTGCTTTTTCTCACCAACTAATGTCCTTGTCACCTCTATGTGTTATCTAGATTGCACTCTTCTCAACATGTGTCTAACAGATGTGCTGAGTAGGTGCTTTGTTCACACAGTTAACACTAATAGTGTTGTTTTTCTAACTCATTAATAACTCATTATTTGTTTCATTTACTCCTAGTATATGCAGAGAACCTAACAGCTTTTATCCATAACAACTTGGCAATGAAAATTCCTGTGTGGTTTTCTCTCTTGTAATTTGTGCTCTCTGTTGTTTCCGCAGCTTGACAGATTCGCCAGTATTCGGATTCCTGGTAGTAAGAAGGAGCGCCCTCCCTTATCGCACTCAAAACACAATACCAATGATTGGTCCATTTCTTCATCATCCACCTCACATCAGTTTGAGGAACTGTCATCCAAGATCACCTCGGAAAAAGAAATCTTGGCTCTGTTTGAAAAGATGATGGTATGTGGTTTTGTCATTGAACAATATTATCAATATTTTTCTTTGAAAAACAATAGAGCAGCTTGACATGTCAATGAGTGGTAATGATATGGAGAAAGATTTTTAGAAGAGATGCAACAGGGGAAGGCAATCATTGCGTTTTGAATATTGTTTGAATGTGTTATTGTATTTACATAGAAATGGAGGAAATCAATAAAAGCAAAATATAGTTTTTCTTTTTTCTTTTTTTTAAGGAAAATCATTTTTATTTTCTGGTTATAAGAAAAAACATTACAGACAAAGCCTTCAGTTGTGTAATAGTTATGATAATGGGCATTTATTCAAATTTTCAGTCACACCACAACAAATATGATAAATACGCTTTTGAGTATTGTAATGTATGTTGAAAACAAAGTGAATCCTGATGCTAAAATCTTAAAAAAAGAAAACAATATTGATAAATAATAATTATTATAATGCAGACTTGTATTTGTATCCTTCCTTTTTTCCCATTTCAGGAGGACATGAATTTGAATGAAGAAAAAAAGACTCCTCTGAGAGAAAAGGACCTGAACACGAAGAGGGAGATGGTCATCCAGTACATTTTCACTGCCTCTAAAACTGTAAGTTTTTTGGATATTTTACACTGTATTCTAGGCACATATTATTACCCTATTAGGTTTTTAATGAAAGATTATGTCTCACATGGGACAACCAGATTGGAACGGGAATGGGTTTGATTATTTAATATTGAATTGATTATAAATATAAATAGGTAAATTGGTTTTCAAGCGGGTGCATTCTCACTTTTCGTGCTGACACTTGCGTAACACTTGTAATATGTAAGAATGTACAAATTCTTAATTGAGGATGATGATATTCATGTTATTACCTTGGACATTTCAAGTACTGGAAAAATACTTAGATTTTGTGTATGTGCGTTTACTGTGGTTGACTGGGCCTCCTACAAAGTTACAGCTTTTTCTTTTCTATCATAGCTGACAGACAGATCTTGACAGCGGGTGATAAAAGTGTCAGTGTTCAGAGAAAAAAAAAAAAAACATCTCCAAAGAAATGGAAACTATATGGACAGTGGTTTCTCTCCCAGATCAAACAAAACTCTGTGCTTTACATTCTTTCTCTTATTAAGAATTTAATCCTGCTGAAAGACAATTTGCTAGTGATGCTTCATTTAATATCTGGCCCAGAGCATGACCATAGTTAATATGAGCTCAGTCTGATATTTAATTTGAAGAAAAATGGAGGCACAGCTTACCTGAGGTGTTTGTTTTTTGTTTATTTTATTGTAACAGAAGCTTGTGATTAAACCTTCCTGTCCGAGGGCAACCCTCCTCCCCTAACTTAAATTCATTGTTGTTAACAAATCACAGATATTATCCAGTTTACAAGTTATCTCACATGACAGTGCAGAAAAACTCAACTCCCCCTAGCATGTCTGTCTGTCTGTTTGTTTTTAGAAAAGGTGGTCGGGTTAACAGGGTGGCACAGGGTCTCACAAAGAAGTGTTGCATAAATGGACATAAACAGACATCCCTCCAAAGTTGCCTGAGGCTGTCTGCCTCTAGTTACCATGGGGACCAGCCTGTTTATATGCCTGCATTTGTTTACCTGCATGAGCAAAGGATGCAGCCACAGGCCAGATGGTGACGAATTAAAATCAATGAAAAACACCAGTTTTATCAAATGCAGCATGAGATGTGGTAAACTGGACATTCAGAGATTCAGAATATCGATAGACAGGCATTTCCATAAGGTAACCACGTCCCTAATGAGTTAATATATTTATATATCACTGGATATAAGATATTCAGTTCGCTAGGTTTCGTTTTGCTTTCAGGTATTTAAGTGGAGACCATTGTCAAATCGTGACCAACATTTTATGAAGAGGCAGCAAATATTTGCCCTTTAAAAATCAATATCAGATCCTTATGCACTTATACTATGTTGTACTGTATTAGCACTATGCTGTATTAACTATGCTATTATTATTACAGTTGAACCAGAAAAATATCTTTGACTCGAGTCAGTGAAGGTTTCCATTCAAAACCAAAACAACTCAGACTTTTGGTTGACACACCCTTCTCCGCCACAAGACGGTTTTGCCAATTAACCTTTAATACTACATGCTGAATTGATGTATGTCCCTTTGCTGACATAATCAAGTGTGGGTTCTGGCTCGCAAATCTGGTGAATAGTGTTGTAGAGAAACAACTGTCATGCATTTTGTTACACAAAATAATTGCTGACCTTTTGCCAGTGTGTTGTGTAGGAACAGGTGCCTTGAAATAGCTATTGTGCTACTTGGAGACCACTGTTGATTTCTCTGCAGGAATATGTGTTTTAGCTAGTTTACCTTTATAACATCGAGAAATATTTTTAAAAAAAATGTGTCCCTTTAGTCTAGGCTGACTAATATAAGAGTAATATAATATATCACTATAACTGGGGATGGATGGCAATGGCAAATTTATAGGTCATTGAAACAGTAGTCATTAAAATAATGTTCAGCGTTCCTTTTTCCAAAGCGGTCTTATTTGCAAAGATAGGCACACATTACACATTTTTAAGTCTCAGGGGGACTCAGAGCTTTGGCTGAGCAGAGTAAGTGCTCTGAGAGTCTGTGCACAGTGAGACAGAAGGATCAAGGCACCGTGGCCCTGCTCCATTTCCCTGTCCTGTTGTGAGGAGAAAAACATGGAGAGCCCAATAGAAAGGGTGACTCAGATGGGGAAGCAATGGGGGGAAAAAAGATTCTCCATTACCATCATTGTCCCAGACACTGTGATGTGAGAAAAAGTGGAAATGGCTGTGAATGAATAGATGGAATCTCCCCCCTTATTGTCACAGGGGATGTGATAAGAGGACACCAATGTATGAAGATTCATACTCGTTTGACCTTAAATATAACAATAGCTCACTGTTATGGACCCTCCATGGTTCCTAGTGCAGTGCAGTTTTTCAGTTTGTTTATTTTAAACACATAAAAGCGATATACAGTATATTGAGCATGAGCAATGTGGTATAAACTGAAGTTGTCAAGTTGAACGAATTGGAAATGCAGAGATGGAAGGACTGAAAGACACTCCCTGGGCCACTCCTGCAGCAGATGATGGGGAAGGAGTTGCAGGTCGGTCTCGGTCGGCTTCTCTGATGTTAGCAGTGGGCAAAACAGGCTGCCAGCGTCGCTGCTTTCAAGAGGCCAGGTGCGCCTGTTGCTGCCATGAGCAGCGCTGACGGTGCGCTCACTGATGAAGGCCTTAGAAATCCTGGGAAGCAAACAGGCCTGGTCATCTTGTCTCCCCAGGACACCGGTCATCCTGTCTCTCTAGGACTCTCTTGGCTGTAATTGGTGAAATTGCTACTGCGACAAAGCAAGACACACATGCTGCACGCATGAGCCGACGCCGGTGATGCCAAGAAAAGAGTTGCAATCAAGAGTGAACATGGTGGTTCAGGGTTTTTCCCCAGTGTATTATAAGCCCGATGGGCCGCCAGGTCTTACTTGCCCCCCCGCCAGGCTAAGCATTGCTTATTTATTTTTTTAATCAGTTTTTGTACTCCATCAACGCATAATCAGGTGTCTTTTTCATCACCTGACAACGTCACAACTTCGTCGCGCATAACGGGACACGTCACGGACATCATGCTCATCAGTCCGCTGCTTCACCAGCTGACTGAGAGGAACGCGCCGAGCCCACGTTAACGTGAGCCGAGGCGTGGCTCCAAAAGGCGTCGTCCCCTGCAGCGTCAGAGCTCCGGACTCCTGTGAGCCGAGACGCTTTCACCAGATGTGAAAATGATCCATTCCATTGTTTCATTTTTCAGCTCGCAAGGTTTGCGTTTACACGTTTGTTTTCACTTTGTTCCCAACAGTAGATATAGCATCTTTGGCAGATCTGTGACTGTCTCATTTCCATGACAGCTGACTGGAAAAAGACACAATGGAGACACCAGGCAGTTGTTATTTAGTTTTTAGTGCAGACAATTGATATTATTTATTTAAATAGTATTTTTTATTATTTATTTATTTTTGTGGTTGATTGAACAGCGTTTCAAGAGAGCAATCTGTGAGACTCTGCTATATCTGGTGTTTAAAAATGTTACATAAATGTCTTATAATAAGACATGATAATGGTAATATTTTCACATTTCCAGTCAACTTTTAACATGGATGTTAAGGCCTTATGAAATCACGCCTTCTGAATAACATTACTCCATTAATGAATCTGATACCTATAGGGCCCTGCCATCAGTCAATGGTCAGGGTCAAGCCCCTGTCACAAAAAAACACGCTTGGGCACCGGTGGGCAGCCGGTGCCCCCCCACCACCGGGCTTAACAAGTTTTCTGGGGGAAACCCTGTGGTTGGTGATAACACTGGAGGGTGGTGCTGTTGTCAAGAGGAGCTGGATTCATATGACTAATACCTGATTCAAACCTCACTGGGGTAAAACAGTGGTGAGGTTCATTAGAGGTCGGGGGCACCGCATATAAAAATAAAATCACTTTTCCAATAGGTTCAAATCAAACTGCTCAGTTGCTGTCACATGAGATGTCAAGCCGAGCTGATATTGATTACTGCTCATTCAGCATGCACATATAGATTTGACGTATGTTTCTAGGGATGCTCTTGATCATTATAAAGAACACCCTTTGATGATTTTGAGGCTTTTTTAGGTGATTTTTATTATTAGTTGTTGGGGTAAACATTATAGATAGGGGTTTAAGATATCAGGGGAGAAACAGACTGGGCATAGTTCCATTGTTTTGGCAGCCTGCGAGGATTAGGGATTATTTATTCCTACTGGTACAGATGCAGGCTGGTTTCTGAGGCCTTTGATGAAGCAAAAAACCTACCCAACGATATGCCACTTTCTGGCTTTAGTGCAGCTTGAATCAGTGAAGCTTTCTGTCTCCACCTCTTATCTCCTCCATGGTCTGATATAAGGAAAAAGTGCAACGCTTTTCAGCACCAGAGAGCTGGTTTTGAAGCCATAACTGACCACATGATCAAATGTTCGGCCGACTTTATGAATAGTTTCATCATGTTGAAAATATTACAAGCAAGCTTTCATTTCCAGCAGCCACTGCAGCACAAGCTGTCCCAAGTTTAATAGGCTGGCTTTGTATGTTTCTTTGCAAATACATCACAAATATATATAAAAACTGTCAGAAGAGGGGATGATGAAAGGATGTTATGCTGCTTTTTCATTTTTATTAGTTAATGATAGCAAGGTAGAAAAATTAATTTAGTTCACCGTACCACTCAGAGGCTACCGGCAGCTACCGGCAACTTTCATCAAGGTGGAATGTGTTCTTGTGTGTGGTGGTAAAAACGTAATGGATTTTTTGATGGTCCACTGGACCACCAACGTGGGGCCTTGCTGGGATTTATCCTGCTGTACCAATGGTCAGGCCAAACATGAAGGGTTTTGTTTGTACTTTGGTGCTGCAAGGAGTGTGGTAGGCTGGTGTTGGTCGCACAACATCAAAAAGTAATAAACATAGGTTAATGTTGGTTTTATAAATTGTTCTCCCTGTCTTCTGTTTCTTTAATTTCTCTCTTTCTCTTCGTCTTGCCTTGTGGATATTGCAAGTACCAGTAAAACCACTGGTGAAACAATCCAAATTCAGTGCATGTGTGACATTTTTTGACCTTCTTTATTTTTGCATGTGAGTGTTGTGTGGGAGATGATACATATCTCAGTTATTGTAAAGATGTTTAAGCTTTGAACCACCATGAAAATAGCTTAGATTCTGTGACCCTTGTTATAATTCTTGAATTAATAACTTCATTAATAACCAATTTACATTTTGAGGGGTCGCAATGACCCTGACCTTTGACCACTGACATTTATAAAAGAAATTTCCTCAAGGCATTCCTCAGATGATGTGTTCACAAGAAGGAACATACCATACCAACTCAAAACAGAACATACATACACGCATCTCACAGGGATTATAATTATGACATTTATTCAAGTATGCTTATAAGACTTAAATAGATTTAATTGAAGATAGTAAAGAGAGACATACTGGAGAGGAATCTGTACTTTCACACATTTGAACTTTTGCACTTTCTGACTGTTGATGACCTTGGGCCTTTTCAGTGCGGTATTGACTATTAACATCTTTTGACCTTATGTCTCTTTCTTCCAGGGGGCCTTAAGAAGCAGCCATCAGATATCTCCTCAGGAATTTCTAGGAGAGCTGAAGTCAGGGGTGATGGACGAACGCCTGTTTGCCTGTCTAGACTCATTGCGCGTGTCCCTTACCAGCAACCCTGTCAGGTACAGTACAATGATTATGACACCAGAAAAAAAGAAAAAAAGCTTGACGTCTTTAGTAATGCCCCCACAGTCTTTGGTAAATCTTTCTCTTAATAATTACACAGCATAGTCAGTTTGATGGGGTCATCATCATAGGGCATGTTTTATTAAATATTTGTTTATATCTTATCTTTACCTTGTCAAATTTTTATTGCTTCATGAAAACAAATTGAAATTTCATATTGCTTTGATATAATGAAATGAAAGGAATAAGACATTAAAAAACTTGTACAGAGTGACAAAATAAACAGAGCTACTGCTCGCATACCCCGCACCTTGGAGGTTGTGTCTATTAAGACAATCCACGCAGAGATGTGACTCATAGTTGTGGCAAATTGAAAATGCGTCAACAGGAGCAAAACACCATAACTTGATTATTAAATTCATTTTTAGTCCGAGGGAATGTGTTCCAACTGCTTCTGCCCACAGCGAGCAACAGAGAGTTGTGTTGATGAATTGTTTCTGCACTGTCTGGATGTATGATCATGTGCAGCTGACTTTATATAGTAGCCCTCAGTTTGCTCTAGCAGAGTCTCTCATTGTTTGTGTTGAATTAGGTGTACATTAAAAACTTAGAGGTCCCCCACCTGTCAGCTGCTGTAGTTGCGTGCGAGGACAAATGGATAGGACTTAATGAAGTCTGAATGCCGATACATCTTCTCTGCTTTTGGGAATGTTCAGTTCAGCTTTTGGGACTGAAAACCGACGCTAGCCAACCCTTAACTGTGAGAATACCAGAATACCAGCTCCACTGTTTAACTTAAAATATTAATTGTTAAAAGTTCTTCTTATTGTCTTTTTAATGATTAAGTGGTTAATTAGGAACAAACCTAGTGTACTGTAATGCATTTATATTTCTCCTCCTCAACCCAGACTTCTGCTTATTTGATAAATATTTTGATTTGTTGGCAGGTTTTGCATGCAGTGTTTATCCCTGTCAGTATTTCTTTCTTTTTTTTTAAAGAGGAAATGACAGTTATGTAATTTTCACATATAATCCCTTACACATCTCTCATCACTTGTCCACTTGATGTACAAATTATTTCGCTTGGATGCATAAGTTACTTGCATGTCAGGGTTCACTGTCAGGCCATAATCATAGGCTTTATTTTCATAAGTAAATGGACAGGAAGGCTAGTTTTTGTGTCACAATGCTGGAATCGAAAGTAAAATAATATTTCCTGCCAATGTGAAGTAAATCTGGTTCTGTAACTTGCGGGGGGAGATGGGATGTTCCTTTGGTGCTGTCTAAGCCACACTGACAGGCTGATCCATGGCAGTCTTGTTTTGGTTGTCTCCATCTCTTAGATTTAAATTGTTGCTCTGGGGCTCTCTCTGTCTGAGGTTGGGGATGAGCAAGTTTGTTTCACATTATCATATACTCTGCCAGAGCCACTTTAAAGGCAGTCAAAAAAACCTGAGCATAAACATTTAGTCTTCTCTGACTTCTTAAAACCACCACCACCTCCATATATGATTTATTGGGATCACAGTAAACCATTTTCATGATTGATGTCATGGGTACATAATAGTTTGGGTTTAATAGGAGCTCAGTGCCCCTCAACACTCAACACAGTGCATTTCTAGTTCTGTCATGTTGTTTCTGGCAGATTGAGGATGGCTGTGCTCTTGCATCATCTTTCGGGCTCTCTCACCTTGTATTTCATCCCAAATCTTTTCTGTTTGCTGTTTGTTGTTCTTTTGAACCAAAGAGACAATACACTACATCAGAAGTCCGTAACCTTTTTCATATCTGGTGCCAGTTTCTAAAAGCTGAACTTCAATACGATGGCAGGAGTTAAAAATGTTTGACCTATTAAAAAAAAAAAAAACGTGTGTGTCTGTCTGTTCTCAAGCACCTTCCCAAACTTAGCATGCATCACCTGGCACTCAGCTCTGTCTTTCTAGGTGCCCCTTTTACTGGAAACTGATGGACAAATATCAGCCAGTTTGTTCTGAGATTTGCTATTAGCTCTTACATACTGTACATATTTGATCAGCCTGAGTATGAAAATAAGAATAATTCAATAGGAAGGAAATGTTTCTTTAATAACTGCAGTGTTTTATATATAGGATTAATGCAGTCTAGACTAGCACACAAAACTTTAGCCCTCGAATCTATCCATCAAACCAGCCTTTGGGACTGGTATGATTATTCTGTGCTTCTTCTTCCTAATAGCCTTTTCCTCTAAACCAGCTTACACCAGTGAATGAAAATTAGTTTATTCATATGTTGTTAACACAGCTGGAGCCTCTCTTCCCAGCCTTCTCATGGCTAATAAAGCCTTTGCAACTGCCAGGTTCATCTTTTTGACTTTGCATGTGAAAGCGCTCCCACCCACCACTACTGTCTCCCACCTACTTGCACAATAAAGTGATTGCACATGGATGTAGGAGTAAAAGAACTGAGACTTCATTATATTTTGTAGAACCTCTTGAGAACTGCAGCTCCTTCCAACAGCCTCTTACAGGAGCCTCACTTTGGTTTTGATTAGGATCAATGACATTAGCAAAAATGCACAAACACGGCCAAGGACTGATGAGCTTCAGAAGCTGAGTTAGGGCTAAATGTGCTCAAATGGTAATTTTTGTAAAAACGATAAATATGATGAAATACTGTATGTTTGTCTCTTAACCTTTTCAATTATCAAAATGACACATTTGCAAGATTAAAATAAATCATTTTCAGAGGAAATGAGAGGAATACAGATAAAACAGAAAATGGAAACAATAGAGAAAAACAAAACAAAACTATCTGCCTCATCGGGTGATATAAATAAAAAATCATACGCCAGTATTTTTAGGCTGAATGGTGATAGATGATGAAAATCTTACACAAACTGGGCTAAATTTTCAATCTTGTGTTTCAGAGTCACATGTGAGTTGTCAAACGGCTTTATTTAAACAAAACCGACCATCAAAATGAAATGGATTTCCTTCTCTTGAACATGTACAGCTGCCAAACATCTTTGACAAAATCACCAACAAAAAATGTAAACAAAACAAAAATAACAGTTACAGCATATACATTATACATAAATATTATATAAAAATGATATTGGGGACATATTAGATAAAAGCAGATCCATGTCTGAAAAGTGATAGCGATGACTGGATTTCTCTTTACAAACTGAAATAGCTTTAAGAAAGTACACGTTATCTAACACAGCATCGAACCATATTTATATAAAATGTATTGTCTCATTTTGACCAGCCCTTAATTTCCAATCAAACATATACAGTGTATCTTGCATATAAATAGGATAAATGATAGCAGATGATAGCTCAAGTTATGGCATTCCCATAAACTATCAACAATCCGGGGCGGTGTTTAGCTCAGTTGGTAGAGCACCCGCCCCATGTGTTGAGGCTATAGTCCTCTGCAGGCGACCCCGGTTCGAGTCCCGCGCCGAGCGGCCCTATCCTGCATGTCATTCCCCCTCTCTCTGCCTCCCATTTCCTGTCTCTCTCAACTGTCCTGTACATTAAAGGCGGAAAAGCCCCTAAAAATATATATTAAAAAAAACTATCAACAATCCATGCTTAGCGACTGCTGTTGATGGTCCCGTCCCAGGTGAAATGTGACCTGCTACAGCCTTTCACGTTTGAAGAAATAACCACTAACAGAGCAGACAGTCAGGATCATGTTTCATGACATAGTTTTGCTTGAACATTAATCCGCTTTGGCTAGAAACAGTGGGCGTTTACAATCTAATAAGCACCATTACAGTCCAGAGTTGTGGGACTGATTTCGTGTGCCACTGTCTTTGGATGTTGATCACGATCACTTTTCTAGTCACTGCTGTACCAGCAACTCTCACTCGGTGCCCCCATCCAATATCAGGTAGTTGTATTCTGCTTGTATGCGCTGACAGACTCATATGCTCCCTCATCATGTTCCCTTTGTCAGAGCAGACAGACATAGAGGTAATTTGCTACTTCCTGCAGCGCCGCAGTCTGACGCTGTGGCGCTTGCCTCTGACCCTTGTGTACCGTACTCACCTTGCCTATTCCATCTCTCTCATCTTTTTGCAAGGAGAGGCCACGTTACTGGCCCACAGGACCAGCAAGGCTACAGGATGTAATTGTATTAAATGGATTTGATAAATGGATCTGACAAACAAGTGGAAATTGGTTTTTGATATTATATTAAAACTGACCTTCAGGTTTAAGGCCTTAGATTTATTTTTTTCAGTTTAGCAGCTGTAGAGAGAGGCAGAGTTTAGTATTCCACCTACTTACGCCAACGTTTTTAATAAACCTTGGCTGCTCCTCCTGTCTCTCATACACCTACCACCCATGTGCTGCACAGACGTTCACAGTTCTTTAAAGCAGTCATAGTGATTTTCATTATCAGTACAAAGTATACCCTTGGAAATTTCCCTTAGTGTTTACTCTATGAGGGAGAACCACTAAAATCCAATCCAATCCAATGCAACAGCTTTTCAAACGTATAATTTCTAACTTCTACAAAGGTAGCAATGTTCAGTCTGATTAACAGGAAGTTTAATCAAGTATATGATTATTTAGTTCTGAGGTTGTTTTTTTGCAGTGATGATGAAGTGGTCGACTACATTATATTGGAGGTGTTTCAAATGTTCTGCCAAATCCATTTACCAACAGGGGGGATATAAGAGTACTACTCAAATGATTTTGATACGATGTAAAGTACTTTAAGATTTCAAAGTTTGAGAAAGTTGTACATTATTATTCTTTCGTATTACATTTATATTTTTATTCATATTTTTGAATGTATTAATTCATAGGTTTTGCAGTTTCTCCAAGATGACACAAATAGTCATTTACAATTATCCCCTCCCTCCCTCCTGTCCTCATACTGTAGCAAAGCAGCAAACAGGAGAAAAACAATAGCAGTAAGAAACCATCAAATACAAAATGGGTAGTGGTGGCTCAAAGTACAAAAACAAATTAAACCAAATGTAGCTGCAAGCAGCAACATTTGAAATCCCTGCATGTCACATGTTGGCACAGATGGCCTTGTCAGATAAAACACAAACCTGTGTCAAGGTGATGTGTACAGAGTTCCAGCACCACCAGGTAAAAGCTGAATTTGACAGCAGGTAAGTCTGCTGTGCCTCTGGCAGGACCTGAAACCTGGTCACCATAAACTACTGGGTCCCAATTAAAGGCAGTTGGCTAATGTCACTGTGGCACTTCAATGCCACATATGCACATCAAGTTTGGCAAGATAAGGCATCCACCTTCGACCCTGTGCAATGTCACAATTCATTCCATGGCAACAACATTACCTTTGTACGTGGAGAGTATGAAAGTGTGTATGTATGTCTGTAAGCAGAAGTTGTCAAGGTCTTTACATAGTCCAGAAAAGTTGTCCCTTAGGTTCTCAGTGATCGTTTTAGAAAAATAAATGTACATCCTTGATCCATCTATTATGGGTGGCAGCACATTTCAGTAAGAAGCAGGGGATGTTAAAAGATGGAGTGAAATGTCGAGGCCAAATATGTCACTTTTCACTGGAAGCATGAATTCTGATCACATACTTTCAATGAAAATAGATACCATAATGATTGGCAGCTGATAAATTGTGGCATCTCTCCTGCTATAGGAATAAGGATTGAAACCACAGTGCTGCTACAAATTAACCTGATACACTGAAATAAATATATCGGAAAACTTACCAGTCCAGTCCGTGTTACATAAAGTAGTTTAATATCGTCATCCACATCTGTTTTACACAACCACAACACTCTGACTTCAATTAATTGCAAACTTTTCAACCAAGCTAAAACAAAATCTTGGTCGGCCATGTATCTTAAATTTTGCAAATTCTTGTAAAACTGTCTGCTGTCTGAGACATTCCTCTCTCTAACAGAGCTTAATGCAGGCAGTGAATCACATCCATACAAGTGAAGGATGTGCAGGATGAATGACTGATACTGAATGATGTTATTCAATCCAAACTTCACGATATAATATGATTGTTTATTTTACTGACTTTTTACATTTATTTCTATTGAAATCTTATTGTTGTTGTTCTTTGTCAAATCAGACACAACTCATAAATTCACATAGTTAGTCTTCCAAGGATCCATTTATGTGTGTCCTCCAGCCTCTGATATATCGATTAGAGCAAAAACAGACATGGTTTCTGTCGGCATATTTTACTGTAGCGCATTAATGGAAGCTATATTCTTTACTATCCGTGCCTCATTATAGGAAAGGCATTTACCCAAGATAGATAGATCATGCTGTATTCAGTAGAGCGGTTAAATTTCATGTCACGTATTTAAAATTGTGGAAGATTGAAGTTGAATTTTATTTCATTTTTTTGTTTAACTCATTTCAACAACAAGGCAATTCAAAGTGCTTCACAGAAGGCATCCAGGCAAAATGTAAAAGCAACAAAAGGCAATGTGTATAAAAAAAAGTAATTTAAATAGAAACTAGAATAAGAATGAATCATTTCCATACACGCACCCTTTAAACAGTTTATTCTCATCAGCACCAATGTTTGTGGAAGAGAATTTTATTTCTTTAGCTCTTTTCTCTTCTATTTCGTCTGCATTTTCTTATTCAAGGAAAATGTTTGTGCACCGGTCGCTCACATTTCATTTACTACTTAGACCATAGTTCACTGTCTCTCTCCAGGAGAACTGTGAGAGTACTGATAAGGTCAGAGCCATAACAAACAGCCTGTGTCTCATTGTCTCACAGTCGGCTCGTCTCTCTAGGAGGGACAGAGGCATTTGGGATCTATGACATTAGTTGGATAGATGTGAGCGCATATTTAGATTTAACCATCCCCATTGTCTTCGTGTGTGTCCATGTGAGGATTCTTTATGTATGAGGGTTTAAAAATCCCTTCACAGACCTCGGCACAACTGATTAACCAGTTAGTTTGAGTTTTAATACCTCAGTGGTGAGACATATCGGAGACGTGTTGCTTCGCTCTACAGGCACTGTTACTGCTGTTAGTGGCAGAATGCTAGACTGACGTTATCGTGCATCACTGCATGTAGTGACCTCCTCTATTTTTACCTCAGATGTCCCACATTGCTGTGATTTCAGCCTCCTCCTTGTCCCTGTCCCCGGAGAGCCCTCCTGTAGTCGGTTAAACTTGTTATGCTCGGGACAACATGTTGCAGTTAATTTTTTATTTCTGGTTCATAACCGCTTTGGCGGAGTGCGACACTGCGTTGCACTCCCTGGGAACCTTGGAGGCATTCTCTTGAGACTCCGTTAGAAGTCAAGCTACCTTAGCTGTGAAGTTAGCCAGATAAGGCAGCTCATTTTTCTCATTGATTTATGACTGTTTTTGTTTCCCAGGGAACGGGGTGATGAATTTGTTTTCCTTGTTTTTTCAATGCTCTCTCTCTCTCGCTCTGCTTCCTTCGTGTCTTTTTGAGACGATAGCCTTCAGTTGAACATTACTGTGCTGCTGTTGCATCTGTTGATGGTGAAGGGTAATTACAGTATGCCTCCAGTCTCAGGCTAAGCAGTAATTACCGTTTACTGCATTGTGTAAAATAGCCAAAGCTGGTATAAACGTGGCTTACAACGTCTCATCCACATCTTAGAAGACTGACCAACAGCGTTGGATACAGGTTTTATGTTCACATTAGTAGCCAGATCGATGTGTGTCGGGTGCCGATGCTTCTACAGAGATTTTTTTGTAAACTGTCCTTAAACATCTAAATAGTGAAGGAAGTAGGACTGATCTATTTTCATCGTCATTGTGATATCAACATGCACGATAAACACATCGTAAAAGTTGGGCTTCCCCCGACCAAAGATTTTTTTGGTCGACCGGTAGTCGTCATTTAGGGTATGAATCGACCAATATGGTTTTTTGGGGGCCGATACCGATACCGAATCAAGGATACCGATATTTAGAGCTGATGTTCATTTGCTGTGAAAATGAACATTTTGGTGTCAGAATTGAGAATAACACCCCTGGGAAAGAAACTGTTAAAAAGTTGTGATAAAAAGGTGACCTTGAATTTTTGTAGAACAACA
This sequence comes from Trachurus japonicus, assembly GCF_045865225.1. Lineage (NCBI taxonomy): Eukaryota > Metazoa > Chordata > Actinopteri > Carangiformes > Carangidae > Trachurus > Trachurus japonicus. Next base: position 5,645,000 of record NC_140909.1, read on the forward strand.
CAAACTGCAACTTGGTTCAACCGTGGGACATGGTTACACAGCAACAAATGGTGACTTCAGGCTACAGGCTAGAGATGGCTACATTAGAGCCAAAGGAGCACATTTTATAAATACATTTATTTTATTGGTTATCAGTGAAAAAAACGGCCAATACCGATTATTAAAATTGGGTTGAATAATGACTTCTTTGTCGACTATTCAGGGGCAGCCTTATGTAAAATGTTGCCAAACAACAATGGTGGACTTCTGTCGGGCCCCTCAGATACCGTGCCTGTAGCGCGTCATATTTGTACTGGCACGATTTCTCGTGTTTAGTTGAATGTTTACTGTTTATTTTTACTGTATGGTTAATTTGCACACCTGAATATGTGCTTATTTATCGCAAGTGTCATCACACATTGGACATGTTGCTGATATCGTCCAGGCCTAGAGGGAAATATGCAATCCTCGTTCCGGCACTTGCACTTGAGGGCAGTTTGGAAAAACATCAGAGCCAATTGAAGCTCTGTTGATGGGACAACGAACGACAGATCACAGACATCAGTAAAATGGACTTGTTCATTTATGTCCACACTCCTGCTAAGAGTAAAATGGACCTCCTTCTAAAAGTTTTGAAGGGACTGAGGCCTTGCTTTAGCTGCGATACATGTCTACTCAGTGCGTGGCCTAAATGATGCCAGATACCTAATGACAATAACAATGTTAAGAGGTATGAGTCAGACATATAAATCTATGCAGTAAATCTCTGTAGCAAAGAAAAGCTGTTTTCAGATCATTTTACACAATATCGCTCAAGACACTGAGGACATTGAGGCAGAGGAGGTGATTGAAGTTACTCATTTGGGATGCGGGAAGGGTGCCAGATGTTAGGAACTAATGAAACCCAAGGGCTGCCAGAGCATGCTAGATTAACAAACAGAATTTAAAGCACCTTAATCATTTTAGACCAAAGTCTAGACAGACAGCATGTCAAATACAAACCACTTTACTGCCCAAGGATAAAGTAACAGGCCACTATGATTGAGCTGCTGAAAGTTATTATCAACATTTTAATTGATTACTGATACCATTGACTTCATTATTATAATCATTTTATATTGTCATGAAGTATAGCACCATTAAAAACAAGTGCATGACCCTTTCAAATCAAAGCGATCCATCCATTGATCACAGGGAACAGACAGCTGACAGGCCACATTATTAAACCCACTAGCTTTTATCATTGCCAGTGCTGATGCAGTGGGTGCCTCCATTTGTCTGGCACATCTGTCCTGGCTTGCCTGACCTACCATGACACACAGACACACACTCAGCCTGACTGTTCTTACTCTTGAAGAGATGAGCCTTTCTCCACATGTTGCAGACAGGTAACAGATTAGCCCCTTTCTGGCCTCTAAGATCTTCTAAACACACCACATCCTTTTACAAGGAGCCCTTTTGAAAACTGACGTATTTCGCTTTTCACACATGTGTTTCAAGGCAGATGTCTTGCAGCAGACCCAGATTGTGCAGACCTGTTGGGTTTCCCGCGGAATAATTCCTGCTATAGATCAACTGATTATTTTCCTTTGGTCTCTGCCTCACCTACTGATGATGAAAAACTAGCATGCAGTTGCCACTGAGCTATGAATTTCAATGAAGCTCTTGTCAAGACCCCCGCCCTGCCTACTCTATAACCAGAATGGTCTGGGCCATGGCCCAGTGAGAAGTCTAGGGCTAAATTGAATTTTTTCTCAAACATGAGAGCCTCATTCCTTAGATACCTTGGCAGAAGCCTTGCCTGTCTTCATCAGGATGGCTGTGACAGTTTTTGTCAGCCTCACTCATTTTCTTAGGCCTGTTGCACACCCACACACACACACATTCATGGTAAGTTGGAGGCCATCACGACTTCTCTGCCTACCTTTCTCTTCTTTCATTCTCTCTTCTCCTCCCTGCCTTTTGTAAATGAGAGGCACTTAATAAGAGAGCCTGTGTGTTTATTAAGTAGTCATCCACTCCCAATTGTATATGCTTAAATCATTATGAGACATTTCATGGTAAGTGTTTTGTTTTGTTTGCACGAAAATGTTAAAACCCTGATTCAGAATGATTTCATGCCACGTGTGGCACATTTCACACTTTAGCTAACTGAGTCTACATTATTTACATCATTTAAAACATGAAGGCTGCAGTGCTGAATAATGCCGATGCCCTGATTGATTGCCCACTGATAAATATCAAATAATTCTCAATACAAATACGTGATTAGTGCATCTCAATTAATGCTTCTAGTTACCAATTCCATGTTGAACTTTAGTGTACGAAATGCTCACATATGTACTGTTATTCACTTTGCACTTTCTCATTTAATACTTAAACACTTTGGGAGTGTGTTTTGAAACTAACTGCTTAGCTATCTTTATGTTGTGACACAATTTGCCGCATCAAAGTTAAACTGAGGTCCTGCAGCAGCACTCACAACGCTGCCAGGCTGCAGGAATCCACTGATTTCTGCTCAGTCCACAATCAAACTAGTTTTACCTTCAAGTCTTAAATCAAATTTGATGATAATGATTTGTTACCCCACTGTAAAACAACTGCCCCTAACATCTATTGCTTCAATGCACTGGTTTTCTATGCTTTATTAAAAATCACACTGTGTGACAACAACGTGTGACAAGTGTGAATATGAGTGAAGTCAAACAAAACAAGAGAAAAGATGAAATAAGCACCTACCATCTGTTGTGAGTTTACTGTTGTGTCTTCCACACAAACATACTATTTATCACCATTCTTCAGCAGACACAACAATGTCACAAACGAAAGCAGGGAGGGAGGAAGAAGAAGAAAAAGAATTAAACTCATGGATCCACATCTACTCACTCACTTCTCCATACTACATACTCCCTTTCAAGAAATTAAATTCAGATAACAGCTTCTCATTTTATGTTGTCACCTTGAGAGTTTGTGTAGATTTGATGCTAGGAGGCATGCAGCTTGTTGATTAGAACAGTACAAACGGTGAATGCTAATGCTCAGAGATGTTATTCAGTTTCAATCAGGAGGGAGGAGCAGTCAGTCACAATCTCACTCACCCAGTCTTTTGTCTGTTCTCTGCATAGCTAAAGGTTTTTCACTTTTTAACTCGCAATATATTATTCGTATCTCTTTGTGCTCCTCATTTGAATCAGGTCAATCCTGTTTATTCATTTTAAGTTGTTGCAACTCTTTGTCCCATTCCCTACTGTCACTCTCAGGTGAAAACCTTGGATCCTGAGTATATTATTTGTCAGTAACAGAGAAAGCAGTGTTTTCATCTTTATTGTTGTTCTGTCTGATTGTAGCCAAGAGGTCTAAAATTTGCACTTGGTTTTAGAAGGTAAAAAGTCTTTTGCTTCTGTTATTCCATGCACCACTATCACAAAGGTACAGTACATGTAGCAATCATAATAATGTGGAAGTGGAAAAACTAAGAGAAGTATTCACAGTTACTGTAAACGAATGCTGTAGTTTTTGCATTGTTTTAGAGAGCTTAATGTCCCAAACCAGAGGTCACTACTACAACCTTTTACTGTTAACATTTCTAACTGTAGGTGTTTAAGTAGAAGCTTGATACATTTTATAAGATATAAGCTCATTATGTGGTCTTTTGGGAGCTAAAAGCTGCCTAATTACTGTAACTGAGCTCATTCTTGAGCTACTTTCTTGTCAAATCCTTTATTTAATTTTTGTGCACAAACAAATAACAGACTGATAATTACATGCATTTAATAACATCATATGCAAATGTGTTTGAAAATACATATTTTCAATACTTTCTGAATGCACTTTCACTACTGATCATGTAGGGTCAAATTGATTAGTATAGGTGGGTGTTCTAAGTGTTCTTCTGTTTTTCCTTTTAATCTAATCAACATTTGTAATGAAATGGACAGGTTAGCTATTTACTGATTAAAGATAAAATAGCAAGCTGTGCTGTGGCCTTCTCCTGCACCAAGCCTGGTGTGAATGGTCAGGGTGAAAGCATTACACTCTTCTCACGTAGCGTACCTGCTGCTGGGAGAGAGCAGGGACGATAATTACACACTGTAAAAGTCCCAAAATGTGAGCAGAGTAGGAATGGGGGGGCAAAAATAACTCACTGGGCCACAGTGGTGAAAATTTCATATTGTGTGCAACTGTGCACAGCAAGCACACACACACACAGACACGGAAACTGCGATTGTTCTTATTTTCTTCCATTAACAATGAATAATAGGAGGTCCTGGCTTTATGGAGAGCTTTTCTGTATATTAATAGACTTCATCTCCCCAAGCCTGTTGAGATTCTTTCAGATTAGTGGAGCACCACTCCCTTTTCTATCTTTCCCCTAAATCCGCTTTAGGGCATGCATTTCTGAGTTGCACCGAGGAGCTAACCTCCTGACTCACTACCTTCCTTCTGAGAGGGGCCACAGAAGTGAGGCTGCACAGTCATCAACTTGTGTAGGAGTATAAGTTGAAGCTGTCCTCTATTGTATTGACACTGACCACCACTGGGATTCTCTCTGTAAATGTACTTTTCAGTATTTTCAGATAGACACACCTGGCTGCTGCTATAATGGAGCCTTTTTTTCCCTCTTCTTCTCCCAAATGCTGTGTAATCTATTACTCTGAGCCTCAAATGTTAATAGAAAATGGTCAGATAAAAAGAGTGTTTTGGGAAAATGTTGTTAAATGTTCAATTTCTATGCCAGAAGTCAGAACAAGATTGAGGGTGATTAAAACAGTGAGTCACTCAGTGGGTTCATTTACATGGTGAGAGAAGCCAATTGAGTCTAACAGTGAATCAAACGCGTGGCTGAGGCTGCTGCTATGAAGAGATACATGAATGAATGTTAAAATGTAATGACTTTATCTGTACGATGTTTAGTAACTGTACTGGTTAGACTGGGTTTTGTGTTTTTTGCAGTTTAGATGCAAAAGACTAACAATAAGGCTTTCAAATGAGTTATAACTAAGTTTGGGTTTAGGGTTTATATTAATAAACTGGAATGAAAAATCACAGCAACCCCTCCTTCTCTGCCGACGCTTCGAGGAAATTAATGTGACTGGGGAGCGATGATTTGTTCAGGCTGCAACCGGATTCAGAGTAGATCTATCTGATGATCAGTTATGAGATCATTGACTATATGTAATTGGAATTTAGATGTGATCTAATATCTAATAATCTACATTTAATTCTCTGTTTTTTTTTGGTTCTGTTACAGTATTTGTGTCAATTTTTCAGGTTATTATTTACAATTTCTTCGCTGTTTACCGTTGATGTTTGCAATGACATGATGTGGGAAACTCTGGAGTCTGACATTGTCTCTGCAGAAGTGCACACTGACTCCACATTAATCGTAGTGACCCCTGACTGTGTCATAACCGCTCAAGTGAATAACAATAGGTTTGTCCTTTAGTCAGCAGTTTTAAATATGATTCAGTGTCGTTAGCTGTGGCCTCAGGAATGCATTTAAACAGTGTGTCGCCAAACATCGCTCAGTAACTTTGCTATTTAAGCTCAATTTAAACAGGAAAAAGCAAATATACAAAGAGGTGTCAAAGGTTGTTTAGTTAACAAAATCAATTCTACAGAATCTACAACATATGCATGAAACCTGTGTCTAACCGTGTCTGGGTATGCTTTCTGTTTGTTGTTTTCCTCTTTCTACTAATAGTTTAGTGCATTTTTTTCTTCTCATGAGACGTGCTGTGTTTACTGCTGCTGCTTCCTCTGCACCACAAGGTGCTGAATCCTACATGTTTTTTTTTCTGTCTTTAAGGTTGCCACAGTAGCTGATGAGAATGAAAGTATTGTTGTCAGTTGTCAGTCTTAACACCGTTGTGATATTGATTCATTGTTTGTTATTTCAGTTGGGTGCAGAGTTTCGGGCATGAAGGTCTGGGACTGCTGCTGGACATTTTGGAGAGGCTGCTGTTCAAGAAGCAGTAAGTTAACAATACACTCATTTGTGTGTATTCTTGTTTAAAGTCGTACCATTTCACTGTAATTTCTTGTGTTCACCAGATCAATATTAACCAATAACAACTCAAAAAAAGTGGCTTGGTTTTGGTAATTGCCAGTTTTCCTTTTTGAGTAACAGTTTTACACATTTGCTAATAATAACATCAATGTATTTCTATTTTGCTGCGGTACAGTTAATGGAAGAAGTTGGTGTTAATGGGAGATGGTGTTAATTGAAAGGAGTTAATGGAACAGCATTATTATCTATCATCAGCGTAGTCTTAGTCTGTTGTTTTCTGAATGGCTTTTACACTTTCTTTCAGAGCCCTCCATCTGTATTTTCAAATAGACTTGTTTTCACAGACATACAGTTGGTAGTCTTGATGATGTACATTTAAAGTCTAACCGCTCCTCATTACTGTCTCTTGTCTTTAGGCAAGAGAAAATTGACAAAAGGAACCAGCATAAAGTTGTCCAGTGTCTCAAAGCCTTCATGAACAATAAGGTAATGCCAATGCATGTCTGTGAGTAAACCAAACACCTTCTCTGGGGAAGAAAACATCTGTATTTGGAGTCTGATCTGCATGCAAGGGTTAATGCAATTAATGTTAGGCCCCTTTCAGTAACAAAAGGCTGAAGAGAGGAGTAGCATCACAACAATTACAGAGCCAAATAAAAGGAGCTTTACTGACGTCCTAATGCAGACTGAATGCCACAGTGTGACACTTTTGCACAGCTCTAAGACTCTTGGCCTCCTTCAAGTCTCCACTCTGGAGTTTAGTCCTTTCTGATGCCTCATATATGGAGCTATAAGAGAGAGAGAGAGTGTAAGTGAGGGAAAGAGATGGCACTGCTGCAAAAACCAGAGAAACAAAACTTTATTTGATATCCTACAGGACAAATTAATAACCATAAATCACTGTGCGTCTCTATCTTGTTTTTTTGTTTGTGTGAAAACATTGCGTCTGAGGCAAAGCTGTAATTTCTTCAATCTGCTGTTGGTCTATTAGCCTCATATTTATGGTTCTTTAGATGCAGAGGAATTATAACAACATTGGGCTGAATGAAAGTTTAGACACAGATTTAGTTGCTAAACTTTTTAGTTCCAGCACAGTTTGGGTGTTAAACATTAAGGCACATAGGCAGCTGTTTAACACAAATTATGTGTTGCAGACACCAAATTAATTATAGAAGCAAAAGAAACAAAATGGCATTCCAAAAAAAAAAAAAGATATGGAGACATAAAATGTGTAGGCGAGCAATAAATTGAAATTTACGGAAACTGATGGTACACATCTGTCACAGACTCAATTTCAGTCATGTCATTATATCTTGTTAATGATTTTTCCTTTGACAAGCTGTCAGCTGGCCTTTCCCTTTTAATGCACCTGAAAGTACATCAATCACTGTTTGCCAGTGAGAGGAAGGAACACGTTCATAACTCTTGTTCCCAATGCATGAGCTCTTTTTTTCCCCCTGTAGTTTTCTGCAGTTTAAACAAGATAATTTAGTTAAAACTGTAAAATAATATGATGATGTTGTGATAAAATTACCCCCCTTAAGATCAATAGACAATAACATTGAATCACAGCCCAGGCCAAAGCTCTTGTGCATAAAATGTGGTTGTGTGAAAGTAGCTTTATTTCACAATGCCTCAGCTTTCGTGCTGTTTGTCCAAAGTAGCTACGAAGGAGAGAGGGGGGGGGGGGGAGAAATCTTGCCACATGGAGCTAAGACCCAGTGGAGACAGATATACAGCCGCTCTGGCACAAAGTGTGGTGTAAGGTCTCATGTAATCCTGTGTCTCAACAGGCGCCAGACACCAGCATTTACCCGTAGGCTTCTCTGTTAGCCCAGACCTTTCCCTGGCTAGAGAGGCATCTTGGGAAGGGATGTACCCACAATGCCAAGAAGACAGGTGTTCTCTGCCAGCTGTCAGTGCAGCCTTTTCTTCTTCTTCTGCCTCCCTGCGTCGACTCACACACTGACATATTTGCTATTGTCCGTCACTGAGTGGCATAACAATGTAGTGCTATTCTAGGAACAGCTTAACTCTATTAAATAACATGTCAAACAATATAGATTTGATGGATTTGTTTACTACTTAATATAGTTTCTATAAAAGTTTGTAGTATATGACTTTGGGCGCTTTGTTGGTACCCACTGACCTCAACTTTATTCAGTATTTATACTGTTTACCCAGTGTTTTTATACTGTAGGACATATATAATCAGGGGCATTAAGAGTTAAGAGGGACTCCAAGGTTTTAGAGGAGTATAGAGAGAACAAATTGTGAAATACAATGTTGCGTATCCTTGAGACGTACAGTCGGTACACTGGACCAACCGACTCAATGTCAGCTGATTATCTGAAACATTCACAGACCTGTTTTATCTTGTTTCTGGTTTCAGCAATGACTGACTCTTTGAGGACTAAAGTTTATAAGCACTAATTTTAATCATTATGTAGTTTTTGTGAAGTGAAATGATTGACTGTATAAATAGTGTTAGATAAGCTGAATACAACAACAAAATCATGTAAAAGTAATCAAAAATATAATTTTCATTGAGTATTCAGATATCAACTTACAGTATAACTATTATAACTACAATCAGGATCTGAACACCGCCATGACTTGGTCGGTCGACTGCCTCTATAAATAAGTGTTGCTCTGTAATGTTTGGTTATCACCAGTACTACAAAATAACTTTTTGTAATTGTTTTTTAAAATCAAACAAAACAAAAGTGAGACAAAATATAACTTACTAATGGCTTCTTTGTAGAAGTAAAAGCTGTTTTCAGTGCTTTATTAATTCTTACTGTATTATTTGTACTGAATGTTTTATTTTCTAACAAACAGAAAATACTGAATTGATTTTTTCCTGCAAAAATTAAAGGAAATGATTGTATTTCTGAATGTTGCTGACGCTGTTGTACAATTCTATTACCACCTACTACTACTGTACAGACAATTATAGCTACAGTTGTGTATAATTATGCCATTCTTGCAAGATTGTTTTTTTTTTCCTCTTTATTGGCTTTTGTGTACAACACATGGCAGAACTCATTCAGCACAATTATTTTTAATCTATTTAATAACGATCTTGCAATTTAGTCAGACTTTCTGGTTGCCAAGTTCATTTGCACAATGTGCTGATCCCTGAATGGCACCACAGAAGAAACTTAAAATCACAGTGAACCTTGAGTCTGACATTGGATGATTCAGATTAATCTTAAAATCTATTGGGCTTGAATTAATCTTGTGTTTTTTAAGGCAGTAACACCTGTTTTCAGTTTGTCACATTACCTTTAAATGAGCAGAACTAGAGCATTTCTAGATAATCATGTTTTTGTATTTGTTAATTGCAGTATGGCTTGGATCGAATCCTGGGGGAGGAGAAGAGTCTCGCTTTACTGGCGAGAGCCATTGATCCCGGCCAGTCTGCCATGATGACGGACGTGGTGAAGCTGCTGTCAGCCATCTGCATTGTGGGCGAGGAGAACACGTATGCGCAGGATTTCATCTCTTTTGTCCACAAAGTTTTTGAGCTCACAAAAATTAAAGTGTTCTGTAGTTTAGTTTTACTGAAATGATGAGCTATCTATTATGAGTTGAAAGCAAAGAGGTTAAAGTAGTGGTGCATACTGTAGCAATAAATGGTAAAACACTTTTCAATTTACTAAAAATTCCATAATATTGTTGTGTGGAATACAAATACTGGAATCACAGGTCACATGACAGAGTTTCAGAAGTTGCACCAAGTACCATGTGTCTTCTATTATTTTTGAAAAATTGATTCCCAGGGACTGCAACTGCAAATTAGATATTCTTTTATTAACATTTAATCATTTGAAAAGGTAACATGGTACGCCTTTTTTCATGGCCAAATCTCTGAATGTAAGAAAATAACAGAGTTTCCATGTATTCTGGGGAAATTATTCCTGTGGAACAATATTTCCAGTAGAGTATTCTTTAATCAAAAAATCAAAATATGATCCATTTTATCTCTGAAATGAATAAATGAATGAACCTGTGATGGGTGAAATTGTTATGCAAGTATCCTTGCATACTGTCGAATACTGAAGAGAGAGATTATGGTGAAATTCTTTTACATAAATGTGATTTTTCTTTTTTTCTTCTTCTTTCTCATATTGTTCACTCATGCATTTTATGTTCTCATTTAGTCTGGAGAAGGTCCTTGAGGCCATCACCACAGCGGGGGAATGGCGAGCCACCGAGAGGTTCAGTCCCATTGTGCAAGGACTTTGTGATCGCTCGGTTCAATTACAAGTAAGTGCAGCCGCTGACACCTTGTTGTTTCACTCCCATTTCTCTGAAATGAACTCTTGAATGACAGCGGGAAGTTGACTGTTTCAACATAACACATTCAGGAGTCTCATGGTCACTTCTTCGGTCTGTTAAATCTTCTTTTGTCTTAGAGTTTTATTACTGTATCACTCAGATCTGAGTGCATATCACAGATCCAGTAACAATGGCAGCGTTCAAGCCTGAATTTAGAGAGGAATGAGTCTTACTTTTATGTTTGTTTTAATCTATACTTCCTCTTCACCATCTGTAGTGTGTGAGCTTGTGGTGGTTTGTTTACCACCTTTACACAAATAAGCTGTCCATACATTTACACACATTGCCTATTATCATCCTGTACACTCCCTTTAAACGTCATCCCTCTCCTTCTGGACATGGTCTTTTACATTTATCATCTCCCTGCTGGTGTTTACAGTTGAGACATTATATGTGGGCTTTATTCTTTTTTTAAACGGACAGCTACAGTATTGCTTTGTGTCACAGCATTGTAATTCATGATCAAGGCATGTTGTCTGCATTTTTAATTGGATGCTGAGGGATACGAGGATTCATTCATCCAGTATGTCACACAGACGCTGTCTTGTTCCGCTGTCCCTGTGGATACATTCATTAACATAATTCCCCTTGACCCTAACTCACAACAACACAACAAAATGCCTAACCTTCTTTGTAGCTTCTTTGTAGCCTTAAGGTCATTGCAGCCTTAACCCTGGAACTAAGCCCTGAGCTCTCAAGGAGCACCTCTGTTTTCCTCATGGACAAACATGCATTCAGATATAAGTACACAAACACACAATGCATGTTGAAAGACTGTGGTTATGAGCATCTATTTGCTGCTCAGGTTGTTTCGTATTCGTATTGCAATGACCAATGCTGAACTTAATTAAAAGATAATATCTGTTTTGCCCCCTGTAGTATTATCAGAGGCATTAGCATTCAGTTTGCTGTAACTACCTTTGACAACTGAAAAACTACAAGGGAGCAGTAAGAAAGCAATAAAGGAGAAAATATTGAGGGATGGGAAGATTTTAACATGGAGAGATGACAAGGAGAAATGGTAAATGGTAAAAAAAGAGAAAAAAAAAGAGAAATGACAACCAGGAATTCTGGGTGCACTGGAAGCTAGAATTTCTCCATACAGTGGTGTCGAAAGCATAAAACCCATCTGTGGCTATGCAAACAGAGCCCTGTGTACTGGAAGGATTATACAGCCTTAGTAGTATTTAATTGATGATTTGTTATCCTTCCCGCTTCCTAATACACAGCACAGATCCCCTTTAACCCCATGCATTATTAAAGCACAGATATTGTTATCCTAACCATGGCAATGTGTGGCCAAAGGGCTTTCTGTACTACTTGACTACGTTTATACGCAGCAGCCTCCCTCGGCAGCCTTAAGCTTAGGGAAAGTGTAAATAGACACATTTGGGACCTCCAGAATCAAAGATTCGTCTAAGTCTCTGCGTATTTGTAAATGACTTTGGGATTACTGCCATTATTCACAACACAAAGCTGAGACCAGTGTAGATGCACATACATAAACCAAATATTTTGGTGAGTTGCATTCATATTGTAGACTTCAAATGCTAACAGTGCATCTATATTATAATCTTTTTATTCACAAATACTTAGTCTTTGTTTTTCTTGTTGATTATGTGCCCAACAAAATGCAAAACATACAGTGGTTTCATTATACTAAATTAATTTGCATATATTTGATACAGTATATTGAATATTTGGCAGGTAGGAAATCATTTAAATAGTTGTTGCAAACTTTAAGCATAACAATTGATTTTGGTTTCCTGACTGCACAGCAATCACATGTCAAAGACAACATCTTGTGACAACTTTCCAATGTTACCTGTCTGTGTTACAATCTTAAAACAGGACTTTCAAGGCAGGTAATTACTAAGCTCGAGTGCCACGGCAAAAAATAAAGAGTGTGCTATCAAACTGACAATGCACCTTTTTTTTTTTTTTAAACATCTGAATATCCTCCCCCAAAGCTCTCGCATTGCCGTACTCTCTTTTCGCGCATGAGTGGATTGCTTTACTGATCAATAATTGATTTTTCTGTCTGTGTTTGCCCGGGCAGTTGAAGAGTCACAGGATGCGGCGGGTCCCTGTGCAGGAAACCAAACTCAGATGGGAGTGAAAAACAGCTTCCAAAAGAGCGAGTTTGCCCTTAAATTGACTGTTAGTTAGTTTTGTGTGTATGGGTCTGCAGTTGTTGCATTAATATTAAAATCAGCTCCCCCCCCCACCCCCCCCTTCCAGTTGGTGACTGGAGAAAATAGACATGCATTAGTTATGGTCCTCTGCTTCCAAGGGACATAACCCATTTAGAATGCATGCCGGCACGCTTTTCATCAACTTCTGGAAGAAGAGAAGAGAAGTCCATCGTCGCTTTCTCTCATTCCCTCTCTCAACTCTCACTCTCCATTTCTTTCTCTCTCTCTTTGTTATGTTCGCCCTTCATGTTGCAGGTGGCATGCATGCAGCTCATCAATGCTCTGGTGACATCTCCTGATGAGCTGGACTTCAGGCTACACATCAGAAATGAATTTATGCGCTGTGGCCTGAAAGAGATATTGCCGGTAAGCACAACAAAACCACACACACATAGACACATAATATAAACTCACACTCACCTTGTATTAATATTTAAATGAGTTGTCCACTTCAGTGAAATATTGTAGATTTGCTCCGGGAAATTATTTATGAAAGACAGACGAGAGCTGGCACGTTCTGTGTCTGTGTGCCAGCACCCAGAAACCAATAAAGTTTCTAGTGCCTGGGCTAATAATCTTCGTGCTGGCTTTTATACCATCTACCTAACATGTTAATCTGTTGTAAACAATGTTTCTGTAGCTGCCAGCAAAACAAATACTTTAAAATGAGGAGCTGATCCCCACACCTGTATACCACCATGAGTAAAACCATTTAGATGGAGCTCCCTGCTTTTACTTGAGCTTGACGCTTCCCTTATGTGTAGTGCTGGTATCAGAGCAAGGCTTTCTCTCTAATTTCATTCCGATTTAACTTTTTGTTCTTTTTCTGTTTCAACTCATTCATAGCAACTGACAACCATCAGGAACGATGCCCTCGATATTCAGTTAAAGGTGTTTGTGGAGCACAAAGAAGAGGACATGATAGAGTTCTCCCACAGGCTGGAAGACATCAAGAGCGAACTGGAATATCCTTATCATGATGACAAACTGAGGCGTCTAACACTAAAGTTTGATTCAATGTCTCATCCCTGCAAATGTGGCAAGCATATATACCGGTACATACTATAGTTGATGACATCCAACAAAGGTTGGTTTTATTTCTGGTGAGATCCTAGCTGACAAAAAAGGTAAATCTAATTAAATGCATTATTCCTAAACCTCTCTTATCTACAATTGTTATGTTTCTCCACTTATTTCCACTCAGATTTTTCCCTTTTAATTTATCTGACGTTTGTTTCCATTTACGTACGAGTCCTTGACTTTCTGCACTGATGCGGGGGATGTGTTCAGTATTGTGCACAGCATGGTGAAGGACAGCAGTGCAGAGCCCTATTTCCTCTCTATACTGCAGCACCTGATGCTCATACGCAATGACTACTTGGTCAGGTAAAAGCTAACAGCACACACTTCGTCACCCACAGCATTATTTAACTAAGATGTAATAAGAAAAGCATTTTTTTGTGTGTGATTCACAATGCCCTCTCCTCATGTCTTCATGTATATCTGTATTATAGTATTTTCAGCTCAGTACACACTACACATGCAAACAAAGGGTTGAGCACCTTTGTGAGGGTTATGATGTACACTGCTGAAGAGCTTATGTTTTGTGGAGGTCTTACTCCATCTGCCTTAAACCCTCTCAATGACATTGGCTAACAAAGAGAATGCTGTCTCTTTCATCTTCATGCCATCTACAACAGCCATTGCTCCGGAGTATTTCTCATCTCCCATTAATGGTGCTTTTCAAAGGCTTATTTTATGTTGGTTCACTCACAGCTGGGTGTGAGTTAAACCTTGGCTTGATCAAAAGATAGAGCTCTAATCTGAAGAATATCAAATGCATCACCTGCCGTTTTTCTTCCGGCCCAAAAACAACACCTGAAGAGTCTTTCTCCCCTGCTCTCGCTCTGTTTGATTAATGCTCTGCATCTGAATTGATTATAGAATTTTTAATATTATGTTCTTATGACTACTAGCAGTGGTGTCATCTTTTTTGCAAGCAGCAGTGCTTTTTTTCTTTTTTTTTTGCCTTTAGCTAAACAGGGTTATGTTAGAATTAGTTTCACATCATATTTATAATGCAGGGTCTAACCAGTTCTTCATTGCAAATGCATATTGTCTTGGACATGCATCTTGAGTCTCAGCCTGGCAGCATGAACACAGAGCCTGACAGGCATGTCTAAGAAACCAAGGGGATTAGTATTCAGTCGAGAGGAATTAATAGCCAACAAATATGATAACTGATTTAACGTTTAAGTCATTTATCAGTGAATTACCAAACATGTTTGGTTACAGGTTGTCAAACATGAAAACCGCTTTTAATTACTGTGTCTTTGGATTTCGGACTGTTAGTTGGACAAGTAGTTGAAGCTGTCAGCGTGGGCCAAAGATAATCAGGTGATTAAAAATCAGAAAAGTCATCAACAGTCACCATGCTAGCAGGATGTCTGTGGTCTTTTTGGACTGAGATTCCCAGCAGCTTTTAAAGTGCTTGAGTGCAGAGAGATATTGATACACTCGTGTCCAAATTCAACTATGTATTTTGCATTTGGGGCTGAGGCTGGCGCAAACTTTTAAAGTTGTTTTTGAACTAATCTTCTTTAGTGTCTCTTCTTCGTATGTGTGAGAGGGGGACTGTAGGGAAATCAATAGATATCTAAAGTCTTATATCAAACATGATAATTGTAAAGCATGTATGTGATAATCATATCATATGGTGCAACGCTTAAGATTATTTTTCGTTGACTGCATTTTCTGAATGTATTTGTGGAGTTGCCCTCAGGCAGTTTTATTCTCTCTTGGTATATACTTGCATTGCACGTAAGGCATCATATCTGAATGCAATCCCTTTAATGGATTGTATCTCTTGTGACTGACTGGGGTAGGGATCTTTGGTTATTTAATTCTTGGTTATCCTCTATGTCAAGGATATACAGTCCATTTTTACACAATGGTCCCAAAGTCACAGAGTAATGAAAGAAACAGCAGCAGCAGTTTGTCAGGCCGGTGACTGACAACACGTCCTCTTCCAGTCGATTTTGTTCTTATTTTTTTGTCCCCATTCAGCCATCATGCTGCCCATCTTCGAAATTACAGACAGCAACATTCATAACATAAGATCCTGCCTCAGTATTGTTTTTAAAAAGAAGGAAGGTATTGTCCCTGATAAATCTCTGTGTATCAGACTCAAAGTCCTAGGTAATGATTCGGTGTGGAAGAGGTTTGGACTCTGTTGTAAGATAATGAGCAGATCAAACTGACACTTTCCCTTTTACTTGCACGAACACCTCGTCTCTGCTCTCGTCTGCTGTCGGCTCATTATATCTCCTTTTCCTTATTGTGGCGTGTCCTTGGTTATTGTGTGATCAGGGCATTCAGCAGAGTCACTTGAAACAATTTACCTGTAATTACTCAGCAGCTACTAATAGGCTGCTGTGTATTCCTCATTGTTCAGTATCATTACATCAGTGCCTGTGTTAAGGCCTAAGTGATGTGGTTTTATTAGTTGTAAAGTGACTAAACTTGTGTTGCAGTAGTTAATCTCATGTGGGTCATAATATAGTCACAAGATTTAGTGCAGTTGTACACTTAATACATCATCAATAAAAGTTAACATCTTGAAAAGTCTGTGCTTATCAATACATAAACAAGTAAATCATGAGGATGTAAAATGTCAGTTGGTTGAAAATTGAATCTTTGTCTCACTAATACATCATGATGATCTCTATCCCCGACTTGAAGGCTCTGATATCTGTTATGCAATGATTTTTGATTGGTTACTCGGGCGTCGTTATGATGATATGCCACATTTCCTTTGTTATCTTCCCACTGTTTCCACTGTTTTTCTTGCAGACAGTTCCGACGCTCTTGCACCTGAATCCTTCCTGATAACTGCTCTTGTACAAATAGTTTAATATCACTGACAACAACCACATGGAATTAAAACAAGTAAAAATGATTTATCCTTTTATACAACTCACTGTCCCTCTTGAATTTCCTTGTCTCACTCACGCTGACTCTCAGGCCCCAGTACTTTAAGATCATCGAGGAGTGCGTCTCTCAGATTGTGCTGCACCGCAGTGGCACTGACCCAGACTTCAGTTACCGCAAGCGCCTAGATGTGGACTTCAGCCATCTGTTAGGCAAGTCATGTAGATAATTGTGGTCATAGATATTCAAATGAACCATAAATTATTTTTTCATTTCATTCTGCTTGTTTTCAGAGGTGTGCGTGGATAAAGCTCGAATTGATGAGTATGAACAAAGAGCATCAGAACTGGCACAGAAGGCAAGTACTGAACAAAAAAAAAAAAAACAGAAAAGAAAAAATAAGCAAGCAACTTTTATCCGACTACACATCCACTTGGCGAAAACAAAACCCATTAAATCATGCTGGCACGCATTCTAATGTGAAAAAATAACACCTGTTTAGGTAATAAAACGTTAATATTATAGAGTAAACAGTCTGTAAGTCCCCTGGGGGCTTGAGTTAATGAAATGATATAGAGATAATGTAAAGATGCCATGGATTTGAAATGGTATACAGACAAATAAGGATTTTGTTTTAAAGGTTAGCGTAAAAGACTATTACATCTTACTGTAAAATCATAATCAGAGTAATTACTTTAAAATCCTCAGATCCCAAGGAAATGAAAGATATTGAATGAATGTCTTTGTGAGGCATTTGTGGGTAAAGAGTTCTTGTTGTCAATAACAATTGTACTCATTGCCTTAGATTTTTCAGTGTCTGAACATTGATGAGGTAAAGCTTGTTTTTTCCTCTAGCTTTGTAGATGAATGATATGTGCTACAGCTTTAGCAGCTATATTTTAGATCTGCATTTGAATATGCATAGCACAGATGGACAATAAAATGGTTTATAGTTTTGCAAATGCATCGCGCTGCAGTAAGCTTTAGCAAAAAAAACAAAAAAACAATGCAATTTTTCATTTTTTGTCATTGTAACTTCACACAGTCATGCACATGCTTGTTGAAATGTGGAGGTCAGATGGATTGGCTGCTGTGATTAATTGAAGTGCAGGCAGCAACAGGAGGTTGCAGATCCTGATTACAAGCATGGGCTCACTGATTGGCATGTGTACCATGTTTTTATTAATGGGTGGGTGTATGACAAAAGGTTGAAACTCAATCAGTAAATGGAGATAATTAAGCTATGATGAAATAAATTATTTAAAATAATTATACCATTAGACTTGAATAATTGAATTAGATATTTAATTATATTTTAATTTCGTAGTTACAGTGTCAGTGTTTGTTTGTTTGTTCGTGGGTTTCTCCTTTTTTTAGTTTGACGAGGAGTTTGTGAGCAGACAGGAGACACAGGTTCAGCTGGTGAAGTGCGAAGAGAAAATAGCCGGACTACAAGCAGAGCTGCAGGCCTTCAGGTCCCAGGTATGTGACTTTCAATGTGATTGTTTTCAAACTAAATGTGTTAAAGCCCCAGTATGTAACTTATTTGGCTTTTTATTAGCACAAATCAAATATGTCTTTCATAAATACGTATTTCACTGAAGCCGCATACAAATGAAAGCTTTCTGGTACCTTAGAATGAGTTGTTACAAGTCGTTACAAATACATAAGTGGGCGACGCAACCTCGGCTGCCATGTTGCATCGCCATTTTTTACATTCAGTGGCAGCGTGACCGTAGGTAACCACGGAAACTCAGCGGAGCTGTGGGCTCGGCCTGTTAAAACTGTCACCACTGTGTAGTGTGAGGAAGGACGGAGGCACTGGTGTTGCATTCAGGTGCAGTCAGACAGACGGCCGTCGGCAAACCAACCGGATGTCATTTTACTCCACCAGAGAAAGACGGTAAAACGTGGGTCAGGTAAACAATACGACATCACCATGACAACATATTGTCACACCTGTATTGTTTTGCCTCGTGCTGGCGGACCACTTGTTTACATAGACGCTTGTTTATCCTGTTACATGCAGCGTCTGTTGTCTGTCTGACGTCTGCCCGATTTCATGTGAATGCAACATCAAGAATACGTTTAGATATGCAACCGCACCGCTAGATGGGGGTAATTCCTACATATTATACCTTTAATTCTTTCATAGATAGGAGAAAATATTAAATCTGATTACTCAGCAACCAGCAATGAATCTAAAAAAATCACAGAAGTTCAGTTCAACTTTCTTTTCTTACTTTCCACGATGAGACGTTCTTGTTATTTTGGGGTGGTGGTACAGTACAGTAGGATGAGGTTGTGGTGGTTGTGGAAATGGGGGTTTTTAATCCACTGGAGCCTGCCGTTTGGTTTGACATGGAGGCTGCTCTACTGGCTGGCTGACACTAAGTCTAATGAGAACACTCACCAGTCCTCCATGTTGGCCATTTCTAATTCTCTGATCTCTATCCCATAAGAGGAAATTGTTCTAAAAGCAATTTATTCTGACAACCCCCTTCAGTCTCACTACTGGGCCTCTCTTCAAACCCCCCCACCCCCCCCAATACTCCAGAGAGTTGCTCCCACGCCCTAGCACAGCAAGATAACTACACACTCAGAGAGGGGAACAGAACTTCCTTTTTATTTTCCAGATAATTTTTCAATTTGAGAGAGCAAACACAGAATGAATACTCAAATAGTACCTTGGTTCAAATGACGGCGGTACATTTAACCAATGTGGATACGCACACACTCTTTGTGCCGCCGTCTTTGTCTGTGTCAGTCCAACTCTCAGCAGCACACACACACACACACACACACACACACACACACACACACACACACACACACACACACACACACACACACACACACACACACACACACGCACACTTGTTAATTCAGCAAAGATGTTCTTCCCCTCCAGAGGCAGTGGCAGAGTAAGGGCCCAGGGCTGACCTTTAGTGTGCGTCTTTAATCTAAAACTGGTACATGGATCAATAAGCCATTTGCTCTGTATGATACAATTTACGGAGCTTTGTAGCCCCGGTTATAACATTTGATTTTTAGCTTTGGAAAAAACAAATCATTGCGGGTATGTTCAGGACCGAATCTGGCCTGTTTATGAGCATTTGGCCTCTGCTGGATGGTTGAGAGAACACGCCTCTGTTATCCGTCGCCCAGTGGTATTAGATGTGAGACCCTTGTGTGCTATACACTCGGGCAGATGCTGTACGTCGTCTTCTTCCTTTTTTTTTTTTATCCTCACCAGATCCAGTCTTTTTTTTCTCCCTTGTGATTTGAGTTTGCAGTTTATTTTATTTATCCTTTAGCACCAGTTTTGTGAGCATGGCACCACACACTGTAAATAATAATAAAAAAAGAAGCCAATACTAGAAATAAGCAAAATATTCTACAAATATGTTATATTTGTTGGAATTAAACTTTAGAAAAACGAACATGACCATTGCCCATAATAGGTTGAAACTAAAAATAGCCAGCGGTAGAACAGTATCTGACCCTCAAAACTGATAAAAAAGAATAAAAAAAACAATTAAAATACAAAAAGGCATTTTTATTGATATATTGAAACCTTTTTTTTAATGAAGGTTGAGAGAGACTGAAATGTTAGGATGATGCTGCAGGATATTCTTCTTCTGCAAGACTCAAAAGTTCAAGGCTGCGTATGACAATCCTGCTCAGACCAGCTGGGTTTTATAGTTACGTAAAAGTGAAATGACATGAGCTAGAGGCTAGAGGCTTAGGCTACAGTAAATTCTGCTTTGGTTATACAGATAATATTTCTCCCTATAATAAACATGGATTAAAGGGTGTTAATTATGATAATAAAAGATCCTTTGTGTGACTCATCCCAGTGTTTCTTCATTCTGGATGTTTAATTTGCAATTTTCTTCTTACATAATGTTTTGTTTAATCTTAGGCTAACGTTTGCATTTTTAATGCAGTCATAGTTTGGAGAAAGCAAACCTCAGCTGTCACACTTGTGTTTTAATGTTATGGTTCTGTCTCTTCATGCGTTTCTTCTTCTCCTTGCCTCCCCAGTTCGGAGCCGTACCAGCGAGTCTGTCCTCTCCCCACGGTCGAGCTCCGCCGTCCCCAGCTCCACCCGGCTGTCCGGCTCCCCCTCCTCCTCCGCCGCCGCCTCCCTTACCTGGCTGCCCCGCCCCGCCTCCTCCACCCGGAGTGCCTCCTCCATTCGGTGCCCCGCCACCCCCTCCTCTAGGATTTGGGGGTGCTCTAGGCTCCCCTACCCACAATGCACTGCCTTATGGCCTTAGACCTAAGAAGGAATTCAAGCTTGCAACCTCCATGAAGCGCCTCAACTGGTCCAAGGTAAGCCACAGGGAGATGTTTGTAATATTCAGCATCTCCTTTTTGATATACAAGAGACTTATTATGGACTTCACGGTCTAAATTAAACATTTTATTCTGAAGGTTTCATTAACTGTCAGCATCTTCTGACTGATTTCTGGTAGAATTACATTTCTCTATATCCACAAGTTTCCGAATGTCATCTATGGTCAAAACCGGAAGCCGGTTTTGCCTTTCCGGTGGAATTGTACGTTTACGTTCCCATGGTTTTCAGTCGTTGTCATAGTTGCGGTAAACGCATGGATCTACTGTATTAACGCTGGCTGTTAACGCGGATGTCCATTTGTGTGATATCCATTGTTAAACGATGGCGTGATGATCCATGAGTTTAACAGATTTTCATTGGAAAAAAAAAATCAAAAAAATCCATGCATTTACCGCGACTACTGAAACCATGGAAATGTAAACATAAAATTCCACTGGAAGAGTGGAGCAAAACCCGCTTACGTTTCTGATGTTAGGAAAAAGGTGGATAGAAAAGTTTGGGATAAGAAACTAGAAAAATTAGGCCATGTATTCATAGTGGCCTTTCTCTCTGCTCTAAACTTTGTTCCTGATGTTCATTGGCAGCGCCTGAACATTACAGATGTTTTCTAAAAGTTAAACAACAACTTCCTACTTCGGTGCCAAGCCAGCAATAATTGAAAATAACAGATGATCAGATGCGATTGTCAGAGCGGCCTCAGTGGTCCCTCTGCAGATGTTGTTCTCCGCAGAGCAATATTAGTTCACACACCGAGTGATACCGGTTTGTTGCTTGATTAATAATTTAATGTCAGGTGCACATCGGTACAGGTGTTCAGCAAAATAAACCATATGTTTGAACACGGACCTTTTAGTAGGACATGAGGAGGACCTGTCTTATGGCACAGCTGTACGAGACCCCACATATGGTTGTGTTTGGGACAAAGCTGTTCTGAAACTTCTTCAGTATCAAGACTTTCAGACTTAGAACTGTTGCAAGAGTCACTCAGCTAGATTTGGAGAATAGTTAATAAACTTTAATAATTAGAGCTTGTTGATTAAGTATTTTTGACAGAAAGGAAGCCAAACAACCTAGATGAAGCTAAGCCATACTAATAAGATAAACAGTACTATCCTTATTTGTACTAATGTGTTGACACTTTACATATCTACTAGCAACAGGGTAAAGTTTTACATAATTGAACTATTTACATAGTTGAACTTTTATTCTAACAATTCTGAGCATCTCAGCCTAACTTTGTTGACACCAAGAGAGAACAACATCTGGGTTTCTTAGCACCAGTTGCTCTGTATAAGCTTCGGGCAGTGAAAACTTTCACTTTGATTTTAGGTGCTAAAATTTGCAGAGTATCTTGAGTCAGAGAGTAGGGTGTTGGTTCTCCAAGGCATCAGCAGTACTAGCACCCCTTTCACATTAAGGGAAGTGTTCATTTTGAAAATATTGCTAAATGGAGCTTGAAATAAATTTAAAGCGCCGCTCTCTCGAAAGATGTCAGGCCCCAGCAGCACAGATGTATTTTTAACGCATGTGTTTACATGCATGTATATACAGGCCTTATTAGTTTGGAGCGTGCTTCACAGGCTAAGATGTATTATATTCACACTTTCCTTTTTGAGCAATACTAAAGCAAGACAAGGTGTTGATCTTTTATTACTGTATGTGTTCATCTGCCAACTGGAGTAGTTGCTCTAATTTCAGAGGCTGTTCTTTATGGTACTGTTTGTAATATAGTATAGTATGGCTTTAATTGGCAGATTAGTGGCATATTATTGCATGAATTCATCTTTTGCAGCTTTAATATGAAGTCAATATCTGATTTAGATTCATCCATATATTATTTATACTGACCTTTCCCTGTGTAGCCTCTATGATGTGTAAATTACACAACCTAAATGTGCTGAACTGTCGATGTGTGTTTTCAGATTCGTCCCCAGGAAATGTCAGAGAGCTGTTTCTGGGTGCGGGCTGATGAGGACCGATATGCTAAACCAGAATTACTGAGCAGAGTCGCTCTCACTTTTGGTTCACAAAGAACAGGTCAGGCTCTCACAATGTTTCTCTTTTTATTTATTTATTTTTTATATTCCTAGTTATTCAACAGCCACCTGACTGACTGTTGCACTTGTATGCTGAGACAACTTCGTCATTAAGTGGTGGATGCTTTCACACGAACCAAACATTTGTCCTTAATATATTATTTAACTTGTTATTACATAAAATATTTTGTTGCTTGTTTAAGTGAACTTACAGAGACCTTCCTTCAGGACATGCCCAATCACATCCATTCTTGTATAGATTATTTACTACATATTTTATACTCTGTTCCAACTCTTGCCACTACAGTTTACTTTCTCCTCAGTCCAATTCTCACTTTAATTTCTGGCTTTTTGACTCATGAGGAACTTTGGGGGAACATTTTGGTCTGGCCACTGTTGGTATTTTAAACTAGATTTAGCAAAGTACAACTCTTGATGAATTATTTGAGTAAAACCTAGTCAATAATGAATAATATTTCAAGATACAGTTATGATAAACAACAATGTTAGCACAATGTTGAGTTTTATCTGGACAGACGTGTTTACTCCTATATTTCATGTCCTTCCCCTCTTCCACAGTTCTAGTACAGACTCTCTAACAGATACGTTAATAGTCACCAGTTCTTGCTGAAGCCAAATCCCCAAGGTTATCATGCTGTTATAGATTTTGGTGAGCGATTTAGACTACTCCCGGTGTTAATGCTGCATGATGAGACGCCATACGGCTCCATCCTCACACATTAGTCTGGTTGGTAAGAGCTGGAATATTCATTTGTACAAGTTGTTGGGATGATTAAAGGTACAGCAGGAGGCAGCCAGAGATGTTATCAGTCTGGTCCTCTCCTGTGCTCGGTCTATTAGTCGCCTCTCTGATGATTTATTCACATGTCTTGTTTTTTTTTCCCTTCTCGTCTTGTCACTGACTCAGCTAGCTTACACCAATTTGAATTATTCATCCAGGTGTTATCTACCTGTCACAACTCTATGCTCTCATCCTCTCAAACCACACAAGACCTCCCCTACACACCAACGCACTCTTGTTCTCCACCGTCAAGGTGTTGAATAATGGAGGCGGATCTAAATGGCAAACAGATAGGCAGACAGTCAAGCAGGTGTTCTCAGGAGAGGACACAGGAAGGATGTCCACCAGCTCACAATTGTATTCTGTTGGTGTAACTAACGACCCAGAGCTTCCACACGTTTGAACATCGCATCCTATTTTACAGTAATCATGAAACACACTTCTCATCATATGAGGAATGCAAAAAGTGCTGCTGCTCGGCAGTGTGCCGCCTGCCTGCCTGCCTTGTTTGTAATCCATTTTCAATTTGCCGAGAAAGGCAAAAAATATTTGACCAAAATCAAACCTTTCACATTGTTTGAAAGCGTTCTCCGTTAGTTGTTTTCCTCGTTGATTCTTTCCGTCCCAGTGGAGGTTGTAGGAACAGCGTGACGGATGGGTTCGAGCTGTTAGACCCAGTTTGGGACTGCTGTTGTGTGTCGGCGAGCGTTACAGTACGTGCATGCGGGCTTGTCTTCTTATTAGCACAGCCATGTAGCATCATGTTTCATCTCACTTAAGAGCAGCAGCATCTGGATCAGCATTAAACATTGAAAAGGACACAGTATGACACAGTATTCACTCAGTTTTCCTTATTAAAGTTTAATTTTCATCCCTTCAGAATTACTTATTGTTTTCTGATGTGTGTGCAGCAGCTTCTAACAGAGCCCCTGCCATCCTGTACACAAACCGCTGAGTTCGGATGGGGACTGTGAATAGTTTTGTTTGGAGAGCATTTGGAGTGTGTTTTTTTGGCAGAACACTAGTTAATCAAGTGTAAATAAAAACAAAAGGAATGTTTTTTTTTATTTTTTATTATCGTTCATTGTGCCAAGAGGAAGTACACATCCAACCAGAGTCTTTATCGCTGTGTTTGTATGAATGAAACACACAGTAAGATTAACTACAGATTGTATTCACAGAAATATCCATAATGGCCCTTTTGTCTGTCTATTCAGTGTTTATTGGCAGGAGGTCAACACATCCTAGTGATCAAATTGCAATAAGTGGGTGTTCTTTTTTGTTTCTTTCTTTCTAGTCAGCAGGTCAGAGTGAACTAAATTAAAATGCAGAATAACAAGAGTTGATTTCTGCACTCTTCTCTCAGTTCTCTTCTCATTAGCTATAAAGCTCTGTTGCACATACAGTACTGTATCCCATCCTGAGCAACATAAAGCTTTCAATTAGGGATGACACAGAGAGAAGATATCGTTCAGTAATGTTTATAATGTTATGTCTCTACTGTAATTGACAAATGACAGTATAGACAATCAACGAGATAGATAGATAGATAGATAGATAGATAGATAGATAGATAGATAGATAGATAGATAGATAGATAGATAGATAGATAGATAGATAGATAGATAGATAGATAGATAGATAGATAGCCAATTTTTCATTGCAGAGGTGGTAAAAAGAAGCAATCTAGTGTGGACTTGATGAATCCTGTGAACTTTGGAGAGGCTGCATCGTATTGAGTTTTTTTCTCCATATAGGTATCTATCTATATCTATTTGTGAGTTTGTTAGTTACTAGTTCTGAAAAAAAAAAATCCTTATGAAACATTCAAGTTATAGCTCAGTCTCAGTTCCCATTATTGACTCAAAAATCTAAATATCCAGATATTATTGGATCTGCAAAGATATTTCCAATCCATCATATCATAAAAACATCATAAAAAGGTCGGGTAAAAAAAGTAGCAGCTCTAAAATTGAGGTAATTCTTTCTCTGACAATTTGTTTGTGATAATATTCTTTGTGGTACCTTCACTGTGACTTTATTTTTCTTTAGCAGTGACAGGTATTCAACACCTCAGAGTTAATGAGGCTTTGTCTTTTTTTTTTAAGCAGCCAAGGTCAGTAAGACCTGTTCACACCTGGTGGCTCACCTGGTACGGTGCATAACACTGTCCTTAACTACATGACATCCCCCCTCTCCCAAAACTCTCCTGCCACTCTCTCACTGTCCCAATCAAATTAAAGATGAATAAAAGCAACAACAACAAGTGGACAGTGCTAAAAAGACACAATTTAATTCAATCAGTTGGTTCTTTTATGACCAAATTCGGTCACCTCCGAGGCTGATTACATCTTAAATTATTCTAGTCACTGTGTAATCATTGCTTGGACTCATTAGTGATGTGCATAGCTGCTGATGCCTTATAGATAAATATCAAACGCCTCTACATTCATTCAAGGAAACAGCCTAATTAGTCTAGGGAGAATGTCAACTATGCTGAAAACTTGATGCTTCCAATAACGGTGTGCATTAGCCATGGTGCTGTTAATCACTTCCTAGATACCAGACAAATAGATGAAATGTCATATGTTGTTGGTTTTTAAGACGTCGGGGCAGAGTCCTGGTTGAATAAATATCAATGAAAACAAACAAACATAGAAAAAAAAAAACGTGTTTCTTTGCAGACAGGGTGCAGAACAAGAAAACAAGCATGACAGGCAGGGTTGCATGGTACAAACATGTTGTATACATAACCATGAACTGAACATACTTGACACATTGAAAGGAATAGTACAGATACCTGCACATTTGGTTTAACTATTAAAAGTCCAATAACTTTCCTCCAGTTTACTATGAAGGGGATATTGTTATGCAGCTCACATTTCAGATAGAATTCAATAAAGAAGTTATTAGGCTCAGACAGATGGATTGTTTTAGTGGAGAATGTCGTACTGTAGTTTCATTGTTTTAATTTTGTGTATTTTCTAAACTAGAAATGCCACTTTATCTTGGAGTCTGCACAGCTATGATGGGAGCACCCAGCCTTTTAGTTTGTTTGGCAATTTGGTGCACATTGAAATAATATTTCAATACACAATTATGCAGTGCTCC
Source organism: Trachurus japonicus (assembly GCF_045865225.1). NCBI lineage: Eukaryota > Metazoa > Chordata > Actinopteri > Carangiformes > Carangidae > Trachurus > Trachurus japonicus. The sequence continues at coordinate 5,671,770 of NC_140909.1, forward strand.
TAAGTATTGGGGTTCAAGAAAAAATCCAAGCTCGTAAAGAGACTTTTCAAAACCACTGTGAAGCCAAAATATCACAGTATATTTGTTTTGCTGCCATATATGTAAAGCACTGATGTACAAATCCTGCTGCTTTGGTGTAAATGCTGCAGGAAGAAACACTGCAGGAACAAGGAGGAAGATCTGTCAGGTCTAATTGTAACCTGCTACAGTAAATCAATGGCGGTGGTGGTCAGATAGGTTTGTACGTTGCTGCAGGAAAATGTTGTTGATTTCCCATTTACTCGCTCATTAAAAAAAAGAGACTCTCTTCCTGTGTTGTTAATTATGACACCCATCCTGTGAATAAACAGGTTGTCTGGGAACCTTCTCATTAACGCCGTGTGCATGTTGCACAAACACATTTAACTCGGGATCAGACAGGAACTTTTTGCTGCTATTTCTGGCCAAACTTTGTCGTCTTTGTTACTAGTATTCATCTGAGTCTTGTAGAGCTGTAGAGTTAGATTTTCAAGGCTTAGGCAGACATCTTCAGTTCATACAGTAATAGAGATAATTATCTCTATATGTTATGTGCAGTTATTTTTTTATCTCCAGAGGTCAGTGATTATTTCCTCCATCTAAGATTTCGTTTGAATATGGCTTTGTGCTGCCAAAGTAGTAACCGAAACGAACTCTCTATTGTAACTTGACCCAAGCCTCAGGTCGTTAGTGAAGTTAAATCACTGAATTTGTGTTACATTGTCACTCACAGCTTGTGTATTTACCCTGACTACATGTGTTGGCATTTTGTAAATAACTGACGTGAACAGACCCCAAAAACATTACTGGTTGGGTATCTAGTCTCTGTTGAAAGCTAAGACAGAGAAGCCAATTCCCTCCCTGCTGTTCTTCTCTATCACTTTCTACTTCTTCTTTCTACTCTCTCTTACAACACAGCTGCTGTTCTGCAAGAGTGGATGCATGGAAAAGGGGGGCGGCAGCTTGCTTTGTGTAAGATAAAACTGTTGTCGACGAGTGTCTGTCTCCACTTGTGTTTCACGAAAATAATGAAACTTCCCATCAACTTTTCATTTTCAAAACATGAGGAAATAGGTGGAGTGGAGAGTGAGTCTGTGTTTTGTCGAGGAATGTGAGAAACTCATCCAGCCAACCTTTTGAGATGAGCTGTTTCAGGCAAACTGGAAGGAATGGTTTTGAAAATTACTTTTTTTTTTCTTTTTCTCAAGAGCCAGTCAGAGAATTTAAATTCCTGAGGGAAAGAAAGAAGGATTAATCGAGCCACGGGTACCAGTGTTGATGGTGCCGCTGCTGCTACTTTTGCTCCTTGAATAGAGGTCTTTGGACCATTCAGGAAGTCTGCTAAAGCCACTTACCGAGGTGACAGATGTATGCTTAAAATGAAAGATTTGCCCAATGGCTGCTTGTATACAAGGTCTTGATAAATATTAATACTTATGTTTACGATAACTTCTATTTATCATGCATTAAATGATGTCCCCTTCTATACCCTAGCACCCCAAAAGCATGTGCACACACATACATATTTCTGACATCATCCCACAGTCTTTAAAACGTCTGCATCTGTCTGTGAGGGCTTGGTCACTTCAGGCCATTGCAACTCCAGGCACGCAGTCCCATTTCTTCCTACTAGCATCCTGAGATGTTATCAACCTCCCATAGTATACGACTGAAAGGTTATATTAGTTTATTTCCTACAGATTAAATCTTGTATCATCTCTGTGGCAATTTTTCCATAAACATAGATAATGCGACTTGTAAACTTTTACATAAATAGCTGTTTAGTGCAATATGACCGCAGCCCTTCACACTGAATAGCGTTGCTTCTGTCTGTCACACACTGACGCACAATTGTGTCTTTATCTACTTTGTAAGGCAACAAGCTGAATTAGATTCTAATCTTGAATTTAAAATTCGACACAATCCATATTTTCGACTGCTCAGGTGTCCTCATTACAAAACCATTCAAGTGTTCAACTCACTGTGTTGTGCTTTGAAATTCAGATCAATGGAAATATACAGTATAATATCGCTTTATTGGTAGAGATGGCACAATGAAGTTAAAGGTAACAGGCTGAAGATAACATAGGTTTTTATCTTTACTGTAACATTTAACTATTGAGAATAGAAAATAGAAAATGGATAGAATAGGATAAATAGAAAAATCCTTATTTTCTGATTCACACTGCAGCATTTGCAAACAGAAGTAAGCCTGATTTGTGCAATAATGGCAGATCAATCCTCCAAAACATATGACAAAACACAAGACATAAACACAAGTAACCCTCTCTCATTTACATGCATGTTATTGTACAAACACATTTATACACAGGTTTTTAAGATGCAGCTTCATTGACAGTTTCTGGACCATCGTATTTTCTTGTCCAATAATTTATTGCACTGCTATCAGCAGTCTAGATAAAAGAAAAAGGGGATATTTTTCCAAAAGTGTTATATCCAATGCATTCACCATCATGGAAACACTGAAGTATTCTGTGTTTGGTTCTTTTCATTTGCACAGCTTGAACAAACATTGACTTTATTATTATTCTTTGTTACAATAATAGCTTTATTTTCCAGTTATTGTTATAAGAATCACAATAAAACCTTTAGATACCTTTGGCTGTATGATGGTGATGATACTGTATATTCCCTCCTACTGTACACTGCCACTGAATGCACAGCTCTCACATCTTCTTCCTTTGCGGCACAAGTGCCGTCTTCTTTGAGCTCTGATCACATAGTTTGAGAAAAGAGGAGGTGCTGTATGACAGAAGTCGTCCATATACACTTTCAGGTTGAATATGAATAGTGAGAGGTTAATGAAAGTTAATCATCAGATCCATGAGTGAGGGTTATCTCATTGTGATTATTAATCACAGATTATATGTTAAGCATAGCTAATGATGCCAGACTGTCTCCCTCTGAACTCTGAGCTTTAATCTGTTCCCTTGGCATCTGAGGGCTTTAATTGCAGTCTTTGTGGTTAGTGTCTCATATGATGAGGGTGGAGCCCGTAAGGGTAGAGAGGAGTCCTTCTTCTCAGAGCTTCATCAAGGAACTTCAAAAGATGAGGGAAGCGAAAGTGATATAAGCTGGAGCGCCATTGTAATTCATTGTAGCACCGAGTCTGCTGACCCGTGTAGTAAGTAACAGTGAAGCGACTGCAGAAATCTGCATTTTTATGGAGATGTCTAAAGTTTCATGGCTGCACACTTCCCGAGCGGAGAGTTGCGATCTGTTTTATTGGAAGCTTTTTTGTTGAAAAAACACATGAGGACTTGGGCAGCAGTGAAATGTGTTTTTGCAGAAGATGTTCACACACACGCATCAAAGAATTTGAAGTCACTGAGAAAATTGTGTTTTGTGTTTCATGCCCCCCCTCCTCCTCTTCCTCCTCCTCCTCCTCTTCCTCTCACAAGCTCAGTTCAAAACGTACAGCCGTCAGATTCTTCACTGAAATCTTTCAAATCCTTTTTTCTGCACATTACAAGTGAAATTCACATGCATTTTTATTTTTTTTCAGCAACAATCCCAGCTGTAAATGGGCGTCAAGATGCATTCACATGTATTAAAAATGTGACAGACAAAGGATTAGTGCCATGGGAAGTTAGTATGTTAATGCATGCAATGGGAGAACTAAGGCTCTGACCTGTGATGTCTGAGATTGAGACACACATCATTGACTATTAATGCCCTCGGTGACTCAAATCACTCATCGCTGCGAGAACATTAAGCATCTCCACGATTTGACACATCTCGATGTTGTGTAATTCCCTGTGATTACGAGAAATTGCCACCACTGCTCTGTTTCTGCTCTTGACAAGTCCATTATTGTGAAGCAATATGACTTTGGACGCTTTAGTTCCCGCCTATAACAGTGATACTCTTTCTGTAAAATGCATACAAAGTCTCTCTCGGTGGACTGTAACAACACTTTATATTCAGTGCAATGCTTCCTGTTGTCTCTTTGCTGACAGCAAAATGTCTGAAATAATGCTAACTTCAAACATCACTAACCAGCTTTTCTCCTCTCTCTTGTTTTCTCTGTCTCTGCTTGCCTCTTCTTCTTTATTCTCTTCTTGCAACTTCTGCTTCGCTGCATGATCTGCCTTCATGTCTGTGCTGGAACAGAAATCAGAGGTTAGTATGTCTCTCTCTTTTTTTTTTTACATGTACTTTTACCCATTTGCTGCTTTTCCTGTGAACTTACAGTAACAGTTTACACTTTGTCCACACAGTTCAGAGAGTATGATGAATGTTTTTTGTCAGATTGTACTGTAACCTTCAGATGAGTCAGGAACAACGGGTAGAGCTGGTGACTCAGCGCAACCCATGTTTTAAAAAATATATACTGTATATTTCTGAAAGATATCAAAAACATACTACCGTACACTGATCAGGCACAACATTATGATACAAACACGCCCTGTGGCCGGTCAAATCCGTACAATTCCTGCTTCTAACACATCAACTTCAAGGACACGATGTTCACCTGCTGCCTAGTGTATCCAACCCACTAACAGGTGCCATGATGAAGTGATATTCAGGTGTTATTCACTTCACCTGTCAGCGGCCATAATGTTATGCCTGATTGTTATTGTTGTATATAACATAAACAAACCTTTGTCTCACATACAAACTCAGATTAACAAGCAAGAGGCTCAGGAGTCACATCCTACAGTTGAAATAATTAAACATTGTTATTATTATACATTATTAAAGAAAGGTACATAAATAAAACGTCAATTAGATTAAAAAGTAGAGTGAGGCAAGGTGCTTGGAGCTGAGGTACAAACCCTACAAAAAATGTTTTACAAAAACACCATCTTTGCTGCCTATACTGTACGTCAAATAGTCCAGTGCAGGTATTCCCCTTTGCCACTGTACCTTAGATTGAGCTTTATCTGTGATCTGATTCATAAGAACACACAGGAAGCGAGTGTTTGGTGAAGCTTTCTCTCATATTTGTCAGTGATGGACACATCAGCACAACCCATTTTGATATTTGCTCTGAAATCATTTCCGTACGTACATGATGGCCAGCTGATGAGACCCGTCCTGTTTGAATTTTAAACACTTCAATAAAATCTATTCAAGTGAACCATACAAGTCCACAATTGGTCAGGAAGAGTGGCTCATAAATCTCAATAAATGAATGTAGATTGAGATTTGATGGCCACGTTGTATTGTTGTGCAGGGAAATAAGCAAAAAGTAAATTCAAACATGTCACTTTAATGAACCTGAAGCCCTCTCGGCAGATACTTATGAAAATGTGTGACCAGCTTTGACCTCACTGAAGTACTAGACTGGAGTAGAGTTCTCCATCACTAAGCACATATTTCACTGTGGCTCTCACTTTTTTTTTGTGTGTGGCGTGGTGCGATAACCTCTGCTGCTTGAACTGTTTCACACTAGGAGGACCTTTCATCCTGTTAGCTCTGAACTTGAACTGGAATATTAGAAGTCCATATGAGACTGTGCAGCATTTCACACACTAGTTCAAAGCTTACATCGCCTTATTTTCTTTAATGATGTGTGCGCGCGTGTGTGTGGTCTGTGTGTTCAGATTTATGAATTTTTGAATAGAGTGGTGATTGTGTTGGTGGCCTTGCTGTAAGCATTCAGAAATATCATTAGTTGATTTGCTTCCCTGCTGTTTTTTTAATCCGATCATATTTATGCTTATTAGCTGACATGTTTTCCAAAGTTTGTTGCTCGGTCTTACAGCAGAGGCCAAAGGGCGAGTCATTAATTGATAGTTAAAATAAATTACGTCTAATTTCTCTGGTGTGTTGACACTCAGACAAAAGCTTCACAAGTGGAAACATGTCGGGATGAACGACGGCGTGTCATGTGTTGTATGGCAGAGTTATTTTGTTTAGATTATTGTTTTTTTTTTTTTATTATCACTGATTTTTATGCCCTTACTGTAACAACACGCTCATGTGGGCAGTGATGGCTAGTTGATGTTTTGTGTAACCTCATTAATGTATTGATTATTCTGTAATGGGACAGTCCGGTATTTTTTGGACTATTAAAGCAGAAGTAAGTGATATGTTTGTGTTAATATAAGTCTTAAATAGTTATATCTTCCGACAGCAATCACTTACATAGAGTGTTTGGTCTGAAACACGGGTCTGTCAGTCACTCTGCTCTGCTCTGAGCCCAGGAGAAAACATTTCTCGTATCCTACAATTTTTATCCAATGAGGAGAGAGAACGGCATGCAGGGCTGTGTGTGCAGCCAAGGGACGCCGTGAATGTGGTGACGTAGGGACGAGGACTGTTATGGTGCGTTCAAGGCAACTCGTAACTCGTGTTTTTCCGACCTGTGAAGTTGTACCAGTACGATCTGGTACGAGTTCACAGGTCGGAAGTTACGAGTGGCCGTTATAGTGACTTTCACAGGTAAAACAGGTCGGAGAAGCACGAGTGGGTTGCCTGGAACGCTACAAAGTCGTAAGTTGTGACTTGAAGCTGTAATTTACGGTTTCAAAAGCCGGCCTGGAACGCAGCATTAGCCAAAACGACCGGATCGCTTACTTCTGCTTTAAGACTTTTGTAGATTTTACCACATTGAGATTAATGTGGTAAACAAGAAATGGGACAGTGTTAAAGTTCGGGATGCACCGACTCCAATATTAAGATCGGATATTGGCCCAGATATTGACTAAATAGCAAGATCATAGTACAGTTTATTAATTTAACAGTGGTTTTGGATCAGGTATTGTCCGATAGATAAAGTCCAGGTATCGGTATCGGCATTCGGATCAGTGCATCCCTAGAAATTAATATGTTAAACAAGAAATGACAGATGTAGACACATTGCATTGTTTTGTGTTATCAAACGTTCAATGGATCTTTGAATTTGAAGCACTGTCCCTTTAAGAATAGGTGCAGACGCTCAGTAATTAAAGGGATAGTTCAACATTTTGGCAAATTCGCCCATTGCCATAATCCTTATAGTCTTAGGAGTAGGTATACGTCACCTTTAATTGTCAGTGCAAGCTATTTTTTGATCAGCGGGGCAGAGCTACAAGCTGCTCAGCTAACGCTACAGAGGCATATGGCATATCCAGGTTTCCCCCATCACACTCATCAAATACACAAACCAATAACTCCAAAACACTCTCGTGGACACTGGACAAGCTGTGATCTGCACATTCACCGCGGTATGAAATAATAACGTATAATTATGTAACATTACGACACACGAAGCAAATACTCGCAACTACTTACGCTTTTAAAGTCACTCTCATAATGTTAGATTATTATTTCATAGCATGGTGAATGTGCAGGTCACAACTTGTCCACCAGAGCGTTTTGGAGTTGTTGGATTGTGTATTTGATGAGTTTGATGAGGGAAACCAAGAAATCCCATTAGCCTCCGTAGCGTAGCTCTGAGCAGCTTGCGGCTCTGCCCCACTGATCTAAAAACTGCTTGTACCGACAATTAAAGGTAACGAACCTACTCCTAAAGCTATAGGGATTATGGCAATGGGCCAATTTGCCAAAATGTTGAAATCTCCCTTTAAGAATAATTAACTATCATGACAGTCATACGGTAGGTACAGTTGTTTCTCCATATGGTTTTAATCACTGACGTTTGGAAAAGCTAAAAAAAGGCAGAAGAAGAAGTGAGAAGCTGCCTCGTGTCTCTCAGCCCAGATATGAGAAAAAAAAGGCAGAAACAAACAAGCAAATGCAGTGAGTGGACACCCAGAGGAACACTGACAGCTCTCAGAACTTTGCGCAGTTTCTGTGATTTCACAGAATCAGTCTCTGGAGAAGCTCTTTGAGATCATCAGTGTCAATAGAGGGAGATAAAACATGTATAGCAGGGCTTTCCTGTGGGTGTACGCACAAAGAGAGGGTGAAAATCACAGAATGTTTTAGAGACACCGACAGATGGGAATTGAGGGATATGTGGAACCTGTCCCTCTCCTTTTTTTTTTGGTTTTTCACTGTACAACTCATGTTTTCATCTGTTTTGTTTTGTATTTATTTAGTTGTACCAGATGTGAGTTTAACATTAAGGGACAGAGGGACACCAATGGAAACAAACCAGCCTCTCTTGTTTTGTTGTCAAGTTATTGATCCAGATTATAAAAAGAAATAATAATACAACTCTCTGTGACGAGGGTGGCACTTGCTTTGGCTCCACACAGTCCATTTTAGATAAAATAATTGGTTTTATTAGTTTTAATTGAGCTATATTTTTTGCTCTAACATGCTACCATTGGTATAATGATGGAGTAACATAAAGTGTATGATGAAATCACACTCCTGGGAACATTACAAGGTGTTGCAGTGGAGTTTTAGGTGTAAGCGTAATATAAGAGGCTTCTTATTACATATGACCAGAAAGGCTTTAGGGCTTTAATATATAATATCTGCTGCCTGCTGCCACTTCATGTTTACATTTATAGTACGTCATTCCACATTCCATCTTTATTGACTCCTGTTTCTTGTACCACTTCGTGGCCTTTTATAAATACCTCTCTATTATGAAAAGTGAAGCAGACATTTCTATCAGCCATTTATCTCCAGCAGTCATTCCTCCTCCTCCTCCTCCTCCTTTGTCCGATGTTTATCCTTTAAAAAGAACACAGAACACCTCTATCTTTCTATATGTTGAGTGTGCCATGTTACTGTATGGATATATAATGTACCTGCATTCACGGTCTTAGGAGGAGTATCTTAATTGACACCTGGAATAAAGCAGGTATTTCTCTCCAGCTCACTCTGTTCATCAACACAGAGTCATTGCCATAGTGCTGCCTGGGAAAATGAGCAACAACATGAAGAGAGCTGCCCTTTCCTCAGACTTCTTTTCGCCTAATAAATAACATCCAATTAGACGAGACCCTCGAAGATCTCAAAATCAGTTTGCCATTTCTCCCCAGGATAGAGGCATCTGCTAATAACCTACCTCTACTCCGAAGTAAGGGCACTGCAACAGCGTTAAGAATGTATGTTAATACCGTAGCTTCTTTAGCATCTTGTTTATAACTAGTTGTAACTTTTTTTCCCCCTCATTTCTTGTGATTTGTAAAATAAGTTTTTAGTTTATTGATGCAACGATCTTGATGTTGAATCATTGGGTTGTGAGTACATTTATGAGGAGTGTAGCATTTGGAGTTGTGTATTCAGAAGGTTGGAAATCCAAACCCTACAGTAGCTGTTTTCCCTAACAGAGTGTTTTCAGGTTTTCCCTTTGCACGCTCATCTCTCTATACTGATGTGAATACGTTTATAACTTTCCCTGTGAGCGATCATGTTTCAGGTGAATATATCTGAAGCCACTGTCTTTATCTTTAACTTCCACGTTTGGTGATTTTGTCAGACAGTGCCGAGTTATAAAATCAGGACTGTAGCAGCAGCAGCAGCTTGGAAATGACTTAAAAAAGTCACTGCTGATGAACTCTTTTTCAGTCGCTATTTCAAACTTGTTCTGCAGGAAATATCATGTAAAATGAGAACAGCACTCAGTTGTACTAAGCATACTGTACAATCTGAGCACAAAGAGAAGCAGAGAAGCAAACACAAAAGGATTAAAACCAGCTGACACTAGAGAGAGTGCAAATAGTCTTCAGCGTTGTCCAGCTGACTTTGACTTTGACCTGTTTATTCTGTGTCCACTGAGGATGCAAAGGTAACATCAATAGGGATCAAATTACTACATACTGTATATATAATTACTAACCGTGAATAGAGGCTGTTTTTATGGAAACAAACAGGCTACACTCAATAAAATAATTATGTATGCTTCAGTTTGTGTATTAAAACACTATGCTCAAGTAAACAAGAATTGGATTTTAAATAAAAAGAAATGAAAATGACTCCAAAGCATGACACTAGCTGCTAATATCATTACCATTTTTGCTGTAACATGCACACTGAATATTAATAATAATCACTTGATCACTAATAATCATAGTAACTGACCATGACTGGATTATGTAGGCTGTTGCCAATGCAGCTTTTTTTTTGTATAAAGACATTTTTGATAAGCATAACCCAAAATGTGATTATTACAAAATAGTAAGTGAGATACTGTCTGTACAGAAAGCAGCACAGCTGGTGACCTGCAGCACTAATGGAGTCGCTGCTACAGCTGTGCTCTGCCTGGGTGAAAATACAGTGCTCGGGACCAAGTTACAAACCAGTCATGGCACAAAGCATTTGTGTAGCGAGAGTGAGTCAGAAGCTGTGAAACTTGGACCCGCTCATTGTTTGCTTTAAATCTTAAAAGCGTATTAAATAGATGACTATGCTGCATGTAGTGATGTTGCATTAGTTTGATCTATGCAAACATTATACTCCTAATTCTGCCTCAAGGTGATTAGTTGTAATCAGCGTTGGTGTTTTCCTCCATTTTTATAAGACTGTAAAGGTTAATAACTTATTAAAATGAGGTCTATTAATGGATTTTATTTATTGGCCATAGGTTTTGAATCAGTGTTTGTAATCACAGGGAACCATCACTTAGCAGTGTGGTGTAGATTACACTTCAGGATGAATACTTCTCTAACAACAAGTTGGATTTTAAAGCCCCATTGTGTAACTTATTTGGCTTTTTATTAGCAAAAATAAAATATTGCTTTCATAAATACATATTTCACTGAAGTCAAATCACAGCTGCATACAAATGAAAGCTTTCTGGTACCTTAGAATGAGTTGTTACAAGTCGTTACAAATACATAAGTGGGCGACGCACCGAACCGAGGCGGCCATGTTGCATCGCCATTTTTTACGTGAATGACGCCGTCGGCAAACCAACCGGATGTCATTTTACTCGACGAGAGAAAGACGGTAAAACCATGACAACATATTGTCACGCCTGTATTGTTTTGCCTCGTGCTGGCGGACCACTTGTTTACATAGACGCTTGTTTATCCTGTTACATGCAGCGTCTGTTGTCTGTCTGACGTCTGCCCGATTTCACGTGAATGCAACATCAAGAATACGTTCCGATATGCAACCGCACCGCTAGATGGGCGTGATTACTACATATTATATCTTTAATGAATACATTTACACTATCAGTATCATGAGTACGGTTATTGTGAACTTAAATAAGATGACGCTGTGTCTGTTTTATGTTTTCTGCCATAGTATTGAGGCTGTGTTGTGTTCTCAGTGGAGGTCAGGCTTTCCAGATCAATGTTGCCTATTTAAAGGGAAAGTTGCAGACAGACAAGTCCTCTTCCCACTGCTGGCGTTTCTGTACGAGATAATTAGACAGCCCCATTTCCATGTGATTATAATGGCCTGGGAAAGAAGCATGTTTGTGTGGGTTTTTGTCAGTTAGTACAGGCATATTTGGGGGGACTACTTGATGGAAGTGATGGTTGTGTGTGGGAGGGGTTAAGCCTGTATGGGCGGTTGAGTGGCTTAGGAGAGCACATGATTAAAGGAGGGCTCTTCTGCGTGGAGGTAAAGACCGCGGCCGGAGCTGACAGCTTGCCGTGACTTGTCCAACTCCGTCCGATGTGACACTTTAAACAGCGATGATCATTCAAAGTCACGCCTCTAGTCCGTCAGTCTTCGCCACAATAACCCTCTTTAGACTACCTCTAAATTAGAGCCACTTAACATATCCATATAGTTTTAGTTAATACCACTCCTGTATGCAAGGTGGGTGTATTTCTTCAGAGTGCAGAGAACTTGATTCGCTTTCAAATTACAATGAGACAAAAGGAGCCGAGGAAGTTGGTGGACACCATCATAGAGGAATTATGAAGAGATTGAGGGGCAGAGGAGGTGGGGATGAAAGGCTAGTAGGTGGTGTTTTTTAAATTAAATGTCTGAAGGAGGCTAAAAAGTCATGGATTTCATTTATTTATTTATTTATTTTAAAGTTTATTAATATACATACGAACAGACAAGTGATGCTTACCACTGACAGTAACACCAATCGTCAGTGAGTGCGACCGAGCTGATCCACAGCCAATACTGATTATTTCTGGCATGGCACATTATACAAGTCTCACACGCTCTGTAGAAGTTCCTCACAGCTGACATGTTGTTTTGTTGTGCGGTCCTGTTGCGTGCCAGCACACTGAGCAAGGTGGGAGGCAGGACCACACCACACTGAACTACACAGCGCATACTGCTTCTCTCCACAGCCACAGACACACAAGTATTAACCGCAGGGTTATTGATAATAAGGCAATCGGTGAGGTAAATATTCAGATCTGAAATCTGGTCCGTAATGTTGGCTGACCGACATTACTTTAAGGTTTTCTTGAGCTCTCAAGACTTGAGTTATATAGTAATTACCACACTACAGCTGCACCTTGATGGAAATAACATTTATTTTAATGCATGTAATATATGAGTTACCTTTTACAGTCGCGTTCACGTGTGGTAGGAGATGGAATGAGATGGTTAAAATGTTTTCAAGAGCTCTAAGTATAGTTTATTTTGAAGCACTCGGCGAGTGGTTAGCATTTCTGGCCACTTGTACATAATATCTGCTCACATCAAATGGACTTTCTCACTCTTGTCTTGCTCTTACTCCCCCTCCCCTCACCTCCCCTCACCCCACACACACTCACTCTCTTTATGCTTTCGCGGTGACATTTTGAAGGAACACCATTAGTTCTATAATGACTGCTCATGTGGCTGCAGAAAATTTGTGCCATTATGAGAGATCTCATCAAATGCATAATCATTAAAGACTCTTTTCATTGTTGTTGAAAGGGAGGGTCTGATCACATAATACACACAGCGAACAGATGGCTAATTTTTTTTCTTTTTTTGCTCTCTCTTACAATGTGCAGCCTGCCATTTTCATATATATTTATAAATCTGCCCATAATACGACCACATTTGGGTTAGAAATGTCTGATGTGTTACGGTTAATTGGCTCCTCTTGTGCTGTACTTTCTTACTTTAAGCAATCACCAGCACACACATTATTACCTCGACCTGTGAGAATGTCACACATCACACGGTTGCCACATGCACACGGACTCTTTTTCTTCTCTTTACCTCTTCATATGTGTGGTCTACTGTCCTCTATGTGTCTGCTTTCTCTTTCTTTCTATTCTGTTTCTTCCCTTCCCCTCCCGTCTGCCTCAGTTTTTCAAGCATCAGCACCTCAATTTATTCCCAATTTGTGTTTTTATGTTCTCATATCACCAAAGTAATGGGCTTGCTCGTTAAAAACATATTTGCTTTTGCGACTTATTTTTCTGCTGCGATTTTTCATCCACACATGTACGTTTTCTCAATGTATGAATGAAGGGAATGGGGAGGGATGGGTGCAGCAGACATGTTTGCAAAGGGGAAGGAAAAGAGAAAAAAAGGGAAAATGGCAAATGACTTCAGAGATGAATGATTTAGACCGTCATCAATCCATTGAATGACTTGGAAAATGTTAGGGTGGGCTTAACAACTGTTCAGATCGGACTGGTGCTGTCACATAGTGAAATGAAATGGAGATAATAATGCTTCATACCTGATATGACAGAGGAGTCAGAAAATAGTCATTTTAGCACAGATAGACACACATATACACACACACAGACACACACACACACCACCAGACCATCAGCAGGTCTTTAACAGGCCTTTAGGGGGCACTACTCCACTGAGAATAGAGGTGTTGGTAAACTTCATCCCCACAGGCCAGTACACAATGATTTAACAGCAGCGTCTCAATAATTATTAATCTTTTGATGTAACGTATTTAATTCAAGTCTAGATTTGTGAATTTATTTTTCAAAAATGTGTATATTTACCCCCCTCAACAGAGAGAGAGAGAAGGAGAGAGCCGCAAGTGATTGCAGTCATCTCCTCCGACGCTCATGCAGGAGCAAATTTGTAGTGGTATGGACTTAAAAAAAAAAAAAAAAGGTTTTGGTAGAGCAGGACTAGAGGAGGAGGAGGAGGAGGAGTGAGAAAAAGCCTAATGAAGTCTGTTAATTTGCTGCTATCAGAATGAAAGTCTCAGACTAATTATGGCCCTGGGTCATCTAGTCTGGATCACAGGGAGAGGTGGCCCCTGCTCGCTTCACTTTGATTGGCTCAATACACAGCTCCTCACTTTATTACTCTGATCTCCCTCTCTCTGCCTCACATGCACAACTGGATGTGTGTGTGGGTTTGGGGAGGGGGGGGTAAGTCAGTCAGTCAGTCAGTCAGTCAGTCATTCAGTCAGTGTGCAAACACACCAGTCAGGCTGTCATGTCGGTGTTGGTCAGGACTGGTGGAGTGTGCGTGCGGCCGTGCGCTGATGAGGCAGCAAGTTAAAGGTGAAGCCAGGTGTGGATAGTCCGAGTAGAGCTCTGGATGCTGCTGGGATGTCTCTTGTGCTCTCTGTCAGGCCTGACTCAAGTTCAGGACTTAGCTGGATCAGAACCATACAGTGAGTCAACAGTCAAACCGCACGGCTGCTTTGACTCCTCATATCCCCTCTGTTGACTGTAGAGTTGACAGATGTGTCGAAACGGTGGATTTTTTCACTTGCTGCAGACAGCCCCCCTTCTGTGCATCAGATGTCTCATAGTGGATTTTGCTTCAGGCGCTCGTGTGTCTGTGTGTGCATGTGTGTGTGTGTTACGTACTGTATGTATGCATGTGGTGTTTGCACATCGAATTGCGGGAGCCCTGAATTATCCCTGCTACAGAAACTCCCCTAATAGCAGTGATTTAAACTTTACCTGCTTCACTGCCCTGATTGGCTATTGGAAACAACACAGTGATTTAATTACCCTTTGAAGACTGCTGCCCTGTCAACTTTCCCCTCGCTGCCAGCTTGTGTATCTGCCTTCTCAGGGAGAGATGATCGCATCACTGTAACATGCCACAAGTAATGAAGCCTCATCAGGAGAAAAAGTCAACTCCAGGGTGTGATATCACCTCAGGAAATAAGATAGTTGGACAAATATTGGATAAAATGACGAGACTAATAAGCACAAACATACTCTGTCTCTCCCTCCCTCTCTCCCTCTCTTTGCCTGTCTCTCTTTCACTGCTGTCAGTTTCCTACTTTGCCTGATAACTTCTTAGATGTTGGTATTAATAATCAAGTATACGCTTCTTTCATTTGACACTCGTGTCAGGATTTTGTGTGTGTGGGATGGTAGTTCCACTAAGTTCTCTTTGATTAGAAATCCATCCTGATCAGATGTTGTGTTGTGAGTGTATGGGGCAAGGGAGGAGGAGATTTTGGTGCATGTGTGTGTGTGAAGGGATGCACGGCGGTGGGGGTGGGGGTAGGGGTGGTTGGTGGTTGGTTGGTTGAGGGGGGGTGAGGTGTTACTTGCTCGTCTCTGGGGCCTGCCTGTCATGTACAGCATCAGTCATGCTCTTTCACAGCAGTTTTATTTCATCCACCATTCCCTTTAGTGCTCTGACGGCACAATTCACTGATACCGTCTTGTGGGAAGTGCAACTGTTCGGGAAACGTGTGTGTGTGTATGTGTATGTGTCTGCGAGTGTGCGTGCACAGTGTTACACATTGTCATATTTTTGTCGATTGGCTTTAAACTGTGGCAGAGATTCGATCAAAGCCAGTCAGAGGAATTATTAAAAGTGAGAGGAGTAGATAACTCTTTGTTGCCTTATCTGACCCCGTGCATATAAACACTCGTCATCAGCGTCTTTTCTCCGGAAAGAGAATAAAATTTTTCCGTTGTTGAATAATTTATTTTTCATTCAAGAAAAGATTGGAACACAAATTGACATATTTATTTTGTTGTTGTTGCTCAGTTGCATTTTTTTCCCCCACCCTAAGTAAACTACACTGGGGGCCAAAAAAAGAGAAACCCGCGGCAGTCCTTCCTCCTCGCTCTATTTTTCATACTTATCTCTCCACCCACAGTCTCGCCATCAAGCTGACATTTATCACAGGCCTCCATTAAGAGGTCTTAAGTTGGAAGTGCTTAAACGGAAGACGGCTAGCAGTGTGTGCACTGTGACAGCAGCAGAGCAGGACTTCACATTCACACTCTCCCACTTGTAATGCACTGCTCTCCCCCCTCTCCTGTGATGGAGGCCTGTTTAAGCCTGTCTGTGTTATCTGATCTCAGCTTGTAGCTCCTAACTAGTTTGAATCAACGGCTCCATTTGTAACTTTCTGTCGTGTTTACTATCAGATTCGCTCTCTTTATTGCCAGGATCAGACCACACCAAATCAGGCCGATTTTTATGTATATCGATTAATGTTGGGAACGATTAACAGACATGTTCTTTGTTCTTTATTTTCACATATAAAAGAAAAATATAAATTCCAAGAGGATGTGAAGCAGAGATGCTGAAAAACCCCTCCAGGGGCTTGTGTAGTGTCTCTCTCTCTCTAGACTACATATTCTAGTGTATGATTGCAGTGTTGTATTGTTGCAATTTGTAAACCATAAAAAACATTGTTCACATAATGAAGCAAACAAACATAATTTGTCATATCACTAAAACAGTGCATTTCAAGAACTCAATAATAACTCATTGTGAGAAGCATTTGCTCACATAATAAGGGATAGTTCAACATTTTGAGAAATTGGCCCATTGCCATAATCCCTATAGTTTTAGGAGTAGGTTTGTTACCTTTAATTGTCGCTGCATGAATTTCCCTCTAAAACAACTCTGTGTGGTAACGTTGTGTTATTATCTCATAGCGTGGTGAATGTGCAGGTCACAACTTGTCCACCAGAGCGTTGTGGAGTTGTTTGATTGTGTATTTGATGAGTTTGATGAGGGAAACCCAGAAATCCCATGAGCCTCCGTAGTGTAGCTCTGAGCAGCTCACGGCTCTGCTCCGCTGTTCTAAAAATAGCTTGCACCGACAATTAAAGGTAACAAACCTACGATAATAGGGATTATGGCAATGGGCCAAATTGCCAAAATGTTGAAGTACCCCTTTAAAGCCCTCTCTATAGTTCAACACAGACATCAACAGACTTAGAGCATATACTGGTGATGTAGTTTGAAGTTGGAGTTCCTAAATATAAGATAATTGAATATTGTATTGAGTAGACCCAGTTTACATAGGCAGTCCATATGGAAAGGGTTGGTTGATTAGAAGATTTAGAAGCATTTAAAAAACTCTCATTAAAACACATTCAACAGCACACCACAACAGCTAAAACACAGTGTAGCCATGTTTTGTTAGTTTGAAGGAGTGACTTCAATGCGCTCTTGAGTTGTTGTGAAGATAACCTTAAAAAAAAAGTATAGGCAATGAATTCCATATTCTGGACCCTCGGTAGAGGAAACTGAGAAACTGAGATTGTGAAGTACAGGAATGAGGAGTCTAAGATGACTAGAGCTACGTGTGGAATAATTATGAAATTGACAGATGTATGCAAATATGTGAACTATAGACAATTAAACTTGTAGTGGAACATACTGAAGAAAAGCAATTTTTAATCTTGGGGACGATCCACGACGCCCTGAAGCTTAGATGTTTCTTTTTGCATTTCCCTGCCTGGTTGGAAATCTCCTATGACTTGAACCTTGACGTTGACCAATAGGATAACAGAACGCTCTGACACATTGTTTACTCACAGTTGAAGGTACGTTAGCTTGCTTCATGTACGCTATGTAAATCAATGAGTAATTGGGTTTCCTTCATTAAACCCAGGAACTTCTCCACAATCGCTTTTTCTTCCTTTTCTTCTTCGTATCTGAGCAAAAGACGGCTAGCATCACACACAGCGCTGCAGTAGCCATGGTGACCTGTGAACTTGTGCAGGGTCGTGGTCAATGATTGGTCGGGGTCATACTTACCGTACTTGTAGTGTTGCCGACAAGAATATACTATACCACTGAGTGTTTAATGTGACTCGGTGACCATCATAAAAGACAAAAGCACACAGGTAGAGTTCTGTAGCGTGTCATCTCTGAGCTCTCATTAATGCTACACGCCGCCATTCGAGCCTGAAACATCCACAGCAGCTGTGCCGAGCCTTCGTCCTTCGTCCTTCGCCGCTGTCTTACTTTTTGCTCGACCTGTGATGTGATGGGATGCAGACTCCCCACTGCTCTGCACTCACAAGTGTATCCTTATCTCCCCCACTTCCCGGGTGATAGCACAGTCTGATAACGACAACAGTCACTGCTTCGTCTGATTGATTAACCAGTGACCTCTCACCCCCTACGGGACATTTTAATTGGCTGATGTATAATGAGCAGGCTTCCCTGAAGAAGAGCTGTTTTAAGGCCAGAGCGGATGAAGGGGTGACGCTGGAAGGGGGCAATCTAATTAGCTGATTTAACTGATAACACCTGAGGCAGCGTGGTGTGTGAGAGTGTGTGAGAGTGTGTGTGTGTGTGTGTCCCATCGCAGTGTTATGTTAGGATAATTTATAGTTTAAATGACTCGGCTAAGTTTGCTTATACACTTGGAAACAGAGTGGTTGAATCTCTGCTACTGTGTGTTTCTTGTTTGTGTGTGTGTGTGGGGATTGTAAATAAATGAGATTCTGGGAGGTTATGATGAGTAGATCAATGCAATATCTTAATGCTGTAAGCTGCGGGCTTTAGGGTGCTGCATTCTTACCGTATATTGCATTCACATGTCCAATAACAATAATCAGATCTGGACATTTGGTATTAAAGGTAAATATTTACATCTTTACCATCTTTTTTATTGATTTCATTCCTGCCTGGTAATTTAACGTATTTTATACTCTATTTTTTGAAATGATTGAGAAAGCACATGTATTCATTGTTGATCGTGGTGAATGTTTACACGAGTGGTTTGAAGATGGTAGAAAATAGTAGATAGCAGGCGTTCATGTCCATTTTCTCTTCTCTATGGGCAGTTTGAGTGATTCTGTATCTGCCATTTAACCTGTTGAGCGTCATGTTTTCTCTTGTTGAACTGTCCCTTTAACAAACACAAGTTAAGGAATAGACTTTCTAACAAACTGTGACAGTTATGACAACATGACATGCACAAGAATAGTCAACACTTGTCATCAAACCCACGGTTATTTCTTTCTTGACTGCGTCATCTCAAACGAAAACAAGCTATATTTCTTTTATATTGCTTTTTTAATGAACATTTGTCAGACATCAAGATTCAGCTTGGCATCTTTTGAAACATCTTGAACAATGTTTCATCTATACAAAATATGAGCGAAGAAGCCGAGTTGACATGTACAGTATCAACCTTAACACCCACAAACACCTACTGAACATGTCATTACCTGGAACTCACTCAGTGTTTTACACATCTGTATTATTATTTACAGTAAACTCTGACCTTGTGTATCTGTTATGATAAAATATGTGGTATTTATAGCTGTATTTGTATATATAGTTTAACCCTGGTGATGCCTCTTTTCTTTTCTCCCCTGGTTCTGATCTTATCTCTCTTATCGTTAACTTGATGATATTTACAGATAAAAGTGATAAATCAAACATTACAGTAGTTGCTATAGCCAAACTAATATAAAGATTAATGATTCAGCTCTAATTTTGACCAGAATGTACAGCAAGCGTCAGCGTATTATTTGCAATTATCGACCAATATAGGGTTAATATTTAATTCAATTAGTAGTTAAAGTGTTCAGGTAATTAATTGTCCTTTTTTTCCCCCTTTTTCTCATCTCCCTCTCCCATGGTGCACATTTTCTATTGTCCTCCTTGTCCGTACTTTGCATTGTGCCTCTCTCCTCACACTGAAAGACTGTGAGGAGAATGTACCGACAGAGGAGCCACGTAAGTTCATGGATAGCTCAGTGTGTGGTCGTGTTTGTGTATTTCCTGTGCTCGTGGATTGTACCGCAGGTGTGCATGTTTGTGGACGGGCGCTAAGAGTCTTTTCTGTGTGAGCTCCCAGCGCCACGTAGGATCTTCCCTGAAAAGAAGCGCGAGCCCAGGAGGAAAAGTAGAAATACCTTTCCAGTGGATTAAACCTCCTCTCCTCTCCTCTCCTCTCCTCTCCTCTCCTCTCCTCTCCTCTCCTCTCCTCTCCTCTCCTCTCCTCTCCTCTCCTCTCCTCTCCTCTCCTCTCCTCTCCTCTTTCCTCTCTCCTCTCTCTTTCCTTTTCTTCTCTTCTCTCCTCATACACCATAATTACAGCACCAGACAATTACCCAGCATACTCCTGGGATGCACATTTTGTTCTCTTAATCTGGTGTTTTAAATAATTAAAAACCAACCATGAACTCCTTTTTTTGTGAGTGTGGCTCAAGAGGGTTGTGTATAGTGTGCACATATCTGTGTATGTGTGTGTGTGTATATCTTCCTTCCTATTGGTTGATTGTTTTGCTGGTTATAATAATCCTGAATCGCATGATGTCTTTCCAGTCAACCAGTAGCACCGTCACGAACCCACCCACCTTTGCTCCATGTGACCCAGAGTAGATTTACCTTCACCAATAACCTAAATACTGTGTGTGCAGTATTTTTGTTTATGGAGCAGTCGTGGTTCACCCATACTTTAACTCCCAGTGGTGTGATCACAAACACTCCACCATAATCCCCTTCTCCATGCTTTTCTAGCAGCATGACATCCAGTCATGGTGGACTATGTCATTGTTCACCAAGAAAAAAAACCAAACAAACACACACAAAAAAAGGGAGCAGATGTTTCACACGTTTGTGGGCGAATCTTAAACAGCTGACACCTTAAAAAAAAAGAGAACAGTCACACAGCTAAATGAATAAATAAAATCCATCTGGACGATCTCTACGTACCATTTCACTTCCTTTCTTTGTGTCGTCCCCAGACACTGAATAAAAAACGGATATCTAAATCTCATATAATCTTGCTGTAAATGAATTTTTGTATATCGTATATAATGCATGTCAGCAGCACTCCAGGTGCATGCATATGCGTAAATCTTGTCTTTGTGTGTTGATAATAATTCAGTATTTTCTGTCTTTATCAGCCAAAAAGCAAGAGGAGGATCTGGAGGATAAGAAATCCATAAAGAAGAGAATTAAAGAGCTCAAGGTGCTCGATCCCAAGATTGCACAGAATCTATGTAAGTATTTGTTTCCTCTCAGCCCACTCCTACTCCTCCCCGAGGACTGGGTTTATATGCACATCCTTGTGTTTTGATGCTCATGTGCACAGGACCTCGCCTCACTTTTAACCCCTCAGCTCACTGAAATTATATAAAGTAACCTAAAGGAAGAAGAAGAAGAGGGTGGACAGCCAAAGAGTTGCACCTTCTCCTGCTGCTTTAGCAATTAAAGAGACACAACACTAACCGTGCACTTGGCCGCTGTTATCTGTGACTCATGTCTTCACACACATACACACACACACTGAGAAGATTAACGATGTTAAGCCTCCATTAAGGGAAGAAGAAACAGGAGGAAAAAATGCTTCTGTGCATGATCACATTCATCTGTCTGTCTGTCTCGTCCTCTCTCCCTGTCTCTCTCTTTCTCACTCACACTGACTCGTGCATGCTTGGTTTATAATGACCGTTTTAAAAGGACTCAGCATTAATGAGGAACCAGCTGATCTCTTAAGCACTCCCAGATCTTAGTACCTCATTGGCTTATATCAAGGGGAGCTGTGACCTTTGTTTCATGGATTAAAAAGAAAATGAGACTAATCAGCCCAGTAACAGTGATAAATCATGCAGCGGAAATTATAGAGCGGGAATGAGGCGAGACGAAAAGTCGGCGGTTTGTGTTTCACCGTAGGAGGTAAAGGGTCTGAGCTTTGATGGAGAACGAGAGTATGTATGATGCCGTTCCACTGCAAATGCATTCGGTTTCTTTCTGTCCTTTTAGCACTTAACAGAGCTCACATTTAACAAGAAGAGGAACCAATTATTCAGTCAGACCTCTAACGAATGTATGCCGTTATTTTCATCTTCTGACTCCACAAACTTTGAACTTTGAAGTCGCCTCAGTAATTGTTCCTACCAGTGCATCTTATTGGCCCGTTTGCTGTGGTGATGCACTGTAAAAAAAAAACCAAGAAAATCTGTCTAATGTGACTGGAAAGCAAAGTGCAAGAAATAAGAAATGAAAGAAAGTTTCATCATCATTATTTGTTACTATATATCACAGGATGTAGATACTATGTGCAACTCCAGACCTCCACACTCTCCTGAATACAAAGATATGAAATGATAATCAAGTTGTTATATTCTACCTTCAGATTTTCCCCCTAATAATCTTTAGATTTTGCATCATGCGGCTTCTACAACAGTCACACATCTTTTACTGTCAGGTTTTTTTTTTTCTTTCTTTCTGTCTGATCCACTGGTTAGACTAATGACTTATCCTGACAAGGAATTTGCCACTCAGTCCCTGGTGGTAACACTCTTGCTTGAGGATCTCATGCTTGCTCAACCACTGTAATTTCTTAAATCACTTTTTCTAAAACAGTTTTATGTCTGGCTAACTTATGTATTTATGTATCTAATTTGATTTCTCCTCAGCTCAGACTCTCAGTACCCTATTCTCGAACTGTTCCTCTTTTTTTTTATTAATCTTACATCATTTTATTTTCTTTTATGATTGCTGTTATTAAATTCCATGACAAACTTACATCATTACTTGTCTTTTTTGATTTTATTTATATATTTACCACAGCAATTGTTGCATCTTCTCCTTGTTTTTTTCGTTTTTTTTAGCCATCTTCCTGGGCTCCTTCCGTATGCCTTATAAGGAAATCCGTCGCATGATAGTGGAGGTGGATGAAGAGCAGCTCACTGAACCTATGATCCAGGTAAAGCAAAAATATTTAGAGCTTCAGATACATATTTGACATTAGCAGACGTCAAACTGACCTGCCTACCTCTTGTGTCCATGTACAGAAGAAATATTGGAAATATGCTCAATTTAAAATGCGCCGGTGTTTTTACTGCCAGTCAGTTGCTCAGACTTCAGCTCCTCTCTGTTGCCTTGATTAGTTGTCTACCTTGAAATGCCATATAGTCTGTCTCTGTGGCTGAAGTACCGGGCATCTGTGAAGCTAACGGCACAACAACAGTTGAGTCTGTCTGTCTTTCTCTCTTATCAAACTTACATCACTCTTTTTTAATCGCCTTTTATGAGAGAGGTCTGCTGCTGCTACTTGTAGCTGATTCCAGGCTTCTTGTCTTTCCCTGTCAGTCGTTCTTTATCTGCCTGTCTGTAGTTGTTGACTGACGAGGTTTCCGCTTCCTGTTTTCTTGTTGAGAAATTAGCTATACTCTTTGACTTTATATACCACATAAAAATATGTTTAACATGCCCATGCTTGGTATCTTTTCAGCACAACTTTATCTATATGATCCGGTAATAATTTTTTCACTTTAACCTACTTTATTAACACATTGGGCCCAAAAATACACAGAAATCATCAGATCCGAATGGAAAAAATATGCTCCCCCGATCCACGTCTCTGGTATATTCATCACGTATAGTATCAGCTGATTTGATTTTTTTTTTACGGCGATTTAAAGACGTCATGTGATCTGATTAGTCCTGAAGAGGTTTCTGCTTCTTGTTTTCCTCGGGTCTGAACTTTAACTTTAATTGTTTTACTTTAGAGTTTAAAGCTGAACCTAAAGTGGCTTCAGAAAGTGTTGAGACCCCTGCACTTTATTGTGCTATAGAGGAGTTAGTTTTAAGCACGTTGTTACGTTAAATTACATAACAAATCAAATGTGAAATAAAAAAAACCAAAACCCCCTAATTTACAAAAGTATCCAGACCCTTCATTTAGTACTTTGCAGGAGCCCCTCTGGCAGAAATTACAGCTTTGAGTCTCGACAAGCTTCGCTCACCTGGATTCGGGCAGTTTATCCCATTATTCCGGACAGATCCTCTGCAGCTCTGCCAGACTTGATGGGAAGTGTCTGTGACCTCTCATCTTCGGGTCACTCGACAGATTTTCCATGGGTTTTAAGTCTGGGATTGGATCGGTCCACTCAAAGGTAGCCAGAGTCGTCCCACTGTTTCCTTGGCTGCTTGCCTCGGCTCTTTGTCGTGTTGAAAAGTGAAGTGTCGCCCCGGTCTCCCTTGTCACTGGGACTCAGGACTCGCGGCCGTAGCGTGACGCTGCCACCGCCACACTTCACCATAGGGATGATAATAGCCAGATGGTGAACAGCGCCTGGTGTCTGTGTGCCAGACTCAGTGTTTTGGGAGCTCTGTTTTAAAGATTCAATTTTTTTTATCCTTTATCAAACCAGAGCATCATTTTTTTTTTCTAATTTCCTTTTAAATGCATAAATATATTTCTGGCCTGACTCGAACAGAACGTTTTTATGGAGGTTTTGAGCCCTGACAACGAAATGCCCTACTAACCTCTGTCTCCAGCTCGACCCAGGGGAGAGTTAACAACAACAACTGGTCAGTAGACCGCAGGCTACTAACAGGAGTGGAAGGACAGGGAAGGTCAGCTGTGTAGGATTGGGCAAACGAGCAAGGAAACTTTAAAATCAATTCTGAAGGACACAGGTAACCAGTGCGGGGAGGCTGGAGCGCTGAGATGTGCTCCAATTTTCTAGTTTTTTGTCAGGACCTTGGCAGCCACATTTTTGTACAAAACTGTGAAGTGACCTTAAGGGCATTTCAGGAAATAGGAAGAACAGCCTTAAATGGCTCAAAGTGTACAGTCAAATTTAAATCATCGTCTACACGTCCCTGGAAATCTGAAGAGTTGATGGCTTCGAATTTGTGCTCCACATGTTGAGGAAGTGCATTTAAGGACTTTGGCTTGTTTTACTGATGATTAATTGGTGTGTGTGTGTGTTTGTGTGTGCATGTTTGAATGTGTGTGCACATTAAGCTGAGCTGAAAAACAAATGAGCGAAAACAAATCTGAGCTACGGATGTACATTTTAAAGAATTCATTCGATCAATAAATTGTTAATTAACAACACGCGAATAATTAATGGTCATTAAGGCAAATTCCATTATAGCGCATCAATAAAAACACAAGTAATGGAAGTGGCAATATTTGTCCGGACTCCAAGCATCAGGAGCAGATTTTCAGCCCAATTTAAATGCATTAGACCAATATATTTACCACACAGTGGAGCTATTTGTCTAGATGGCTTTTACATTCAAATGAGAAAGCAACAAAATCAATGTGGCTTAAATATTTCACCGTTTATTCCATTTGGTTGTCTCAAGATAAACTTCAAGTTCAGTTGTCTGTGTCCATATACATTTATAAACCGCCGGGCTTTAGTGCTAAAGTGATAGTCAAAGACTTTGATTTGATTGGAGTTGGAAAACTTTAGAAGTGAAAGTCACCAACAGCGACGAAACTCAGAACAAATAGAACAGCAGTCGGTTGGATTTCCAAACAATCGCTCCACAAAGAACGATAATCCAGAGGCTCACTCACTCTGAATTATATAAAAAAGAAACAACACAACACAACATTGTTGTTGAACTCTAGATGTAGCCCCCCGCCCTCAAGGATAAACCGTTTAATTAGACCTGATTACGTTCATTTTGGTCTCATGTTCTGTACAAGGTTAAGAAACGGAAGCATGAAAACGCAGAGGATATACAGTAAGGTACTAACCAAGTACAATTAGTACAGTCTAATTAAATATGTCAGTTATTAAGAATTTATCACCACAAGGTTCTTCCTGAATAAATGTGCAGCGGTTGCTTTCTGTACTCGTCTTTCCTCTGTGCCGCCACTCACACTCCTTCTTCCCCCTCTCTCTCCTCTTTTGTAGAACCTTGTAAAGCATCTGCCGGAGCAGGAGCAGCTCAACGCCTTGGCCAAGTACAAAAACGAGTACGCAAATTTGTCGGAGCCCGAGCAGTTTGGGGTTGTGGTGAGTTCACATAATTGCACACAAACATGCACACAGAAGTGTCGCCTCCACCACCAGCTGATTGTTGTATCACAAAAAAAAAAAAATCTTTTTCCTGTGTTGTAGTGCTTCTGTAGGATGGATGGAAAACCTCTGACATTTTCTATTTTCTATCAGCTAACTTGAAATTCTATTTACGATGAATGCAGTGAGTTCACAGAACATAAATATGCATAGTTTTATAAAGCTGCTTATCTTAACGTTGTAGTAATGTAAACTTTTCTTGTATTTGCATCATATCTTTCCCTCAGCGTCTCTTTTTCTCCTTCAACATGCAACACACATGCACACACACAAATGGACCACTTTCATATGAATATCCTAATCCTGAGCTTTTTAAAATTCTATCTTTTTAAGCCTTAAGAGGAGAGACAGGACACCTGTGGACTCCCGTGCTAATTTATGCACATTAAAGAGCAGCAGTGCTGCCTAATTATGTCTGCATCGTTTTCTTAAATACTTTTCAAAAGAGGTTTATTCAGAATTATGCATGAGGAGTGTAGCACTTCTTGTGTATTTTGTGATTCTGCCTAGTAACTAAGTTACTGACAAAACATGCCATAATCTGCTTTTACTCCGTGCACCCACCTGTTTGTAATCACCCATGAAAGAGAGTCTTATCGTTGAATGAAAATGCAGGGACTGCATAGCTGAGGTGGAGTGGGGTTGGGGTGTTGGGTGGGGGAGGGTTGAGCACAAGCAAGCTCAGCTGTTGCATACAGTATAGTTCATCAGGGAAACATAGAACAAAGAGGAAGGTGCTTATATAATGTTGTGCTGCTGCTGCTCAGGAGGCCTGTGTGAGCTTCACCTATCACAAGAGCTCATGTTCAAAGGGAATTCTTAATTTACCGTTAAGCAAACACATGCATTTTTATCTTTTTTTATTTTGCCAATATCCTCCATTCTCACACTTGGTTTGAACTCCACCTTGTCGGTGTTGTTAACAATACAGCAGACCTGATCACGGTAAAATAAAAATCCTTACTTGACACAAAGCCATTACAGTCACTGAGAGTTTCTTTAATGCAGCGACATGAATAAGTAAAGTGTTCTTTGTTAGAAGAAGTGAAAGGAGAAAAAAAGCTCCCCTTATTCCAATTATATTCATTTCCATGCATCCTCATGTAATTAGATGTCATAATGAGTTTAACAGTCAACTTCACAAGGGTAGGCTACAGTAGCTTTTATTACTGTACATCAGTTCAGCTTTCTGACTTAAAGACTTCATTTCCATCTGTGAATTACTGCATTTACCAGCAGCATGTGCAGCTACTGTACCGGCCACACACACAGTGGCTCGTTCATTTAGGATTTAAATTGTTGTTAATTTGGCAAATTATTTACTCAACATTAATTTCCACATTTTGTGTTTGTGCTGATTTGATTTAAAGAATCCATTAGAAACGAGATGGTTCATCGCAACAGGCTTATCCTACTGATAAAGCGATATTATTTGTTTTACACTGTATCGTGCATAAGTTTGAAATATACAGTTCTTACATCTGCAATATGTCAACACTTTACCACCTCACTGAACTTTGCTACTTTTCCATTACTCCTTCTTTCTAATCCATTTTGTCGTGTTGTTTTTTTGTGTTGAATCTCCTCCATCAAGTAAACACAGCCTTTCACAGTCTTTCTCATTTTTTGCCCAACGCCCGTCGTAGCCTTCTTGGAAACAGCTGCACACATTCACCGGGAAGGCGCCGTGGTGCATTTGCTTCCTTTCTTCTTCCCCTGATTATTATCTCCTTAATACAATATCCTTTTCACACAATTTACCCCATCATGACGCATTTCAGCTTTCAGTGTGCTTCTTGTGCACCTTGCATTTTCCCCCTCATTTTGTCTTATTCCTCCTCCCTCCTCCTTCCATTCTGCCCTGTTTCCACTCTCTGCTCTCATACAAACACACAGAGAACATGCACTCTCAAACACACACACACACACACACACACACACACGCTCACTCACTCTCCGACTGAAATAGTCATTTGATAACATTACAGTAGCTATAATTAAACCCTTGATGGAGGACATCAAACCGCACAGCCAGCTGTTGTGTGAAACAGACAATTGGAACCTGCGCCCTCCCCCTCCACCCCACACACATACACAATCACTGCTGTGGCCAGGCTCTGGGCCCAATGCAATATTTTCCAATTTTCTCTAATTGTGTGAGAGTGGTAATCCAAGGCAGCCTATTGTATATTCCACCCCCTCCGCTGCCTGCCCTATATGGACACTAACTCCACAATTAACTTACCAGACCTGGGTCCCAAATCAAATCACTGCCAGCATCTATTACTACTGCCTAGCAACACTTTCCAGCATGCTGGTTGCATAAATGTCTTTTAAATTAGATTGGCTGGATGTGAGAGTGTGCCAAAAGTGTGATTGTAGTTACTTAAAGTTTGACTATGTTCTTTGACTTTCTTCTTATATTTGACACACTTTTCCCTTTGCTCTTGTTTTCTCCCCTCCTCTCCCTGCTTCATCTTTTCTTATTATTCTTTTCACCTTTTGTGCTTCTGTGTTTCTTCCTCCTCCTTTACCGCTGTTCTCCCCCCCCACCATCTCTCCTAGATGAGCAGTGTGAATCGGCTGCGTCCTCGCCTCAGCCACATCCTCTTCCGCCTGCAGTTTGAGGAGCAGGTAAACAACCTGCGTCCAGATATCCTGGCTGTAAATGCCGCCTGTGATGAGGTCAGGAAGAGCGGCTCCTTTGGCCGGTTGCTGGAGCTGGTGCTGCTGCTGGGGAATTACATGAACGCAGGCTCTCGAAACGCGCAGTCTTTTGGCTTCGACCTCAGTTCCCTCTGCAAGGTGAGAGCAAAATGCTGAACTTCTCATCAGCTGTTCACACACACACACACACACACACACACACACACACACACACACACACACACACACACACACACACACACACACACAGTACAGGATGTAGAGACCATCATCCATCCGTTAGCAGTGGTTCAACTAAAATAATATAGGGAAATCAAACAAGGCTTATACGATTTACTTTTTCTACTTATCTTATACAGTTTACAAATGAATTGTAGTGACCATAATCAAAAAATACATCAATGTAAATCCAAATTTGATATGAACACCACATACAAAATGTATTGAAGCATGTGTGCCATATTCTTGGTTCGCATGTCCTCAAAAGTTAAAATTGTCACATCGATCTGTAGTATTTAGA
This sequence comes from Trachurus japonicus, assembly GCF_045865225.1. Lineage (NCBI taxonomy): Eukaryota > Metazoa > Chordata > Actinopteri > Carangiformes > Carangidae > Trachurus > Trachurus japonicus. The sequence goes on from NC_140909.1 coordinate 5,700,753, forward strand.
CTTAAAGGGAACTCTGCAAGATTTGCACCACAATTGAACAGCTTTGGAGTAATTGTAATGATTAAATGACTTGTTAGAAGGAGAATGGAAGCTCTCTGCCTTTCACCCAGAGTCTCTTGGCCAAAAAACAACTTTGCAGAATCAGTGCCTCCTAGGGACGGGTCCCGATTTCAGTACTTTTATTGATACAAACCGAACTCCCACCAAAGTACTGAGTATCGATTCACGTGAAGTCAAATGGTACGACATTCTGGTACCTGAACGCATGTGTGTCAGCAAGAGTGGATACAGTCTATGGGAATGTCTGTCTGATGCAAATATTCTTCAAAATTACTTAAATTACTACACACACACACAAAAAGTACCAAAACAGGTGTTGTTGTACACGGAGTATCGGTACCGTATCAATTCAAATGTGAAAGGTACTCATCCATCCCTAGATCCTCCGGCCCCGTGTCCCAGGTCTCGTCCCGCCTGAAACATGGACGTGGACGCTACGACACAAACACACCTGATAATCCGTAATCTCTTGTTAACATTTCCCACCTCGGTAGACACGGCTTCATGCATTGCCTTCTTACCAGCTTGGTGAAAACAAATGCACAAAATATACTGTATGCTCTCTGAAACTGTAGGAGGAGCTCCGAGGAGAAAAAAAAACGACCAGAACAGCGAAAAAGCATCCAGACAGCATAGTTCCCCTTAAATTGCAGAATGATTGTCGTGTGTAAGGTTTGTGTGTGTTGTGCAGCATTATCATATCTGTGAATATCTACACCTGTTTATCTTTTTGCATGTAACATATTTTTTTTGTCGCCTTGCCTGAGACCTGTCAGTGACTGATCTGAAGTGGCTGCTCTGATGAGACAAAGTGTTTCATTTGATTGAACTCGATCAGGCCCAACAAGACAGTTTTTTTTCTTTTTTCTCCCGCTCTCTATCTGCTGACATCTATCAAAGCAGCCAAACTCAGGGAATACTTTGTTCTCTACTCTCCTGCACAGAATAGATAACTCAGGTTATGGCTACTACTATCCCCCTTTGAAAGTTCACACACACACACACACACACACACACACACACACACACACACACACACACACACACACCCTGCATGACTGGCCAGGCTTAGTGGGGCAGAGACACAACACATACCCATCATACCTGTAGCGTTTATATGGCATGAAGACAGAACAGTGGGATTCCCGTGTACGATAGCCATGGCGACAGAGAACAGAGTGTGAACCTGGAGTAGGAGGCTCCTCCAGTGGTTACACTTACAGCTGGGAGCACACGCACTGCAGTTTCCACAGTAACAACCACTGCAGCCATTCATCACTGCCACATCTCTGCCCTGTTAGACTTGGGTGCTTATGTTCATATAAACACTAATGCACGCCAGAACACAAACATTTTATTCGCTGCATTAACTTGACAGTAAAATAATCAGTTCATAAAAATATCAAGAAATAGTTTTTTTTTTCTGTGTGTTTAGTATTTCTATTCCTAAAGCTGCTGCTGCTTTCACTGTGGCCTGTTTTTTGTGCTCAAATGTCGGCGGAGCGAGGTGTGTGAGTCGATGTCAGAGGCAGGACACACAGAGGAAGACATCACCTTCATGCCTGCTCCCGAGTTTGACAACTTAATTCCACAGTACAGAAAAAATTGCACCCAGCCCAACTGGGGAAAAAAGCAAAAAAAAAAAAAAAATGTTTATGTTGTCAGCTATGATTACCATCCATCTAAATTCAGAAAGGGACCTTTTGTGAGTGAGCACTTGAAGCTTTTGAAAAAAAAAAAAAATGGGAAAGCAGAAATGAAAAGAGAGATGAGAATGTTTGATTAGAGGAGATAATACAAACATGATTAAACCCAGCGGGGCTGAGTGCACTGCTGTCTACCAATAGATCACCTAGAGAGATACACAGCAACGCACTCCACAGGAGGGATGTGTGGCGGGGGGATACTGAGACACATCTTTGAATTAGACTGTAAAAGAGCGATGATGGAAATTTATCAGAGAAATTGAAAAATTGTTATGTGTGTGTGTGTGTATGTGTGTGTGGGGGGGGGGGGGGCTCCGAGTGCAGCGGAGGTCATGACATTGTGAATATGCTTCCACCGAGGAGGAGATACACAATCATCCACAGCTACTGTCAACACTCAGCGTTTTACAAAGAGCCACTGAGAGGTGTCTATTACAGTGGCTGGATGAGGACAATGACACATGCTCCTTTTGTCACACAACATCCCACAGATACAATTATAGAACAGAAAAGCTGCTGTTAATTTTCTACTGTGCTATAAAGATCTTGAAAGTGATTTGCACAAACAACAGCACACAAATTTGCCCATTTAAAATAGAACCAAACCAAAAAAAAAAAGCTACACTGCAGAGCTTAGCCTGTGACATTTGAAGTAACAAGCACAGTCTGAGGTGCCACTTGGTGCTAATATCCTGTCAGTCTGTCTTTAATTAGCTCTGTTAATCCTATATTGAGACTAAATGAGCTGAAATAACACAAATCATTTTACTGCCAGAGGTCTTTGTATGTAACTCCGCGTGTGTGTCTGTGTTAATGTGTTGTGTTGTTTGTCTGCAGCTGAAGGACACGAAGTCGGCCGACCAGAAGAGCACGCTGCTCCACTTCCTGGCACAAGTGTGCGAGGAGGATTTCCCAGACGTGGTCAAGTTTGTCGAGGATCTGGAGCATGTGGACCGAGCCAGCAGAGGTAACACACAACATTACCCACAAGTCCTACACACAGAGGGACACAATGGTGGGTGGGGCTGGGTATCGCCACAGATTCTGATTCACAAGGTCCCGATTCGATCCAATATTGATCGATTTAGAAATATTTCAGTTTTAATACCAGTTTTGCTTGGTTATGAAAGATTTTCACAGAACCAATGCTGCAGATTGAGCCAAGATGGAACTCTCTAACCTGCTACATCGTTAAAGATATTAATGTTTACATTATAAAATGACCCGAAAGCAGTGACATCAAAGGGTGATTGCGTTTTTTTACAATCTGGACCTTATTTCTAGCATAGATTATAGGTTAATAGGTCAACCTACAGACCCCGGCTTTATGCTAGAAATAAGGTCCAGATTGTAAAAAACAGTAATTACCCCTTAATGCACATTTATCTAACATGACCTAGTCCAGAAGTTGACAGTGCAACTCCTCAGTACAATTGCAAGAAGTGCAATTAATGTGAACAATTCAGCAGTGAATGGACACAACAAGATGTAAACAGCATTCAGGAAACGGCAGAGCCTACATGAAAAGATGGATCTAAGGATTTAAATGAAGCGATCTTTCAAATGAAGGTCGATATGAATCGGAAAATCAATGTTTTAAACCCAGCCCTAATGGTGGGAGATGCTGCTAGTCCGAGGTCTTACAGAAACACTGCGTCTACCTCTCTGAGCTGATATCACAGTGCGATCATTGCTATTATTCTGGATTCCTGCTGGTGTCACCTCAGGTTATTTAGCCTCCTCAGCGCGCAGGGAGCTTCATCCGCCGCCTCTCATATCAACATCCCTTGCAATATTTACCAGCAGGGATTTTCCAAATAGTCCTACAAATGCTAAATTAGTAATCAAATAGTTGGACTGTTCTTTGAGCAGACAAAAGGAATACAGACTCAAAACTACGTCTCTTTTTTTCCCCCCTCTATGTTTTAGAGCTTTGTGTGACAAACAAAAGACTCTTTTGCTTTGAGTTAAAGAGAAAAAAAAAAGCCTTTTATGTCGTCCTCTGTTTGTGTTGTTGTTTAGACAACTGAGGACATGCTATTAAAACAGAAAACTAAATAACATTTCAGAAACTTTCAACCACTTTGGCCTCTTTTGTTTGACGCTGGTCATTAAGCCGCCTTATCGCTTGACTTAAACATCAGTGATACCGTGGTCAATGACAAGTGGAAGGTGATTGGAAAGGTGAGCCTAATGAAAAGATAATGAGCTGTGTGGGTTGTTCGGCTATATGAAGACCTGATATCAGGAACTTAATCACGCTGTAACATTGTGTCATTTCACACACAACACTTCAGCCTTTCAGCTCCATCAAAACAAATTGCTTTTACCTGAGACACCGGGTTCAAGATCACAGCACCCACTCACACGCAGCGGTGTTGTCCAGCATGAAAAGGCGATTTAGTCGTCAGCAGAGTAAAGTTCATTTATATTATATTTCATTAATGTTAGAAAAAAAGATATACAATAGATTTTATGATGTATTATTGGAGCAGAGATCCAGTCATTAAATGATGTGAGCTTAATGCATAAACAGAGTGTCCTACCTAGGCAATGTTTTCCCATAGACAGAAATGGAACAGTCTTTTTCTGTATTCCTCTGCTTCACTTTGAGCTTCACTCTTACCTTTCTACTTTTGTGGCTCTCTGGGGATTATTCTGGGATTAGATGCTTGTTGATTCTGTAAACACGCATTGTATTTTACCAGCTCGGTGTTTGATCTATGCTACACTCGGCTCATCTGCACTGCCGTTTGATACTAACATTAATCTTCTGCTGTAGCACATCTACATCGACAGAGTTATAAGTTCATTTTTCAGGAGAGTAGGTCGGGGCGAATGTATCTTAAGCCACCGTGTCGATTCCGAACAAATTGGCTGTTTTCTCCGTTAATTTGATGCACAAGCTAAACGTGCAAAATGCGGCCGCACGATCTACATCTGGTTCTGTGTATCTGGAGAGTGGTGGGGGTGATGGAGGTCACAGTGAAGTGGGAGAGCCTGGCTGGTCAGAGGAGACTGGGACCATATTGTTTGTTCAGAAGAAACTCTCAGGAGAAGTGGTGAGCAGCGGCCTGTGCACAATGTGTGCGTGTATGTGTGTGTCTGCAACTATATATGCATGTGCGGTCGGTCGTACTGTCACAGCATCTTTATTGCCGCTCCAGAGAAGATTTTTTTTTACCCACTGCTACAGTCCCAGCAGGAGGGAGTGAAGAAAAGAGGGTGAGGAGGAGAAAACATGGTGTGGATGAAACGTGTGACTTTATTGTTTTGACTCCTCCGTGTAAGAACCCCTCCAGGTTCTGTTGGTGCTTTGATAATCTGTTGGATAATGACGCTCCTGTTGAGTGTTTCATTTCTGCCGCCTGTGCTGAGTGTCCACAAGCCCTTGGCCAGGACTCACAGGTACAGGGATGCAATCAATGGAAAGCTGAATCCTCGGATTCTCTCCTCAGGCTCTGTCCATTTTCCTACTTCATGGACGTCAAGCCGAGTATACGCTGCATTCACGTGTTAGACAGAGTCCTCTTTTTCCCATCACTGTCTTCCTCTCCGTTTTTGTGCCATTAGATGCAAACACTAAGTGTGTCATCTCTCCATATCTAGTGTTCAGACACACAAATCCCATTTCGTCTTTGTAAACCATGCTCTTGAGTGACTTCCTTTTCATCTGGTCTGACAGCCATTTGGGAGGCCTGAAGACACGCTAAAAGGCTGCATTACATTCATAGACATTCACCAAAGAGCTTACTTGAGCATGAAAACAAGGTTGGATAGAGGTAGCAGTAATGACTTGTGCTTCTGTTGAGAAGCCGCTGTCTTTTGACTGTGTGTAACACAGCCCCTCGTTTCCCCCGTTGCCAATCTCGCCTCTCATGGAAGCAAAAACTGCAGCTTAGTTCAGGGCTCTTTTGTGTCTGCCTTCTTATTCCTGCTCCCCTCTCTTCATTTTCAGCAGCACTACAGTCATCATTTTCTCCTGACATGGAGGAGCAGTCCTTGTGTACTGCTCCTCTCTGGCATTTTCTGTCTCCCTCTGTCTGCCTGGTGGCCTGTCTGCCTGTCTGTCTGTCTGTCTGTTTGTCTGTCTGTCTGTCTGTCTGTCTGTCTGTCTGTCTGTCTGTCTGTCTGTCTGTCTGTCTGCCTGTCTGTCTGTCTGTCTGTCTGTCTGTCTGTCTGTCTGTCTGTCTGTCTGTCTGTCTGTCTGTCTGTCTGTCTGTCTGTCTGTCTGTCTGTCTGTCTGTCTGTCTGTCTGTCTGTCTGTCTGTCTGTCTGTCTGTCTGTCTGTCTGTCTGCCTGTCTGTCTGTCTGTCTGTCTGTCTGTCTGCCTGCCTGTCTGTCTGTCTGTCTGTCTGTCTGTCTGTCTGTCTGTCTGTCTGTCTGTCTGTCTGTCTGTCTGTCTGTCTGTCTGTCTGTCTGTTTGTCTGTTTTTTTTTTCGGTTATCAATCTCACTCTCTGTCCCTTTTCTGTCATATTTCTGTTCCTTTGTCCCTCATCACAAACACATGTACAATACATGTCAGCTCTGGCACTTGGTGCTGAATTCATGGTGAAAACATGGAGGCTTTCAGGGACCAGCCACTTAACCAGGCTGGTACAGCTTGTAACCAGGCAGTGCTTCCAACCTGGGGCTCTAGTTTCCTAATATTTTAGGTCTAAAAGAAGGAATCTGAAGATTTTCTTTTTAATGTCTCCTGTTTTGCAGTAGTTCTGTCTGCATCCCTGCATCGCCACGGCAGCGATGAATGGGAGTGGACCGATCAGATGGCTTGTTTATTTTGTTAATAAAAAGTATTGCAAAGTCTCGCATGAACTCGTAAAGTCTCGCATGAGAGTCTAGTTATGTTTACAGGTCGTCTGAAGCTCCTGTTTGTTTTATCAACAAAGGAGTATCAACTCGAAGTCACAACGTTTTCGTAGCAGTCAGAGTAAGTCTGGATATTGTTTATTGTGCCTAAACACACTGAGCCGTCAACTTGACTCTTGCGCGAGACTTGGTATCACAGTAGGGTTGTGCCGATTGGCGATCCGATCGTCTATCGGCGATTGGAAGGAGGAGCGGCAATGTTTTGTTTTCATGCCGATTTTACACACACACATACTCGCTACTTTTTTATTGATCCAATGCGCTATCTGTTTGTTTTGTTTTAATGAAGCCGCTTGGCTTGCTGCTTCCAACCATAGACTGTAAAAAGAATGAATGTAGCACCGTGACGTCACCCATTGGTTTGGGGGAGTCTGTTTTGTGCCGCTACTACGGGGGTTTGAACCGCGCCATGTTGGATTCTACTTGCCATATTTGGAGAGGTGTGGCGGTTAGCTGGCCGAGGTCCCGCCCACTGGCCTCGAAGCAGCGGTCTCCGGACCTGTCACTCAACGTTTCCGCGCCCTAATTGGCCAGAACTTTAAACCTAATAATAGTAAAACAGTAGAGTTTAAAAAAAATTCACCCCCCTCAGAGTGTGTGCGGGGGTAGAAACTATCAATTGAGACCAAAAAAATAAAATGTACCAGGCTGTAAATATGTTTTTTTAAGCTGTAAAATCGGCTATTTTAACATGGGCTCAATTGGAGTTGCTCCCTTCTGACACCAGCCCCCAGCGACAGCCGAGGGGATTGCAGTTTTTTGAACGCGGAAGTGAGCTTCACTTCTCAGACCGACAACTGCCCCCTTGCTTCCAACAGATACTCTGTCAAATGACAGTGTTTCACCAATCAAATGCAGCCACTGGCGACGTCCAATCAGACGGAGCCAGGTAGTCATATGACCGCACACAAAATCTCTGTGGTAAACAGGGTGGCCACTCCGCCTCAAATTTGAGGAAACATGTTAAGCTGGTGTTGTGGCTGTGACTAGCCCTGTTATGTCACAGCCCGACGAGGTGTTCACTGATATGCCACAAATAAATTACGTCCGCCACGAATAGATTTTTCGGCTTTCGGCAACGCAATAGCGTTCCGTTCATTGATCATAGCGCTCTTTCTGAGAATCTGAGAATGTCAAGATCACCCAACACTATATCACAGCTCCGTTTACAAACATTTTGCCTTTCTGGAAGTGAACAAATCCCTCGACGTATGTTTGAATCGCCATCTGACGCTCTCAGTGTAAAGAAAATGTGGTTTTGTGGGAGCCTAAACAGCTTAAGATCAGTCCGCTCCCATTCATCGCTGCCATGGCGATGAATAGGACAGACACAACTACTGCAAAAAAAATTCAGATTCCTTTTTTTAGACCTAAAATATTAAGAAACTATGGCTCCAGGTTGAATTTGCCCGGAATTGTCCTTTAAGCCATACTAAATAAACAGACATTTCTGAATTCATTTTGTTTTGCGGAAATTATTGGTTTTGGTCAAGTTGCTGTTCAAAGCTTGTGGGGGTGGGGGAGGAGCGGAGGAGTAATTACAAAGTAATGTGGGAACTCTATACAGAGACGGGGCTCAAGGCCTCGCTTTGTATTTTAGCCATATGCAGTATGAGTGATGACGCTCAGGTGGAGGGAATACAGAATGAGCTTGTGCAGAGTGCAACTTGCAGATTCACTGACCTTCAGGCTCTCCGTGCTCCCTTTGTATGTAGTGGGTGCTCAGCACGTTGAGAGTGTGCACGGCACGCTCAGGTAGGTTCTTTATTTATTTATTTCTTTGTGAGCAATACTATTCTCTCGTTCCCAGCTTCTGGCATCATCAGTCCTGCCGGTCACACTTGTCTGTCAGGCTTTGGCCTCTGAAGGCACATCCACGTGTTTTCAGTCTCTTCATTTCCATATATCAAAGAATGATCTATAGTGGATCTCTGCATGGAAGCGGGGGCTGTTTGTGAGTGAGTACGCACGGTTGTGTGCTCCACTCGGTCTCATTTATAGCACAGCAGGTTGGCGGAGTAATAAAAGGATGTCAATGGGGGATTTGACCTCTACAAATATTGCAATTATTATTCTGCTAAAACATCCTATATCTGCTGCAGCCCCTCTGGACCACAGATGTGTTCCGGGTCCTGCTGCTCATAAAAATCACTCACACTTTCACAGGCTGAAAGAAAAGGGAAGGGAAGCATGGAAACACCCTTTCATGTTCCCGTGCTCCTGCTATGCTTTTCACCGTTACCACAGAGCAATTATTCCACAACTCTTAAGCTCTCTGTGAAAACTGTGTTTGCACAAAGCTTCAGCTTCTTCTGATGTTGAACCTGTTTGTTCCATCTGCTGTACCAGGATCTTACTGGATCTTTCCCATCCAAGATTGTCTCCTGAAGCAAACGCCTCAGTTTCTTGTCACCTGAACAGTACAGCATGTCTTGTCATGTTGCGTTCACATACAGTACCCCTCTGTGTGAGGGAGCCTCATCTAGTTAGAAAAAAAGAGAAAATCCCAATCTGTTTTGCTCTGTGTCTCACCCATCCTTCCTTGCTATTTTCTCAGTCTGTGCATCATCACTAGGTTTTAATCATGTCTATTAGCAGACTGCCTTTCTGGCTTCCTTCCACTTGTGCATGCTGCCCACACCCCATTCTGCAGATCTTTGGTTGCATGGTTTTCTAGGAGGCTTTTATCAAAAAGAGATAGAAATGAAAATGGAAATAATAACAGCAGGTGAGGAGTCTGTTTTGGATTGACTACTAAAATGCTGACATTTACATTGAGACACATTTTCTTTCATTGCACCTTTTGGTCCTGCAAAGATAGATAAAGTGTTAGCAGCTGTTTTCATATCTGAGCCACAGAAACTGGACAAGTTTCTTTGCAAAAGGCACATACTGTACAGCACAGTTCAATACTCTGTTCTATTTGTATGATGAGGAGCTCTCAGTTTGGCTTATATTATCCTTCCTTAAAGATTTAATCAGGGAAATGCATCATAAATTACATGCAAATGTGCATCATTTTCACATTAGGGTTCCAGTACTTAATTATCACTTAACTAGCTTTGAAGTTTAACTCTTGTTACATTTTATGTAAAATATGAGCAGTTTGAAGCAAGGCCAGAGTTTACTTTATCACAGATACATTAAGACTCAAGACTTCACCGATGACTGGTATTAATTGAACAGAAGTTACCTGATCTGTTTACATAGCACAACCCACATTAGTCCATTGGTTATAGTACTTTCAGGAATTCGGATTTGTGTTAAACATAAAAATAAAAACCTGTAAGTTCTTAACACATTTCTCCCTATTATTTTCATCATTTCTGAAAAAAATAATTAAAAAAATATATAACTACATGGAAAATTAGCCCCTACTAACAAAGATTTCTGCTTTCTCTTTGTACTGCCCAGGTCCATAGAGTGATTTCTTAGCATAATAAAAAATCAGCCGTTTGGTCTGGGGGCCAATTGCTCTGTGAATACGGCTTTGATTGGTCGCAGTGGTCACAATGTGCTCTGACAAGATTTTTAAAGGAACGGTTCGCTCTGGGATTTTTCAGTTTCAGCCTTCATCTGACCGTTAACCATTAGCGCCAACGCTTTACATGAGAAACAGGGAGAAGTTGATGTGTGAGAGTAAAAAAAATGCGACAAAGAAAAACATGCCATGAGTTAAAGGAACTGGAGCTGCAGTCGATGTTATATGGTGATATTTTTAAAATTTAAAAGCGCCACCTGACTTTTCCCTCTTAGCCGGCATGAATGTTAATTTTCTCTATATAGTCGCACACTCACCTTTACCTGCTGTGAAAAGAACATACGCTCCATTAAACTAAGAAGAGAAACTTCAGCTGCTGCACACTCTAGGATATTTCTTTAGTTAAGATGTCTGATTGAACAAGCGTCTGTCTGTATGTGTGTGTGATTGTGTGTCCAAGACAGTATGTTCCCATCAGCAAATGAGGTTTATAATATAAATGCAATGAGAAGCTTAGCTACATTTAAGTTCTCTCTCCCTCTCTTTTTTTTATTTTTTTGTAAAGCATGTATTAGGATCAAGGGGAAATTTGAAACTACTTAAAAATAAGCAGCTTATGCCTTTTTGTCAAGCAGGGTCTAATCAGGGTAATTTAAGCCATATGCTATATTCAGTGACTGGCTTAAAGTGTCAGCCGTGACCACCTTAACCGAAAGTTGTGGCTCAGCGTCGCCCTGCTCTCCCACCTGCGTGATCGATGCACCTGTTGAGATGAAAGATTTCCACTTCTTTAAGGTTCTTTGAGACTTTCTCGCTCTGTGTTACTGAAAAGCTGCAAGATTGTGAAAATACACGAGAGTGCATGGCACAAGGTTTCTGCTTTCTCTTTCTCTGCATACATGTCAGTAAGGGCACTGTATTGTTGTATGAGCTAAATTGTTTATGACACACACATGAACATATAAGAGGCAAACATTGAACGTACCTTCACTTGATGTTTGTTTTCCTCACGCGTCGTTTATTCCCATGGTGTTTCTGCCAGTGTGAACCCATAATAAGCATGCTTTCCATCCGAGCCTGCTTTTCTTTTCTGTGTTTGTATTTTTTTTTTTTTTTTTTTTTGGGATGTTGTTTTTCTCTGATTCTTTCAGAGCATCAACATAATAATGCACCTGATTGTACCTGTAATTGAGTTGTCCTCTGTCTCTCTCTGCCTCTTTCTTTTCATTTCCATGTGGGTGTGTTCCTGTGTGTTTATTTTTATTTTTTATGAATATGTGCATGTCTTTGTGTGTGTGTCAGTGTCTGCAGAGAATCTGGAAAAGAGTCTCCGGCAGATGGAGAGGCAGCTGCTGCAGCTGGAGAGAGACCTGGAGACTTTCTCCTCCCCCGATGACCCCAACGACATGTTCTTCACTAAAATGGCTATATCCTTTTTTATAAGCCCAGGAATTCACTCAGCAGTCCTGGCTGTTCGCTGGAGTTTACTGTAATGAATCAAAGTGAATGTTTTTTCATGTTTTCATTTTTCACTGCGGTGCTGTGCTGGCTGGCAATAGAACGGGTTTTCATAGCCGAACACGTTTTTGAACTTGCGGTACAAAGGAGAAGGAACTTTGAAGTCTTTGGTCGGTCAAACGTCCAATTTTAAGAGTTTTGTACCGAACACCTGAGTTTGTAAAAGTTGCTTTAACTCTTTGACTCCAAGGGCAAAAAATTCAACACTTTGTTGTTGAATTAGATGTCGAATGTGGTGTTCAAGTTTTAGTCTTTGTCTTGTATACAGTACAATACATATACTCCTCAAAAATAGTTTGAAAACATTATTTGAGTCAATCATTTCTCCTCTTTAAAGGGATAGTTCAACATTTTGGCAAATTGGCCCATTGCCATAATTGCTATAGTCATAGCAGTAGGTTCGTTACCTTTATTTGTCGGTGCAAGCTATTTTTAGAACGGTGGAGCAGAGCCGTGAGCTGCTCAGAGCTACGCTATGGAGGCTCATGGGATTTCTCGGTTTCCCTCATCAAATACACAATCCAACAACTCCACAACGCTCTGGTGGACAAGTTGTGAGCTGCACATTCACCACGCTATGAGATAATAACACAACGTTACCAGACAGAGTTGTTTTAGAGGGAAATACAGAGACTGTTTGCTGAAAAACTGTCCCTGAAGGCAACGTGCATCAGCGGTTTCGCATGAATTTCCCTCTAAAACAACTCTGTGTGGTAACGTTGTGTTATTATCTCATAGCGTGGTGAATGTGCAGGTCACAACTTGTCCACCAGAGCGTTGTGGAGTTGTTGGATTGTGTATTTGATGAGTTTGATGAGGGAAACCAAGAAATCCCATGAGCCTCCGTAGCGTAGCTCTGAGCAGCTCATGGCTCTGCTCCGCCGTTCTAAAAATAGCTTGCACCGACAATTAAAGGTAACGAACCTACTGCTATGACTATAGGGATTATGGCAATGGGCCAATTTGCCAAAATGTTTAACTATCCAACGATATAAAATACAACACCAGTCAACTGATTGACTAAAATAACGTTTCCAAACTTTTTGAAGAGTTTATATATGTATATAAATGGTTTTCCTGCCAGCGTCCATGATGTGTATGAGTGACATCCCTTTATTTTTTTTACTCGTGTTATTGTAGCCGTTCTCCTCTCAGCTCTGTTTTGAAAGGTACTTTACACTGAGGGCAACTTCAAAATGAAGTGAAGGGTAAAGAGAGGGAGAACTGGGACAAAACCTCCTTCGTCTCTGTCACTCTCATTCTCTCATTATGTCAGTCACGGTTTGTATTTTCATGGAGACAGAACGAGAAGAAATTTAGCTCGTTTTACTCAGTTGTCAGTTTATTATAATTAAGCCGAGGTGCTAAATTACAATCACATAAAAAAAATTTAAAAAGCACAATTTGGTTTCACTGTCACCATCTCCTTTTTTACCGCCTTCATTCCACACCATGATCCTGTGCTGACAGCTGTCAGGTACGTCTCAGACCAGGTGTGGAAGCATGTGTTCAATAATACACCCTGTGCCCAGCCTCCTTCATGTAGTTTTGATCAGTAGCCTTGGGGCTGGGCCGCTGAGGGCTTGTGTTGTGGTAGTTAGCAGAGAACCTGAGCACGGCACAGAAAGGTTCACTGAGAATGGATTTGACAGGTCTCGTCTGTCGCTGCTTCTCTTTCCCAACTTCAGGTGCACTGCAGCAAACGTCTTATCGTTAGTAACAATACTGATTAAAAACATCAACAGGATGGAGTCTGAACTCGCTGCCCTGAAATAGAAATGAAATGGAGATAAAGTTATACAAGGCCGACAAACACACACACATTACACACACTCTTCTGCGCTCAACTGTGTCACAAACAAATATTTGTGCTTAGTCTGCTCAGATGTTGCATTCACCCCACTATCCCTGTGTAAAGTCTCCACTCTGCACTGTGGTCATATTTTTGGGACTTTAGTCTAAACGCAGACAATTTGGCAGAAAACGGTTCCATTCACTGGAGCTTTTGTCGGCCGAGACCGCAGAGCAGTTATTCTCTTTATTGGTAACTAATTAACAGTCACAACCTTTATTTACAATCTGAAAAGGAGTTCTAAGCATCATAAGAAGAAGTGGAATTAATTGGAGATGTATGCATGTGATTTGCACATGAGTTTATGGGCTGTTTGGAATTAACTAAATCAAAAATATGCCCATTAGGATTATTGTAGAAGAAAAAAACTAGACATCAATTGAATAAATAACAAGAGGAAAATACAAAAGGCATTAGAAAGCCATATTTGTATAATCAAGCTTGATTTGTATTATCTCATATAAATGATCAGCGCTGAACATTAGAAGTCTATGAGGCCTAATTACAACAAATGAAATACACAGTCACTGACTTGGAGTTTCACGTTGGTGACATTGAAGATTACATTTTCACTTCATGGATCAATTGAGTGTAGTTATTGTGTAACTGGTCTGATGTCGCACTTCATGATGCGCGCTTGGCTTGTAAACTTGGCAAATGAAGACGAGAGAGAGAGAGAAAGAGGATGGTGATGAGCAAATGAAGAAAAGGAGGAACAGGAGGAGATGAAATTAGATGAATTAAAGAAGGGGAGTGGAGAAAAAAGAAAGCAAGAAAGAGAGGATAGACAATCTTGAGAATGAGCAGCAGAGGGAGAAATCAGGAGAGAGGGAGGATGATACTTATCTATCATGACTGTCTGTTTTTTTCCCTCCCTCTCTCTCCCCCTCCTCTCTATCTCTGTTGCTCTCCATCACCTGCTCAGGCGATCCTCATGCCTCTTTCCTCCGGCTCCTGGCTTGGAAATATATTACTGACAAGTCAATCTGGGAGCAGTGCCTATTGAACAGCATTTACCCAGCTGTGAATAGGTAGTCCCATCCCCGGCCAGATTCAGCTGAGGCCAGGACTCAAATAGGTCCATCAATTGAGCAATAATGAAGGGGCACAATAGGAGCCAAAGAGGCTTCCCACACCCTTGTGACACCTCACACACACACACACGGTTGCTTCTTCTTATCTGCCATGAGACGAGGATGTTGGGGTCGTTAGCAGGCCCCGGCGCTGGTTGCAGACACATCGTTTTCTTTTTCTCTTCTCATTGACTTCATTCACAGAACATATCCAGACTCTTTAAAATGAAGCGTATTGATCCAAAGTGATTCCAGCTCTGATTTTATTTCCTCATCATGCGCCAGAGGCTTTTTTTTTTTCTTTTTCTTTTTTTGTATAAAACAGGGACCGTCATGTTGAAAGGACAGCTCAGGATATGGATTTTAAGGAAACAGGAAATAAATAAAAAACACTTTTCTGTACAGACAGGATGATAAATTAACGGGAGGACCAAAGTTAAATGTCTCAGCATTGATTTTACCAGTTTCTGTAACAGAAGTGATGAACCTCATGTTTCCAGATGAAGGTGGTGGTGGAGTGAGCTCTTGAACATGTCTGTCACAGATCTCCTACAGAGCACTGCCGAAGCGGAAGCAGGAAGTAGAAGAAAGAAACTTTGTTTGTATAGCACCTTTCGCAGGTAAAAACCACTAAGTGCTTCACAATGTTAAAGCAGATATCAGTGGAATGTTTTTGTTAATATAAGTCCTAAATAGTCCTATTTTCCGTCAGCAATCACTTACATGAAGTATTTCAGCCTAAACACGAGTCTCTCCGTCACTCTGCTCTGCTGTAACCCGAGGAGAAAATTTTCCTTGTGGGATACAAGTGTTATCCAATGAGGGGAGAGAACGGCATGAAGGGCTGTGTGTGCAGCCAAGGGATGCGCGTGAATGTGGTGACGTAGCACGAGGACCAATTGATGCCTGACAAGGGCGGGGGCTGCTAACTCATGGTGCGTTCAAGGAAACTCGTACTTTGTGTTTTTCCTTCCTGTGAAGTCATACCAGTTCGATCTGGTACGAGTTCACGGGTCGGAAGTTACGAGTGGCCGTTATAGGGAACTTTCACAGACAACAGGACGGTAAAAACACGAGCTACGGGTTACCTGGAACGCTACCAAGTCGTAGTTGTGACTTGAAGCTGTAACTTACGGTTTCAAAAGCCTGCCTTGAACACAGCATTAGCCGAAACGGCCGTGCCACTGATATCTGCTTTAAAACAATAACGTCGCCATGGGACCTCAACTCGGAAAAAAGTCTCCATGTAAGTGAACGAGAGTCAAAGTTTTATTTCGTGATCCAATTGAATTGCGCCATGAGAAAAAAATATGACCTCCACCTGTTTACAACATCACGTTTCATGCAGAGAAACCAGCAGTTTATCATAAAACGGCAACAGTAGAATGTATTTTGTGTGGCGACGCTCTACGGACTACAGATCTGGTGTCCCACAAAAAATACGTCACCAACTGACACGGGAAAGGGCGGCATTTGGTGTGTGACGTCACCTACGCCACCTGTAGTCTTTCTGGGTACGGATTCTTCGGAATTTTACTTTACAATAGTTTTACAACAAACTGCTGATTTCTCGGGATGAAACGTGATGTTTTAAACTGGTAGAGGTCATATTTTTTTCTCATGGCACAATTCAATTGGATCACAAAATAAAACTTTGACTCCCATTCCCTTACATGGAGACTTTTTCCGAGTTGAGGACCCATGGCGACGTTACTTCCTGCTTCCACTTAGGCTCTCTATAAGGCTAGGATGTTCAGTTATAGGTGGAGATCTGGTGGCAGCATATGATTCACATCATTTTCATACCCGTCACATCGTGCAGTGACCCCCATGTGAACTTTTCTATGAGGAATATCACACATGAGGAAGACGTTGACCTTTGTACTATTAAAGGTCGCCCATTGGACTTGAACTAATTTTGTTTACGTTTGCAGTTGATAATTGTGCATGTCAGATACACCCATGCATGTTGCCAGCAGCAGCATCAGCAGCAGCCAGACATGAGTCACAGGCCTGCAGGGGGGTCACAGCAGACAATCTGACTGACAGTATCAGATCTCCTAACATCATAGTTTACCGCTGACAGTTCGACTCTTCCTGCCTCACTTCCTCGCAGCAACAGATGTGAACTCTTCCCCCTGTTCTGCTGTCAGATTCAATGCACTCGCGGCAACGTTTTAAACGTACGGTTAATATGTGATTGATGTGCTGTTGACCTTGACCGCTTCCTCACAGCTTCAGCAAGGTTGCGGGGGAGCAGTACGGCAAGCTGGTGATCATGCACAGCAACATGGAGACGCTGTATCAGAACGTGCTGGAGTACTTTGCGATCGATCCCAAGAAGACCTCGGTGGAGGAACTGTTCACTGATCTCAGCAACTTCCGCTCAATGTTCACCGTGAGTATGCTGCCCTGCACATCGACTCACAGGAGAGGCATGGATACTTTGTTTTCAGAGCATGAGTGGAAGTGAATAATTAACACGTTACTGTGAAATGGGTGATTCTCAGTTGGACTGAGAGTTTTTTTTATATATCTACAAAAAAAAGTGTTAAACACATGTTACACTTAAGCAGAAATGTGATAATGTGTTGGTGGTTTGATTTTGGCACATGGACACATTAAGCTACTAAGCAAAGATCTCTCTGTGCTTTTTATATTCTAATATTGTTATTGCTTCAAATATTTGGAAAAGCGAGTCAGGATACAAATACTTCTGCTCTAAATAAACCTTTAATAAGTTGAGTTTGGGTTCATGGGATGAAGTGAAATGTTTGTTTGAATATTGTGCTGCTGTTAATCTTTAAAGATCGGTGCAGGTTCAGAAACAGTTTTTATTCACAGGCTGTATCAGTACAGAACCTCATCTTCCCTTTGTGGTTCACACATCAGTGTCCTGTGGTATAATGCAAAGCAGAACAGTGCCAGTCCTATGTAATCCAGTCCCAGCCAGACATTTATGTCATCACTGAGCTCTGTGGCCTTATCAGTCTGGTGCTACTGTGGAGCTGTGGAGCTGTGGAGACCCACTGTGTTTAATCAGCAGGATTAGTGGCACAGGCCACTGGGCGCGACAGATAATAGTTGCTAATTAGCCTACTAAAGTTCCTGCCCTGCCCCCAACTTAACATCTACCACACACAAATGAATTTCACGCCTCTTTGACTTTTTTTCCTGCACAGTCATTAGTTATGCTTTAGATTTGCTTATACTCCGAAGCTTTGTCTTTACATTTGCCTTTTTCAGGGAGAGTTTTGGTGCCGTCTCATTTCTCTTTCGTATCTACGACACAGAACCGCGTCGGAATAATCAATGTTTCTTTTGAGACCTCACCTGCAATTTTATATATTTTTTAGAAACTTGCATTATTCCACAATCGTTTTTGTGATTTCTACATGCTCAGAAATTGTTGTAATCTAGAACTGAATAGGTTCAATCTGGGATCTCATTCTCCCACAGTAGCCTACCTGATGTTGACGTTTCCTGCTTACTGCACACAAACAGTGAGTAAGCACAGTAAGTACTTTTCAGTCTGACATGAGAACACAGTTAGAGTGTTTTGTAAACCTTTCAGCAGCCCAGTCATTAAACTAAATAATTGTATTCCTTAGAGCAGCCGTTTTTCAAAAGTGTGGGAAAGTGAGCTCCCCTCAGAGAACATGAAGCTCACTCTGCTTGTTCCGCAGTACCTCTGCATGTTGAGCCGGCCGGCCTTTGAGAGGTGCATATTAATGAAAATAGTACCTATTTAAAATAACAGAGAGGTGCTGTGCCGCTGACTTCAGACCAGAGCGTAAGGGCATCTGCTGTTTAAACTACTGGATGGGAAAAAAGAAAACTGCGTCAGTCTGAAATTAGTACTTTTTGTTTTTTTTCCCCATGCGTTGCTTTTAGCAGAGTTTAGCTAACTAGAGTTTTTTTCAAGTTTTTTTTTTTCATTGAAGTTCTGACGGCACCCTCCCATTAAGGCGCGCCTCACTGTGTGCTCACACCAAAAGCTTCATAAGCAGTGATTTTTTAGGCTATTGGTAGAAATCCAGTTAATGTAAAGATTAAGTGCAAAATTTAGAGGAAATGTCAGTAAAATAAGGAAAAAAACTCTCCTTTATCTGATGTTTGACATCATTTGAAAACACTTAACACTTAATGTTCAACACTTAACCTTGAGTCCAAATATTCCACCGGTCCTGCCCTCTTCATATCTCTCAGTATTTATTCTGTCTGCTGTATGTGGCATCTGACCTGAGACTGAAGAAACTACAGTATCTACCCAGAGGCACACAGGCAGTCAGAATAAAAAAAGAAATGTTCCCAGATGCTTTTGGTTCAGCTGTTCCTCTCTTTTTGTCCCCTGTGCTATTGATCCCAGGACTTGTGTGCTGTGATTCTGCTTCTGTGTTCAGATGTGAACAGAGAAGGTTAACACTCCTCAGTATGATTGGGAACGCCAATACAAATGACAATGCACAGTATACAACAAATGACATTGGCCTGATACTGTTTCATATTGCAGCTATTATACAGTAATCCCTTTTTATTTTAGCACCAGAGTTCAGGGTGGAGTTTTTGCAAAAGTGTTTCTGTTCTGACCAAACATAACAGTTAATGACTTGGCCAGTGAAAGGTGAAGAAGGCCAAGTGTTATAAAGACTAGCGTTATATGGCCCAAACTCCCAAGGTAGCCATTATTCCCCAGTGATAGGTCAAGGTGTAAGCAGCTTACACCCTTAGCGATTTGGTCAAATGGTCACATCACACAGACGTATCTCAGGAGAAGCCAAGGCTAGGTCAGTGAACGTAGGCATACAGTAAATCTCAGCGCCGTAACCTCTCAAATCTGTGTCAGCATTTACCCGGCCGTGCCAAGGCCCATGCTAATAGGTGCACGCCGCCGTCTCCACGCCGACCAGCGCCCGGAGTGAACCGAGCCTTGAACTGTGTGTATGTTGCTTGCATAGTGTGTGTGTGTGTGTGTGTGTGTGCAGGTTTGTTTGTGTGCGTATGTCATTTTGTGTTGGCAATTTTTTATAGGGAAAGCTGCTTAGGTTTTTCACACACAAAGATGCACGCTCTCTCACACACACACACACACACATATAGCATGCTCAGTCACCCGTAGGAAGGAGACCCAGGGCGAGGCCGCACATCTGACAGGAATCCAATTGAGCGTGTCTAATGGCGGACATCCAGGAGAGGAGGAGGGGGGAAGCAGACCTGCAGTGATGAAGGAGAGTGGAGGGCAATTTCCTCAGAGAGCAAGCCTTCTCTCTCTCTCTCTCCCTCTGTCTCTCTCTCTCTCTTCCTCTCTCTGTCTCTCTCTCTCCATCAGCTTATCATTACAGTGAAAAATAAAGCTTCATCCAAGAGCAAAAGAGCATCACATGAATATATATTTTCAGTCTCTTCTTTTTCTCCGTCTCTCAAAATCAATTAGTTGAGTTCATTTATTAGTTTTCAGTTTTCAGTTCATTCTTGCCACAAATGTTGACTCTAGGTTTTGAAAATAACTTTTTGTGTTAAAACATCCACACTTCTGTTATTGTTCTTAAATTGTTAATTGGCTCTGTGATTAAAAACGTCCCGTTTGCGCTCGCTCTGATCACAGCGGTTTCAGTTTCACCACGGATGTTTTGATGTGAAATTCTTGAGCTGCTCTTTTCTCTTAGTGTAGTTAAAGTGTCGTCCTCTCTTAAACAGACTTACAACATGTGGGTGTATCGACACATTATTGACTTGTGATTGTTTCCCCGCGCTGCTGCCGGCGCTGAGTGAAACATCTTTTTTTTGCCTTTGCAGAACTCTGCATCTGCTTAAACCATCTGCCATTGTTAGCAAACCTTAGTTGTTTGGTCCAAACTCCAATTAAACAACTACTGCAGTAATTGTGTTGACGTATTCAGGCCGTGGAGATTTGAGGCTGTTACGTGCGTTATATGTGTTTATCTTAATCACTGTTGTATTGGGGGGGCAGTGAGAAAATTTGATGTAGACATTCATGGTCCCCTCAGGATGAATTATAATAACTCTGATTTCTTGACCTTTGATCCAGCAGCATCATAAGTAATTTTGATAATGAGTACATAATTGCAAAACTAATGACTTTCCCATCATCCTCAGCTTTGCGCTTATTGCTAATTAGCACATTTGCATCATAGGTGCACAGGGCGTCCTGTACTTTTCTCTTGCTTTTGTTTACAAGATAAACTAATCATACATCTTTTAACAAGTCCTTTCAGTTCAGAAATATATGTTGTTTAATATAATCGATAATCAATCTGTGCAGCTGTCTAGAAGATTACACTTACCTTACCGCCGACTCTGTTCTGTGTGGAGGATTGTGGTAAAGTATGTTTACGCACTGCTTTAGTAATTGAGTTCGGCTTTTTAAATGAGAGGTTCTGCTTGATGGTAAAGGGGAGAAGTGTCAGATTTTAGAGTAAGTTCACATCAGTGAAACCTGGGACTGTTTAATTGTACCTTATTAGAAATATATTACATGTCAGCACGCTTGTTCTTTTCTCTTTTCCTTTTTCTTTCTCCCCTCATTCCTCATTGTCTCTGCCCACAATTTACCAAATTGGATGCCCATTAAGAATATAGTCATTTGTGAATCAGTAGTTGTTGCCACGAGCAACCGGCAGTCATTCCATCAAATCAAAGTTAATTTTGTGGAGGAGTTGGTTTCATTTAAAAATAGAGCTTCAGTCACAGTCGTTTGTTATTCATCTTCCTTCCCCCCTCCTCTGTCACTCCTACAGCTTCTGTAAAACCTTCAGAGTGGCTCTCAGAGGTGTCATTAGCGTCTGTTGTCTTTTTATATGTTGCTTTAGATTGATGTGTAATGTATGTTTGTGTGTCAACAAAGCACAATCTTCTGGAGAGGGGTGGTGGCGTTTCATAAATGAAAAACAAAGCATCAACCACAGAGAACAGTTGATTGAGGAGTGATGGAGCTCTATCACATTTGGATGTTATATACCGTTACACCCCTGCTGTCTGTAATTTGCAGCGTTTACACAGAATTGTCACTTCGCTATAATTCACACAGCTTCAATTTGAGTTGTATCGTTCCCAACAATGGTCATTTGTATAGAGATTTAATAAGAGGCGGCTGCTGCCTCTTTATTTTATAACTGTAGCTTCCTATACACTCCACACTTCACATAGTGCGTGTGCTTTTGTGTGCGTCTCTTCATGCTGGTTTGGCATTCTTCCACCGACCTGCCTGTCAAGCTGGGCTGTGTGAATAACGCTAGAGGGGGGAGAGACGAGGAGGAGGAGGAGGAGGAGGAGGAGGAGGAAGAGCTGGGTGTTGATAAAAGCCCAGACTCCTTTGCTTTAAGTGACTGGCTATTGATCAGGATGGCAATCATGCTAGCACTCTATTAAATCATATGCCGTCTGTCTCTTATTGAGCCGTTATTGAGCTATTGACACCGTGGTATGGGTTTAACAGCCTTTTGGCACAGGGATTATAGAGCCTTCTCCAGAGTGGATGATATACCGCAGATACCTCCATACCTAAAAAATCAATCAATCAATCTTCAGAGACAGACGAGAGGGAATTAATGACTTTTTTGACAGTTTTTGAACTTGGCTACATCAGTTTGCTTAAATGTCGATAATACCCATAGAAAGCCCTCTCCCAACCAAGACCTTGGTAAGTCTCGGCTTGCATTTGAACAATTGGTGGCATTTGGTGCCGTAGATTCCACCCCATAAGTTTTATAACACACCAGGATCCACTCTAACTTCTAAACTTAACACACAGAACTGAAGTTTCCTGAAAAAACTGCTACATGGTCAAAAAAAAAACTCAGTCAACTTCAACGTTTTCTCATTGTCATTTCGTATTGTTGACTTGTTTTGTCTTCTTAATTATTTCTATAGCAGTGTGCACATGGACTCGTCATTCATCACCGTGGCTCTATAAAACAGAAAAGAAAAGATGAATGATTGCTCATGTGATTGAAGCTGACCCATCAGCAGTTCCTTGAGTCGCTGTCGGTCATGGATCATCATTTGAGTCAAACTACATTGTACGCTGAAATAAAGAAGCACCACATTTATTATATTGTAATTCTGTTTTTCCATCCAGACACTGAAGGTACAGAGAGAAACATTTTAATAAATAATAATAATACATTTTATTTATAACGTACTTTTACAAGTGCTCAAAGACGCTTACATAAGAATATCAGCACAATTAAAATACAGAACAATGTAGAGTAATAACACAATTAAGATTCACAAAAGGTTCAAAGGAGATATCAAATGAGAAGAGGATAAAATAACAGAAAATTAGACATTTAAATTACAGATTACCTTTTCTAGATGTACTGTATGTCCAAGGCGAGACTGTTAATGCATGAAAACAATGATGATATTGAGATTTTCAAGTCAAATTCATGGATATGTTGGTTTGCATGTGATCCACAGTTAGTGTTGTGGACCATAAACATCTACCCACAATGCAGCAGCAGCAGCAACATCTGTGTCCAGCCGGACATCCACTGTGCAGCCTGTTGCTTCTGAGTGATGCTGCAGTTCCTAATGTTCACCTGCTGTTAATTAAACACACAGAGCTCCCACAGTTGCCACCAGGTGATGCTGAAGTTGTTTCACTGACCTGAACACCTACTGTATCCACAGCCGTGCAAACACACACTTACTTGATACATTTACTTTGCATACATTTTGAATTTTCTTTTTGTCCTTTTTCTTTTCACAGTGATTTTTTCCTAGAACTTTTTTTAAAAGCGAAAAGCAAAGAAAATATTGAAAAGGACTTTAAATTATCCCCCAAAATTGGAATAAATAATTGTTTTATTGTTGACTGTGCAGGAAGAAGACAACATTAGAACAGACTATTTTGTTTTTGAAAATATTCCAGCAAGGAAGGGTTTTGTTGCCGGGTGGTGCGTTCACATAATTTGTCAGTGATTGAGGTGAATATCAATAGATAATAAAATACTTTCTTTCTATTTTCTTTTTTTCTCCAATCTCTCTTTTGCCTCAGCCAGGTGTCGTAGCATAACTTCACTTCCTGTGTGTCTTATTTTAAATTAAAAGGCCACTGCAGAGTCATGCTACTGCAGCCACACAGCAGTTATTTGTGTATAGAGAAGAGAAACTCTGGAGCAGCAGCTTTTCATTTATGTCTGTACTGTAGGTCATTGCTCCATCACTCCAGCTGTTTTCACATCTAACAGGACGAGAGTGAATATGTATCTCAGAAGCTTCATTTGACTGTAACAGCGCCTGATGAAGATGTCTGCGGGGTTTGACAGCTGCCTCTGCCTTTGACAAGCTCTACACCACTGTAATTAACCCCACTTAGCAACCTCTCTTGTTTTTTCTTTCTTTCTTTCTTTTCTGTCTTCTCCCCCTCTACACAAAAACAGCAAGCGCTGAAGGAGAACCTGCGGCGGAGGGAGTCGGAGGAGAAACAGAGGAGAGCGCGGGCGGCGAAGGAGAAGGCTGAGCGCGAAAAGCAGGAGAGGCAGCAGAAGAAGAGGAGGTTGCTGGAAGTCAGTGCAGGTAGAGATCGTTCAAACTGCTTTGTCTGTCGACTCTCACATCGTTTAAGCCTTTTTACCGGAAACTGTGCTGAATCAATGGAAGGGGTCAAACGGTAGAAGAGATCACTCTAAGAAATGATTCACCACATTTATCAAAGACGTTTAAGTCCCATTCAGACACCTGATTTCTCGCCCACAGCTACACACAAGAGTATTATCTTTATTATCACCTAGTTTAGTTTATTCAAACACGTGCACATAGGACATAGGATGTCATATTATTGCAAAGAAGAAAAAGTAAGGTTGAAGCTAATAAACTCATAAATGCCTGAATGGCAACAAAGGCTTTTTTAAAAAAAGATATGTCACTCAGTTCATATTAGTCACATGGGCTTCAAAAACATACCTTCTCATACCAGGTTACCAAAATGTTCTTTATGTTAAACTTTAAGGGATAGTTCAACATTTTGGCAAACTGGCCCATTGCCATAACCCCTATAGTGTTAGGAGTAGGTTCATTACCTTTAATTGTCTGTGCAAGCTATTTTTAGAACGGCGGAACAGAGCCGTAAGCTGCTCAGAGCTACGTTACGGAGGCTCATTATGGGATTTCTTGGTTTCCCTCATCAAACTCATCAAATACACAATCCAACAACTCCAAAACGCTCTGGTGGACAAGTTGTGAGCTGCACATTCACCACACTATGAGATAATAACACAACGTTACCAGAAAGAATTATTTTAGAGGTAAATACAGAGACTGCTTGCTGAAAAACTGTCCTTGAAGGCAACATGCATCAGCGGTTTTGCATGAATTTGCCTCTAAAACAACTCTGTCTCATGACGTTCTCTTATTATCTCATGGCGTGGCAAATGTGAAGGTCGCAACTTGTCCACGGGAGCGTTTTAGAGTTGTTGGATTGTTTATTTGATGAGTTTGATGAGGGAAACCAAGAAATCCCATGAGCCTCCGTAGCGTAGCTCTGAGCAGCTCACGGCTCTGCTCCGCCGTTCTAAAAATAGCTTGCGCCAACAATTAAAGGTAATGAACCTATTGCTATGACTATAGAGTATGGATTATGGCAATGGACCAATTTGCCAAAATGTTGAACTATTCCTTTAACACACACTGTCATGTTATTGTGTCCCGTGCTGCCCTTGTGTGTCTTTCCGCTGATTTGTGGACATTTTAACAAGACAAAGTTGTTGCTGTGTTGCATTGTGTAGATGTAGAACTTGAACCATGCAAAGGTAACATCACTGTACAACTACTCTGCAACTACATCCAGTGAGTTACACTTCTTGGGTGAGCTCGCTGTTTTTGCTCCAAGACTGATGATTCAATCCACAACAACTTGATATTTCACATTTGCAGTTGATGTCAGATTCCTCACATTTTCTTCCAGCATTTTATGTTGACAAGCACAATTCATGAACAAGGCCGCGAGCGAGGAAAAAAAAGGGGGGGTTTTGGTGTTCAGCTGCTCGGTGGTCATAAAAAAGCAGCCAAATGCAGCGTGAAAAATCACTTTTTCTAATCCATTGAGTTTAAAATATGCTTGTCACAAAATGTGTGAGAGCGCAGTCGTTTCCCAAGTTAAAACATTTAAAAGAAGTTACCAAGGAGATGATGATACTTTGTCATGTGTTATGGTAATAGGCTTCCTGGATGGAAGATTTCCTGCCTCAGTGGCACCTGAAGCCTCATGAAGCACTTTGTGTTGTTTAACACAGTTTCTGACCTGCATGTATGGACTTCCTTTACCTAGAGTGAGTGTAGAGGCATACAGTACAGCTCACTCTGTTGCTGTGAGTGCAACAGTTTACAGGCTTTACGATCAATATGTGGCTTATTGATAAGAGTGTGATGAGTTGTGTGCCTACAGTTTCGGAGTTGGATCGATACACCTCCGATTTTTCTTGAAAAATGTGCGTTTTGTAGTATTTGTCTCCTTTGATTTTTCCACTGTGCTGGATAAATAATTTTACTGATTCCTTCCCGTAAGATGAGATGTGCTTTTTTGCACTTGCTGTTCTCTCTTTTTTTTTCCCACAACGACCTCTACATACACCGTACTCTACGTTCTTTTCTAAAAACTGTCCATTCATTATGTCCCTGAAGGACGGCGCAGCCACAACGATAAGTCTGTTTATCAAGCAGGTTCTGCAGGTTCAGACATAGCTATGAAGAAGGCAATGTCTACCTTATGCCAGAGCATCTGGTTCCAACTGTCAGTTGTCCCCCACCCTCCTCCTCATCCTCTTCCCCTTCCCCTTTGGAGCACCACTGATGCCAGAAACTTGTTCAACACTGCAGCCTCCAGACCCAGTTCCAGTGCCAAAGCCAAGGCTGGCAGAGCCGTTGAGCTTGGCAGTCCTCGCTCTGCACCAGCATCTGTAGCGAACACCACTCTGCCAGCCACTGCAGCTCTCGCGTAGACGTCGAGAGTGCAAGTAACAGAACCAACCACCCTCCCATCCGGGCCAAAGCACTGCTGTGGGTGTTCTGTCTCGCCAAAGCAAGGCCTTTCTTGGCGAAGACATAATACAAACTGGACATCCCTCAGTTGAAGCCGTTTCCCACAGAGCGCCTGAACTTTTATAGCACCGCATCTCGTCCAAACGAAGGGTCACGTCCAGTTGAAATTAATGAACAGGATTCTGGTGGATAGGTTATGTACTGTGTGTGTCGGTCCAATAGCTGTATCTCACCCCTCTGTCACGCTGTGGTTATCTGAAAACACCAGCAACAGAGTAAAAGCCAAAAAAAAAAGAACTGCCACTAATAGGCCATACTTGTAAGGGTTGTGTTTATATAAGGGAGGCTTGGGTGATATCCATCAACTGGAAATGAATGGACTTGTTGCACATGTAGCCTTAAGGCACAGCTCTATTTCTGCAGGTACTGACAGGCACCCTATCTGCGTATGTATATATGCATGTATATATTCATAGCCAATACAGTGAGAATGTGAATGAGAGACAGAAAGAGATGCATTTTACATTTTTACATGTTCAGAGGCGTCCTCTCCTCATGCACGAAGCTCGTCGGTGGTAGCATCGTGCTTTTTTAGATGCTGCTCTGCAGAAGGCCCTGGAGGCTTCTGAAGGTGGGAAAGTGTAAAATGAATTGAGCAGATTTTTTTTTGAGAAATCCTCAACAAAAAAGACTTAGTGCATTATTTATGGGAGCAATTGTTTGAAATACAATTTAATTTCCACCAACACTGGCTTAAAAACGACTCTGTTAATGCTCTGTTGATGTTAATCAAGCCAAGGATTTGTGGTAGGACTCAATAACTGCTGTTCACTCGCAGCCTTGGCTGGCAGACGGAGGTAACGTTTTTTTAGCTTGTAATAACCTATTTTCTAAGAGTTGAAGCTGTAATTTCTGCCTCATAATAATGCTTATATAGTCAAGAATTTGAGGCGTCATATTAGTTCTTGAATTTTAATCATTTATTCACTTACAGTCTTATGTAAAGAAACAGAAGAGACCTACATACCTTTTATTGACTCTGTATTTGTGTTAGTTTTAATGAGTGTTCAGTCTGTAACTCGTTGAGGTCGACAGCTCGTACTTCTCTTTCCCTCGTGCTTGTGTGTGTATGTGTGTGTTTCACTGTATGAACTTTTCTGTTTGAGAAAAACTAGTTCAGAAATAAGAAAATCATAAGAATAAACTTCAGCCAAATTTTGTCAGGAAGGCTTATACAAATATGCCTAGAGCTGGAAATTTATTTAGATACGCTCAAATTAAGATAAAGCTAAAGGCAAACTCAGTGACATCCCCAGGCAAACTCAGTGACATCCCCAGAAAGTGATGTTTCTGGCAACGTATGACACACGCACATGCACGCACACAAACACGCACATACACACAGACTGTTGGGATGAAATGAATATGTGATAGAGATTTTTGGCATTGTGCTGCCAACCCAGGACAGGATTTACTCACTCTCTCTCTCTCTCTCTCTATCTCACACACTCTCACTCTGTCTCTCATTCTGTCTGTCTCTCAGCCTATTTATTAACTAAAGAGCTTTCTCTTTGTTTGTCAGGATGGATTGTCCTCAATGGAGATTTTCTGTGTAATCATCTGATTATCCATCAATTCCCTAAAAAGCCCCAGAGAGGCTGCATATCCACATTATGCTGAAGGGCACGGCAATGAGAGACAGGGGGAAGGAGGAGAGAGAGAGAGAGAGAGAGAGAGAGAGAGGGGGTGTGAGTTCCTAGAGGAAATGATCAAAATGGATTTTAGTTTCTTTACCTGCGACAGGTATCTGCTTTGGTTTGGGTTTAGCTTTGCGTACTTGTGTATTCCGGAAATGTGAGGTATCCTCCTTTTTTTCCTCCCCCTCCATCTCTTTTACCTGCCACAGACTGGGCTTCTATCTCTCTACACCATAATAATAATATGCAGCCGGGTGGCGTCATCTGCACTGTGCATCCTGGCAGTCTGAGAGAGGAGAGCGAGAGCATCAGCTTGCCTTGCATGCATTTGCATAGAGCCCTATGGAGATTGAAATTCAGATTGAATAGGTGTTTTTTTTTCCTTTTCCTCCAGCAGTGCCTGGTTTGTGTATGACAAATCTGTTGCATTAACTCCCAGGGTAGGCCGGGAGCGGGAATGTTTGTGGAGCGACAAATTACACATCAGAGCTTTATTTAACATTCTCTACATGGCTACAAGCAATGAACTATTAAGATGTCAAATAGAAGAACAGCCAGAGATGCAACCCTGCATGCAAAGATGCTAAAAGCATGGGAGGAGCATGAGAAGGGGAAAATGTTTATGCGAAGTGGGAGCTAGTATGAGATACTATATACGTATATTCTCATGGATGGTGGAAGGCAGAGTAATGCCCTCTACAGCATTGCATTAGCATTAGCACTGCAGTAGTGAGCAAATAGTTGGATTAGATTTTATGCCACTGTGTTCAGTTCCTGAGAAAGTCGACTAACAATGTCCCCACGTCCACAGACTGTTGATACCTGACGTCCCATGAGCCAACACACAGTCCGTTTATTGTTAAAAAGCAGCTGTGCAATAGATGTTTGAAGAATGAAAAATGAGTTGACTGGCTCTGTGGTGTGAAAGGTTTTAATAACTCTGCTGGACCACACACAACCAGAGATGATGTAATGTGGTACTGTAATGTCATAGTGCATCACTGCTGCTGCACAGGTTGGCACCACAAGTTGGATTATATAAGAGTGTGTGTTGCAACTGTTAATGATCTTGTTTGGGTTTGGTCTGCTGTCACGTTGAGACCGGGTCAGGTCTCAGGGACTGAGCCCTTTGACATGGTTTCAGTTTAAGCACTTATTATATTAATTTCAATTTAGAAGCAATATCCTCCAGTGCCTCCTTATCATAGAGTGCATGTGCATTAGTTAAGTTAACCTTTTGTAATGCTATGATGCTTAAACTATCCACTGCACTCACAAAGAAAGAAGCAAACATCACAGTTTTATGTTTACTGTATGGATTCATAACCTCAGATTCAACTCAAATTTCATGGGTTTTCTCTATGAATATACTATTTTAAATTCATAGTTGTTGTTGTTTATCTATTGATATCTACCAAAATCATATCAAATAGTTGTTAACTGAGTTTTTTTTTTTTTTTTTTTGCATCAAACCAATGTATTTTTTCTATGACTCATCCAGGACTCACTCAATTAAAATTGTTTCTTGAATTTTTCGTCTGTCATAACCTCCTAGCTGTAACGAGCTCGTTCTAGATCTTAATGTACATTCAATGTGATTGGCTACCGTAGACAGTGAAGTCTAGGGCTGTCACAGTCACGACATTTCTGTTGATGATTAATTGCTTTACGATAACGATTTAATTGTCTTTTTCTGATAATTCTAAACCACTATTATAGTATAAGCCTAAACATACTTTAATTATACACATCCACCTTATGAAGAAGCGTTGACCTTTATTGGCTTTGCAACTAAATCCATGATGCTAAAGTAGAAAGATGCTCATTGAAATCGAAATTGGTTGTTGAACATCAGAAATGAAGTGCCCCAAGATAAACAGATTGTGGCGTTAATTCTCTGCTCATGTGTCATTGGACCACAGCAGAAGAAGGTGGCGCAACGTGATGATGTCATTAAAAGAGGACCGGTCAAACCCGTGTAAAACAACGAGGAAATACTGTAGTGATATGACAGTGATATGACATTTCTGTAGGTTTGTGTAGAAACTAGCTGTAAAGGATTTTAAGGGTTATGCAAAACGATTGTGTTTAGGCAGTTATCTAAAACTTGTGACAAGCCTAGCAACGTCCCTCCCTAGATCTGAATCTTTTTTACCGAAAGCACGTAAACATGCAGAGCTGCATAGCACTCTGAAAACTTTAACAGTGTCACAAAATGTATTTGCGTCTCACTTGTGGCAGTGTTTTGTGTATCTCTGGTGAGGATTCAGTGAATTACTTGTTGCTCAGCAGCAGTGAAACAGTTCAACATTTTTTGGAGACTGAGAGAGAGAGAGAGAGAGAGAGAGAGGACAGACTAACCTTATTGCACCATTTGCCTCCTAAGTGTTGAGAGGAACACGGTGGTCAGCCTGCATTCGTTCTACTCAGGCATGTCATTTTCTCTCCTCAGCTTTTCCAGCCCGGCCCAATTGACCCTATTTCTTGCCTTGCTCTGGCCCACCTCTGCTACTCACTGCTACAACTGGGTCATTGTCCTGATGATAAGTGCCACATCCTGTTGAGTGAAGTGGTGGGAGGCATTAGTCCAAGTCTGAATAGCGGGTAGGCATCGACACACAGATAGGCTGTGTGTCCAGACAATTGAAACAGCCAGGCTCTGATTAAATAGATGGTGATTGAAGCTTCACTACAGACGGGGAGATAGCTGCAGCCTGCAGCACCCGGACCTGGAGGTTTAGCTTTGCTCTGTGGAGTAAAAAGCCTCTTTACTTCTATCTTCTTGTTGATATGACACACACTGGTGCATCTACATCTGCACATCTACAGTTTTTTTTGTTCTCTCTCCTTAACAGAGGACAGAGTCAACCTATAGATGTCGCAGCAGAGAGCTCATTTGGCTCAGCTCCTGTTTTTTTTCCCTTTACCACTAAATCATAGGAATTGGAGCCACAGTGAAGAAGTGTGCGAACACAAGGCACACATTATTCCTTAAATAGACATCAGTGAGACCCAGTCTGGCGTGGAACATCTTCATTTTTTTGTATGAAAGTTAAAGAAAAATGTGCACATTGCACACCTGTCATGAGAGGTCTGATCCCCGACGCAGCAGAATGGAATAAGGCAGGCGAATTGTTCACATCAAAGCCCCAATCAGGAGCTGTGCTGCCAGAGCCGGGATACCACTCTTCACTGTCCCGTTAGTCTCGCTGGGCTTTGTTCTGCAGCCACATCCTCCTCGGCGGCACCGTTCACCAGCACAACGACTGTTTCAAACCCATTTCACAGCTACCGGCTTGACTAATATTCCTCTGCCATGCGTTCCTCCTCCATCGCTATCCATGTGACATGTCTGTGATCTCTCTCTCTCTAAGTTTGTGAGCATGTGGGTGTGAGTATATAAATATGTGTTATGATTTTCAGTGTAGGGTTGTCTGAAAGCACCACTTGTCTACATTCTATAAAGCAGTTTTCTGTCTCGGCCTGTCTCCGCTGCTTCTGATTGATGTGTAAAATTGGACTGTTTTTGCTCCCATATATTCCTGAGGCGGGAGATCTGAGTGGGTTTCGTTTTTCCTTGCCTCCCGAGGCACACAAAGTGTTTCATGTTCTTGTGGGTTGGAGTCAAACGGAGTACTACACATGAAGGCACACACTGCAGGTTGCAGTAGATTGATCTGCTCCTTCTTTTTTTCCTTCTTTTTTACTTGTTTTCTGTGTTCCATTTGTATTTTTGTGTACGTGTCTGTGTGTGTTGCGGGGAGTGTAAAGCTCGCTGACTGTGATGAATTGCCACAGCGGTGGAGACAAATTTGGACGCCGAGGAGCGTTGGTTTTGCTCAGAGATTCGTGCTTGCCTCTCCGCTCTGTGTAATGATGAAGAACTACGCACATACCAGCCAGAGGAGAGGCTGCAACTGGTGCGAACGAAAAGCACCAGAAATGCACACACAGAGGCGGGCGGGCAGGGAGGCGAGGAAGGAAGTGGGCCATGATATATCCACCGTGTGTTTGTGTTTGTGTTTGTTGTGCCAACCTGGCACCGGGGCCTGGGTACCACCACAGCCCCCCCTCCCCCCTCCCCCCTCCTGGGGATCCTCTCCTCTCAACAGCTTCACCAAGTGTGAAGTTAAGGGACCGTGCGCCGTGGAACCGATCGACTGTAGGTTTGCCAAAAAAAAAAAAAAAAAGCCAGCACGGCGCTACAGTATGTGCGTACTGTATGCATGAAAGAAGATGAAAACTTGAGTTTGCAGGCCCCGGCGGTACAGTACGGCGCGGCTGACGCAGTCGTAGCAAAATGGCTCATGAAAAGGTCTCGGGTTGAAAGAGATGAGAGGCGCTTGTAGGCATCTGACTGAGGTGACAGTGTTTCAGAGGTTGATCACTGACTGCAGTCCCACTCCGCATTAATAACGTTTGAAATAGACCGAACCTGTCAACATGTAAAACGGATTACACACTCAGACATGTGCTCAAATGAGCCGCTTTTTGATTCCTCTCAAGTGTGGAAATGGATATTTTACTGTACGTAGCCTGGTTCCAGATCAGTTGTTGTTAATTGATGGTCTGGACCACCATCATTTACGTGTTGATTTGTTGATCATGTTGACTTGAAGTGAATAATTGTAGAAATGAAGGATGTATTTTCCCTCTTTAATCATATATCCACATGTTAACTCTTTATTTATCTCTCGTCCCAATTTTGCATCCAATTAAAACTAGTTTCTTGAATCCCTCCATTCCTCACTCTTTCATGAGGTCTTTAACATTGCATATTTTACTCAAAGAGTTTATATCAGTGCTAATCTGTTGTCTCCATTTATGAGGAATTTGTCTCAGAGTGAACTCACAAATATTTAGAACCATATGCAAAAATAACAAGTCACATTCCTCTGTGAACTCTTTTATGTGGCATATTTTAACATCCGCAGACATTTCTTGTAAACAGCGAACCCGTAGTGTTTGTGTAACCCTTGACCGAAATTAATTTGCCCAAATGCTTTCTGCTGTAGTGATCACACATTCATGATTATTTAGAAAGTTTTCTCTCCAGATACCTGAGAGCATCCTGCCTC
This sequence comes from Trachurus japonicus, assembly GCF_045865225.1. Classification (NCBI taxonomy): domain Eukaryota; kingdom Metazoa; phylum Chordata; class Actinopteri; order Carangiformes; family Carangidae; genus Trachurus; species Trachurus japonicus. The sequence continues at coordinate 5,734,089 of NC_140909.1, forward strand.
ATTTACACGCACAGAGTCGTGTCAGCTCCTCCTCCTCCAACACTGAGGAAGGATTTATAGCAGCGTTGTTCTACCAGACTGCATTAGCTAATCAACTCAATCAAGTCGCTGTATTTGAATGTAGTGTATGATAATTGGGAGACTGCACTTTTACAAGCAGGGGACACTTCTTTTAAAAGGAAGCAGGTCTGTCTTGGTCTCTGTCGTGAGGCATGATTGGCCATTACTGCAGCCTGCCCCAGCTCGAAAACAACTTATGTTGTACAGCTCAGATGGAGTCACCAAAATGTCGTTCAGAAAGGGAATAGCCTACCAAACACCACGTAAGAATACTGAAACAATAACAAAACATATACATTACCTTATCTTAACAACTTTTATTACCAACAAATAACTGTTAGAGGAGCTCTGTAACTCTCTCTCTTTGTATTTATGAAATGAGTTCAACATTAGAAGATCTAACCTCAATCGGAGCGAAGATCATTTGAGCCAGACTACAACGGGTGTGACGCTGCACCGCTGGAGCAGCGTCTCTGTCTGTTATTATAACATCGGAAAGAAAAAAACGTTGGCACAAGCCTACAAGACACACATGGTAACTATGGCAACTTAGTGCTTCAAATCTAGCCAAGGTTTTTGCAGTTGTGTTTTTCTTGAGGACCAACTCACTATATGCGCGACTTAACGTCTTTTCCTCTCTCTCTTCTCTGAGCTGTCACGTGACGACACGTCCATCAACTTTATCAAACATCTCCCGAAAGGAAAAGATTCTACTATTGGAGTAAAATTGAAAACTCAACCACACACATGTAGCTGCTGGACATACACTCATCATTTAGGCAGTGAAATAAACTATATTCAGTAGGTAATATATCAGGCCCCTGCAATTGTTTTTTTAATGATGGTAATGAAACTGATACCGTTGCTATTTTAAGATATAAAATAAACCTTATTACCGCCCATCCCTACTTCCTGCTAACAACGCACTCGGTCTGACCCTATTTTCTGTTTGCATGGGAAATGCTCTGGTGTTGTTATGGGTTGTAGTTCTGCCTCTGTTTAACCAAAATTGCACACACAAAAAAAAGTAATTGCCATACCCCATGAGTGATTTAATTTGTGCTTGTGCCCAGTTTCACATAAATGGAGCCCTGTGTGTTGATATAGCATCTGGTGGTTTCACAGGGTTCCTCCTCTTTGTCAAAGAATTAGATTTTTTATTTATTTATTTATTTCTCCAGCATGTGTTATTGTACCACAGGGAATTGTCAGACAAAATGAAAGCAGTGAGAAAAACACACAGAACCTCAATCAGAGCAATGTCCTCCAACCTTTTACTAAATCAGTCATGGGACCCGGCAGTCACACTACGGCTGATGGTACAACCAGACGTTTTTTCTTTTTTTTCCCACTACATCATTCTCTAATGAGTCAAACTGCCTAAATGTCACAGTTTAACCGCCTGTGAACGTAAACTCACTTTATTAGGGACACCATCCTCCATCCTGGGGCCTTCCCCTCACTCTGAAATAAGCCTTAATCCTTCATGGCATGGATTCCACAAGACGTCAAAAAATCTTTCTCCGCTATTCGGGTCCGTGTTGATATACTCTAACTGCGTCGTATAATTTGTTCTGATTTGTCAGTCGCACATTCACGCGGCCAATCGTCTGCTCATCCACATCCCCCAAACGTGTTCTAACTGGATTCAGATGTGGCGGCCACTAAACTACACTGAGCTCATTGTTATGTTCATGAAACCGGTTTTTGCTTTGTGACACAGTGCATTAGCGGTGGTGGAAATAGTCGTTAGAAAATGGTAAATTGTGGCTATAAAAGGATGCAACACTCAGACTCAGATTAAGGGCTTCAAAATCTGCCAAGAAACCCCCACCATACACACACACATACACACACCATTAAAGCAGCAGCAGCAGCAGCAGCAGCCTGGTCTCTGTGGGTCCATGGATCCATGCTGTTGATGCCAAGTTCTTCCTTGATTTGTCAGGATGGGCTCAGTTTGTTCGATCTTTAACCGTCCAGGTTTGGCGAGCTGGTTCCCTCTGCAGCCTCGGACTTCTCCCGTCGTCTTCTGCTGTTGTTCCTGTTCAAGCTGCACAGCTGTAAAGAGCAGTTACGCGCGTCACCGTAACCTTTCAGCCAGCTCCGACCGGTCTGGCCACACTCCTCTGACCTTTCTCATTAAGAAGCCTCCTCTGTCTGCCTCGATCTGCCGGTCGTATTTATTGCACTGCTGCCGATTAGATAGCTGCATGAATCAGCAAGGTGTTCCTAACTGAGTGTTTGGTGAGTCCACAAAATATCCATGCAGTGGTGGACAGTAACGGAGTACTGTACTTAAGTACATATCCAGAGGATTTGTACTTTACTTTAGTATTAGATTTCTTTGGTACTTATTACTCTTACTTGAATACATTTCCAAGACAAATATTTTTACTTTTACTCGAGTTAATTTCTAGAAAGGCTGAAAAGTACTCGTTACTTTCAGTTCTGCTCTTTTTTTTTTTTTTTTTTCTAAAATCCTATTGGACACAAGCTGTGTTTGTCAAAGAAGGAAACCCTAACCCCTAAAAGCAGCACATCAGTGCAGCTGCTTTCAGAGAGTTCATTCTCACTAACAAGAGTTAAAAGGTCCTTAACTCATTGAGTGCCAACCACGTAATTTCTCGTTTTTCGTTCCCATGCGTTGAGTGCCAAAAACGAAATTTTTCGTTTTTTGCTTTTTTTTTAAATTATGAAAATAGACACTTTAATACACATTATATGTAAATTTGGGGACTCTACGACGAGGAGAACTGAAATAGATGACGATCAAAGTCACATGACAGCTCATGATCTGGAAGTTTTTATCATAACTCAGCTTCTGCAAACGGAGTTCTGCATGCAGATGCAGCGCAGCTGCTCCGCTGCTGCTCCGCTCTCACCCGCGAGGCTGCAGCAGCTGGGAGCTGAACCAGGAAGCTCTCAGCCCACTGTCCCGCCCGGTCTTCATCTGGAGCAACACCGTGTCCTCCCCAAAGTCCTCCCGCGGTAAAATCTGATGGTCTCTGGACCAAAGCAGACCGGCACCACCGACCCGTACCACAGACGGACCGCGACCACCGGCGGGACCGGTGTTCGCGAGCCGCTGTGGCCGGCAGAGCCTCACGTTCCGCGGCGAGAGGCTGTGACACGGCACGGTGCGTCTGTGTTATTGCTGTTTAGTGGCGCCCCCCCCGCCCCCGATGGTGGTTTTGTGAATAGAACAACAATTGTTGTGTATATTTATCTTATACGAGCCCTTTGATCCAGAAATGCGAGTGTCAGAAGAGCGACAGGCACAAACAGAGCAGCTTTCATAAAAGACGCTCTATCTCCTTTTCTAGAAAAAAAGGAGGGATTTTGGTGAAACCCAGCCATGTTTAGCTTGACTTTTCTCAGGAACGGAGGCACGTAGAAACAAACGGTTTGTGGCCATTTGAAGGATAAAGTTAAACCTTTCAAATGAGCTACAGTATGTGTTGGTGGCAATAATATAGAATACACTATGGCTCTAAAATAAAAAGTCAAATATGGTCTAATTTGCCGGTACACTTGACTAAAACTTTGGAAAGGAGCGCGGCACTCAATGAGTTAAATTCATTTAGAAAAGATTATAGTAATTCATTGATGTGAAAAATAAGAATTTTACTCTTACTTTTACTTGAAGTACCTTTAAAAACAAGTACTTTTTTACTCTTACTGGAGTAACATGTCGACTGAGCTACTTTTACTTGTAACGGAGTAAATTTTGACCAGTAGTATTTGTACTCTTACTCAAGTACTGAGTACTCTGTCCATCTCTGTATCCATGTTATAGTAATATTCCTTTTTGATGGTCAGGGCTGAAGACATCGTGTTCTCCGCTTGTCTATCTGTCTTTTTGTACTGAAATCTGTCTCAGTCTTGTGTCAACTTAACAGTCAGGGATTTCATTCAAATGTACCAGTGGACTCAAAGATGAAGTGATTAAGTCACAGATCCAACATCACCATGACCTCACAAAACCATAGCACTAATGTTGACAGCAGTGATAATGACATAATTTAACTCAAATGTATACAAGAATTAAATGAAGTCATGACATTTCATATTACAAATGCTAAAAGGTCAGCTTCACAGTGACATCTTCATTTTTGCAGACTGCACTTCTGGTTGTTATTCAGTGTTGTAGGAGATTGTGATTGGAGGCAGAAAAAAAAGTTTTTATACAGTATGTCTTTGAAAAGAAACATGTTGCAGTTCTTCCATTTTTCTTTTTAACTTCAGCGCTTTTACCACAGTGGACTAAACAACAAAATCAGATAAAATGCATGAAATGCAAACAGAAACGTTATGAAACCAGTGTGTCCGTTGTGAAAATACACACACTTAAGTGGCCAGAGTCCAGAGGCAGACAGCTCTTCACTTCAAAGACATATAACATTACAGGCAACTCAGACGGAGAAGAAAACACCTACGCCTTCACATCCACATTTGCATGACAACCACAGTGTAAACTTTTTTATTGACACTGTGTGTGTGTGTGTGTGTGTGTGTGTGTGTGTGTGTGTGTGTGCACTGTTGTTCCTATCTAAGAGGGGACATCGGCGTCGTTACACATTCACCAACAGGGGACCAAGCAGCCAACAGGGGACTTTTTTTAGGTCCCCTGTTGGACATGCTTTAAATCAACTTAAAATCATGTGAAAAACCTTCTGGTTAATTTTTTCAACTTTAGCCAAGAGGGGACCTGAGTGTGTGTGTGTGTAAAATACCATATTCAGCAGTGCCCCGGCAGGCTGGAGCAGGGGTTTTAACGACTCATTCACACACGTCGTTTCTTACACTCCTCCATAGTGTGAACGACTTGCAGCCCCGGCAGCCTTTCAGACTGTAGAGAGGCTATCAAACAGGCTCCTTAGTGAACAAACCAGTACCTTGAAACATAATTTGTTATTCTTCGTAACAAAATATGAAGGTCCCAGTTTCATGGATGTCTTAAGTTTAAACTCAACACTGTATTAGGTATAATAGAAATTTTAAAATATTGAAAAAATTGATCACCCATGACAAAATTTGAGATAAAATGGTCATTTAGATAATTTCTGTTGAATTCTGATTAAACATTAAAAATAATTGACCTTGCTATTGTTGCTTGTCCAGTTTTTTTAAGCACAGGGTTTCAATTTTACAATATACATGTGTTCTCAATCTGTATAGGAATTATTAGTTGACTTACATTGCAGAAAAAGGTCCACACTTGGTTTATATGGAATGACAGGGGTCCACTGTTGGTTGATGCATAATGACACACGATCCCACTTAGTTAGCATGGAGTGACATACACACTCCATCATGTATGAATAAGAAAGAAATAAGCAAAAGTGATAGTTTTTAAGAGAAAACTTTCATCAAAACTTAAAACAAACATTTCTAATAAAGTAGCACCAATAATGTTGTTATTATTTTTTAAATGTAGGGTGTACTACTGCAACACACATTTCTACAGTCTATTCATTTTTTAATAGAGGGTTTTAGGATTTAGGGTAATCTTAATGTACTTGCATCATAAATCTGTATTCAAGGATGTATTTTATTTACTGTTTTATATTACAGAAAACTCAATGGCAACCTATGATGATATATTATGTAGAAATAAACCATCAAAGAGTAACTGATATTAAAGTATTGGCATGGCAATTTGTTATCTTTGGGGAAAATACAGAGGGTTTGGGAGATCATCAGTTTGTCAGAGATACAAGGGATAATTCATTGAGAGGATTAATCTCACAAAGTCCCTATGTTAAACTATTGCCAGACACATTTCTACAGTCTATTAATTTTTCACTGTACTGGTGTTTTATACTACTTAACTGCATTGTTGTCACGGGAAAATACTTAAACTACTCACAGTTTGACATGGCCTGATGGCTCAGAGCCACAAAAAGTTACTTTTTGGCCACGTACATCTCATATAGATGAAGCCCTGTTAGGGCCACCTATGGTCAGACTTTTACTTTTTAAATGCATGTGATTTCAATTAATTTTAATGTATTTGCGTCATAAATCTGTATAGGAATTATTCGTTGATTTACGTTGTAGAAAAAGGTCCACACTTGGTTTATATGGAATGACAGGGGTCCACTGTTGGTTGGTGCATAATGATACAAGTTCCCACTTAGTTAGCATGGAGTGAAATACACACTCCATTATGTATTAATAAGAAAGAAATAAGCAAAAGTGATCATCCGTAAGAGAAATTTTTCATCAAAACTTAACACAAACATTTCTAATAAAGTAGCACCAATAATGTTTTCATTATTTTTAAATGTAGGTTGTACTACTGCAACACACATATCTACAGTCTATTAATTTTTCCCCTACACGAGTTTTATACTCCTTGACTGCATTTTTGTTATAGGAAAAATATTTGAATTAAAACTCAGGGTTTTAAGTCATTTTAATGTACTTGCATCATGAATCTGTATTTATAAGGATGTATTTTATTTACTGTTTTACATTACAGAAAAAGGTCCACACTTGGTTTATATGGAATGACATGGGTCCACTGTTGGTTGGTGCGGAGTGACATATACACTCCAGCATGGGTGGATAAGCAGAAATGAGAGAAATTGCTAAGTTTTAAGATACATTTTAAATCTAAATTTAATACAAACATTAGTAACTATCAATACACATAACACACACACACACAAACACATGCAAACACACATATTCAGTTACTTAGGGTTAGTTACTGTGAAAACTCAATGGCAACCTATCATGATACTTAAGGGAATATTTCAGTTATTGACATTTATGGATCAACAATAAAACATGTATGGGAAAAAGAGGAGCTGGAGGGTCATCAGTTTGTCTGAGATACAAGGGATAATTCTTCTAGAGGATGGATTAACCTCACTAAGTAATATGATATACCACTGCAACACACCTTTCTACAGTCTGTCAAGTTTTTGACTTACTGAAGTTTCATACTCCTTGACTGCATTGTTGTCATGGGAAAACTACTTTAAATAACTAAACTCAGGATTCAACATGGTCTGATGGCCCAGAGCCCAAAGCTCAAAACTTTCATCAAAACTTAATACAAACATTTATAATGAAGTAGCAACGGTAATGTTATGTTTTTTTATGTGGGGGGTACTGTGAAAACTCAATGGCAACCTACGATGATATTATGTACAAGTAAACCATCAAAGAGGTAGCCTACTGATATATGACAATTTGATATTATTATTAACCAAAGGCTACCCATGAGCATTAATAGAGACGGAGCGTGTCATACCTGCTCTACTCAGGATGTGGCTGTCTTGAAAAATTGCAGTCATCTTGAAATTTAAAGTGGTCAACTTGTCGGTTGACCGATGGAGTCAACTCATTACAATTTTCATGCCGGTACCACCACAGCACCTTCATATATACATGTGCCGTCAAAACGGTGCAATTTATGCAAATGTATGCAGATTTATGCAAATTTGCTCATGTCAACAAAGAATTTCAAAAAACTTGTAATACATTTTTTGTTTGTCTTAATGTAAGTAATCAACTCAGTAATTTTCATGGAGATATCTAAAGGTCAAAATTTTTACCCTATTCATGTGAAAAAAATGTTTTATATGCGTATAAATGGGATATGTTTGGGTGTTTTTCGAAACTTTCCCCTAATGGGATTCTTCGGGGCTTTTTTTCCCTCACTCAGGACATGCTGAGGATACAAAACCAGTTGAGTTTGCTTCTGTTGCAATTTGTTTAACCTTTTCTCATAAAATGACTGGACTATATGGGAAAATACAGAGGGAATGGGGGATCATCAGTTTGTCAGAAATACAAGGGATAATTAATTGAGAGGATCCCTATGTTAAACTATTGCCACACACATTCACACAGTCAAAATGTTTTTAAACTGTCACGACCTCGAGAAAGCCATCCATGCGTTGCAGTAATCAGTTCTAGATTGGACTATTGCAATGCACTTTATGTTGGCGTCTCCCAGTCTTCACTCAGTTGCCTCCAACTTGTCCCAAACGCTGCTGCCCGTCTTTTAACTAACACTAATAGACGTGAGCACATTACTCCTGTTCTTAACATATAACTTTTTAAAGCACTTAACGGCCTGGCCCCACTGTATTTATCTGAGCTACTTTATTAGAAATGTTTGTGTTAAGTTTTGATGAAAAATTTCTCTTAAGGATGATCACTTTTGCTTATTTCTTTCTTATTCATACATGATGGAGTGTGCATTTCACTCCACTTACTTACATTCAAATCAGACTGACTGAGACATGGGTAAATGCAATATAGAGTCACAGAGCATTTTTATGAGCTACCATTCTCTGCCAGAAATGTTGTCTGGGAACAACATCTTACTTAACATGGCACAAGAAATTAGGATTCATCAGATTGTCAGAGATACAAGGGATAAGGCATTGTGTGGATGGAATAACCCCAAATAGCTCAATGTTGAACTGCTGCAACACAAATAAAAAAAGTTGACAGTGGTGTGGACCGTGTCTGAGGAATATAGTTCTTGCTGTGTCCTAATTGTCCTTTACAAGGCTTTGTAAGGCTTTGCATGTGTTTTTATATTTATGCGTTCCTTTGTTTCCCTTGATTTTCTAAATACCTTTTAATGAGTAGTTTAACAGGGGGCTTTTTGGGGTTATTCCGTCCACACACTGACATATTCCCTGTATCCATGACAATCTGATGAATCCTAATTTCTTATTCCATGTTAATTGTTCTCAGACAGCATTACTACTAGCAGACAATGGTGGCTCATATAAAGGCCCTGTCACAGAATATTATAACACACCTTCACAAAACTCATTAAAGAACTGACAATTCTTTAGACAAAATGGAATATTGCTGGTACACCCACTCTTTACAGTTGCCACAGAAGTTGAGTCACCAAAGGCCATAGGTGCGTAGGTAGCACATGGCCAGCCTAAGACCTGGGAATACCTGTGTCTCAGTCGGTCTGATTTGGATATAAGATATTGGCTGAAAGAAGGTAGAAACTCTGAAGCCCAACCTGAAAATACCTAACGACCATCGTCAGCTACGACAAACCATCCCCCACACTGCCCACACTCAAGGACTGACACAGGTCATCTGGCACTCACTCCGCTCTCACTCCATTCACTCACTTCTCAGATCCCAGTTCAACAACTCTACCTTAAAGTTAGGATCTGTGAAATACATGAGTGCTGGTGACTTAACTACTTCAATGTAGAGGAATGTTTTGTGCCCACATCATAGACTGAAACCCCATTAAAAATGTTCAACTCGACTTAGAAAACTGTGTGTAAATGTAATGAAGTCACATTGCTTACTACAACATGCACAAGGTTATACCTAGATAATAAGGAATATACACACTTGTGTTTAGCTGGGTACTGAAACGAAAGAAAATCATTAGGAAACAACCAAAATAGATAAGAAATGAATTACTTAAAAATATGCATTAATTAGATAACGTTTTACCATCTTCTGAACACAATTAATTGAATTTGTTTATAATCCACTTCAGATGCTATGAATAAGGTAATATGGGATTGTTGAATGTACAATCCACACATCCTGAAAGCAACCAGACCCATTTCTGCTGAGCACCAGTGTGAACTGAATACAGCTTTTATTGTGTACTTCCCACTTAATGTAAACTCTCTGATCCTGTGCCAATCCTGTACCTTTTGACAACTTTAAATTAGGTTTCAATTTATACACCAATTTCATCTATAGATGTGTATGACGATGTGATACAGTGTGTAATATACAGAAAAAAACACAAATTTAGCTTTAGTTTTCATTTTTGTTGTGGACCAAAAATATTCAGACAGGTATACATGAACTCCAGTAGAGCTAATAGTTTGGTAAGTAAAAATGTGTGTTGCAGTAGTTCAACAGTGGGTATTTTGGAGTTATTCCATCCACTATAGCTGATTTATCCCCTGTATCTCTGGAAATCTGATTAATCCTAATTTCAGACAACATTTCTACTGGCACACAATGGTAGATCATATAAAGGCTGACAAAATATTATACTGATCACAAGGCATCACACACCTTTACAAAACTCATCAAAGACTTGACAGGGTGGATTATTGCTGGGACAACCACTCTTTACAGTTGCCACAGAAGTCCATAGGTGTGTAGCACATGGCCAACCTAGGACTGGGGAATTCCATTGTCTGTTAGTCTGATTTGGATATAAGATCTTGGCTGAAGGATGTTAGTCTTTTCCAGGTTGCCCTTCAGAGTTGCTAACGACCATCGTCAGCTACAAGAAACCATCCCCCACACTGCTGACAGTCAAGGACTGACACAAGTCGTCTGGCACAGATTTAAAGCCCTCACTCACTTCACTCACTTCTCAAAAGCCAGTTCCACATTTAGAGTGGAGAGTGGAGATAGAGTTAAGCCTACCACACACATAAAGATAATCGGGCTGATTTTGCCCCGATTTTCCCCCTTCCGACCAAAGACAAAAATCGGCCGATTATCCTAAGGTCTTAAGATTATTTTATGAGATTCCCTTGTAGTGTGTGGTGTGTTAAGAGTCAAAATTCTCACAACAATCGCCTCGGAAAACGTTTGACGCCGATAATCGTAAATATTAAACATGTTCAATATTTACAAATCAAAAGTCATCTTGCGTGTGGAAAGCTGGTGTTGTGCTGAGAAGTGCCTGCTTGCCAAGCTCTGCATGCTGCTCGCGGCAAGCCACTTCTCGACACAACACCGGCAATCCCACAGAGAGCCACGGTGCAGCCCTGGCATTACATGAGGGTCACACAGACATTCACGCATACACGGGAGATTTCCTGATAGCCGATAGCAAAGACGGTAGCGATCATAGCCGGCAACAGCCGGCAATAGAGCAGCCATGTTTAAGCGATCATGTGACCGCCGCTCACAGCCGCTTGACTGCTCGGCGTCCGAAGCCACAGACACACAGACACACACACGGTATCGTTGTAAAGGCTGAAGTGTCCCGCTTTCATTAAAAAAAAATGACATCGCTCTCATTGTCCATTCCGGAAATAGACCCGAAAGAGTAGCTACAACAATACGGATCTCTTTCTGAGTTTTCTGACCGGAGGGTCAAGATTCTGAAAAATCTTAATGTGTGTGGTGAGCTGTGTTTGGAATATCACAGCACACCACACACAATACGATCAAAACTGTTCAATCACAGATTTTTTATCTTCATGTGTGGGGTCTTTCACAGATAAAAAAAAATTGGTTGAAATTTAGAGAATCTCTATGTGTGTACCAGGATTTAGGATCTGTGAAATACATGAGTGTTGATGACTTCACTACTTCAATGTAGAGGAATGCTTTTGTGTCCACATCATAGACTGAAGTCTATGGGTGGGAACTGAGAACCGGTTCCTCTTCAGAACTAGTTCCCACGTGATCATTTCCTTGGGATTGTGTGTGTGCATGCTTAAAGCAGAAGTAAGTGATATATTTGTGTTAATATAAGTCTTAAATAGTTATATCTTCCGACAGCAATCACTTCTATAGAGTGTTTGGTCTGAAACACGGGTCTGTCAGTCACTCTGCTCTGCTCTGAGCCCAGGAGAAAACATTTATCGTATACTACAGTTTTTATCCAATGAGGAGAGAGAACGGCATGCAGGGCTGTGTGTGCAGCCAAGGGATGTGCCCGAATGTGGTGACGTAGGGACGATGACTGTTATGGTGCGTTCAAGGAAACTTGTATTTTTCCGACCGTGAAGTTGTACCAGTTCGATCTGGTACGAGTTCACGGGTCAGAAGTTACGAGTGGCCGTTATAGTGACTTTCACCGGTAAAACAGGTCGGAAAAACACGAGTGGGTTGCCTGGAACGTTACAAAGTCGTAAGTTGTGACTTGAAGCTGTAATTTACGATTTCAAAAGCCTGCCTGGAACGCAACATTAGCGAAAACGACCGGACCACTTACTTCTGCTTTAATGATTCCGCTAATCGATTTAGCTTTTTTTCCTTTGCAAATGTGCATGTTTCTAACCCAAACAACACATGCTGTGTTCAGGTCAGAACGAAGGCAAACACGGCGTCGAGACAGAAGCGCTCTAAAGTGTCGGGGTAGATGTGATGTGACAAAAAATATTCAGATTTATAAAACACTGCATACACACACTTGCAAGTAAAGTGCCTACAAGGCACATACATACTGTAGATAGTAAGGAATATACACATTTGTGTTAGGCTGGGTACTAAAACATCAAAAAATCATTAGGAAGCAACCCAAATGTGTAACAAATTAATCACTGAATCAGATTGCCAGTCTACTATTTGTTTTCAAAATAAATTTGATTAGAATTAGATTTATTGTGTACCTCCCACTTAACTCATTGAGTGCCATTGACATATGTCAAACGCAGTTTTCTGCGGCTGGTAAATGGGGACGCTGTCGCCCACACTGTGAGTAATTTTGGGGCTTCTGGGATGTGTAGAACGAACGAATGAGACTGTAGATCAGAGCAAGAAGTGAAGAAGAAGGAGAAGACGAGTGCGATCGCTACGGAGATAAAAAAGTTGGAAAAAGTTTCTATTTCTAGAGAAAAACGACGGGCAGAGCCTGGAACAAGTGTAACGTGGAGCTGTGATGAAAGAGTTCTCTTACGGATGATCACTTTTGCTTATTTCTTTCTTATTCATACATGATGGAGTGTGTATTTCACTCCATGCTAACTAAGTGGGCACTTGTATCATTATGCACCAACCAACAGTGGACCCCTGTCATTCCATATAAACCAAGTGTGGACCTTTTTTTTCTGCAATGCAAAACAATAAGTAAAATGCATCCCTATTAATATATATTTAGAATGCAAGTACATTAAAATTGATTGAAACCATGTGCTGTTAAAAAGTAGAAGAGTGACAATAGGTGGCCACCACAGAGCTTCATCTATATGGGACATTAGGTGACTACAGAATAACACTTTGTGGCTCTGGGCCATCAGACCATGTTGAATCCTGAGTTTAGTTATTTAAAGTAGTTTTCCCATACAACAATGCAGTCAAGGAGTATGAAACTTCAGTAAGTCAAAAACTTGACAGACTGTAGAAAGGTGTGTTGCAGTGGTATATCATATTACTTAGTGAGGTTAATCCATCCTCTAGAAGAATTATCCCTTGTATCTCAGACAAACTGATGACCCCCCAGCGCCTCCTTTATTTTCCCATACATGTTTTATTGTTGAGCCATAAATGTCAATAACTGAAATATTCCCTTAAGTATCTTGATAGGTTGCCATTGAGTTTTCACAGTACATTCCATGTTTTAAAAAAACTACAATGACAACTTCACCAGTGCTACTTTAGTTTAAATATGTGTGTTTGCATGTGTTTGTGTGTTGTGTGTATTAATAGTTACAAATGTTTGTATTAAATTTAGATTAAAAATGTATCTTAAAACTTAGCAATTTATCTCATTTCTGCTTATCCACCCATGCTGGAGTGTGTGTGTCACTCCGTACCAACCAACAGTGGACCTCTGTCATTCCATATAAACCAAGTGTGGACCTTTTTCTGTAATGTAAAACAATAAATAAAATACATCCTCATAAATACAGATTCATGATGCAAGTACATTAAAATGACCTAAAACCCTTAGATTTAATTCAAATATTTTTTTCCTATAACAAAAATGCAGTCAAGGAGTATAAAACTCTTGTAGGGGAAAAATTAATAGACTGTAGATATGTGTGTTGCAGTAGTACAACCTACATTTAAAAATAATGAAAACATTATTGGTGCTACTTTATTAGAAATGTTTGTGTTAAGTTTTGATGAAAAAAAAATATCTTAAGAATGATCACTTTTGCTTATTTCTTTCATATTCATACATGATGGAGTGTGTATGTCACTCCATGCTAACTAAGTGGGAACCTGTGTCATTATGCACCAGCCAACAGTGGACCCCTGTCATTCCATATGAACCAAGTGTGGACCTTTTTTCTGCAATGCAAAACAATAAATAAAATGCATTCCTATTTCCTATTAATTGGTTGAAACCAAATGTCTAGAGCATTTTGACTATTTAAAATTGAGATGATAGTAGATCCCCTCTTGGACTGCTAAGAATGACAGAGGCAACGCATTTAGGGATGAGTAAAGACGGACGAGCAAATTATCTTTGTTAAGAAAAAAGAATTAATCTATATTAAAGCCGGTTTAAAGTAAATGTTGTTGCTTATACTGCAGAACTTGATATTAGTGCATGCAGTCATGTTACTTCTGAACTGCATGCAATTCAATAAAAAATATTTACTCTCAAATGTGGCCATGATTATATATTTATATACAATTTGTACTACAGAGACTTTAAAATAAGTAATGATAACTCTAAAGTTATATTATCCATTTTTGAAAGAAACTGAGAAAGTCATTGTTGTAAACAAAGACTCATTAGGTGAATGGGTCGTTAGGTGAATGAATGGGTGCAGACAGCTCCACTGCAGTATGTGGAGGTCCACTCTTTGATAGGTAAATGTCGCTCAGAGATCCAAGTCCCCTCTTGGCAATTTCTTTAAAAATAATTAAAAGTCACATTTTCAGTAATATTATGGTAAAACACCTTAAAAGTAAATTTTATATTCCATGTTTGTTTTTTCAAAATAAGTGTAAACATAAGACCCCTCTTGGCAGCTTGGCCTGACAGGTCCCCTCTTACCCCTATTGGTGTGTATGTGTGTGTGTGTGTGTGTGTGTGTGTGTGTGTGTGTGTGTGTGTGTGTGTGTGTGTGTGTGTGTGTGTGTGTGTGTGTGTGTGTGTGTGTGTGTGTGTGTGTGTGTGTGTGTGTGTGTGTGTTGTCCCTGAATATTCCCCAATACCTGTTATCTTGTTTTTTTTCTTCTTTCCCATCCACTAGAGGCTGTTTTCACTGCAAATCACTAGCCAGGTCCATCACTCTGCCTCAGGTGTCAGGGCCAGGTTTTCAGCTGCACCAACACAGGGCATGATTTACATGTCATATCTGAAGCTTTTCCCTTTTCCTACAATACATCGACACTCTGGTAGTCGCCTCGCCTCTACAAAGCATGACCTTGATATTTTGAGTCAAGAATATTCTACAGTAAAAAAAAAAAAGCTGTGAAAACACCATATTGCCAAGTTTGAGCTTTTTCATTTCAGATTGTCAGTGTACGTTGCTGTATGTTCCTGTATATGTTACTGCAGAAGTTACTGCTGCTGGTGCAACACCCCTTCATGCCTTTTTTAAGTCACCTTACAAAATGCATGACTGAAATAGCACAAGGTTGCGAACACCAGGGTGCACGTTTTCACAGCAGTTTGTCTGCAGGAACTTGCCAAATTGTGCATTACTGGATTTGCTTGGAGGGAGTTCCATCATGTTTTAGACACTTATTGGGCTGCAGCTCTGTGGTAAAGTGAATATACATATCAGATAACAGGTTGCTTGTTTAAGCCTTTTCATGTGATGTGGTGATAACGCGTCCAGCTCCAAATCACTGGCAATCACTAAAGCACAACCTCAGAGACACTAAAAGAAACTACACCTTAACTGATTTTTCTCCTTTACCCCTCCTCTGTCTTCTAACACCCCCTCATCCTTTTTCCTCCTGTGATTTTCAGAGAATGATGAGACAGGTGTGATGGATAGTTTGCTGGAAGCCCTACAGTCAGGAGCTGCATTCAGAGACCGCAGGAAGAGAGCGCCAAGACCCAGAGGTGAGTCTCATATCCTTCACCTTCACTTATACGCAAACAAAGGACGCACACATAAAGCTCATTAGCTTTATTGTCTCAGTGTCAGATACTCAAAAAACATCATGACTGCCTTGATGCATTTTTTTTTTTTGTCTTTTGCCAAGGCTGAGTGAATGCAGTGCATCCACAGGCTCTCATGTCTTGGCTCAAACACTCCCAATCACTTGCAAAAAAAATTGTGTTAGCTGGTTGTTTGTACACATGCTTGCTAGCAGCACAATGCCAGAGAATCTGCAGCCTGACAACATTTCTACAACTGTTTGATGTTTGGATCTCGGTAAAAGGCGATACACGCCCAGTGATGTGTGTGTGTGTGCGTGTGTTTTTGTTATTGTTGTTGTTCTGCCAGTCTTGAATCCAAACACAGCAATTGAAAAACTGAAAGAACAAACACATGTTGTGATTCCGAGATGGGATCTGTCAATGCATTGAAAGGATTTACAGTTAAACCATTGGAGGAGCTGCGGTGCTGTATATTTGGGGTTTGATGAACCTCTCAGCCGTCGACGCTCAGCGGCTGGCGAACGCTCCCTCTTAATTATGTTTCTGATCCCTGTCTAGTTCTGTACATGTTGGAGTTATTTGTCCACTGCCCTCCCTTCCAGATAACCAGCAGCAGACCATCAGCCCCAGCTCCTACCGCCAGGTTCTCAGGCCTGTTAACCACGGTAAAGCAAGTCGCTTAAAAAAAAAAAATCCTCAAGCATGTCCGCCTCTGTCTTCTGTTTGCTTTTGGATAACCGCCTTATCCATCTCATGCATATCATGCAAATTGCGGGTGACAGTTCATTCGCGCTGCTTTCTTTCTCTGTGTCCGGTGACCTTTTATTATTATTATTCTTTTCCGTCGTCCTTTTTTCCTGTTCTGTGACCTTGTGTCTTGCCTTCGCCTGGTGCCCGTTGCCCTCTGAGAGTGTGAAAGGCCGCTGCTGAAACAGTTTGAGGCTGTGCCATGTGCTGCCTGTGAGAGAGGCAGAGTGGAGATTGGGTGAAAGCAGCAGTGTGTGGGCAGCTCGGTTTGATAAGGCTCCTAAATTGTTCAGTAACTGCAGCACTTTGAGCTCAACCCTATTGTATGCCTGTGAATGCAGGTGCGCTCTTTGACATATTTTTTAAAACCATGTGTGAAGGAGGTTAGTCAGGTGTCTTGGAATATTGTGGACAGAATAAAAATGTCTTTTTGTCTTGTCTTTTCCACCGATGACCCGTGAACTGTGCCTCATTTTTCCTTGAAGAGCGCTGCTGAGGCATGTTGTGCACTGAGATCAAATACACACAGAATAAATAACAAATGCGTGGTAAAATATCAGATTTAATATACTTGTAGCTTACAGCACTCTGGGCATTCAATGTCATTTAGAAAAGGAACACTAATTAATATTTGAATCTAAAAAGAGCAAGGGTAACTGTCTCTGTCTGTGACTTCCTGAGAGTGCAGATTGGATGTGATACTAACGATACCAAATAAAATTGTCTTGTATTATTCCTAGTTGTGAGATATTGTACAATCAGGTCCCACTAAAGTAAACAGTAGCTTCTTCTTTTGTCAAAGGTTTTCTAACCAGGCACTTAAAAAAAAAAAGACACTGTAACCGTATTACCTCTTATTACTTGTAATTGGAATCCCAGTGGGCTGGGTACAGGCACACATGAATAAAATTATTCACGCTCAATCCACCCACATCATTGATGGCAATGATAAAGGGCCTTGCTCTGTTGTTCTGCTAGGACTTATCTGAAATTAGATTGGAAAGGGACGAGGGGGAGGGAGATATACAGGGTGGGAGGAAAGAGACAGATAGAGGTGGCTGCGACGTAAGAAATGGAGAGAAATGGTGTAAGGAAGAAAGATAGGGCCAGTTGGTAATGGTGAAAAAAAGGAGTTGGACTCAGATGCTGTTTGTTTGGTCGGTAGGTAGACGAGGGAACAAGCCAGAGCTACGTCGTATTAAAGGAGAATTCCGGTCATTTTTGACCCCTAAATCGTTACATCATTACACCATGGCTACCCGGCGCTCGGGATAGCGACAACGCTAATTTATGGGAGAAATTCTTTCAACCACAACAATCAAATATCTATGGTACATGACTGGAGTCCTTATGAGACACCACTGAGCTCATATAGTGTACAGGATCAACAGTATAAACTTTGTGTTTTTGCATTTAATCACTCACCTCAGACAGCCGAACTCTGAAACATCCTGGAAAGACATTACTATCCCATCCCAGAGCGCCTGCTCTCCCCGCCACAGAAACAAATACTTTTTCCTTGTTGTGATGATTTCTATACAAAACGAAACGGTCTGAGATATTTTGGACATTTCCACTGCACATCTCAATCGTTTATTTTTGTAAAGAAATCATCACAACAAGGAAGGACACTGGGTGACCATCAGGACAAAGATTTAGAGGTCAAAAATGACCGGAATTCTCCTTTAAAGTATTTAACAAATGTACATTTTGTAAAGAAGCCGCTGCTCAGCGTCCACCTTGTGAAAGGAGCCCACGGTGTGTTGTTCAGGTAAGGTGTCGCAGGGCCGCGGCCCCCTGCTGGCAGCTACAGACACGGCCTTGTTGACTAATAAAGCTCAAAGCTTTAGTCTGTCACTGCAGGCATCATACTCACTGCCAGCCTCCCAGAGCAAACACAGCTAATTACTTTTCTCTGCCCGGCCCCAGCACCAGCTCAGCCCTCTCAGTGCCCATTCATCTTAATTTCCCCCTCTCTGCCATCTGCCTCCTAAATAACACTCCTCCTCATTTCCCTACCATCCCATATCCCCGCTGTCTTCTTCTATACTCTCATGGTCTGACAATGGCCCTCCCCAAACATAATTGCCTTTTATTGGTACGGAGTCTCTCCACTTCTCCCGCCTCACCCCTCCTCTCCCATTTCCCCTTCCCTCCTTCTATCACGAGGAGATCCGGGGCCTTAATTGTCCCGGGTTTCGCCGTCGGAGTGAGCGAAACCCACGGGAAGCTCTGGGTTTTAGTTGTGAGGTGATGAAGTTTAGTCGGCTCTTAAACAGCTGCCTTCACTTTCACATCACATCACCGCCACCTCCTTTTCCCACAGTTTTAAATACCCTTTAATAATTGATCTCAGGGGTGTTGATACACTTCAGTGGAGCAGGAAAGAGAATTAAAACAGAAACATCTGCAGCAGGAGATACTGTAATTAGCGGTGAAGGGGAGACATTTGAATGGTCCATCCCAACATGCACGGTGCCATTAAGCCTCTGCACCCAGGGAGACGTAAGTGCCCCGAGTCTGTTGTCTGCAGGAACAAATCAGATGGCCGATAGAAGCGCTCATCATCACACAGACTTTGATGAGACCGTGGAGTAGTTCCATGATGGCTGCGACGCTTCGTAGTCATGATGATGAGTGTGATTGCCTCGCAGTTGAAAGTAGGATTAAAGAATCTCCTCGGCTGTTTCCCTGCACATCAAGGGGAGCACATTGTTCCTTCCCACCCTCCCTCCTTCCCTTCCTTCCTTCCTTCCTTCCTTCCTTCTTGCTCTCCTTCCTTTTCCTACTCTCGGGTTCGAGTTGAGGTCCTTGGCCTGAGTTCCCAGCGTTTTTCTCAGCTTCCTCTGTCTCTCATCTCCTCTCCTCCCCTACCCTAAATTGGCTCAGCACACTTTAACATGAGCCAGCAGCTTAGGTGTTTAGCTAGGTCTGCAGTCTCCCTCAGCACACACACACACATATAAAAGTGCACAGACACACCCGCAGACTTCAGGGGATGAAGGTAAGCAGGCTTTGTGGGGGCTGTGGTCTGGGTTAGGATAAGGCTGTGGGGCTCTGGGGCTCCTCGACAGTCTAAATTGGATTGGGCTCCACAGAATGATGGATCGATGGTGGTTAGCCACACAGGTGTAAGAGACTTATTGAATCTATAAAGCAGCCATAGCTTTTTAACTGTGTCCTTCTGAAAACATCTCTCCAGGCACTGTCTGGTCATTGCAGCCTTCTTTGCAAGGCCTCATCACAGCCCTGCTGACTCCTAAGCCAGTGTGTGCACATGTGTTACTACTCCCCCCCCCTGTCTCCTTCTTTTAATCGTTGTGTTTGACAGAGAGCGAAAGCCTCCGAGTGTGTGAGGCTGCACAAGCCAGAGGAGCATTAAGCATGTGTGATATACTGTAACGCTCTGGATCCTGGAGAGCGTGAGAAGACACAGGATCCATGAGGGAGATAAGTGGTCTCTGTCTTTAGGAACAATTACTTCAGATGTCTTTAGTGACAGACGACCTAACAATTATCATGTGTGATATAGCTCTGAACTAGAGCTTGAAATTGATGTAAAGGTCACTTCATGAAGTCAGTGAACCCCTTTATCAAATGGAAACAGGAAACACGAGTTATTTTCCCCTTCTTTGCACTTAAAGAAAAGAAAGGGTTAAGGTTTACACCCTAAAAGAAAACCTCTAGTTCAGTGATTCCCAACCTTTTTTGCCTCGTGACCCCATTTTGACATCACAAATTTCAGGCGACCCCGTCAATCGAGATACGCCAGCTCAGATATTTTTATATGCTGCATTTTATTTGAACACGATTTATATTCGATAAAGTGAAAGTACAGAATACAGTTGTTTAAGATTGGCTGTGGTGTTTTTAATTATAATTTTAAAAAGAATAATAATTACTTACAAAATATTTTCATCAGTAATTTTTTTTAATCAATTAATCAACTAAACATTTCAGGCGACCCTATTTGAATTCCAGGCGACCCCACATGGGGTCCCAACCCCAAGGTTGAAAAACACTTCTCTAGTTATTGGAGATATTTTTTCTGCCTTATGTGTCTTCCATGTTTTTTATGTCTCGGTTTATAATGTTACATCCATGGCTCATGCAAGCAGCTATTCAGCGCAGACTTTCATGGCTCGAGTAGAGGTGCAAAAAGGTAGAAGGAGATGACTAACAGGCTTAATTTGAGACTCAACCCACGGTGTCTTTCTGAGGCTGTGCAGCAGAAAATCATTAAGAAGAAACTAGGGAGGGTGTGAAGTGAAGTTGAAATGAAAGTCGAAAAAAAAGGGGGAAGTTTGTTTGCTCCCAACTCGGCGTGTGTTCTGTAGGATCACATGTGAGACATTTGTGAAAAACTTAGCAGAGAAAATCAGTTGCCACAGCTTCCTCAGGCTGCCATATGCAAGTGGAGTCTGTCTGTTAGATCGGCTGCCTCTTATAGACTGCTATGTGTTTTACACTGCAGGCTACTGTATCTTGCAGATTGCATGTGTGTTTTTTCATTCCTCTTTCACATATCAGTGTCAATTATGGGAGAAAGCTTCCCATCCTTGCAGAGTTTTTCTCTCTAAATACTTTTTGACTTTGTTTTGTCTCTCCTTTATCTCCTCCCTGGCCTTAGTGCTTTCCCCCCTCAGACATGACATAAGCAGAAAAAGAGGAGGTTATTAAATCATTTGAGTGAGCTCAACACAAAAATAGCAACACAGATGCGCTCCCCTGTGTGACTTGATGCTACACATCATTGTTCAAAAGAAGCTCTTACTGAAGTATCTGCATTTGATTATAATAAACTCTATCTCCCACTTCATCCTATACGGCCTGTGCACTTTTCATTAATGTAACAGATTATCGCCTCTGCTGCTCCTGAACACAGCGTTCGCTCCACTCCACCTTTCACATATACACTCCTGTGCACGCACACTGTCAGTTTTAATGATGTGCAGACATGCGGGTTAAAGGCCGGCTCCGGGTCGGGGCATTAGTCGCCGACAGGTGTACTGTTCCCCGTTTTCATGTCCGCAATCATCTGACCACTCGGAGTCACAGCGCCTCTCTTATCGCCGCACTTGATTGGTGGTTTAGATGTTTTACTCTTCATGTAGACAAAGGCAGATCCAGATGGGAGAGTGCACCTTGACCTGCCTTTGTCTGTCTGGCTGTCTGGCTGTCTGGCTGTCCGTCAGTCTGAAGTGCTGCGTATGTGTGTGACTGTGTGTGTGTGTGTGTGTGCGCACGTGCACGCCTGCATGTTTCAGCCTGTGCACACATGCATCGAACAGATGGAGCACGAGGGCACCTTAACAAAGTGGCTGGTGTAATTAGGTCCAGCCTGTGCGGTGAGACTTGTGGAATAGTAATTGAGGGTTGTACAGAGCAATGAAGGAAGGTTTTTTCTTTTCTTTCTTCTTTTCTTTTTTTTTTCAAAGAAAAATCTTTTATTCAAGTTTCACTGTGAACAATGCTGCCTTTCCTGGAACTCCCTGCCGTAGCTAAACCTACATTACATTTAGTCACACATGGAAGCTGCCTGGTAGGAAACTGTCTGATCTAATGGCAGCTTCTCTTGAGCGAGTTAGTGATTTATCATCCTGGATTTTATTCTACTAACCAGAGACTTGCAGACACAAGATCTCCTCTCTCACCTGGAGTCAAAGCCGAGATAACTGAGCTGCATTTATTCGCGAATACACCGCACATGGTCTTTGTGTAATTTAGGCAGTAATTTATATAAAACACGTTTCTGTCTGAAAATAGCAGATCATCATCGTTGTCCATGTGGCCAGAAAACGTGATCATCATGCTGCTCACTTGTTTTGTTGCCTTAGAGGTGAGAACATGGATAATGAAAAACAGCTTTAAATGGCTCCCACTTGTGCCGTTATAGAGATCCAGCCTCCTCAATGTTCTCAGGTCTTTTCCTGTGTAAAGCTGTGAATTTTGATGTAAACTCATATCGCGGTGTTTAAAATGAATAGCGACTTGTATAAGCTTATACTCAGAGGGCAAAGCCTGAAGAACCCCCTTAGCAAATATACCCCTTATTCATAAGGTTTTAAGCTCTGTAATCCATGCCCAGTCCAAAATGTAAGTAGATGAGAAAGTGAAATAGTTTTCTGTGTATTGACTGGACTGGGTGGAGGGGTCGCTCGGTGTCTGGATAAGAGTCGAGGAGTGGACACACATGCATGTACGTACACACTGACACCAGGCTTAGCTCCTAAATAGAAAACAGATGATAACCAACACCTCTGCTGCTCCATGTCGCTCCGCTGTACATCCTATATATATTTTTTTTTTAGCAAAGTCTTAAGCCGATCAGTCTCCTCAGATATCCACGTTTAGCGGGATTATGAGGAAGCTGGACTGTAATAAAGGCTGTGGATCGTGAAATAGAAAGTGGTGTTCAGCATGTCGAGCCAAGGACCCTAATCAGCCCATTCACACCAGCTCAGGCCGCTAAAAGCAGGTGAAGCCGCTAACGCCGGATTGCTATTCAGTCGGCTCCCGAGATCCACGATACACTCCATGTATGAGGAGAGGAGCCAATGGGCAGGAAGTTTAAATACACTGTGACTTTTTGTAGGACTCTTATGAGTGTATTTCTTTTTCCTTTTTAATCCCTTTCAGATCTAATATATAATCATTCCATCCTCTCTTGCTTTGTCTGTCCCTTTCTCCTGAACCTGTTATGTACATTGATAGAGACTAAGCTCTTACATAGTACTCTAGTTAATAATGCAGTGAGAAATGAAGTCATTTTCACTCTAGCTTTGTGCTAATTAAATTTTACAGCACCCTTATCGCCCAGCCACACACATTCCTGGTCCTCCCACATTTCCCAACGCCAGCAGCCATATCACATAGCCGTCAGGGAGAGAAAGAGCCAGAGAGATGATTATATGAACTTCTGTTGTTATGGGAGGGAAATGAGTGCTCTATCTCCCCTTTCTATCTGTGCCCACTACAAAGGGCGGTGCTTGAGTTTTGTCTCTGCCACCGTGGCAATACCTTTTGCTCGTGTGAGTGTGTGAGTGCTAAAAAACGTCCCCTCCACTCCTCCCTCACCTCTCTCTCTCTCTCTCTCCGTCCCTCCATCTTGCCAAACATTTGTGCTATTCCTTTATTTGTGTACTGTATCTTTTCAGCTTTTCAGGCTCTCCGGCTCTCTCTGCTTCCAGCGAAACATTTTGCAACTGGTCACACTGCGGGGCCTTGGCACGGGAAGAGCCCACGTCTCTTCTGTTTGCGCTCGTTGCTATGGTTGCCAAATAAAGCTGTCTTCCTGACTCAGAGGTAAAGAGGAAGAATTTAGGTAGGAGTGATGAAAAGGAGGGGAGGATAATGTACGATTTAAAATTCCTCTCACCTTCCTGCAATAACCGATGTGTAAACAGACACGTATCCAGGTATCGGTCTCTGGTGCAACGTAGAAAACAGGAACAAACACCAAGAGGCTCCTGTCGTTGATGATTCCCAGGACCGCTTTAATCTGTGGTGATAAAAATGATCTCATTCCTCCGAACTGTCTCATCTCTCTGTCGTTCTCTGGCTGTCATTTCTGCCGCCGCTCTGCTGATCCGGAGGCTCTAAGTGCAGCGGCAGGGGTTTCCACGCCGACAGAGCTGGAAGGCCGGCCCTCAGGCAGCAGGATCTGTTTGATGCAGGATTTCACTTAGAGAGTGGGATTTGGGCTTTGCTGATCAGCCATTATACCGCCCTTTTTTATATCCCTACTCTCCATCATTCGCACATTTGACTGTCAGCACGTACTCACACATGCACACAGACACACACATACATCCCCTTGTAGACTCTCAGCCTTGAGGCACAGGGCCATGTACTGTATGTGTCTCTGGCCTCTGGGCTAAAGAGCTTCATTAGTCTGGCACTAGCTTTGATTAGCATCCTCAGGGGTACAAATTAGCAAACAAGCTCAAGTGATCCTGTGAAGAAGGACTCACTCTGGGACTCTCAGCAGATATAGTACGAACACTTCACATGCATCTGATTTGGCCTGCCATTCAGGACATAGTAGGGTTTTTTATACCATAAATCAACTTTTGTAGATGTGTTTTTGTGCAGATATTTAAAAAAAAAAAAAAAAAAACGTTGGCATGGAGCAGCTGTGAGAGAGCTGGGAACACCAAGAACATGAAGTGATTACGTGTCCGTTTGTATTCCTCTTTGTGTCTGTCTGCATGCATATTTGTTTTTTTTTTCTTGCCTTTTTTGATGTGCTTATGTCACATTCCTCCAGCACACACATCTGAGTATGAATAGCTCCATTCACTGCTCCAGTGAGGGCTTTAATGTGCAGAGATGTAGCCGGTGCATGTGCTTTGTCCGCGCTTCTTTTTCATTCAGGTGAAAATTCCTAGAGCCGCTGCTTGCTCTATAATAACCATACTTGACATTTCCCTCTCCTCCAGCCTGCGGAGACTAGCAGATGCTTTCCATTCCAGTTGAACCCATTAAGGCCTTCTCTTCTCTACTGCATCCACTGGCCTGTCCTTTGGCAGGGCCCTTCTGAATGTCAAAACTCACTGTTTAGCATCACAATAAAGCAGATACGGGGGCAGAGGAGTAAAGGAAAGGAAATGGCTGCTGGATGGCAAAGGGCACGAACAAAAAGACTATTTAAAAAAGCTCGCCACTGGTCACTCGGTGCTTGTAACAGCCAGGACGTTTTTTACTCTGTTTATGAAACAAGTTACTGTACTGTAAATCTACACTGGAGGTACTTGATGTAAGAATGGGAAGCAATTTATATGAAGTAATATCTTTTTTTGTTGCCAGCATATGAGCAGACCTTTCCAAAACTTTCTCAGTTGGCTGCAACAGTCTGTGGAATGACTTCAGAGTTTCCAGGAAAATAGAAATGTATAGAAGTTATAGAAGTGCCAGCGCCTCGTTCCTTAAGTTAGCTTAGAGGTAGCTTAGTTAACTTCAACAACTGACAATGATGGGCTGGCCCCAAGAAAGAGAGTGAGTGAATTATTCAGACCAGTATGTATGTATGCAGTGTTGTATGGAATTATAATGTACTCTGACCAGCATCAACAGGTGATTTAATGAATAAATACAGCAAACAGCCAATCTCTAATGGCCACACTCTTCCCGAGTCAGTAAAACCATGTCAGTATGCACCCTGAAATACAGTTACAATTATATTCTAAAATCAATGAGTGAGTTTTAGTTTTTTCAGTTTATACCATTCATAATAGACTTTACTAGACCGCTGTTCCCCCGTCCACTGATCCTCCGTTGTCTTGGCTGAAGCTCAGATTACAAACTGCAGCAGGATGCTAACTGCTGTTACTGTAGCTTAATAGCCTCTGATGTCTTGTGTTTTTGAGTCGAGTGTTGACATTACTTCAACAAGAGATAGAATCTTTTAGAAACGCAACAGTAACACTGGCAAATATTTGACTTTTTTACAAAGCAGCTGACATTTGCTTTGAACTGTAAACCGATCTATACCAAACCAAACTATATAATTATTTTGGAGTTGTTTTCATTTCAGTTCATATCTCCTGTGTTGAACCTAAGGTTGTACAGTTATTTTGCTGCAAAGCTGTATTAATGTTATATAACAACGTAGCAGACCAATTATATATATACCGGTGCTCAATACTCTTATCTCACCACTGTCACAGATTATTTTCATAATCTGAATTATAATTTGAAATCAGATCTTTCTTCTTGCTTCCCTTCGATTTGTCACGTTAATGACTAATGTTGAGGCAACAGCAAATTACAGCACCTGTTGTTGGAAACATGAGTGACCTGCCCCTCTTATTCAACATTTCATTTATATTCAGTGTCGCCACTGAAATCTGAATTATTGGGGTCAGTAAAAACAAAAAAAAAACACACATCCCAAATCAGTAAATTAATTAATCCAATTTGAGCTGAGTGGGAATCTGGGTCAGAATTTTTAATAAATTCAACAGAAAAACATTTGATTGACAGAATATAATGAATAATTTAGGGATTTATGCAATAATCTTTGGAAAACAAAACGATACAATAATTGATTACTGTAAATCTCAATGTCTTTTTTTTTTGTTATTATCATTGTTATTATTAAGTGGGAAACAGAATGCTTGATGATTGTTTTGGTTTTTCAGCCGGTAGCGTCTGTGGCTATAGTCTTGATTCGTGTACAAACCTGATTATTTCTCTAAACAGGGAGGTAATTAGCCTGGCTAGTTTGAATGGTAATTACAATGTCAGACAAAGAGAAAAGAGGCTGTCTGAATGTATTTCACAGATAGTTCTCTGTTTGTCCACACAGGCTGACACACACAGATACTAGCGCTCCTGCACACACAGACTCTGTTCAGCATGCAGGCACATCTCCACCCAGGCATGATTATTTATGAAAATTGTTTTGATATAACATTTGCAACCTAAAATAATAGAAAATTGCTCACATGTTTCTTCGGTATGAAATTTTCTGGTTCAGGTCAGAACACGGAGAAGGTGGAGCAGCAGGGATGTCGGGATGTAGCTGTTTTCTGTTTTGTGTACTCGTTACTGTCAATTTCACTTCTGTTTATCATGCTATGTCCATGTTTATTACATACCGGTACACGGGTCGCATCTCAATTGTTCCAGAACTAACTTATTTAATATCCGCCTCGTTCTGGAGAAGCAGAAATAGATCAACAAGCTGTTTACCCACAGCCCAGTGGAGGAGGTGTCGTACTGCTACGTCCTTTCATTCACTTTAAACTGAACTTACTTGCGATTATTAATAGCCAGAATTGAAACAAACAAATAAATATAACAAAATCTAATCTCGTTTTAGTGAAGAGAGGGTTACTGAGTGTTTTCAACAAACTCCACTGACAAGATGCAGGCAACCCAAGCTGGCCTGTTACAGTTCTTACAGAGCCCCTGCAGTATTTCTGTAGACAGCGTGGCCTCAACATGATATTACATTTTTGATGAGGTGCACATCAGATACAGCTGCAGCAGAGTCAAGTGCATTTTTCTACAGCTGCTGTGTATTTTAGCCCCATTGCTATAACATTTCATAACTCTTAAGTAGAGTTGGATTTTTACCAATATTCTCTTGAAATGTCAGAATAATGAATTTCTGGACTGCTGTTGTGTAACATCGCTGTAGGAGTTAGTTTTGGCTTCTCGACTCTAAGACTCGGATTAGACCGGAGTGGAGACCTTTTCTAAAGATAGCACCGAAAAGTACCAAAATCCTTATTTACCAGCTGCAAGCACACACACGCGCACACACATATATACAGTGAAGTGGCCCTTGGGTGAGATCTCCCCTGATTGTTCTCTCCTTCCTGTAGACAAAGTGTAAGACTCGCCTGCGTACAAGAGTGTGAGAGGGTTAATGAACGAGGCTTATCCGCCGAGGGAAGGTTTTAGAGAGAAGAGGGCCGACTGTCTGTAAATCATCCATCAGCCTCTCCTCCAGCGAGCTGAGGCTTGAGCTCTGACAACGGAAGGTGTTTGGGGCTACAGCGGAGGGGGGGGGGGACATGATTTATCAGGGGAGGTGAGTGATTATACGCGAAGCCTTCCGTACGTGAGCGGGACGGGCAGAAACTAAAAAGATGATCCCGTATCGTTTCATGAAACATGCAAAGAATAGTCCATAGGTGCCTCGTGAGAAATGACCGCGAGACGACAGCATGAATAAATGAACCGTCGCTGTGTTTAAGTTTGAATGGAGAGAGAGAACGCTGCAAAGGGTTCAACTTCAAGAACGGACTGTTTCTTTTAAAATATATATGATACAGCCGACTGTTCTTGATGGCTCGTTGTCATTTTCTAGCCAATTACTATAATCATTGGTCTTCCAGCGTGTTACTCTGCTGTGTCACATTTGAAAAACATCTTGCTTGGAGAGAAATGACAAAATGTGGCACTTTTTCCTATTTTAATGGATAATTATCTGTCTCAGGTATTAGAGAGGGGGGAAATGATGAGCACCAAAATAGATCAGGGAAAGAGAATAGTCTCTGATCTTCTCCTGGCAGTGTAGTGGAATCAAATAATGAAACACTTAATGTTAAACCGTTGTGCTTTTCATGTGCAAATTCAGCTTCACACGTTGACAGTTCACTCTGACTCTGTGGATGATTGGTTTGGATCTTACTCATGTCATCTTTTTCATTAGATGTAAGTCATTATCTTTTGTTTTGTCCCAGTTCCCAAGACTGAAGGATTGGTACTTTGATGAGAGGGGGTAAAGGAGTTGACATCTGCTTTAGTAGGCTTAAATGATCTATTTTGAAGATCCAAACAGAGATAAATAAATACCAACAAACAATACAACAGACCAACTCACCTCTGTCGCAGCTTTATCAAGATTTCAGAGCTGGTTGATCGACGCCTCCGAGGCAGAGAGAGGGAGCGGCACGGAGGTGTTTCTTCCTGCAGACTTGTTTGTGTTTTAAGTGAATTTTCCTTTATAAAAATCAAGCCGTAGTTGTTTCCCTGCATTGTTGAATGGAACAGGAGCAGTATTGTATATTTTAGCTTTTACCCCTCCAGTACTAGACACAGCCTCAGGCGTCGGAGGCCCGCTGCACGCTGCAGGATTGTCCAAACCTCCTATTGATGTATTGCTCTCACCAACATACTGTATGTAATCACACTATACAATGTAAATCAATGCGAGAAATAGGGTTTTGTTTGAGTTGAGAGGCTCAGGGAGAATCAACATCTTTTCTTTTTGTTTTTTAGATTGAACTGTATATAGGCGCAGTGATGCCTTCATGGACTGTAGAGCCCACTTTTACTCTTTTGTCCTCGCATTGGCATCAACTCACAGATGCCCAGTTTCAACTGTAGGAACTTTGGGGTAATTTTACAGGGCTTGAGTCTCCATAGCAGGAGCAATCTCCCAGGACTTTTACGGGTGGGTAGTCAGATCAGCCCCCAAAAACCCCAGGTGGTGCTTGAGGTTTACTCAGTGCTGATTGGTTGTACTCAAAGCGGGATGTGACAACAAGAGATACGCAAAAATATGCAGCATTTTTAAAGAGAAGCATTAGTAGAAAGCATCTGCATTGTGCAGTAAAAGAAAAACTACAGCACAAGGATTACATGACGACTGAAACAGTTGCACATTGATTATGTTGCCTCAAGAGTCTTTTACTGGTTATACAGGAGAAGGTTGAGTGAGAGGACGTTCCTGTAAAGTTCCCACCTCCTAAATCTGACCAGGAACTCAGTGGAAACGTGTGAACATGTTGTCATGTATTCTCATATTTTCACTCGACTGTGGATCTCGTGATGAAGGACGTGATCAGAGCTGAGACTATTTGTCAAGGACTCATGAGCTCTGGATTTTGTCACATTGGAAGTTATGGGATATTCTCAGCATCGCTTGTCATCAATAATGCACATCTGTCTGATGTACTGATGATATAAAGTTCACCTCTCATTCCTCGTGTCGGTGAAGCTGCAGGAATCTCAAGTCCTACAGCAGCAGATAAAACTGAACCAGTCTTCATGGCTTCATGGTTCCAGTCAGCGGTAACGTTGTCCTGGCCTCCTGCTGTGACACGGTTCTCTGCTGCCTCACCTTCTGGGCAGCCGGAGAGCACCGAGACAAAAAGTGATATGAGAAGAAGTAGAGGGGGGTTAAGAACAAATGGAGTAAACAGTGTTAACAGACAGGTGTCTATTCCTCTCCTTTTTTGTCACCCTCCCCTCTCTCTCTCTCTCTCTCTCCATCTCTCACTTCCTCTCGACTCTGATGAAATTGCCGATGATTTATACCAAGCGTCGGCAGCAGGCGCAGCAGACTGTTGTTTTGTCCCCGTCAGAACGAAGCAGAGCCCGAGGTAGTCTGCTTATCAATCAATCCCCCTCTCTCTCTGTCTCTCTCTTCTCTTCCAAGCCCCTGGTATCAATATACAAAGCTTTACTAGATCACCACCTCTCCAAACCTATGTATGGCAAAAAGTGGTTGTCATGGAGATGGTACTGTATGGTTGCAGTTAGGACGACGAAGCCTCAAAGGTATCGACCTGTTGCTGGCAGGAATGTGCTTCTGTGCCGAGCAGCAGCAGTGTGTTACCGTGGTGTTTGTGGAGGTGCTGGAGTCGAACACCTGCGTGACGTATGTTTCCTCTCATTGTTGAACACACAGACGAGCTCTACACAAATACCTCTCTACTCCACTGATTCAGATGAACCGAACTGTGTTGATTATTTAAAGATTTACAAAGAAGAGCCACGCTTAGTTTCCCATGGTCTGCTCCAAACCCTTGACACGGCATTTACAGACAACAATCGACTTCATTGTCGCGTGATTACTCAAACCCTATTGTTAGTTTATGACGAGGTCTCGCTCCTTTGTTACTAATTTGTTGGGCTGCTCTGTCAGATCGAAGACAGCGGGGGCCGACGCCGGTGTCACTTGCTCTCAGCCACCAAAGTAAAAACTCTGCTCAGGATGAAAACAGCAGCAAGTGACCTGAACCACAAAAGGCAGTGAACCGCGCGGCTGTCGGCCGTGTTTTGAAGAAGAAATAGAAACCTTTCATTCTGTGGTGCACAAATAACTATGATCAGGTAGAATGTGGGGGGAAAAAAAAAAATCGATCATTAATTGTAACAGTAAGAAGTCTGTTGTTCCTGTCAATTCACATTCACGGTGGTCGACTGAGGAGATCACTGTTATTATTACAATTAAATGTGTGTAGCATTATATTTTATTATCCAAAACATCATGCGAATGTTATTTTCCTCCCAAGTTTTTTTCACCGTAGTCAATTCTTTACATATAGACAGTAAAGTGTTTCAGCTAACCCGAGCCTCTGGAAACCCAAATCCACCAAAGCCTCCTAACCATGTATTTTAGGGTCTTATGTACATATTATTAAACATGTAAAAATAATTAGAAAAAAGTTTCCATCCAAATTGAAAATATTTGTCTTTTAAGGTTTTGTACAGTAGGTTTGAATTGGGCGGAGTTATCTCTGGGATTTATCACGCAATAAATCCTACCCACTCATAAATCGCCACGTCAGTTCTCTCATCCAGCCCCCCAGTGGCGGCGAACAAAACCGTTCTGCTGCTAACGGTCACTCCTCCACTCCTCTAGTCCTCATAACCAGAGCCATGTCAACAGGAGTTGTGTGTGTGTGGCGATTAGCATTTAGCATTTATTAGCTTTCCAGCGCGACCTACCTTGTCTGTGTCTGTGTGTCACTCTGTCTGTCTGTGTGTGTGCCCACAACTCCTCACAACTCCTCTCTACATACAGCCGATACAGCCGGTTTTTTTTTTTTTTTTGGGGGGGGGGTGAGGGGAGGGAGGGAGGGTGTGTGTAAATTGGCGATTAGCTTTTAGCATTTATTAGCTTTCCAGTGCGACCTGCCTTGTCTCAGTGTGTGTGTCAGTCAGCCCCTCCTGGCGCTCACACAGACAGGAGTGACGGTTAAAAGCTTCTTTTTTTTCTGTGAGACTACGACCAAAGACGGTTATGATGCTCCAAAACGAAGCTGGTAGACTAGTTAGCTGCTAAACAGCATCAATCAATCGATGCACGTCCTCCGGTGAGGACTTTTTTTTTTTTTAACGGTCGCCATTGACGTGTTGCTATGACAATGGAGCTGTCAATCATAGCGTTATCTGCCACGCCCACACTGTCCTGACCAGTGGCCTCAATAGTGCCTCAATAGCAAAATGAGCTGTTTTTAAACAAGGTTTTCTAATAGTTATGAATAGTTATTGTCACTCAGACTTTTGTGGATGCTTAATGAGGCACTTGACTTTGATATAATATAAGCATTTTTACTATATATAGTCAGGTTTCCAAAGGCTTTAAGGAGTGGCGACACAGGTCTGTACTGAGACTGTTGCTGGTCTGTCACCTGAGTTAAATGATGCTGCGGAAAAACACGCTGTGGTCCGTCATCGAGGTGCAAAGAGTACATACTGAGCAAGATAGTTCTCTGTAGTTTACCTTAGTACTCGCAGTGCAGGACTCTGCTGTGAAGGAGACATGCAGCGGTGGTGTAGTTGTGACAAAAAAATAAAATAAGAAAAATTAAGGAGTGGCGGCTATAGAATTTAGGAATGACGGCCCGTCACTCCTAAATGAATGTAGAGGGAACACTGCAGTGTATATATATAAACATACAGTATATATAAACATTAGTTTGATTACATTATTAGTAATGATGCAGCAAATATGAATAAGGCTCTTAGTTATGACTTAAATTTGATGCATTCTACTGTAGTTCGTGTTGTGGTTCTTTAGACCGGGTCTTGGTCTTGACCAACTCCTAGGTCAAGGTTTCAGTCTTTTTACTTGGTCTAAAGTACTGTAATCTTAACCCCCTTGGTCTTGTTCTGGACCTGGTCTTGGTCTTGACTCGGTTAGGTGGTCTTTGTAGCTCAAACATACACCATGTCTGGACAGATAGGTGAAAAAAATGCCACAAACAGAATTACAGTCAAAGTTTTGAGAATTTATTTAACCTTATTTGCTATTTCTTTCTTTTATACAAGTCAAATTGGGTTATGTGCTGTTTTCCTGCTCCACATTAACCTGGAGGACACTTGGCGAGAGTCTGTTGTATTTACTTTCTTCACAATTCAATGAAAAATAATTTCCTCTTCACAGAACTTACTCAATATTAAGGAACTCATAACATGCACTTCAACAATATGCTACAAGTGTGTACTTTCCTACAGCAACAGAGCCTCTTCTCTAAAAGCAGATTAATTGGATAATAGCTTTTTTTCTTTCTTTTTTTCTCTCTTTTCCTGCTACTCCACTTGCTTGTCGTCAACAATTACCGGTTCTGGCAGAGTTGATTGTCCGTTGTGCTGTACCTCGTTAGGAGAGGACTGTGCTTTAAAACCTTCAATTTAGCTTCTTTTTTAATAACCTTTTCTAGGAGCACAGGTCTACTTGAGGCAAAAACTTCTAATTGAGCTGCAGTCTTCTCTTGTTGCTGCATTTTGCTCAGTGGTCTTCTGCTGTTGTTCATTTCATTTGTATTCCATCTTATTTAAGGCTGTTAAAGTTAAAGGTACAGTAGGGCAGGAGATCTTTTTTTCTGGAGAATTTTTTACTGAATTGCTTGAAATCCTCTTCACACCCCGATTGTAACCAGGTAATTTAATGCTTTTTCACAAAAATGAAAAAAAGTCAGTCACCTGTGGACCGGACAAGCCTGTAAAAACACCATCCAATCATTTTGAACGCCACGGAGGCGTGGCTTTGGAGAGAAGTCTGAGGAAAGTGGCTTCGGACTTTTGAATTTTTAAAA
This sequence comes from Trachurus japonicus, assembly GCF_045865225.1. Classification (NCBI taxonomy): domain Eukaryota; kingdom Metazoa; phylum Chordata; class Actinopteri; order Carangiformes; family Carangidae; genus Trachurus; species Trachurus japonicus. The sequence continues at coordinate 5,767,911 of NC_140909.1, forward strand.
TGTTTTTAAAATGTAGCCTGTTTCCAGCATCTCCTACCCTACTGTGCCTTTAAAACCTGATTTATGCTTCTGCAGTCTATGGTCTGTGTCCGTGTCGCCACTGGGTTTGTCACCCGTCGTCCATTGAAATACGGTAATGTCACGTAGTTGATGATTCTGGGTTCGACAGTGTCAGCGCTAATGAATACCAGACTATAACTATGTCCGAGTGTTTCCTGTGGCAGACTAACTCTCCATTCACTATGAAGCCGGCATTGTGATTTGTTTATCAAGGTTAAAGGGACAACGAGGAGTTTTGGAAAAGCGAAGCGTTTTCACACTACATTTATGAGCCTCCGCGCGCACCGTAAAATTATTTTGACCGGCGCAAGACGGACTCATGTTTTCATTCATCAATAATTAAAGTCAGAGGTTCAAAGAGGTTCACATACCGTCGTAGTTCCGACCATAAACGGCGATTCAGCTACGTTATTCTCATGACTCGTTGCGAAACTGAAAGTAAAGAAACGCTGGTCGGCTCGACCAGCATCTCCGCCACCACTAATAATAACAAAATAACAATAGAGACAGAATGATATATTTATCGAAAATGGGCCCATTAACAAGTGTGGGTAGCGGAGATTCATCCACATTAACGTGAGACTTTTTTATAACCGATTAGAAACTCCTCGTTGTCCCTTTAAGGTTTGCAGTCGTATTCATAGGCACTTATTTAATGCACTAATCAAAATATAGTGCTGATGTGAAGCCTTAAATTCGAATGGATTAACTGTAGGTACATAAAGTGCATCTTTCAGTACTACAGTAAAGAAGAAAATACAAGTAATATTAGTATATATAATATTTAATATTGTGATTATTCACACAGTAGTATTGCAATTAATCAAGCTATTTTTTTTCTTTTTTAATATAACGTAAGTCATAGGTATATAAAGAAAACAGTGTAATGAACCAATCAGTTTCATGTTGGATTCAACCAAAGTGTCAGAAGGCTTCAGATCTGGTCTGGTTCACTCGTCCTTAGTGTATTGTATATGCTGTAGTATATATATACAGTATATGTGTCAAAGCACCATGTCTTAGTCTTTATTAAACAATTTCTCTCTTCCTAATGTAATTTTAATGCATTTCACAACACATATGTGTGCGCACCATGCATATACTGTACGTATGCATGGTGGGAGTAACAATGTGTGGGCCCGGTGACAGCGGCCTCTCATGGGGGCTCATTAAATAGAAAGAGTGAGTGTCACAGCGAAATATCTCGCATACGATAGCATCTATCATACATGAAAGGGAACGTCTCTTTTATATGCCATAGAGAAAAATTGTGGTTCAAATATCAGGATTGTATTCTGGTCAGGTCCCCCGGCTTCAATTCCAGCAAAGTGCACAAGACAAGTGGTTTATATTAATCTTGTTTATCCAGAAAATAATTTTTTGCCAGGGTAAATAATATGCAGCTCCGGTGCTTTTTAGGGCCTGGAGATTGAAACCTCTGTATTGGATTTCTTGACTGGTTAGTTCTCAGTCACTCTCAGATGCTCAACCATAATGCGATCATTATGGGCTGTAGCCACAGTATGAGGTACATGTGATTAATCCCAATTAAAGAGAAAGTGTTCTGGCTGAATGAAAACCAGCTATAAAGACAGACATTTGCAGGTTTAAGGTCGATGTTTAAGAAAGTAAAATTTCACCATTCAACTTCTACAAAGGTTCACACTTCTCCTTGAACATCATTTTTTCAATGTTCATTGGATTTGACTCTTTTTTAAATTCATTTCTGTTCTATTCAGCCCTTTGATAACTTCTTTATATTGCCTCATGTTGTTAACTCGCTGTTGTTCGTTCCCTCACCCCTCACAAGGTAATCCACCCTCAAAGTTCACTGCAAACAAATGACAGTTTCATTTGAACAGGTGTTAAAGTTCATACTGAGTCAAAAGTCTTGAACAATCGATTTCATCATTGAAGTGTGTTCTCTTACATTTGCATGTTGTGACTTCTAATGCTTCTGAGATAAGAGGCTGAGGAGGAACGTGCTCCATTAGTCCTTGGTATTTAACTCATATTATTTTGTGTTATTATTAAGTGTTTAACATTTTTCATCTTGCATGTGTCTGGTCGCACAGTGAAGGAATAATGAAAAAAGGAAACAAACTGTATGAGCTGTAGAGAAGAAGCAGGAATGTAATGGAGGCATTTGAGAGGCCAAATTAAGTTGTGGCTCCCTCTCTGTGTGAAGTGTGATAAGTTTACTGTGTTCTTCTCTTTTTTTGTGATAATGAAAACGCTGTTTAATATGAATCTATTAAAGTTGCAATCACAAAAACAAGGAGCTCTGAGAAAAAGAAAAAAACGGCAGAATTACTCAGGGCATCCTGCTGCTGTGGTTTACTTAACCGAACGCAGGCAGAGTCTCTAACAACCTAATCTCTCCTCATTCGCGGCAGATCTATCTAGTGTAATATCTGCTCTGCCCAGCTGGCATCCTCCTCAAGTCTTTGTTTCTCCATTTGTTAACCATGTTTCTCCCTCAGACGGCTGTGCTAAAATACCGGGGAGGCTTTGCACAATTTTAAATAAATAAGTCACAGTCAAGCACGACTATAAATCTGGGAAAAACCCAGCCGCCGTGTGTATTCAAGATATTTTGCAGTGTGTTTCATCATTAACCTATCTGTATATGTAACACAACCACAAAGCTGTTTGGTGAACCTTATTTTTTATTTTACTTTGAAACCGGGGTGAAATCGTTCACACAGCACTCTGTCAGTATTCCCATCATGTTTACACTAAAGCGTCGTAGCAGACGACACCGATGCATGATGGGAGAAATGACTGAATTAAAGCTGCAGCTGTGGGAGTGACTTTCACACAGGTTAGCATCTTATTTAAATGTGTCACATGCGTTTTTGTGCTTTTAATTTAATTCTATTCAAACTGATGCAACATTAAGCACATTTCTAAAACCGCCTGTTGCAATGAAAACCCGTTTATTTCAGTTTATTGATTTGTTTTCAGTTTGGTGGGTTGTGACCTGCAGCCTGTAGGTCAGTGTGTGTTTTATCCAGAACACAAACGCATTCAGAAAAACTCATTTAAGCAGTTACTCACTTAGACAAAACTCTCATAACGTGTGTCCACAACACCAGCGTCTCTGCTGTGCCGTGGATAATGTCCATCAGTAATAATAATAATCATCATCATCATCCACCGGCCTGAAAAGTGGAAGGTTTTCCAACGTTTCACTAGAGTTAGTCACAGATTTTTGTTCTTTCCGAGCGAGAGAGAGAAACAGTCAATGTTTTATTGTCTGTTAAAGTTCAAAAATGTTTGTATTCCTGTGAATCATTTCAGATATTTCATTTCATTTCATTTTCGATTTATTTCATTCATGGTATGTACATTCTCACATAGTTGCACATATACATAGTGTACACATTTTCACCATGAATGAAAAGGAGCAGGATGAAGAAAACTCATAATACCTGCCCCTCTCTGTTGTTATAATTACATTGGCTTACTTCAACACCAATATTATACTCTATTTCAAAATATAAAAGATGATGAAACATAGTAATGACAAAAAAACAAACAAAATAACGGTAGACACCACTCGTCTATCTATCTTTTTCTCTTTCTCCTTCTTCTTTTTTGTAGATACTTATCTTTTCTTTCTTAAACTGAGACATACTTGTACAACTTTTCAATTCCTTGCTTTGTGAATGCCGTACTTTTACACCTGCAACAGAAATACACATTTGTTTTAAGCTTAACCTTGCAAATGTATGTTTAAAATCAAGCTTCAGTCTGTTTTTCCCCTTCCTCCAGTTTAAACAAGCTTTGTAAATGTTCTGGTAATGATATCAGCCAGAATAGGAATGAGCTGGTGCAGCTCAGTGCTTGTCTAGTTGGTAACCATTATTAAGACATTTCATTCAGTATGTATTACTTCATAGAGCAGTTTGACGGTTAAGACTTAATGTTTTAAGGTTCAAGTAAGAATCGGGTCTTATTTTGTTTAGAGTGTCCACAATAAAAGAAAGTCAATGCCATTTCATTCATTCATTCAAACCTTTTATTTTAGCTTAGAAAATCACTGAGATTTCCCTGCAATGAGATACGGAGAAAAGTACAAATCAAACAAGACAATACTCAGTAAAACAGTTGCACACTGAAGTGAAGTCTTAAAATGTCCAGGAGTAATGAGAGTGTCAGTCTTCAGTATGTTTTGAAGGTAAATCCATGCAGTCGTTGTGCAGACGCTAGAAGCAGATTTTCCAAGTTCAGAATAAACCTGAGAGTTGAATCTCCAAACAAGGATAAGTGCACAACCTTTGTGTGTGTTGGTCAGATGTGATGCTCTTCCTGTTTCCACTGAACGATCCATGAGACTGATGCGGTGTGTGTGTGTGTGTGTGTGTGTGATGGTCCGTGAAGGTGATAACAGTTTCCGTCTCGCTCCTAATTGGTAAATATGATAACTTCACCTCACATGTTTGTGTTGTTAGCGCTCCAGTGTTGTAACTGTGTGAGTGTAGCAGAGTGCTTTGATGTTCGGACCGGCCTGAGGCTTTGAGCGTCGATGCAGAATGTATTTTTGTTAAAGTGATATTGAGGTTATTTGATGTGCTGAGGTATTTTACACATAGGCAACACATCACCTGCAGGAGGTTCAGATTGGCATCCTCCCAGTTTGGAGAGAGGCAGCCAGGAGAACTGGCACCGAGGGTGAGCCATGTGCTGCTGCAGCCGTGAATGTGTGTTACTGTAGATACTTTTAGTAGCAGCTTGAGTTTGAATTTACACCATTTTATCCCTCTGTCCAGCAGCTCTTTCCTTTATAAATTTCATTTGTTTGTGTTCCTCTGTTGCGAACTAGCACGGCCTAGCAACACTGTGTGGTTCACTTGAATAATCATCAGGACATGACTGGAGAAGTTAACTTAGCTTATATGAATTACAAACTAGACAAGACTTACAGTATAAAATGTTCCTACAGCAAACTATTTTTTTTTCTTTTCTGCAAAATAAAGCCTCATTGTTTGGCTGTGACAGCTGACTAGCAGCCGTCTGTCACAGGAAAATATAATGACAATGCGATGGGACGGCAGCTGGTAGTGTTCAGAGGTGGGAAGAAAAGAAATATGATGAAAGAAATTAGAAGATGTCAGGGGTCAGAAAAAGAGAGAAAAAACACACAATAAGAAGAAGAGAGGAGAAATAAAGAGAGGTTAGGAGGTTAAAGGAATAGTTCACCAAAAAAATGAAATTCAGTCATTATTGACTCACCCTCATGCTGATGAATACTCCAGAGCAGTTTTTTATTCCTCAAAGTGCATCTGGAGACCTGGGAGGCCAGTTCGTAGTCCAACAAAAACTTTATATGAGAGTAATAGCGCCCAAAACAAAAATTTCCATAAAGCCACACAAAAACCTTGAAATATTCCTCCACACTGCTCGTCCACTGCAATCCAAGTGTCCTGAAGGGACATAGTCCAGAGTTTACCTGAAAAGACGTCCTTGAGGCAAGTCCGGTCACGTCTGCGTGCGGCACCAGGCAAATTAAATTCAATACAGGACTATTTAGGCTGAGAAATGTCCTAAATGACGTTGTTTTGAGTAAACTCTGGACTGTCTCCCTTCAGGACACTTGGATTGCAGTGGACGAGCAGTGTGGAGCAATATTAAATGGTTTTCGTGTAGTTTTATGGACATTTTTGTGTTGGGCGCTATTACTCTAATATAAAGTTTTCGTTGGACTACAAACTGTCCTCCCGGGTCTCCAGATACACTTTGAGAAATAAAAAACTACTCCGAAGTATTCATCAGCATGAGGGTGAGTCACTAATGACTGAATTTCATTTTTTGGTGAACTATTCTTTTAAAGCCTGAGTATGTAACTTATTTGGCTTTTTATTAGCAAAAATCAAATATTTCTTTCATAAATCCGTATTTCACTGAAGTGGAATCACAGCTGCATACAAATGAAAGCTTTCTGGTACCTTAGAATGAGTTGTTACAAGTCGTTACAAATACATAAGTGGGCGACGCACCGAACCGAGGCGGCCATGTTGCATCGCCATTTTTTACGTTGAGTGGCAGCGTGACCGTAGGTAACCATGGAAACTCACCGGAGCTGTGGGCTCGGGGAGAAAGTTTTCCAAAACTGTCACCACTGTGTAGTGTGAGGAAGGACGGAGGCACTGGTGTTGCATTCAGGTGCAGTCAGGCAGACGGCCGTCAGCAAACCAACTGGATGTCATTTTACTGGACGAGAGAAAGACGGTAAAACGTGGGTCAGGTAAACAATACGACATCGCCATGACAACATATTGTCAGACCACTTGTTTACATAGACGCTTGTTTATCCTGTTACATGCAGCGTCTGTTGTCTGTCTGACGTCTGCCCCATTTCACGTGAATGCAACATCAAGAATACGTTCAGATATGCAACCGCACCGCTAGATGGGGGTGATTACTTAAGGGTGTGCTTAAACGTCATTTGAGCACGACGGTGATGCGGTCAGGACCAAGGCGCTTGCGCCGAGGTCCGCAAGCATCACCGAAGTGCTCAAATTACGTTTAAGCACACCCTCGAGGGTAATATTGCGATTATACAACAATTACCAACAAAATAAAGCGTATAATTAAATAAATATTCATGTTGATGGACGTTTTGCTCTCAAAATGTAAAGTTTTTTGCGAGTGTGCTTCCCGTTTCCATGGAAATAAATGGGGTCTGACTAATAATTGAAACACAATCAGTCACGTCAGTAGACTCCTATGTGTAATGGAACCTGTTCACCTCTACAGCAAATAGTCCGAACCTTAGTAACGACCTAGCAACAGAAATGATTTTCTAGTCCCAGATGAGTGAACTCTGAGCTGACGTTCATGTTTTAACGCGGTCTCGGACTTTCCCGAACTAAATCAACACCGCACAAACTCGCCCAAGTTATAACAAAGATGCCGTTTTTTTCCTTTCACAGATGTAGCTTCTACAACCGCAAACTCTGCATGTAAATGAAGTTATAGCGCCGTGTCGCCGACACAGCTGATAGAGAAAGACAAACGATTACTCCAGATTATTTAAAAGCCCAAAGGCGCAAGCGAGAGAGAGGGAGAGAGAGAAACATACAGGTAATCACCTCCGTTTTATCCAATGAAATATTCAGCTGCAGGACATATTTTAAAAAAACATAGCCTATTCACCGCGATCACAACTCGTGTCTCTCCGACTTTGTAACGTTACACACAAGGGAGGGAGACAATCCTCTCGTCTGTAACGGGGAAGTTTACAATATATTAACAAAAAATAAAATAACATAATTGTTCTATAAATGTGACTTTGGCAGCTGTCAGGAACAACCTACAGGAGGTCAATGTAGTTTGAGATTTATTTTCACGAGTAATAAATGACGTTTTTCAAAATAAAAGGGGGAAAAGTCCATGTTGCCATGGAGATGTGTAAACAACATGACATGGCGAAGTAATATTTTCAGTGATAAGTCAGCCGTGCTGTAATGCTGATTTGAGCACGTTCTAAATGTCTTATTGACCAATCAGATTGCTTGGTCGGAACTACTTGTTGTATAATACATATTACTGTATACCTTTAAGAAAGAAGCAGAACCAGGGTGAAGTAAGTTCATTCAGCAGCGTCTTGGGTTTCTACCAGTGATCAGACCTAGACTGACTGCAGGGTCCTGTTTCTATACAGCCATTGATTGAGAGTGTGTATTTGTGCTTGTGTGTGTGTGTGTGTGTGTGTGCATGTATGTGTGTGTGTCCCTGTGGGTCGTAGCTAATCATCAAACACTGGTGTGGGCCAGAGTTTGCTCATGATAGTCTGCCAGCCGATGTTCATTAAACATTTGGCACACGGCTAACTGTCTGGACGCTGGGCGGCCCTTGCCAGCGTGCATGCATGCATGTGTGTGTGTATATGTGTGTGTACTGTGTGTGTAGCGTGTGTTTATATATAGACTGTTTATTAACAAGACTTAAAATCTGGCTTAAAATCCATCGCCACCTTTTGCAGCCTGATGCTTTTTGATACTCTCTGCGAGGGAGACACTGTTTGGAAGGTGCTCAAGAAGTATTCGTAATCGATCCCTGAGCTTCAGAGCGCCTTCTTTCTCTCTAATGAATTTACACTCGGTTCCTACCTCAAGTATCATCAGATGAAAAAGACACATTCAGCCGTGTTCATTAGCCCGGTCCACTTTTCACTTCCAAGTCTGACATCCTCTGCCTTTTCCACCCCGCTCCACTCAGCCCACTTCTCCACTAACATCTCTCACTACAAAGGGGAGTCGGGCCGAGGTCAATGGGGACGGTGCAACAGACGCAGCACTTGACACACCGCATCCACAACAAGTGCACATTTTATGACAAACAATTAATCCTTCTCTCTCTCTGATGTTACCACACAGTCCACCTCTGGTTCTCTCACAGCATTATACAGCTTCCTGTGTTGTGTTGTGTTGTGTTGTGTTGTGTTGTGTTGTGTTGTGTTGTGTTGTGTTGTGTTGTGTTGTGTTGTGTTGTGTTGTGTTGTGTTGTGTTGTGTTGTGTTGTGTCAGTAATGTGAGCCTCAGCGCTATTGTTGTTCATTACAGCATTGACATGTTTCATGTTTTTTTTTTCTTCTTCTTATTGGTACATGAATGCATCAGCACTTTGTCCCTGTCACTCTCTGTCTCCTACTCTCTCTCACACACACACACACACACACACACACACACACACAATCTGTCTTTCTCTCTCGCTCACACACACAGCTTTCCCTCCATCCAGTTCCTATTCCCATGTTGACAGAGATGACAGTTGAAACCACTCCCTAACTGGTTGGCCGTCAAGCACCATTTTGCCCCTGTCATTCAAATGTCTTCACCTGACTCTGTCTATGTCAACCCATCTCAAATCATTACCTCAGGGTCACAGCTGTTCCATTTCAATTCCACCATGTCTGTGCGCTTTTCTCAACATAAGAAAAAAGAAAAAGAACAAAAAAAACCTGAACTTACAGTGACTGAGAAGAAGAAGAAATGATCTGTTCTCCTCCAAAAGAGAAAATTACAGGAAAATTTAGAGAAAGAGTTTTAAGAAGATTCTTTTTTTTTATTTCACAAAAAAATGTAATTATCCTCATTAAGAATCAGATGGTGAAAAGAGGAGAGAGGAGACATTTCACAGCTCTCTGTCTCCTTGTTTTTTGTCAGTGAACATTTTACTTTAACCCTTTACTGACACCACTGACGAGCTGTGTCAGCTCTGTGCAAGATATCTGGAAAAAACAAAAAACAAATATATATCTTTTTTATGTGTTTTGACCTTTTCATTCACACGAAAACTCCGTCATGCATTCGGTAACTTAAAAACTCCGCCCAAAGTGGAGATTTGGGAAAACTCCAGTTTCATGTTTGTGGGGAAAACTGAGCATTATGTTTCCGATTGTCACAGGAATTGACTTTGTTTTTTCCAGGATTCTGATTGGCTAGCATGGCTGTATGCCTCCCGTTACAGTGCCCTCTATAGGTCATGATAACACTTGATGTGTGTAGATGAAGATCTTAATTAAAACGATCTGGTATGTATAATGTTATTATTGGTAACCGAGGGGGAAATATTTGTTTTTTTTATAAATCCATGGATATGTGTGAACATGTTCGGAGTCTTCGGCTTCTCAGTCATCGTTTATTGCTCTAGTTAAAACAGTAACACTTCAGATACTGTAGGAAGTCCAACCTGGTCAAATCAGTGTATGAAATCAGGGTTCCAGCGCGTCCTAGAAAACCAGTTTTCCAGTCATGAAAAACACATTGGAAAAACTTAAGTTGTCATCACCTACTAGAGCTCTATTTGAGTTTTTCAGACGCCACCAAGGATTTCTTTTCCAAAGGAAAACCTGTGACTTTGAGTGTTTTCAGTATTGGACTATTGTCTCCTCTGCTGAGTGACAGATAGAGGAGCAGCACAAGGCTGGAGTGGACGATGACTAAACCTGAAAACTATTCCGCCAGAAGGTATTTTGCTTCTTGCCACAAGGGCAGAGTCGTCTTTGAACGATCCAAAAGAGAGATGAGAAAGAAAGGTCTGGTTCTTTTTGCGGATGCTTGCATGAATATTACTGCACACAAGAGAAACAGTATCAGTTTTTATCCATTCATGACCAGTTAGTTGCGACAGGACGGGCACTCTACCACTCCAGTGAGCGAACAATGTTAGCACAGTGGTGAGGAGACAAAGGCCTGCAGCACTGGCCTCGTGTGGAGAGATGTTTTGTGTTGGTTTGTCGGCGAAGTACTTTTCACTGAATGACGGTTTTATGCTAAACTTAGCGGCTGTTTGGTCTTCCAATGTCTCAGAGAATGTCTCAGTCTGAAGAGATTTAAATAGCTTCAATACAGCTGACGTTATTTTATATGAGACGTTCCACACTGATGTTGGCGTCGCAGTTCAAGCTCCAAAATCCTGATGCGTTAACGTTCAAATTCAGGCACTGATATCGTTTCAGTTTCACATGACTTTTTCTGCTTTTACTGAGAAAGGACAAAGGAAAACACAACTGGCTTTGACTTGTGATCTTTGGATCTTTGCTCCTTCAAAGTCCATTGTACCAACAATGACAAGTCTGAAGTGCAGTGTTGTACTTAGTATGAATAAATGAATCTCACGGTGGCCATGATAACAAAGATGGTGGTATGTTAGGTTAGAAATACACCTTAAAGGTATGATAATAAATGTATTTCTTGGAAAATGTTCACTTTTTATATTGTCTTTTTTTTTCTTTCTAAGAAACTAACCTGACATTTTTCTGGCACATAAAAGGTGTTATTGAATATTCAATGTCATACATCCTTAAGGCTATAAGTACAAGAAAATATCTTTTCTTTGTGAGGACCATCATCTTGATATCACTTTTTTATTTTTTTTACCGTATTTCACCACCTGTAAAAAGACAAGTGATAAACCAGCTTTCTTCTCTGAACTCTAAAACCCTGTCAGGACTCGCTGCTCGACTGGATCACAGAGAAATGGAAACATGTTGTTGTTGTTTTTCATATATGGGGTTAAATAAATGGAGCCATTGCTTTTAAACGTAGGTAAAAGAAGGAAAAGGGGACTGAAGGAGACTCAGAGTGATAAATAAGAGATGACAGGAAGGAAGAGGAGAGGGGGAGAAAATAATGTAACAGGGCCAATCACGCCCCAGTGGTTCTACTAATCATGCAAACAAGGTCACTGTCCGCCAGAGCCAAACTGGCAAGAACCACGCATACATTTGAGGCATTGCTCTCTCACTCTTTCTCTCTCTCTCTCTCCCTTGTGCAGTGTCTTTCTCCTTCTGATTCTGTCACTCTGTTAATCAGTCGGACATTCAGCAGGCAGCTGCCCACACACACACACACACACACACACACACACAGGCTCACAGGAGCACCAGAGTTACCAATGGCTGTACACTACATAACATTACATTACATTAAATTACACTGCATTGTTTATTTGAACCCTTATGAAATTATATTTAAATTATATTATATACATGAAATTTCTTTATTTGGATAAACCCCTTGATTCATCATCTCGTTTTCGAGGGGGTCCAGACAAACAGTATAAACGAACATGCAAACATGTACTCAACAATACAAAGAAAAAATAAGTAAATAAATGAAATAACATAAGATTCAATTAAATTAAAAAAATATATACAGTGTATATATACAGTACAACAACAAAAGGACAGACCACAGACAGTTAAAGGGAAACTATACAAGTCTGGTCTCTTTTCCCCTGTTTTGCTAACCCTCCTCCTGGCCATGTGCATTTGTTTACAACAAAACCAGCGAAAAATCAGTACATGGAGCAGTGGATAACACTACATAACATATATGATGTTAGGACGTGTATATTTGTGTAGTCTTAATTGTCATAAACAAAAGATTACGGTTTATGGAGCGCGTTTGTGTCGCAGTGCCACAGAGACGAGAGCTGGGACACCGGGGCGGTGACCAAGTACTACACTGATGTTACAAGGTTGGTTTTCAGCCATGAGACGCCAGGTGGCAGAGAGCCTCCGTTCCCCACTGTAACAAGTCACAAGTCATGTAGTTAACTATCACAATTACTCCAGAGCTTTTTAATTAAGGTGAAAATGTAGCAGAGCCACAGGAAAAATCCTGCTTCGTTCCTCTTTAACACAATGACGACAATAGAAAAATACAACCGTAAGAATGCTGCAATGGCCAACACTGAGACTGAGACAACAGCAAATAATGAATACTATCAATTCATCGAAAAACCAAGAGAAGAACTAGATCTGAGATTAGCAGGAACAGTACTGTAGGTTATTCCAGTCTGCTGGTATTTTAAACATAAAAGATCTTCTGCCAAATGATTTATTGACATTAGGAACAAGGAACAAAAAAAAGAGAGCTGGGAAGAATGTCTGATATGATAAATTGATGTACACGGTATATACCCAGGGGGCAAAGCAAAAAAACGGACACGGAGCGTTGTAAAAGGTTTGACACCAGAAATGATATCTAGGAACTTGAAGGATTAAAACCTGGGTGGACAACCCGGTCAACTAGCTGCTGGAAAGCTACAGGGGGCCAAAACCCCTTTCTTGGGTCATTTTGCTGGCGAAGTGATGTAAATGCAAATATTTAGGTACTACAATGGCATAAATAGTCATACAACTATAAAATTTGGCAGAGAGTATCTTGACACATAGGGAGAGGCATGAAAAAAAGATTCTGGGGTTTGTTGCAACTCGATTTTAAGATATCACCCTCAACATCCCAAAAAAGACCAAAAAAAGTACTGTTCGCCTGACAAATTCTCATGAAAATTATTATTTTTCAGCACTTTATGGAGAATATCTATGCCTAACATGTATATAGAAAATTTCCTTAATTCATAAGCTTCCATTTGAGTCCAAGATAGCCTTTCTATCTCAAAAGCCCCACTTGCTGTAGCCAACGGTCTTCTCTATCTATCTGTTCACTTTGGGGAGACCAGAAATAGAATGGTTTCTGATCATGCTAGTTAACATGTAGTTTTTCACAATAGGTGTTGCATTGTTTGGAGACAGCCTGTAGCTTTCCAGTAGCTAGTAGAAAGGCTATCTTGGACTCAAATGGAAGCTTATGAATTAAGGGAATTTTCTATATACATGTTAAGCATAGATATTTTATATAAATAATAATTTTCATGAGAATTTGTCAGGCGAACAGTACTTTTTTTGGTCTTTTTTGGGATGTTGAGGGTGATATCTTAAAATCGAGTTGCAACAAACCCCAGAATCTTTTTTTCATGCCTCCCCCTATGTGTCAAGATACTCTCTGCCAAATTTTATAGTTGTATGACTATTTATGCCATTGTAGTACCTAAATATTTGTATTTACATCATTTCGCCAGCAAAATGACCCAAGAAAGGGGTTTTGGCCCCCTGTAGCTTTCCAGCAGCTAGTTGACCGGGTTGTCCACCCAGGTTTTAATCCTTGAAGTACCTAGATATCATTTCTGGTGTCAAACCTTTTACAACGCTCCGTGTCCGTTTTTCAAAAAACTGGGATTTTGCCCCCTGGGTAATAAGATTCTGCTGTAGATAAGGTGGATAATTAAAGTAAATAGATTTGTATATTAGTTGCAACCAGTGCAGTCACTCTGTTAATCAGTCGGACATTCAGCAGGCAGCTGCCCAAACACACACACACACACACACACAGGCTCACAGGAGCACCAGAGTTACCAATGGCTGTATATTACATTGTTACATTACATTACATACACTGCATTGTTTATCTGAACCCTTATTTTATTAGCAGTGTGAAAAAACAAGAACTAGCACTTCACCTGGTTCCAGTTGTTGCAAATATAAATAATTAGCTGTTTAATATTTCATGTCATTGTCAGTAAACATCTTTAAGTTATTTATTGTTGTTTAGATACAAGAAGCTACACATATATGAGACCTTTGGGTATTTCTCACTTTAGTTTTGAGGCAAACAAATCAAGAATCTCCAGTAATCAGCACATTCATTGATACTGGTGCAGCCCCTGTTTTACTTTTCACATCTTTGACTCTTTAGTCCTTTTTTTTCCTCTTTTTTATGACTGTTAAACAAGTTGTGTGGGCAAAAAACGAAAGAGTAGTCTTCATTTATTACTCATTTATTAAAAGCAGCTTTCATTTCAATCAGGCAGAGAAACTGCAGACCGACTCAGGATTTGCATATTATTCATAACACACAGCGAAAATGCATGTTCTACTCGCGGCTGTAATGATAAATGATATAAAACACCTGCTGTTTCAGTTTCATTTTCTCAAGCATGTTTGTAATCATCAAATCCTCTCTCTCCTTCCTGCACTCACACACACACACTGACACTGACAACACACAGACACACACACACACAGTTACAGCTCTCTTGACAGAGAATCTCATGTTTCCCTGCTTCCCTTTAATTGGCCACATTGTGGAGGAAAGGCAACGATGCAGTTTTTAAGTGTTAGTCGACATTTTTATGTAAAGTCCAGTAGAAAGTACAAGAGAGTGAAGACCCTGAAGGCTCAGCCATCACGTCAGGGCATCACTGTCTTTTTCATGTCAGAGGCCACTGCCCACAAAGACTCGACTCGGAGTATATTTCCCTGTTGGTAATTAATTAGCACAGTTTGAGCTCCGAGGAACTGGTAGAAAGAGTTTCATAAAGGTTATAAATGAAGCCGTTGCTGCTGTTTTCCCTCTGTTTGCTTTGATCCGCTGTGGAAGAAATGTTATTTTTCACCTTTCAGTCGTTCTCTTTCTCATCAGTTCTCTATTGGGTTTGCATCATTCCCTCATTCAGGATGTTGCAACAGGGTGATAAGAGATGTTTATCGTTAGGAAATGTCTCCATGATGTCATCAGAAAGCGTCGCATAATGTTATTACATCTGTTGGCTACTTCCTGAAAAGTAATTAAAGGATAGTTTACTCACAGAGCTGCAGGTGTCGGTTAAACCACGAGTATGTGTGTGTGAGAGATACTGTGGTATATTATCCTCAATATAGGTGAGTTCAGGTTAATTTAAATCTGAAGGACGATAGGAACTTCATTTGTGATGAGTGACAGTTTATATTTAAATAGAATAAATATAGATAAATGCAGATGTTACAAGAGAGAAAGGCGCATACAGTACATTTACAGCAAATATAAAGATGTTTGGATTAGGTGTCTAGTAGTCTAATAGATGGGGTAATGAGTAATTCTTGTGGAATGTACCCTGAGAAATGTGTTTCTTGTCATTTACCCTTTTTCTGTGGGTCACGGTTTTTGGGGATGCTTGATACCTTATCTATGTTTAAGTTAGCCTGAGGTTAAATGTCAGAAGGAATAGGTTAGATTCTGTCTTTAGATCCTGTCTTTGTCTGACCATCTTGGTCAAGACTACAGTACATCCTTCTGTTGGAGAAGGTGGAGTTTTAGAATGAGAAAACGTATATAAGGTTAGAGCTTTGGAGAGAGAGATCTCATATTGGCACCAGAGTTGCTCCACGATTCGACATTCTTTTGACACCTTTTTGTATGCAAGAAAAGACGTGTCGGCGGCGATCACTTCTTTTCATCAACACATCAATACACCACAATACCAAATGGAAATGTGAGTTGTTTCAGCTCCTCTCACAGTTACCTCTGCACCACCGTCACCGTGACAGGCTGTGCACTGGTAACCGCAATTTTGTGATTTCTCAAGGAGGATTAGATCCAGCCTGGGTCCTGTCATGGTCAACACCCTGATGACAAACTACATAAATGTGAAGAATCATCCATCACACACAAACACACACTGACCAATATTGTCCCAATGCCCTGCAGGCAGAAGCTTTGTATGTGTTTATGGCCTTAAGTGCTGTTGACAGGTGAAAATAAATCCCACTCTCCCTCTCTCCTTCCCTGTGCCCTTTCTGCTTTTTTTCCCCCAACTTCTCTCTCTTTTCCCAGCCCAGTCGTCTGTTTCATCATTCATACAACCCTACTTTCCCTTTTTTCAGTTGTTCATTTTATCCTCATTGTGTGTGTGTGTGTGTGTGTGTGTGTTCTTGCATTCAGCATTGTCACGTATCCATCCCGGCTGTACATGCTGAATTCCTCCCTGATGCCCTCCTGTCACCGCTCACAGCCAGATGATAAATGAAAGGAAATTTGCAAGAAATCAACATTCCCCGGCTAAAGTATCCACTAATTTAATAAAACATTAATATCAGGCATAATTAAAATTTGCTGCTATGATTTTTATTAAAGTTAAACTTAACTCAACTCGTTATTTTGATATAAAACAACCCTACAGCCTTTTTCTTTTCTTTTTTTTTTTTTTTGGTACCTCCCATCTTCCCATTCACAGTCCACTGGGCAGATGATGAAGACCTTATGTTCTGCTTCTTGTTACCACTACATACAAATGTCAGAGCCTCTGTCACAAAGGCGCTTTGTCCGGTTGCCACTGAAATACCTCCTGTGTGACAGAAAGATGGGGTGAGGGAGGAGGAGGAGGAGGAGGAGCGGTAACAAGGGAGATGTCAGAATTCGTCTCAATCCTCAGATATAAAACGCCACCAGCTTGTATTTTTTTGAAAGGTGGAGTCACTGTGAGAATTTCATTGCATGGTTTCACTATGTATATGATAATAAACATCTTGAATCAGAGGAGGAGATGTTTGCATGATGTGTGTTAGCATGTCTGTGTCCTCCAGCTATTTCTCTAAAAATCGACATATGTTGAGGCGTTTTCAAACAGGTCGTCTAATCATCAGGTTACAATAAGATCCAGGTCGTTGGTTGTTAAGGATTTGTGAGCTGGAGCTGCATGTGCACAAGGTGTCTTGTTCCTGTTGCTATGGTGAGCAGGAAAATTGATGTACAGTATATACCAGAAAGTATAGTGAAGGGTTGAATGTCTTCAAAAATTAACACATCAACATTCACACACACATGTGCAATTAAGTGGCATTAGTCATGCTGATATAGAAAAAAAGAAGTAATTCTGTTTTTTCTTTCTCTGTAGCTTCTGTGTTTTATTCACATCAGCAGCTGTGAACATGCTGAGTAGAAAAAACATGAGCTCCTGAAAGATCATCTCACTCTTTCTTCTCCTCCACCTACCTTCAGCAACGAAGCCTCAGTATAGTCACCATGGAGCACCACAAAGCACGAGTTGTCTGTGTTTATTTCAACATTTCTGCTCCAGGTGCATCTGACTGTAAAGCCGTGTGTGCTTCTGTATTCATGTATGCACTTGTGTGTGTGTGTGCACCTGAGCCGAGTATTCAGGTGAGACCTTGGTGATTACAGCCAGGTTCAATTCAGAAATATCTTTCATGAGCAAGGAAGAAAGGAAGGG
Source organism: Trachurus japonicus (assembly GCF_045865225.1). Classification (NCBI taxonomy): domain Eukaryota; kingdom Metazoa; phylum Chordata; class Actinopteri; order Carangiformes; family Carangidae; genus Trachurus; species Trachurus japonicus. The sequence continues at coordinate 5,785,314 of NC_140909.1, forward strand.
GAAAAAAAGAAAGAAATGTCATTTGTAAAGCTTCCAATGTCATATTCAGGATGTGATGAGGACATATTATCAGTGCTGAAATCATTTCAAATTCCTCTGTCATTTTATTGTAACTAAAAAGTTATTCATACTTAATGAAGTTTGGAAATTAGCATCACCCTTAAATATCTAAAGGCACTTCACAGAGTAAGATCAGCTCAACTTAAAGCAGAAGTAAGTGATATATTTGTGTTAATATAAGTCTTAAATAGTTATATCTTCCGACAGCAATCACTTACGTAGAGTGTTTGGTCTGAAACACGGGTCTGTCAGTCACTCTGCTCTGCTCTGAGCCGAGGAGAAAACATTTCTCGTATCCTACAGTTTTTATCCAATGAGGAGAGAGAACGACATGCAGGGCTGTGTGTGCAGCCAAGGGATTCGCCTGAATGTGGTGACGTAGGGACGAGGACTGTTATGGTGCGTTCAAGGAAACTCGTAACTCGTGTTTTTCCGACCTGTGAAGTCGTACCAGTTCGATCTGGTACTAGTTCGCGGGTCAGAAGTTACGAGTGGCCGTTATAGTGACTTTCACAGGTAAAACAGGTCGGAAAAACATGAGTGGGTTGCCTGGAACGCTACAAAGTCGTAAGTTGTGACTTGAAGCTGTAATTTACGGTTTCAAAAGCCTGCCTGGAACGCAGCATTAGCCAAAACGACCGGATCGCTTACTTCTGCTTTAAAGCCTTTACTGTACAAAGTACTTTAATTTTGTGTTGATTTTGGCGACTTCTGTGGACAAAAGCGGTAGTGTTTTGCCGGAATGAAGACTGCATTTCCCATGAGCTCTAGCGCGTATTGTCATAAAGACGCTTATCTGGTTCGCGCATCAGGGCTCCAGACTAACTTTTTTGTGAGCAATTTTAGGCAAAATACTCTAGAAATGTATTTGAAGAAATTTGTTCAGAAATGGCCGTTTGTCCTGTTTGTTGCGCCTCCTTCCACGAGTTTCCATGAGTTTCCGCCTTGTTTACCTGAGTAAGGAAAACAAATTTGATTGGTCGTTATCGAGCGGGCAGGATATTCAATGTTTGGGGCAGAACTGAGCTCAGTGTGTGTGTATGTGTGTGTGTGTGTGCAAGTGTGTTTAGCTAGCGTAGCTAACTGTTAGCTAGTGGACTTGCTACGTTATAGCTTGCTAACTTAGCTAGCGAGGCTAAGTGATGGAGCGCAGGGATCTGGAGGAGAGTGGAGTAGGGACGGAGGAGAGTTTTGAAGGATCCTGATATCATTGGCTGATGGATCGTGCGCAACGTGACGCATAATTTGTGCGCCTGTGTTATCCAATACGGAAAAAAACTACCCAACTTTCATCCCGGATTTACTCGAAAATAGAATTTTGCACAAAGTTTGGGCTACATCGTCTGATAGATGAGTTATTACACTTAAAGACCTATAGTGGGCTCAAATTCAATTTTCTTTTCTGAATACCTTTAAAATACTTTAGACCAGCCTCTAGCAGGACAGCGGAGCAGGCTGATGTTTTCTTTTTGGTCTTCAGCCCTCCTGCGCGTGCCGTTTCCTATTTGAGTGTTGTAAATGGTTTTGTTCGTGGTCCGACCCGACCACTGCCTCCCGGTTTCACTATTTAGAAATAGCTTATCTTCACAACAATGGGCTCATTTGCTGTTGCAGGTCACAGAAACCAGAGACTTTTGCATATCCAGTTAAAAGTTCCCTGTAGGGGCTTTTAGAGCGATGGTCAGGCGTTGTAATGTTATTAATAATATAATGTGTGAGTGTTAGTGTCACATCTGGATGGTGCAGCTGCAGAGCCAGAGCTACCTGCAGGATGAGGACAGGCAGAGAGAGGAGGAGACCAAACTAGGCGAGAGGGGCAACTCAAAGTTAATGACATGCAGCAGGGTGTTAGAAATGCATGGGGAGGGTGAGAGAGAGAGAGAAGTGCTCAGTGCATCATGGGAGTTCCCCCCCAGCAGCTACGGCCTATAGCAGCATTACTGAGGGATGGTTCAGGGCTCATCAGAGGCAGCTCTAACTATAAGTTTTTATCAAAGAGGAAGGTTTTAAACCTCATCTTAAATGTAGAGAGAGAGTGTGCTGGCTCCATCGGAGACGGGCTGACAGCTCAAGTCTCTGCTGCTGCTTCTACCCCGGCAACCACAGAGAGAGACAGTCTAAGATACAATGGAGTCTGATGTCTTTTGTTTGTAAGGAGGTAATTTTAAAATTATATTCTGGATTTTAAAGTGCAGAGAGGTTCACACAGGAGAAATACGATCTCTACTTCTAGTTCTTATCTGTATTCATTCTGCAGGAACTGGAGCTTTTCTTACAGTTACTGCAGTTTATTGTATGTACATGCATTGGCACATGACTGCACAGGAAAAATAATGCATATATGTATAATGCATGCAAGCATCAAACTGCTAAGTCTGATACATATGAGTAACTCCAGTATTTTTCTGTGCAGCATTGAACAGGAAGCAAACTTTTAGCTCTTTAGTAAAGTAGCCCCTTCAGATCCTTAGCCCACACTTCAACTGTGTCCAACTGTGTTTCCCTTAATTGCAACTTCCTGTGTCCCGCTGCAAAATGGTCCACTACCAAATAAGTGTTAATCAGTTACTAATTAAAACAATAGTTGTTATATATTCAACCAATCACCAGAGAAAACAGAAAAAGAACTCTGGCAAAAATTAAGATTTTTTCACACTTTCGAACACTTTGCATTCAAGTGCCTGTGAATATTTGGCATCATAATTAGCACAATTATTAACTCAACTAAAATGAGATTTCTGTTCAGCAGCTAATACATTTGATTATTTTTGCAAACCTGCACTAAACTAACTGTATGTGTACGCTGTAGTACACCGGTGTAATACCAGAGGATCTCAGCAGTTATGTGAGCTGGTTCTCCTGTTATCTTCCTTCTGGGTTTAGAGATGTCTGATTATGTCCAGACTTGAGCAATTCCAATAACAATGTAAGCTCGGCTTCCTCGGCCAAGTGGTTTGGCGGATACAAAATCAAAGTGCAAACAAGATGTGATTTGTGCATGCACAGAGCTACAGCACAGCGTCACTGGAGTGGAGTAGTCATGTGTGAACTCTTGAACTGTCGTGTCGTCTCTTATATTAACTCTTTACTGTACCTCTTTACTATTGTTCAGTGTAATTGCATGAGTGGGAGGCAGCACTGATTGCATGGATCTTACTGTCAGAAGGTCAGTTTTCTGGATGACTGGTGTCTGTTTGTGTCAGAGGATGGACTGATGCCATTAAGAAAAAAAAGAATAGACTATAGTATATTCACAGGTTTGCAGTCAATGGTGTAACTTCTCTGGCTCATTTGGTTGGAGAGGAGGATGAGAACAAAGTCTTGATGAGTTCATTATCTCAGCTGAATGAACATGTGATTTACCCCACAATTAAATGTGTTGATGAGTACGACTGCATGATCGTTTCTGTCACAGCAAGGTGAAAAACTCTACGATTTATCGCTGATCCTGACAAACAGTCATTTTAAATCTCACTGTAGAGAGAAAAAAAAACCCACATCTGGATACAAAGAAGAATTATTTATTAAAACAAACCAGGGTAATTTATTTTTTTATTAGTCTCATTTGCTCCCATTAGATCTTGTGTTGGCACCTGTTGCTTGTTAGGACTTATGGAAGACTTACTTACTCTGGCTCTCTCTCCCTTTCTAAAAGCTGACTTGTATCCAGTCCATCTGCAGTTTTGCATAATTTGCTTTTACTCTGTTGTTCCATTTGCTAAATGTGGCACCAATTTAACAGAAGCTAAACTCTCAGACTCGCCTGGTGTTTCAGCCATAATCACACCACAGCGCCCCACCGCCGTGCACCAGTGGCACCAGTCATTATTTGTTGGTGCCTTTACTTATGCAAAACAGATTCCTCGCCATGCTGATATACGTGCATCTTTCCAGTGGGTGTATTTTCTATTTTTTTTGTGTTTAAATATGTTTTTCGCTGAATTTTAAGTGACCTCCCTGACTGGACTTATTCCTCTCTGCTGAAACATAATGAGGCAGCCACAGTGGAAGAGTAACTGTCATTTAACTAAGTTTCCAGACACACATGTGCCTACACAGCCCTGCTCTCGCCCCCCCATGTTTTATATTTCTCCTCTGATCAATGCTGCCGACAGACAACAGCACCAAAGCGTTCCTGATTGTTCCCAGACAGAGGGTGTTACACGCTGTCATGGTGCTTTGTCTTCTTTTTTTTCCTTCTTCTTCTTTTCTGAAGTTATTTACTTGTTTGTTTCCCCCCTCGATTTCTTCTTTGTTCCTGTGTGTGTTTGCTGATTGGTGTTGTGATAATTACAAGTAGGATTTTGCCGCAGGCGATCCTGTGTGCCCCGATGCCTCACACTGAGCCATTGTTCTTTCATTAGCTAATTAAAGAAAACAAACACACATCTAGACGTTATTCCGTGCATCTGACTGCGCTAAATAAACGGCACCGCTGTGGCAGGTTTATAATGCAGCTGCGCGTCTGTCGCCGACGCCGTTCACATCTACCTAGATCAAAGAATACTTTAAGGCAGCCATTTAGCGCCGTTCGATTCCCACCTGAACCTACTTACAGCATGTACAAATCCAAAACAGTGTGATGCTGGTTTAATGCAGTTTAGCAGCGCCTCGGCTCCATTTACACCAGCTGAAAGAAACTTTTCCAATTGCGTTAAAAAAATGGCAGACTGAGTGCAGTATTCAGTTTCAACCACACAGAGTTGGAAACATTTTGATGTTGTTTTTGTTGCAGGTACAGGGGGAAAAAAGGCAGTAATTCCATCTCCGACTGAGAGAGTCAGACAGACACATCTAATGTTACCAGGACAGATGTTATTGTGCATATTGTGACAGCTTAAGTGCAACTTCTTTAGAAATTCATTATAATGTCCAGAGTCTGACTGGTCTTGGTCCTCTGCTGAGCCAAAAATCCAGGGCAGCAGAGCTTTTATTTATGAACAAGTGATGGTCAACACTTCTGTACTTTCCACCGAGGTGACAGGATTGGCAGATACAAGGGACAGAGAGATTGAGAGAGAGAGAGAGAGAGAGAGAGAGAGAGAGAGAGATGTCCACATTATTAGCAGCTTTAAAAAAAGAAAAAAAAAGAAGGTATAACTGCCATGTCAGACTTTTCTGATACAGAAATGTCTGCATCGATTCAGCTGTGTGATTCCCTCGCAGCTTTGCCCTGATTCAAGCCGTTTGAATCGATGCAGCTGTATCGTAGACATTAAGCCCGGGTACATCGATCCCAGTTGGTGACTTGTGACACCCTCTGTGTGTGTGTGTGTGTGTGTGTGTGTGTGTGTGTGTGTGTCTTTTTATTCAACAGGGCTTGTGGATTTTTAAGCATGACCATGTGCAAAGAAGGAAAATTTACCTCCACACCACAAACCCCCCCGCCGTCCTGCTCCACATCGGCTCCTTGTTTCTGTAGGTCAAAGAAAACATGAGCACTGAAGCTGTGAAGTCATTTATTTGTGTGTGTGTGTGTGTGTGTGTGTGTGTGTGTGTGTGTGTGTGTGTGTGTGTGTGTGTGTGTGTGTGTGTGTGTGTGTGTGTGTGTGTGTGTGTGTGTGTCTCTGCAGGACTCTGTGACTCTCTCTGATTGTCGATGCAGTCATGTATGGATATGTGCGCACACAGTTTCTCTTTCAAGCCTCTTTGTCATACTCAGAGCTTTAACAGTGTTGCAACCCTTTTGCCAGTGTTGCCTGCTCTCCTCCAGCCGTTTACAATATTAACCCGTTGCACCGTCCACACGGCTGCTGCTGCTGCTGCTGCTGCTGCTGCTGCTGCTGCTGCTGCTGCTGCTGCTGCTGCTGCAGACTCTTATGGACTGTGTGGAGACACAGGACATGTCAGAGGCGAGCGCCGATTGCTATGGGCCCCATGGGAGCTCTCACAAGGAAACAAGATAGATGACACACTTACAGTGCAGCAGCACTCTCCCTCAGGCCAGATCTGTTAAGGATGCTTTTGTGCTAAACCATCAATACATGCACAGATATTACACACACATACACACACACATGCTGCGATTCCAGTGGCAGGATTATTGCTCACACTTGGAAGTTAACTAAAATAATCATTTATTGCCCGCACTTACACACCCACACACACTTACGCGCCTACACACACACACAGAGGTCAATGTTACAGGTCCCACTCAGCTGGAAAAAGTTATCCCGTGGGTGTTTACTAACAACACAACGGAGCTCCGCCGTTTAAAATCCGCTTTCTTTTCGCATGCTGGTGTTCGTCCACGTTGATTACAATCTGATGTCATCAGCACCGCGGCGCTGTCCTTGGTCCGCTGATGTCCGGCGTCTCGGGGCGCGTGATGGACTACAGCGTTCTTCGTCCAGATCTATACACTTGGAGGTGATTGGGTTAATGCGTTCCCCTGAGCCATGACGCGCACCTCGCCTCCTGTTCCTCCGCATCATTTGTCTGCTGCATTGATTAGAGGTTCATTGAGTTGAACAAGGCCGACCGACCAATCGACCGACGGTTGGACCGGCTGGCCGTCACTTCTGTGCGAGCGCGTAAGAGATGTGAAGGAGTGGTGCATTTGGCTGCACGCGCTGCATTTACATCCATGTGTAAATGTGTTATTATTATTATTACATGTTCTTCAAAGAGTTGTGTGGACCACTGATGCATGTATTTTTAATTGCCAGCCCAGTGTGAGAGTTGGAGGAAGAGAAGAGAAGAGAAGAGAAGAGGCCCCTGGACAGAGGCTGGGCTAAACTCAGCCGTGCTGCCCTGTCACTTCATTTGTTTCCTCTCTGACGGCCTCTCTCCCTCCCTCCCTCCCTCTCTCCCTCTCTCCCTCCATCCCTCGCTCCCTCGCTCTCTCACCCTCTTCCTCTCGCCCTGTCTCTTTGTTTCTCTCTGTGTTTGTCTGAGTGGTGCTAGCTGACCTTCACTGGGACACGGCCATGATTCTAATTGCAGTGATATGTCAGTGAGCTCCAGTGGTTGCAGGAGAGCGTAACCCAAAGCACTGTGGTGGTGGTGGTGGTGCATGGGGGGGGTGGGGGGTGGGGGTGCCGCTGTCTTCTCGCTGATGAGTCAGAGCTGAGCTGCTGCAAAAGAAACGACAGCAACACTCTCACACACACAAAACACTTTGCCAATACCGGATTTTCTCTGGAGCAACATGACACTAAGGCTACTACCTAACTTTGTGTGTGGGTGGATGTGTGGATGTGTGTGGGTGTGTGTGTGTGTGTGTGTTACAGTAAGCCCTTCAACCATACAGTGGATGGCAGAGAAACACGTGGAGCCTGTGTGACGTGACCCATAAGTTTCTAATGGGCTGTTTTGAAGCGCGGGATGTGGACTCGCCGCCTGTCGCTGTCTTTTCTAATTAGTGAAGCCAGAAAATCCAAATTTGTCTCCACTTAGCTACGTAGTTCACTTGTGTTTCACTGGGCAAGAGCCACAATCACATCTGTGTTTCACTTTGAGCCAGACACTGAGTGTGATGTTGTCATGAAAATATAAGAAAAACGTGCGCGTCTGTTGTTGATATTATGGATGTTGTTGATACTGTATTATGGACTGCGTTAGCTTGGTCTGTTGATTGCCTTTTTGTCTCTTCTACCTACGCAGGGTTAGCACACAATGCAAAGATCTATCAGTTTTCTATTAATGATGTTTATGTGTTCCTGTATTTTTATTTATTTATTTATCTCATGTCAACGCCGCTCTGTGTTTCGCTTCCTTGGCTCGTTTCATTCCGTTATGAGTTGATTTGATCTAATTTCTTTCCTGCCAAGTGGTGGGTGGCCGTGTGCAGACGCTCGCTGCCCACAGGCTGCTGCATGTGTGTGTGTCAAGTTTATTCATCAAAGATTTTTATCTGTAATCAAGTGGAAACATAAAATTAGCATATTATACATTTCGGGTCAGCACATTAAGTACGAAGCCTCTTTGTTTTCTCTGTGTCGGTAGATCTCATCAAGGCTTTTTATGTGAATCTAATTTTTTGATTCATTTGATATCGACCTCCATTATCACATGTAATACATACATTCAAAATCATTAAGATTAAATAGGGTGTGACATTGACATTATTTAAACTTGTAATACACAGTCAGTGTGTAAAAAAAGCTGCGTTCGTCCTGAGGCGATATCACCGACCACACCATGTTCAGACTTATCAATATTTAGATTCATAATCTCTTAATCTCTTTTTGCACGGGTGAAAAGAAACTAATGATGAGTGATTTTGTTAACGAGTGACAGAGCTGAGTCGCCTGTGTGTGTGTGTGTGTGTAAACTCTATTCTTCTGTGGTGTCCTAATTATAAAACTCACAATATTCAGCTTTTTAAATGTGGTTTAGTTTAGTTTATCCAGGTTTAATCAGTCACTGACATTTACACTTTGTGCTCTTCAGTGAACACGCTGCAAAGTGTTTGCTTCACTCAAAGCACTTTGAGGAGAATGAATTCTCTGAATTTGCTCAAATTTGGTTTGTGACATAATACATATCTAAATAAATCCATGCTCAACACTTAATTCTGTTATTTTTATTCTCTACCCAGGCAAAGCCTTGAGGGTCGCTGTGGGCATTATGAGAGTGAAACTCATCACACACAAACTCGATCTCGCTGCCCCTGTCCGTCCAATTCTCACATTTTGATTAGACAATGTTGATTTTATTTATTTATTTTTTAATTATGAGCCTGGATCGTTTGATCTGACCGAGGCTACGCTGCAGTCTCAAATTTTGCTGCATTTTGTCAAATCTGGTCTTTCTATTTTTTTCTTTTTTTTTTTATCATGCAGGGAGAAAGAAACCAGTTTCATTTTGCAGAATCTTTTCTACCTGGTGGTCTGTGTGATCTCCTATGAAGAGATGAGGTTGAAGGACATCTGAGGAGGGGGAGGGGGGGTGAGAGTTACAATTACCAATAACGGGAAAAATTGTGTTACACACAGACTGGGAGTGAAGTTGAGGTGGTGAATGAGATAAAGGAGGCAGAAAGAAGTGTGCAGTTGTTTGAAAAAGAGAGAGAGGGAGAGAGAGAGGACCTGTGTTGATGGAGACAGGCTGGTAACCAGATGGGTTTTGTCAGAGAGAGGAGGGAACAGACAGAGGGAAATGGTTAAGAGATGGAGGCTGATGTGGCTGTTTGTAATGCGATATGGCAGATGCGATTTTATTTTTAGGACACAAGGCCCCAGAACGATAGGTTTTATAGGGTTTTGAGTGGGTTGATCTTTTTAAATATTCAACTTCAATGAAATATGAAGCATGACTTCGGGCTGTTTGGAATTCATAAGTCTGTTTGGCAGGACTGGCTCTGCATATTGAGAGCTGTCAGAGTCGGCCTGAGTGTTAAACACCAGCCCTCAGCTGGCAGTGGGAACAATGGCAAGAAAGAAAGAAGAAACACCTTAAAGGAATTTAAGACCAGGCAAATAATAGAAGACTGCAGTCAGGAAGTTGAAATATTAAATCACCTTTTTTTGCTTCTAAGACAGTGGGAGATTCTACTTTAGGTGTGGGAATAAAACTCACCTTTATGAATTAGTGTTGTCTTGTCTATAGAAGAAGTTAAACTATCCAGATGTTTCTGTACATGAGTAGGGCTGTCACAATCATGAAACTTTAGTTGACGATTAATTGACAAACAAATAATCACAATTTACAATTTAATTGTCTTTTTCTGATAATTTTATGCCACTTTTATTGTATAAACCTGAACATAGTTAAATAATATAAGAAGAAGAAGAGCCATTTATTGGCTTTGCAACTAAATCCATGATTCTAATGTTCATAGATGCTCAGCGAGTATTAGAAATCAAGCACCTTGAGATAATTATCCACTGTCATTCAACAATAACAAAGAAGAAGTGGGTGCAATGTGATGATGTCATTAAAAGAGGACCAGTCAAACCTCAAACAGTGGAAATAGTGATGGAAATTTGAGTGTGGGGTCTCTGTTAGTTTCTTCCAGCTGTTTTCAACAGATGAATGGAAATCATTATGCAAAATGATCACGGTCAGGCGATTATGTGATAACTGTGACAGGCTTACATGAGTTTTGATAAAACACCTGCATTTTGGTCAGATATTGTTTTAATGATACCTCATGTTGGGTGAATAATTGATTTTTTTGCAGCTTAAGCAACAGAGGAACACGGTCGACCTGACATAAAAAAACATCCTGTTTTATTATTTAAATCAGCATCTGTGTGATGAAAGAAAACGTAAACAGGATTAAGAATCCACACAGCTTTTGACAAACATGACAATTGTTGATACGTTTTTCATTTTTGACCAAAAAGAGCCTCAAGTTGAAACTTTTAATATAAATTCAATCAGACAGAGCAGCTACGTCTCATAATTGAACAAAGGAGAAACACAACAGCTAACATAAAATATGAATTATATTGATATTCTTATTCAAATGAAACCTTAATGTTTGTTTTTACTTTTTTCCTAAAGTTTTATTTCCAATCTATTTTAATTGCAGAAAAAAAAAAAACGAGGATTGAAAATGTCTCTCGGATACAGATGGATTATTCAGGCTGTCAGCTGTGTTATCTAAAGTGTGTGTGTTTGTGTGCACGCAACAAACACACATCAACACACTCGTTCTGCTCCTCTTCTATCATATTAACTTCTTATTCAACCAGTTCATTAATCCATGTAAGCGACTGATTGGGAGCTAACAGAGGAATGTATGATATCTGTCCGTCCGTCTCTGCAAATACATGTGTGTGAGTCCACTTGGTGTTTTCTTTGTGTCTGGCGGCTCGTGGAAAGATCAATATTTTCTCCTCTCCCAGTGTGACAGATGTACACCACTGGAGAGAGCGGTGATAGAAAACCTTAGTTAGTGTGAAGACACTGAGGAGGAAAATACATATGCATCAGTCCCTCTGACTGTTGGGGATATTTACCAGCGGTAAAGCACACAAACAAACAACAACAACAGCAACAACAGGTAGCAGAGCACATGTTTAATGCATGCCAGAGGCAGCAGGCTGCGCCGGCTCCACACCTGTATGAGGGAAGTAGCCAGAGCTTATTAAAGGAGTTTGTGTGTCTGTGTGTGTTTGCAGTGATGTGTGTCTGTCAGGTTGTCTGACTGTGTTTGTATCTGATGTTTGCCTTTCTGTGTGTGTGTGACACAGAGAGAGAGAGAGACCCCACTGTCCCTGTATAAGGAAACATTGTCAGTCCATTACACTGCATGTTGCTATAATGAGGCTAAAGCAGGAGTAAGAGCCTGGGCCTCTGCAGCCATCTGCCAGGTGGATTTCAAACCTTGTTATACAGGCAGACACATTTGTTTCTACTGAAGGATCACACCTTACCTGTCGATGCATGTTTTCCCTTATTTTGTTGCAGGTTGCGTATTTGTGTTATTGTCTGTGACTGTGCCCTGAGGTGCAATGCGTTTTCAAAGATATGAATTCATTTTAACACCCGTGTGTATGTGCAGGGTGTAAAAAAAACAACTTTTTCTTACTTCATGTCTGTGAGGTTGAACCTATAAGGAAAAAGTCAGTTTCATTAATTCACCTTTCAGATATTTGTTTCCCCTGCAGCAGCGTTCAGCCGGTGGGATTATATCTGCTTTATGTTTGATCAACACAGTAGCAATTACACTGTAATGATCATAACAGCTTGTCGCTCATCAGATACGTGTGTTTTTGCTCCATCAGCAACAGGCAAACCTTCAATTACGCCTCGCGTCTATACCGCCGCCTGTCCATCAGTCTACTGTTTGAAAGCGCTGCCACAATGAATTTGGCACAGTCGTGACGACGCTGACGTGCGAAGCTGCGGGGGAAAAAAAACAAAACGTCACATCAGATTCAGAGAGGTTAAACTCGTCGTCCGTTGTTTCTTTTAATTTTGATGATATTGTGAATGGAGCTTCCTGTGCAGCGGGGGCCGGTGGGCCGGTGGGCCGGCAGCGGCAGCAGCAGCAGCACTGGTGGCAGGGAACTGGGCTCACTTCTGAGGCATTGTTAGACTCACCAAGGCGTGCTAACGCAATGTCATGCTTGGCTGCAGCTCACAGTGGCTGGGGTTCACACTGGAGGGGCAGAAGACTTGAGGGACATCCAGCTCAGCCCCTTTCATGTCCTCTACGTCGCCCTTTTTTGGTTTAAAGCAGCAAACCACCAACGACACCAAACACCCACCAAACTCCTCACTCATTTTTTTTTTTTTTTTTTTTCATGGAAACTTGATTTTAAAGGTATAGTATGTAGGAATTCCCCCCATCTAGCGTTGCGGTTGCATATCAGAACGTATTCTTGATGTTGCATTCACGTGAAATGGGGCAGATGTCAGACAGACAACAGACGCTGCATGTAACAGGATAAACAAGCGTCTATGTAAACAAGTGGTCCGCCAGCACGAGGCAAAACAATACAGGCGTGACAATATGTTGTCATGGTGATGTCATATTGTTTACCTGACCCACGTTTTACCGTCTTTCTCTCGTCCAGTAAAATGACATCCGGTTGGTTTGCCGACGGCCGTCTGCCTGACTGCACCTGAATGCAACACCAGTGCCTCCGTCCTTCCTCACACTACACAGTGGTGACAGTTTTAACAGGCCGAGCCCACAGCTCCGCTGAGTTTCCATGGTTACCTACGGTCACGCTGCCACTCAACGTAAAAAATGGCGATGCAACATGGCCGCCTCGGTTCGGTGCGTCGCCCACTTACTGTATGTATTTGTAACGACTTGTAACAACTCATTCTAAGGAACCAGAAAGCTTTCATTTGTATGCAGGTGTGATTCGGTATTTATGAAAGCAATATTAGATTTGTGCTAATAAAAAGCCCAATAAGTTACATACTGGGGCTTTAATATTGCTGCAGATGACACGTGTTGACGTGCATGTCCCGTTGTGCACCCCCTTGTGCACTGACCATGGTCGTTAGGGGTGGGAGAAAAAATCGATTCACATAAATATCGCAATATCTTTTTTGATGATTTTTAAATCTTTTTTCTTTTTTCAAAAATCTATTTTTTTTATTTTTTTTTTTAATTTAAAAAAAAATATTGTGCAATGTGCATTTGTTAGCCTTTATTACATACAGAGAGTACAGGATTTGAAAAGGGTTTAAGTTCACTTTATAATGGAGTATGTTAATTTATAGGCTCCTACAGTATTTGTGTGCAGATAAATGTTAAAAATGCAGACTAAAAATCGAGAGAATCGGCAATATCGTAGAATCGCAATTTAAATCGCCATCCAAAAGATTGTAGAAGAATCGAATCGGGAGAAAAGCATATCGTCCCAGCCCTAATGGTTGTGTCCAGCTGAGGAAGACATACAAAGATGTCTATGACCATGGATTTCTTTCGATTTCTTTGTAGGTGACTCGTAGATGCTCTGGTGCAGCCTTCACTTAGTGTGCTCATAGATTTCCTCTAAGGAGGTCTTTATCATTATTATACTGGTTATGATTTCAACTCATCGTTTGTTTTACACTTGAAATCACAAGCTGCTTTTATCTCCCAAATATTAAACCAATTAAAGCCTCTCCAGTTGTGTGAGCTCGACTCAAGAAGCAGAAGCACATGAGCAAGGATGTTTTTCCTAAAATTAGCTGTGGGCCTTTACAAACCAACTGCACCAAAGTGGTGATTGAGAGGGGTCAGCACGGCTCTTTTTTTTTTTCCATTGATCATCATTATCACTTAATCAAAACACATGCTTCCTTCAGACTTCCTCTGTGGCTGCGTTTAATTATTATTCTCTTTATTAATGTAATATGTTGATCAAACAGTAACACATTCCAGCCCATTCTCTCTCGATGAGAAAATCTCAGCAGAATGTTGTTGTTATTTTTTCTGGCTTGAAATATAAATAAATAAACACCCTTCTGATATTCAATTTATTTCTGTTGATCCACTGATCGATGAATTGTTTCAGCTCTGTTTGCCCCCCCCCACCATCACAACCTCCCAACCAGCTGGTAGTTTACCCAAAACCAACAAAAAAGCAAAATGCCATTTGGTGCCCAGTAAAAAAAATGAAAAATAAAAAATAAAAATCTAGACAAGACGACAACAACAGCAGAAAAAACCCACAGCCAGTGAAGTCACGAAGGCTTGCTGGCACACAGAGTCCTCGGCAGCTTCCAAATGTTTCTGCCTTTCCATTCTTCTGTGATCTATTCCTGTGTGTTTGAACAAAGATATTTGGGATTGTTAAATCTGGGAAAAGGAGAGACGGAAGAAGTGGGAGTCAAATCACAGCTCAACAAAGGAAAACACTTCGATATGCATTAGAGCAGGACGGGCCTCAGTTACCTATAACAGTGCTGGTTTGCGCGTTACCCACAGGGATTATTACAGAGCTGTTTGAACAGTCTATCCCCCACACCTCCTATTTTATCTTCTACTTCTACTTCTCTCTTTTCTCTGTTCTCGATTTTACTTGAGTCCAAATCACAATCATTGCCTCCAAATCATGCCACTGTCTTCTGGCTGTTTGTTCTGTCTATCTAGTCATCTTCTCCCTCATCATCTCATTTCTTCCACTCTTGTCCTCCTTCCACTGCCTGCTGCTTCTCCTTATTTTTTAATCCTGTCTGCTGTTTTCTCTCTCTCTGCTGTGTGACAGAGGAGCTGTGCAGTCTCCTTCTGCACACACAGTTAACTGCAGTGAGCAAGCAAGGGACAAAGCTTCAATGACTGGTGTGTTGCCAGGTAATGATCTTTAATTACAGCCAGCCTAATGCACACGGGCAAACTAACAAGCTGTCTGCTCGCTTTTACCTTTTAAGAGACTCGCGCGGTGACATTGGCGCGTCACGCATATTTATGACACCGTGCATTTTGCAGCTATAAATGCAGCAGCTCTCCTGTGGGGACACGTACGGGCACATTAAAGTGGAGTTGCAGAGCAGCACACGTACATAAAGAAACATCAACGTCTGTAGTCTGAACTCAGTGGCATTGTAAAGCTGTCTATTAGAAGTGGAAGGGGGGGGAAGCCTGGGACCCTTCAACCTCTACTCACTCCACCTCTCCCCCCCCCCCCCCCCCTTTCCTTTTCAATCACTTGTGCTATTCTGAGGTAAATAAAATGCAGTTTGTCAGAGTATAGACAGTCAGCCACAGATAAATGCAGTCATTAAGCCCTTTCATCTGTTCACGTAGGAGTAGAAACCGCCACGCTGGAGAGTTTCCCCACTTTATTTCAAGGTGCTGCTGCTGGACGGAGTCGGCTGCTTTATCAGAGGAAACGCTCAGCTGCCATTGTTCAACTCCAGCACCAGCCAAAGAGAAAACCCAAGAACATTATGTCCGTTTTTATTCACAGAGCGAAGCAGCACAGTGAATGTAGCTTTACACCTCTAACAGGCTAATTGCTGGCTGACATACTGTCGCCTACTCTCCCACTATCCACTCTTAGTATTCACCCGACTCTGAAAAGCTTCATTTTACACTTTACATTTTATGGGAAGGAGGAGGAATTATTAAGCAGTTAATCAATTAGTGGATTTACAGAAAATGAATTGGTAATTGATATATTTCTTTGAGTCATTTTTCAAGCTAAAGAGGCCAAAGCATTTTGGTGTTGGAGTTCTCAGTCTTAATTGTCTGTTTACTCCTGATTGGATGGAATAAGACAGGGTGCAGACAGAAGACACAGGTTGATGTAAAGGGCATTTATCACAGTGTTTTGACAGATGATCAACAGAATGATTAGTCCAGATAATAACTGTCAGATTAATTGATAATGACGATAGTTCACCAGCAGATTGAAAGACTTGACTTTTTAAGACGGTTGACCTTTGCACCAGCGGCTAAAAGCTTCTGCTGCTGAATATAAACAATTAAAATAAAGTTTTCTCACCTTTTAAACAGGATGGAAACTTCAGCTTCTTAGATTTTACAAATCTGGTTTTACATCATTGGAGGTTGAATACAGTTTTGGTTTTAGCTCTGCCTGCAAATCGGTGCTTAGAGCATTTCTCATTATGATAGCTTATTCAATAAATTAGTTTAATTACACTGTATATTACAGCTGACCGATTGAACTTATTTTCATCAACATGCTCAATAAACACATTGCAAAAGTTGCCTGAAATACAAAGTTTTACTGTATTTCTAGGCGCTATGCCTTCACACTTATACACTTTACCTGTAGCCTGAGCCACACCGCTAAATGTAACGCAACGGAACAACAACAGCGGCGGCGGACTTCCGTCAGGTCCTTCAGATACGGCGTCTGAAACTCGTCCATGCTGCATCCATCGATCGTCATAGTTGTTCTAACATAACTTTTTGTCTTTATTCGACTTATAATGTTTGGAGTTTGTTTACAGCGCGTAAACTTTCCACTCCTCTTCTCTGGTTTTGGTGTATTTGTGTGGCACCAGAAAGACACAGGAACTGTATGGTTAATATGCACACCTGAGTATTTGCGTATTTATCGCAATACTGAACAGTTTCATTGCACATTTTGCAGATATGGTGCAGGCATAGTGTGTTATTTATTTATGTTGTGAATATGCATTAAATGTTACCATTTTAGCATTAAATGTTACCATTTTAACATTAAATGTAACCATTTCATGCATCGTACCAGAGTTAGCGAGGAGCTTAATCCACCAACTGAAGTTTAGTTTCTCCATATACATCATATACATCATGAGCTGATCCCTGTGCAGTTAAAGTGATGTTGCTCTTGTAGATGAGGAAAAAAAAAACAGGGCAAATAGTCGTCATTATACTGAACATGCAGCGAACTGTCGAACCATCTCGCCGCGCTGTGAGTCATGGCGGCTGCAGAAGTGCCTGTTTGATCTCGCTAACTTCAACTTGTTGTGTCAGTCACTCTGCAGAGAGAAAAAGTCACTTCACTGCCTGTATTTTTTGCGAGTCTGCGTGACTACTCTCTTCTTAAAGTGATCAAATACAGCAAACTTCATAAGAGTGGAGAGAGAGAGGAGGGAGGGAGGGAGGGAAGGGAGGGGGTGAGAGATGAGAGGAAAAGCTCATCTGCATCTGTATTTGAAGTGGCAAATGCAAATGGACCAAATGATCTGACAAGAGGAAAATGTGAATTCCTCTCTGCAGCTATTTGCAGGCTGGGAAGAGAAAGCATCGCTCTGTTTTCTCTCTATTGGACGAGGCCGTTTACATTCCTACAAAACGCTATCCGTCCTGTCAGACGTTCAATACACCACCATGACTCCATCTTGAAATTCCTGATATTCTCAACACAGTCAGAGCAGCGATTAGTCTGTTTTTGTCTGAGATGTTTCTTCTGCTGCTGCTGCAGAACAGAACCAGTGTCAGTATCTGGTTGAAAGGCTGCAGGCTGAGAGACGTTACAGTATGAAGACTAAGAGTTTAACAGCAGAAAGCTGAGAGCATCAAGACGCACAACAAGCTCAGTCTGCCACTTCTTTTATCATTGTTTTTCAACTTTCTTCTTCTTCGTCGTCACTCTGCCTCGCAGCAGAGGACAGCCGCCGACTGAGGCCTGTGATCGACTGGGAGTTTAGCACAAATCGCATTGTGTTCATGTTTTAACAGACACTGGAAAATACCAGTCTCCTGGCTTTTCTCATGTGTTGACTGTTATTTTTTTTGTGCTCTAAATCTCTTAACTGCTCTTCATGTAGATGAGTTCATTGTCAGCCCGGTGCTGACAGGCGGCGGAGGTGTAGGAGTCGGAGAGGAAGCGACAAGCGAGCGCTGCTGCAGTCTAGACTTCACTTTGAGTCTCGCTGCCTCCCAACCCAACTTCTCTCAACTTAAAGAGAGAGCACAAGTGGGAGGAGGGGGAGGGAGGGAGGGAGGGAGGGAGGAGGAGGAGGAGGAGGAGGAGGAGGAGGAGGAGGAGAGGGGGGAGATAAGTAAAAGCTCATCTGCAACAGTCAAATATAAATGGAGCAAATGATCTAACATGAGGAAATGTGAACTCCTTTCTGCTGCTATTTGCAAACGCAGTGAAGGAATACTTCTCTGGCTGATGTGGAGCAGGGAGTGTGTTCAGAGAACTGAATCTCAGTGAGATGTGGTGATTTTATATCTTTAACTAACTCATAGTCAATACAAATATACTGTTCATATCTAAAACTGATCCAATGCCAGAAAATGTGATGAAAAAGACCCATAAAAGACCCAGCTTCTCCCGATCAAAGGAAATAACTGAAGCAATAAGCGTTTTTATATCAAGGACATGTTCTCACTCAGTGTTGTTGATAGAGATGATTAGATGGATGGTGATGACCATGCAGTCATGATCAACAAACACACTGCTGCCAAATTTCCGGGCTGACGGTCCAGTACTGTGTCCTCTCAGCTGATTTCATGCATCAAAGTGTTTTTACAGTTCCCACTGCATGTGTGGGAAACGTTGTGTGGCGTCTCAGGTGATCTGAGAGTCAGTGTTGGGGGCGGAGCTACAATCCTGACTCTCTGACCGGTATTATGGGTAAAGTTTTTGAGATATAGCATCAGATTCAACTCATAAAGACCAACCTTGAAAGATTATAACTCATTTGAGAGCTCTACGTTTCCTTTTTTTTTGCGTGTTTTTTTTTTGTGGATTTGACTACAAAGTGTTTCCCACACAACAGACATTTCTACATAGCCTGGATGAACCCAAACAAAGCTCCTAGCAATTTCATTTCCGATCCGTCTGGAGAAGGAGCCGTTGAGGCTGAATCCAATCCCCCAAAAACTGGGGAACCAATCATGAACAGTTTTTTTTTTTTTTTTTACATTGGAGGGCTTAACTCAGTGTCAATAACTGGCATTTTACATCTTACATACGTCTTCTGGGCCGTTGCTCTGATTGGTTCAAAGTCTGTCCAGTTGGTTACGTGTTAGTGAAAACACCTTCACCAGACCATAGTCAACTTCAAATGAGATTGAGATGCAGTCTGATGTTTGCTGGGCCAACTACGACAGCCTGGTCTGCTGTATCTGATAATCACTGTATCATGGACTTCAAAGGCGGTAGCAGTGTAAAGGTTCATGTCTTTATTTTGAGTGCATTGGTTTAAGCCTCGTGTGGAGGAATCAGTGAACAGCTTCACTGTCCATCATTTGTCAAATTAGGTTCTAGGAGAAGTTTGTGTATTTTAGCTCCTATAAATCTCAAAGATTAATCCTGATTCTGAGGAAGCTGATAGATTTCTTGATATAACTTTCTGTTCCTGGTACTTGAGATGAAATAGAAAATGTTGAATTAAGTCATTGAGGATCTTCAATAAAGAAGAAAAAAAAAAAGTTAAAGCTAAATTGAAATGTACTGATTTGAAGTGTCTGAGTAATTTCAAACTCAGAATGCGTCTCACACATCTGACAAATCATCTGGGTGGGGTGGAGGGGGGTAAATACGGCCGTCGACCGTCTCAGCACGTGTTGGGGTAAAGACAACGGGCTTCATCCTCACATTCCTCATCGTCTTCCACTCTTTGAATTGAAATTCCACTTGACTCGTTCTGCCATAAAAATCAATGTGAGCTGCTGGTTAAAGCAGCGCAGCCCGCGAGATCAGACGTGTTTTACATCTCTGCAACGTGTTTTACAGCGCAGATGAAGGCGTGTGTTGAGGAGCTAGCGAGGCTTCAAAGGACGGGGCAGCTAGGTGTCACAGGCGGGCAGAGCCGAGAAGAAACTGAACTTGCCAGCACTTTGATCATGTTCACCACTAAAGGCCAGAGCCCTGTTAGGAAGAAGAGAGACGCACTTTCGGATAAGAGGTCTGATTGAAGTGTGGGTTTTTTTTTATTTTTTATTTTTTTAATCTACTTTTGAAGTCTAAACACACAGCGATACAGCACTTTGTATTTCTGCAGCGTGTGTTTTACACAGAAGGGCAGAAAATAATTAAATGATAATTCATGCTAATACTTATTAAGATCAATTCAAAAGTGAATTTTTAAATTTTTAGTCCAAACCGATGCGAGATGATGGGAGATAGCGCTCGTTTGTGTCTCGACTGAAATGCTGCGAGTCTGAAAAATTTTCAACACGAGTGTAAACAAGATATTAAAATGCAAATTGCTGATACCACAATTGATAATTTGTCTTTTCCACCAACATCGACTCTGAATCTGAATCTGAGTGTGTGATTTTGTGTGAAGGAAACGTGTCTTTGTGGGGCAGTGTGGGGTTGAGGGGGGGCAGATGACAGGCTTTTAGAGGGAGGAGAGAGCAGCAGCACATGATAAGGGCGTGTGGAGCAGGAGGATCAACAGTGGGGGAATAATTGTCATCTCTTTTTTCTTTTTTTTTTCTACAACTGAGGCCGCAACAACAGGAAGGAGCCGAAAGTGTGAGATAATTAGAGGAGACTTGGCCGTAAATGTTCAGTCACAGCAGCAAAGAAACACTCTGCTCATTTTGTCCTTTTAAAATCCCAGTTGCTTCTTGTTTGCCATTCAAGTTGTAGTGTGTGTGTGTGTGTGTGTGTGTGTGTGTGTGTGTGTGTGTGTGTGTGTGTGTGTGTGTGTGTGATCTCCAGCTTCCTTAATTTTGCAGTCACTTCCTTCTCGTCTGCTCTCTTTCCTCCTTTTATCCTTATTTATTTGTCAGAGGTTGTGTTCAGGGACGTTCCTTGTCATTCGTCAGCGCAGCCCATAAAACACACTGTCATGACTGACTGGCCACGCTCCAAACTCATTACCGATTGGCTGACAGAGCGGGTCGCTCTGTTCTGCTCTGCTGTGTTTGACTCCTGTTTGCCAGACATTTCAGGCTCAGGAAACTTTAAATGCGCCGGTGTCTTTCCTCCGCGCGCCGTTCCTCTCAGCCTGACGCTCAAGGTCACATGAATATGGATTTACCCTCTCTGCCTCTTCCTTCCAGCGCACACATACTGATGATGAAGTCTAAGATCTACTCAGAGGGATTATAATTCAGAACGTAGGTCTGATCTGGGCCGTCGCTCTGTTCCACTCTCTGTCTGTCTGGGTGTGTGTGTGTTTTAAGTCGGAAACCAGAGGGGAGGAAGGGAGGGAGGCTGAGGAGGAGAGAGGAGAACGGCGTGGGGGAGTTGAGCGTAAGAGAAATAAGAAAGATGAAGAGGACTTGTGTGCGAGCAGAGAGCCGAGATGAAAAGCGGAGGAAGGAGAATGGATGATGATGGTGGAATCAGGGGAGGTGGAGCCGGGTGGGAGGGTGTCATGTAAGAGAAAAGGGAAAGAGACTGGGAGATTGGAAAAAGGGGGCGACGCACAATGTTATTGAGTTTCTGTTGCGGTTGATCAGCCATATCCATTTCATCATATCGAGCTGGCCGCATGCCACGTTCTGCTGCAGAAAATGTGTCCTCATCAGTGTGTGTGGATATACACACACACACAAAAGTCTGCACTGCCACTGTGTGTGTGTGTGTGTGTCTAACTGTGTGTACACTGAGCTCATGTGTGTAAACTCTGCTCTGTTTTGCATGTGCCCATCCTGACTCCAGTGTTTCTCGTTCCTCTGCTTCACTAACTTCATGTTTTTAACCTGTTTTATTTAATCTGCAGTTTTAAAGGCATAATTCAACATTTTGGCAAATTGGCCCATTGCCATAACCCCTATAGTCATAGCAGTAGGTTTGTTAGCTTTTATTGTCAGTGCAAGCTATTTTTTAGAACGGCGGAGCAGAGCCGTGAGCTGCTCAGAGCTACGCTACAGAGGCTAATGGGATTTCTTGGTTTTCCTCATCAAACTCATCAAATACACAATCCAACAACTCCACAACACTCTGGTGGACAAGTTGTGAGCTGCACATTCACCACACTATGAGATAATAACAGAACTTTACCAGACAGAGTTGTTTTGGAGGTAAATGCAGAGACTGCTTGCTGAAAAACTGTCCCTGAAGACAACACACATCAGCGGTTTTGCATGAATTCCCCTCTAAAACAACTCTGTCTGGTAAGAAATCCCATTAGCCTCCGTAGCGTAGCTCTGAGCAGCTCGCGGCTCTGCTCCACCGTTCTAAAAAATAGCTTGCACCGACAATTGAAGGTAACAAACCTACTGCTATGACTATAGGGATTATGGCAATGGGCCAGTTTGCCAAAATGTTGAACTATCCCTTTAACTAACGAGCCACTAGCTCCTCCCTCTCTCGTCCTCACACTCATGTTCACTGTTCTTGTCTGTTTTCCACTCACAGAGAACAACAAGGCTCCTTTGCAGAGGTCTCTGAACGTGAGCTCGGCGGCGGTGAAAGCTCCGCCCACCAAGGAGCAACACAACCAGTCTGAGGGACATCCGTCTGCAGCCAGGACCAAGGCTGCTGCTGCTGCTGCTGCTGCTGCTGGGGGGGGGGACTCTGGTGGGTACAGGAGGTACAGGAACACCCCGGGTCACGTGGGCTACGGGCCGGACAGAGAGAGAGTGGTGCTGGTGGAGAGAGAGACGGTGAGAGTGACGGAGAGAGAGAGGGAGAGGGAGGTGGAGACATCGGAGCCGCCGGCCGTCCAGACCTCGTCCTCTGGAGCCGCCGTCGGCAGCTGCAGCACCAACGGAGAGTCGGACGTGGAGGCTCTGCTGGCCCGACTCAGGGCCTTATGAGGCTCATCTCTGATGTCACACACACATACACACACACACACACACACGCAGCAGGTTTCAGGGTAACACTTTATAATAAGTACACACTATTGAGCATTAGTTAAGCATTAATAAATACTGAATTCTTCATTTATAACACATGAATACTCATTAGTATGTAGTTTATAAATACTGTTAGTGCTTATCAATGATGAGTAAAACACTTGTAACTGTGTTTATAAACTACATACTAATGAGGATTCAGTATTTAATGCTTAACTAATGCTTAATAGTGTGTACTTATTATAAAGTGTTACCGGTTTCAGCACAAACACACACACACACACACACACACACACACACACACACACACACACACACACACACACACACACACACGTTGACATGATGAATGTGACCAAAAGATTTCAGCATCTTTGTAAACAATGTAGAACTATTAGGAGAAAGTTATCAAAGACTTTTCAGGCAGAAACAGCACAATTAAATAATAAGTACGAACATCATCGAGGGGAAACAGGGATTTTTATTTTTAAAGGCTTCATAATATAAATGTGTTTAAAGCTGTTAATCATTTGAAGACCATGTTTTTAACACTCAGTGGTACTAAAATAAAACGCTGGCAGGTAGAGCTGGTTAGAACTGGTCACGTCTGGTCCAACCAACGTCCTCTGAGGTTCATGCAACTGAGACTGATTTACAAAAGTTATAAATTAAAAATGATTTTTTTTTTTTTAAACAACAAAACAAAACCAAGAAATCAGCCAAATGGATTCAGCAGAGTCTCCACGAGATTCTGCAAAGTCACTGCCAAAAAACGTTTGGCTGTCACATTCCTGACGACGGGAACAACTTCAGTTTCTCTTTGAAAGTAAAAGATTGAATGTTGCTAAGCACTTTCTATGTAATCCAGCAATATAATGATTATTAAAATAAAAAGTGTCACATGTTCTTTTCACGTTGGCATTTTCCTGTAATTGCTTTCTTGCTTTTATTTTAAACCTTCATCTTATTCTACATTCGTATAAGTTTTTATTTCTATATTAGTGATTTTTGTGTCCATGTTTAGTCACGTACCGTCTCATATCTGCATGTTTTTTTCTTTTGCTGTTATTATTTTTCTTTTCTATGTCTCTAGTTTTTCTTCCTTTGAGTCTTTTTTCATTCTTCACGAGTCGATGACGCGTCTTTTATATTCAAAACATTCATCTAATTGATTGCGTAAACCATTATAAAAACTATAAACATACACAAAAAGATCAATATATATACATATATCTACGAGTCACAGGATATAACGGTATTTAGATGTCATGATGCATTACTGTTGATGCAGTTTATTTTATTTTTTCATCTTCATTCCAGCTGAAGTTACTCATGTCTTAAATGTATCTGTTGTATCTTTATTCATATCGCTCCCTTTTATAGACACATTTACAATAAAATAAAGCAAAAAGTGCTCAAGTGTTTTTTCCATCGATGACTCTATTGACTATGTGTCAGTGTTTTTGTTTTCCAGCTTCTTTAACGTGTTGTGTTGTGAGCAGAGACCAACGACGTCCTGGCTTTGGGTTCTTGTGGGTCTTCTTAATCTGATCAAAGTTCAGAGCAGAGGGACATGAAATCTTCAGAAAACCTGACAATTTTTAGAAATATATATTTATATTTATATATATATATATATCTTTGTTGCGTTCACAAACACACAAACACAAACTGAAGGCTCGGTGCCACTTAGCAGCGCTCAAAGAACCAAAACACGACACTTTGATCAACATGAGACGATCAACACGGCTCAGATCGTCTGGTGCCCAAACTCTCCCAAGTGTTCACAGTGTTTTCTGTTTTCACAGTATTTTTCTTTTTTTAAATTTTTATTCTGTCTTTTTCCACATCTGCTCGTCTGTGAGATGGAAAATATTTCCCACAGCTGAGTCCTTGAGTCGTCCACATTTCCACACATTGTCCACACAAGACATCACAATCAGTCACAACTATTGTATTTTATTTTAAAGAGGAACTCTGCAGGATTTTTACCTTAATTAAACAGTTTCGGAGCAACAGCTGGTGCTGGTTAAATCAATGACTTGTAACTAGTTCCAGGGAGAATGAATGAATGAATCTCTGCCTTCCACCTAGCGTCTCTTGGCTGAAAACCAACCTTGTAAGATCAGAGCCTCCGACCCGGTGTCCCAGCTCTCGTCTCTGCGGCACCGCCACACAAACATAATGCGCCCCATAACCCGTAATCTCTTGTTTATGACAGATAAGACTACACTAATATACACATTGTAGCATTGTATTTGATAAATAACGTTATCCACCGCTCCATGGATTGATTCCCTTCGTTAAAAACAAATGCACATGGCCGAGAGGAGGATTAGCAACACAGAGGAGGAGAGAGCGGACTTCCATAGTTCCCCTTTAAATACAGTCTGCTGCCTGTGAGTCCAGTTTATATCAAACTATAACAGTCTGAGTCGGAGGCCGTTGTGTGTTTTTTGTAGTTGTTGCTCAGTACATCATTTGCAACATAATGAGCTCAGTTTACTTAGCCTATGATTCACTTACTTAAAGACTCATAAAATGCTACACATAAAAAAAAGATCCAGATTTATCTTAGTTTCAGTCTATTTGCATTGTTAAATAAAATCCACACCTGACTCAGAGCATGTGTGAACTTTCATTGCTCAGTTTTTATAAATTAAACGCCTCATTAAAAGTCTGTGCGCTGAACGTACCCCGCCCCCTTTAAAGTGTAAATCTGTCAAATAAACATACAGTCTCATATAATGTGGACGGTGACAGAATCTGCAGCCTGACAGCTGGTGAACATCTTCAGCAGTGACGGTGGCGGTGGTGGTGGAGGGATATGATGCGACTGTGGCCACGTGGAGACAAACTCGTCCCCAGAGAATCACTGAGCGGTTGTTGGGGTGAGCAGAGGAACCGTTGCCCCGGCTCCTGCAGCGGCCTCCGTTTGGGTTCCTCCGTCTGCAGCACGTTTTTTTTTACTGAGCAGGTTTTCAAAATCAAACCGACGCCTTTCAAGGTCTTTCATGGTTTTCCTGCAGAGGGGTGTTGCAGCAGACGCCTTCAGTGCATCAGCTTTTTTTCTGCGTGTGTGTGTGTGAACGCTCTGCTTCATTTGGGGTTTTTTTTCTTCTTTTTTTTGTCGTTTCTCACTCTTTTTCCAGTGCCACAGAGAATTAACTCCAAATCTGTGTCGCTGAAGTTCTCTCCTGCTTCGTGAGCCGTATTTCGATGTAGGATATTGAGCGATAAAGGGGAAAGGGGAGTGGAGGGGGGGTTTCTCCTTCTCTGCTTTTGTGCCGTGATGTTAATAACAGATAATTAATGTGCTGTAAACATGTTTCTGCTTTTTATTTAAGTGATTCAGGTTCAAAAACACCAAAATGCTCCATGAATTCAGCCTCTGGTCTCCCTCACATCTGAGCAGGAATCTATCCTGCATGCTGCAACTTAGAAGAAACATTGCAACATAAAGGCTCTCGTATGTGTGTGTGTTTGAGTGTGTGTGTGTGTGTCTCTCTCTCTCAGGTAAGATCACTGTGTTTAATTGCGATTAGCCAGAGTACATTTTGTGCACATCAGGGCTGAGAACCTGCAGCTGCCTATTTATGACCAATACGTTCTCTTTAATTGCCTGCGTGCTTGCAAGATCTAAAAAATTATTACGTTTGGTTACAGCATCTGTGAGTGCATGTGTGTGTGTGTGTGTGTCTGTGTGTGTGTGTCTGGTCCTTTAGAAAAGGAGAGCAGGAAAATGACCAGCTCAACTCATCGACACTACAAATTGAGAGGAGAAGGCGAGCATAAGGATGGTACTGTAGGATCTTGTTATGCTGAGGGAGCCCTCATTACTCACAGGCCTGTGTTCCAGCCATGAGGTTTATCTATGGGCCTAATAAAGTGGAGCAAAGCATATTGTGGAGCAGATTGCGATCTGGGCTTCTTTGATTGGAGATGAAGTTAAAAATGTGTCTGAGGATTTGTCGGGGAGGGGAGGGGGAGTACAAAGCAGATCAACAGATTTGTCACTATTTCTTTTCCCCAAGAGTCAAAGAGTGAGAACTGCTGTATTTATAACAGCCTGTACATGAACATATCAAACTGTGGAGTTTTATGGTGCAAAAATCACTTTCTATTTTTCAAGTTTTCTTGGCGCAATCGTTTTCTAATCTGCTGCCGATTGTGTCAGTTACAGTTTCTAGAGAAAAGTTTCATAGAGAGACTGTAGCCGTCCGTCCGTCTGCTGTGTTGGAAATGCAATTGTGTCTGGATTACGCTCCTTTTTTTTTTTTTTTTTTACACAGCTTGGTCGTCGGCTCAGGCTGCGTATCAAGACCTCCATCACTGGAAACGTTCAGCCACAGCACTGCACCCTGTGATTACCTGCGTTTTAGCCTTAACGCCGCTGCCCGACACACAGTCACAGCAGTGAGGCCGCCGTAAGATGGAGGAAAATTGACTCGAAGCCTGAAAAGACGCCTCAGGTTTTCGGTTGAAGTGAGTGAAATCTGAGCTGCTGCTGCTGCTGCACCAGCTCTAAAAACCCAACCAGATGCATCTGCTGCATTGAACACAGGTGAGACAGGTGACACTTCCTGTCTCTTTCTTTGACGTGGAGGGAAACAAAGTCATTTGTCGAGACCGTTTTGCAGACTTTAGTTTTTTGCCTTGGCGGTGAAAAGTTTGCAAATACGCTCAATATGAATATTTTATAGTTGTGTTGTAAAAGAGCAGAAGCCAGGGGCTCGATGCAGAGAAATGATTTGTCAGCATTTTTTTCCACAAATGATTGTTGTTGCTGCTAAATGTGTGAACGCTGGGCCTCTAATGCTCTGCTTGATTATTTATTTATCAGTGAAATGGTTAAAAATTTGACTAAAAATCTCCGGTTGCATTGGAAAAAAACGCGCTTCACATTTCCTCCTTAAACATTTTTACTAATTCACATAAACTGTACATTATTAACTTGACTCGATCATGAGGTGTCATATCTTCATGAAAGACATGAAACGTCTTTCATGTTCCTGACGGTCTCCTCTTTAAACATTTAGCTTCTTTACAGTAAGTACATTCCATCATTAAAGCAGAAATCCTTGAGCTGTTTCCAATTGTTGTTTTTTATTACTTCCAGCTTATAATAAATTCAAAGTCCAGAGAGATTTTTAATCTTTTTTGATGATGTTTTCTTGTTTGTTTTGTTTGCAGCCGTGAACCTGCAGCACAAAGCGTCTCTCTCTCTCTCTCTGGCAGCTCCTGACTGGTGGGTTCACAGTCTGAGCAGAGTCACCTTGTTGTTGGGCTCAGATCCAGGAGGAGAAACCAGCACCGTGCTCGTGTCACTGGGGGACGTGTTGCGTTCAATGTCACTGTTCTTTCTGTGTTTATAGGAGAAGCCTGATGAGGAGGAAATGTCCACATGTGTCTGAGCAGCCGCTGAAACCAACATCTGATTCTTCAGCATCTTTATTATTATTCCTCCCTCATTCCTGACGACCAGCCTCCCTCCTGCAGCGGCGCTGTGTTGCCCTCTCTCTTCTTCACTGGGGCTCCCTCCATCTGTCACCGCAGGTGTGTTTTTGTGTGTCTTCTCCGTGTTTCTTTGATCATTGTTGCATTACACCAGTGTAAATTTTTGCCCTCTCCCTCTCAGCTCTTTGTCTTTGTTGTTTCCATCTCGCCTGGTTGTTTTGTTGATGTTTTGTTGTTTTTTGGTTGTTAAAAGAAATGAAAGATGGAAAAAAACTCATCCCTCGCTACATTTCAAACAAACACAACACATTTGGCAATCATGCAAAAAAATATCAGCGCTGATATTGAATATATCTCCACGATCTGTCCCAGCGCGCTGATTTATTCCCTCTTCAAACAGCTGAATGGCGTCCCGTGGTCTGAACTTTCTGCCTGTTCATTCATCTGTAGTCACAGCAAATTTGTGCTCTTTGGTTCGCTGCTGTTCTTGTCAGCAGCAGCTGATCTTTATTGGATGTTTTCTTGGTGGTTTAATAAGTTTGTCTTGCAGAAATGGAGTCAAACTCCTGCTGAGCATGTGCTCGAAAAACAAGACTATAAATAGGAGAGAAATTAAACAATGAGCGTCAGTGATGCTGAAGATGAAGAAGATAAAAACTGAGCTTGTTTCTGAAAATCAGTCTGATCAGTAACAGCCATGAAAACACACGCTCACATGTTTGGGCAGAATATTAAAAAATGACAGAGAAAGGTCAAGAAATGCCAGATTTGGAAATGTTGAAAAGCCTTAAAACGTCAATTAGTGTCTGAAACTAATGACTTATTATCATGGAAACTGTGTTCAAGGATATTTGGTGCACAAAACCAAACAATAAGAAAAACACAATAATTAAAGCTGATTTTTATTGGTCAAATTTAAAATTTGTTTTCCACAGCCAGTGTGTGTGTGTGTGTGTGTGTGTGTGTGTGTGTGTGCGTGTGTGTGTGTGTGTCAGTGTCAGTCTGAGACAAGAGGTGAGGTGTGTTTTCAGGTTTAGTCTAATGTTGTTTCCGTTCATCGTAGATTCCCTCAGGGCCGCGGCACCGAGCAGAGTGACAACTGTAAACACCCTCGGTACAGTTGTGCTTTGTTGGCAGCAACAGAAGTGCCTCACATCTGGCTTTGATCACCATGGTGACGGTGATGCAGAGAGTGACAGGGCAAGCAGAGCGATGGAGGCAGATTCTCAGGGGAATCATTATCCTGTTTAGTGAGCCTAATGAGAGAAAAGGTGTTGTACACCAGCTAACTGTCCTTGTTTAAAACACAGACACACACAACCTCATGTGCACAACCCAAAGCTTATGCAAGATGTAAGTTAAAAAAAGAAAAGAAAAGAAAAACAGGCACACTGTGTATCTGAGATGCAAATAAACTCCACATCCTATAATCCTCACCGACACACATAATTACTGTGCTGTTGCAGCCCTCAACAAATTAACACACTGTAAACACTTAACAAAACTTGAGAAATGTTGCGAGGAGCTGTCAAAACATGCTGCTATTAAATATAACAGGTCTTATTCTTTGAATGTATCAGATTTATTTATTTTATATATGTAAGTCAACAGAGAAAATGTGAAAACAAAATAAAAAATGTAAATCAAACAGTTACAGCAGGAGAAATTTCAATATAAAGGTGAAGACATGTGGGAGGAAAACAACTAGAACTTGATTATTCAAGATATATGAGAGAAATGAGCAGACATACAGCAGGGGCATGTCTAGGGGTGGGCTGGGGTGGACTTTGCCCACCCAGGGAAATCATCTGCCCATCCAATGAAAAAATCACTGTTTATCGCTTTTTTCCCCTTCTTCTTTAAATAGCGTTAATAGTTTTCTGTAATTTTGTCATTGGTCATCCAGAGATGCTCTGCTTTCCTATTGGCCATTTTGAAGGTGTGGGTGTGCTCCTCCTTTAGGTTATACCTTTTTACACATATGGGACAGACAAGATTTAGTGAATTGCAAAACTCGTTTGTCGTTAGCTGCTCTCAGCCATCCAATGAAAACTGTTAATATCTTGTTAATGCAAGGTGTACAGGTATGTAGGCTAACCCATCGAATCAAAATTGTATCATGACAGATTTCGTGATGCCAACAAACACTGATATTACAATATATTGTATCATGATTAAACTTTGAGTGGTTTATAGGCTAGTCCTATGTCAAAGTATCAAAACCCTCAGTCCACAGAGTTGTTGGTGTTGCCCAGAGAGCCAAACACTGTGTCAGCTACTGGCAGCTACAAGCTAACAAACAGCATAAACACATTAACGATGCATGTCTGTAGAGTCTGACCTTGGACTCTTCATGTGACGCATGTGATGCTGCTGCTGCTTCATCTGTCACTGAAACCCCGTCAGCACACAGAGTTTCCATTAACAGAGCTACATTAGCTACTAGCTGTAGCACTGTCCACCGCTAGCGTGTCTGTTGGGTCTGAGTCTGCTTTTATACACCAGCAGGAATGAACAGATAAAAAGTAAATTGTTTTCCATTTAAATCTCTGGTTGTGCTCGGAAATGAAAACATCAAATGCTGTATTAGTTGCTTTTGTGTGGTTTGATGTGAATGGAAGTGATTGTGTTGAATCAGCAGATGATATCGTCTCATATCGTTCATTGATCCCTGCATCAAATCCAATCAAAATACTCAGTGGGTTGAGCAGACGCCCCATATGCAGAGGCTACAGTCGGTTTGAATCCCGAATCAGGTGGCCTTTTGCTGCATGTCATTCCCCGGCTCTCTGCCTCCCCATTTCCTGTCTCTCTGAATGATTCTATCAATTAAAGGCAAAAAGCCCCTAAAAAATACTTTAAAAAAGAGAAGAAAATTGTGAAAGATTTTATGAAGTCAACAAACACTAAAATAACATTGTATTGTGATTTACAGCCCTTTGTTAAAGCA
Organism: Trachurus japonicus; assembly: GCF_045865225.1. Lineage (NCBI taxonomy): Eukaryota > Metazoa > Chordata > Actinopteri > Carangiformes > Carangidae > Trachurus > Trachurus japonicus. The sequence goes on from NC_140909.1 coordinate 5,816,348, forward strand.
TCAATCCACAAAGAAACACACCATACACAGAAACTGATTCTAAAAATGAGCTGTCAGGACTTCTGTAACTTTGTGATGTCACAACGAAGCAGTCACTCACTACTCTCAGCTGTGCACTAAGCCCCGCCCACCTGGGGCCCAACATCCAATCTCAAAGGGTTTGGTTTCTCTGTTCAATCAGCCAAACAGAGGAGAGGATCTCTGTTTCATTGAGTTTTGATGCTTAAAAAACAAATAAGACAGCAGGAAAGTATAAAATATTGGACCTTTAAAAAGAAACTGTTGATTGTGATTCATAATAATGCATTTCTGCCGTATCACATCACCAGTGTGTTGAGGAAAAAACCTCAAACTTGATAAATATTTATCATTAAAATGATCCACACCTGTGATTTTATCGCCTTCAAAGTCTGTAACAGAACTCCTGTTGAGATTCTCTTTATGCTCAAAGACGTCCTTGTTTCTTGACATCCTCGTCTTTCTTGTAGAAAACCTCCTTTTTTATTTTTTATCATTTCATAGCCAGAGCCTTGAGAATGCATTTCAACATTTCTATTAGGGCTTCACATCCAAGTACATCAATCAACCATAATGATTGTCCAATGAGTAAAGTCATTTAGTGATAATAAATTACCTGTTGCTGAGGATCCATTTCCTGCTCTCAAACACACGCACACACACGGAGGACTGCTTGTTTTGTTACGCTGTGGAGACATTTTAACCCAAATGTGTGTGTGTGTGTGTGTGTGTACAACAGTAGGTCAGACACCATGTGCTGACTGCTGCCAGACCGAGTGCTGTGGTAAACTGCCAACAACAACTGTGGACTGGTAAACAACTATTCAGCCTCCAGTTTACTCCCCCCCCCCCCCTGAGACTCACTGCAGCAGGCTCCCAAATAAGAGAAGACAAGTGAGTATCTTCAAATTAGAGCACTGGCATTAACTTCTGTGCTCACTCACACACCCGCTGTGTGTGTGGAGTCGTGGACAGCGGGAGCAGAAACTGTTTCCTGGTGGATCTGGAGCTGCAGGAGGAGACGAGGAGTTTGGCTTCTTGAACTTCGTCACAGAGTCGATGAGCGAGCAGCTCGGCCGAACCACAGGCTGTACAGATCACCTGGAGCACGCTCATGCAGGATGTTGGCAAAGACATGCAAAGACACAGCAGCAGCTACATGTAGCCTAACAGGGCCGTTGCTAGGAATTCTGGGCCCCCTGAACGAATACTAAAGTGGGCCCCTACCCCCTGACTTTTCCACTTTGTTTTCTTAGATTACATATGTATTATCATTTTTATTTAGCCTACTTTGTTTTGATGCTAATGCAGCATTACTATGAGTATTAGTCAGGGTCTTATGCAGAATAAATCAGTCAGGGGTGGTGCGTGGCACAGTGGTTGAGGCGGCCGCCCCATGTGGAGGCTACAGTCCTCAACGCAGGCGTCCCCGGTTCGAATCCCGCGTCGGGCAGACCTTTCCTCCGTGTCATTCCCCCTCTCTCTGCCTCCCCCTTTCCTGTCTATCTCACTGTGCTATCAAATAAAGGCAAAAAAGCCAAAAAATATACTTAAAAAAATAAAATAAAAAGAATAAATCAGTCATACAAAGATTAGACTATGGGGTTTTTTGTGGGCTCTACTGGGCGCTGGGCCCCTAGAGTTATCATCTTTCTCCCCTATACAACGGCCCTGGCAGCCAGACAGACCCCCCCCCCCCCGCCACACACACACACACACACAGCTACCCAATCACATACACTCGATTTTCCAGGTCGCAGTATTTACAGATATTTACCAAAAAAAAAAGAGAAATAATAAAAAAAAAAACGAATCATCACAGTGGTCGTCACCTCCCGGCTGCAGAGTTCAGTCCTTTTTCCCCCCGGTGGCTTTTTCCAACCTCCACATTTTATAAACAACACAGTTCAATACGAGGGAAGTTTTTGTTCATGTTCAGTTCCACTCAATTCACTTTAATGTTGCTGCACAACACGACCGATAAAAACCACAGTTTGAACTATTGTGCACCAAAAAAAATAAAGATCCCTACTGTTTGACTTCTTTATAGCACACACACCCACAGTTTGTTGTTGTTGTTGTTATTACAGTATGTTGAACATCATTATCTAAAAATAGACGTTCATCATCAGAAGGTTAACCCTCATAACTCAGACATGTGATAATCCGGCTGCGCCCCAGTGAGTCAGAAGCAGATAGTATGATCTTCTCGTGTCATGTGCAGCAGAGCGTGCATCTTTTTTTTTCTTTTCCACATGAACATGAATTGATGCCGTAATCTTCTTCCTTTTAGTCGATCTGGAGTGAAGCCAGACTGGTGACTTTAAAAACAAGATAAAAAAAAGATAGAGCCTTTTTTTTATTTCTTTAAATAAATAGATAAAGAAAGAAATATATATTAAACCTCCTGCTGAGTTTTATCATTTTACAGAGTTCTTCACTTTCCTCACCTGTTGCGCTCCTCATGTCAATAAGTAGCTGTGTTTTATGCAGAGCGAGAGCCGCCCTCGCTATGTGAGCCTGTGATCAATAAAGCTCATAAGTCTTTTCCTCCAGCCGAGCCGTGCTGCTGCTCCCTCCCCACCGAGAATCCCCCCCAGCGCTGGCCGGACCAGACACAGCCCTCCTAAACAGGTGCCTCTCCCTGCATACAAATCCACAGTGAACCCCACCCACTCTGCCACATGCACTTCTCTGCCCCCCCCCCACTACTCCCCCTGGAGACTGGAGACAACCAGACAAGTAGATAACGTTTTAGTGAGTCCCGGCCAAGAGAGAAAGATTAATATGGAGAGCTCCATATTGTTTGTGTGTCTGTGAGCTTATACATGCTGATGAATACGTCGGTTGTGTTTTCAGGCTATGTACTTAATGCATGCGCTTACATGCAACCATGCAATGTTCATTAGACATGTTCGGCAAACTGCATTAGTTCAGAAGGGGAGTCGCTGTCATATCTGCCTAATGAAGGAATTAAGATTAAAATGAAGTTTGGGGCCAAAAGCTACAACATGCTAGAGAAATAAACAGCTTGTCTCATCTCATTTGCAAATCTTTTAAAGTGTTTTCAAATCCCTTTGATTTAGGACCTCCCTGCTCTGCAATGTAAATCAGCTGGTGAATAAATGACTTCATGGCTTCATCAATATGTATGTGTGTGTGTGTGTGTGTTTGTGTGTGTGTGCGTGTGTTTGTGTCACGCTCGCCTGCAGTCTGATGTCAACAAGATTTGGGACAAACTGGACTCATTTTGGATAGATGGACCGGGGCAGGATCAGATGAGACTGTTGTTACAGCAACACATGTTGGAATTCCCACAACATTATAATTTGGGATTACATGACACACAAACAAACACAGGAGGAGTGAAAAGCACATTGGCTCTGGACCCCGGCCCAGACGTGGGACTATATCCCAACCGTCGTTACACACGGCTTCACCGCTAATAGGAGCAGGAAGGTTGTGGTGTGAATGAGGAGTTGAAATAGATGACAAAAAGGAGGGAGGGAAGGTGCTGACATCCGTGTGGGCAGGACGCCCGCTGATCCTCCCCGAGGTCCCGGAGTCGGCTCAGACAAAGCAACATGTGGTCGGCCTGCAGATGCTGCATAGAAGTCAAAGACCCCCTTTTGGTTGGAAGCCAGTGATGGAGGGGCCTAATTGCCCGTTCATTATGAGTCATGCTATAGAGCATTCATGTGCAATTAGCACAGAGAGAGATTGGATAAATGTGTTCATGTACGCACAAAAGGCTCATGTTGTTGACATGCATGTGCACGGACCGGAGCTCCAGAGACTGAACTTTGATGTGTCTCCTTGATTGTATCCTCTGGCAGATAATGCTGCTCAGTGCGATTTGGGGTGGGTGGGTGGGTGGGGGGGTGCAGAGAGGGGGTTGGTTGGAGAGAGTCTGAGTCAGCTGCAGCTTTGCTCTGGGAACAGCTCGTCTCTCCCACTCGTTTGAAATCGCAGCAACACGCAGCCCCATCATCTCGAGAATCGTACGACCACAGGCAACCTCCAGCACAGCACAACGCAGCGCACGCACACAGCCGGCTGGCTCAGACCTTATCAGGCAGCACCGAGCAGCAGAGGGGTTCGGACGCGGTGTTTCATTCCAGCCGTGACCCCGTCAATGTGATTGATTTTCACTTCAAAAGACAAAACTCGAAATCGTTTAAAAAAAAAAACGCCCACATGTCCACAACATTTCTTTGATAATATGTTTCCTGTGCGCTTCGGTCTGTAGCTACGTTATGCACATATATTAATGTTACACTGCACATATTGTAGCCTGACATTTTCAGGGATCACTGATAAAGAGAGTTTTATATTTGGAACGAACAAATGAAAAGTACTGAAGAATGACGGGAAGGGAAGTTGAAAAACCTGCTGCTAAATTATCATAATATACTAATGCAGTGAATACAGAGGAACATCTACTTAGTGAGGCAGGAGTGTAGGAGCAGGATGAATGGATTCAAAGCAGCAAAACAAAATCATTGTTGGAAACCATTTGCCTGATGAAGGCCCCAGTACAGAAAAGCTGTAAATAAATTGATTATTGCAAAGTTACACCTGCAGGAGTTTTGAAAATAACATGAAGGGAACTTCTTTTCTTTTACTGAATAATAACTGATCTTTTTTTTCTTCCTCTGGAGTGTTTTGTTTTGCTTCATTTGCTTTGTTATTTTATTTCACATTGTTACTGGACTGTGTGGGGGGGAAAAAACTCATTGTGACATGTTCATTTTTTACTGACATTGTTTTTTCCCCCTGAACACAACAACAGTAATGAATATGTATCTCTAGTTGTCCATTTGGGCAAAGTGTCCAATTCTTAAACCTGCATTAGTTAGTTAGTTTATTTGTATTTTTATTACTTGCAGGAAGCTCAAAGGCTGCAAATACAACACTGACAGAAGAAGCAGATGTGCCAGATGTGCATTTTTATGACTTCTTGAAAAAATCTCTACAGTATTAGCTCCAGCTTTGGTCTCCACCTCCCCCTGAAAAATGTTCCAGTTTGTTCCTCAAACTATTCCATCAGAGCCGTGTGGCTGCAGGATTTTGTTCAGACCAATCAGCAGCACACCACGACTCATTTAATCCACTGATCTCTGTCTTCAGACATTTGATTGGTCAAACTGTGAGCTCTTGACTGGTTGGAACAAAAACCTGCAGCCACACAACCCTTTGTGGAACAGCTTGGACATGCCTAATGTAACTAAGCCACTGTTCTTTAATGACAGACAGCAGCTCATTTCCTGGACGGCAGGATTCGGAGTTGTCAGCATTTCCTTTCAGAAGCACGACTTTACGATGATGAACCATCCATCCGTCCATTGTTGTCCAGAATGATGGAACAAGCTACCGTTGCACATCAGACAAGCTTCCTCACTGTCCATTTTTTAAACCTAGTCTTAAAACCATTTTTACTCCCTGGCTTTCATGTTCTGCATGAGATTCCACAGAGTTTTGCGTCACCGTATGCACGCAGGTTTCCACCCCAAAAACGCTTGTCTAAACTTGAAATAAAAAGTGAGAACACAACGCCACTTTTGCGTTTTCTGTTCAGATCGTTTCCGTGTAAACGTAGCCTTAAGTGCTATCTATATATAAATAAAGTTGAGTTGAGTTGAGTTGAGAATTGTACGACGAACAACACACACACACTCACAGTCAGACACACACCAATAAACCCAGTGTGCATGAAGCCGGAGAACCTAAAGAAAACCCACACAGACTAGAGGAGAACATGCAAACTCCAAACAATGTTCCTGCAGAGAGTTGAAGGTGTGAACCACTGCTCCACCGCGCCACCCCATAATGAACCATAAGTATGTCTATTTGTAACCTCTACAGCGAATGCTGGTCGTTCACTAACCTCAAGGTCGGTGGTTCGATTCCCGACTCCTCCAGTCTACATGTCGACGTGTCCTCGGGCAAAGACACGGTGAGTGTGTGGGAATGATTGGCCTGTCTGTCTGTATGAATGTGTGTGTGAAAGGATCAATGCAACAAACAGGGTAAAGCGCTTTGAGTGGTAATAGTGACTAGAGAAGTGCTGTATAAGTCCACTTACCATTCATTCATTATGTACAACTTCTATCACACTCTGTGCCGTGTTGTGTCTTCAGGGCAGGTTGAACTGACGAGATGAGCTGGGATTAGCTCATTAACGCGCTAACGTGATCAGAAGAAAAGGTGATGGAGGAAGAGTTGAACGTTAGCGCTGCTCTCCTTCTCCTCTGGAGACGCTTCCTGGTGATTAAAGAAATGAAGTTTGATGCTGAACTCACAACGTTTCCTCCAGACTGGTACGTAAACAACTGTTGATGTTAATGTTGTTTATGAAGCAGGAGTAAAAACTAAGAAGTAGCTCTTTTAATGAAGTTATTTTGAATCAAACTAAAATGTTTTGTGGCTTAACTTAATCAAACCTAAACCATCGTATTGTGTTGTGGAGTAGTTATTTTTCCTCTTTATTGCATAAATCTCATCTTTACATGAAATGACTGATGAGCTTTTTAGAATAAATCAAACTCAGCCACAGTTTAACCTTGGTTCAGGTTTCAACCAGTCACTGTTTTCATTGTTTTTCAGTCTTTTATCAAACTTGCTTCCTGGGTTTTGCTAGCTGCTGCTGCTGCTGCTGCTTCTATTGTTCGTGTTCTAAATTAGTTTAAAGGCGGCCGTTCTGTCATCTAGCTTTACTGCAGCGTTGTCAACCCACCACTTAAATATTATTTAGAAGTGACGGCCAGAGGAGGGAAAATTAAGCTCTTTGTGAAATAAAAATCCATATATGTTGCCTGTAATGAATAAAGGCATACTGGCTGCCAGTTGCTTTATTCCTCATAAATGGAGCTCCAATTAAAACAGGGGCCCCTCTCTCGTTTTTTCTCGCTGGGAAGAAGAAACCAGACTCATTTACAGCTCCACTTCCAGCATGTTGAGAAGTCATGACAGATAAGGAACACAGCGGGCCATTACTGTAAAACAGCGACTGGATTGGAAAGAGACCCGGGGACAGCAAAAACAATTCCTGACATACAATTGATGAATATTTTCAATGCACAAAAGCAATTTACAGAGGACTGAAGTCACATAATGCTCTTAGCTTACAGTGCTTTTCTGTGCTAAGTCCCTAAAGGCTCTATTTTCTTACTCATATGGGATTTAAATGAACTGTGTTCACAATTTCACATTGATGATGGAGAGAACATGCATGTGTTTTGGATGTTTTGTTTTTTTTGGAGGAGGACAGGATTTATTTATTTCTCTTCACCACATGGAGCTGAGCAAATACCACTGTGTGTGTGATATTAAAATCAGTCAAGAGGGAGCCGAGTCTATGTGGTTTTAATTGACACCACATGTGAACAAAGAAATGACAGAGTCCGACTTTAACTTAATCCCCTGTGAAGAAACACAGGAAACAAGAGTCCTTATAACTCCATGTATTCTCATTAGTGTACACTACATGCATTATGTGTGTGTGTGTGTGTGTGTGTGTGTACTGTCCTTCCTTGTCTCAGGTGCAGTGAGACCAGAGGAGTGGAGCTAAGCCAACAGAGCAGCGCTGAGTGGCCTTTCTCCTGCCGTTAACGCTGCTTGTCTGCCAACATTACTGTGCATATGGTCGGTGTGTTCCCAGGCGACCGGGCCGCGCACAAACGCGCCGCACTTAAAGCTGCCATCTTCGCCTACGCAGACCGTTCTGGAGAGGCTGCACACACACACACACACACACACACACACACACACACACACACACACACACGTACACGCAGACTGTCTCCTCTTCATCTGTCTGCCCTACATCCCATGATTCCAGTTGACAGCAGCAGACGTGTCACAGCTGGCTCTGAGACCAAAGTTGAACAAAGGCAGGTTAAGCCAAGTGGGTCACGTCTTCTTGAAGCTTCAATCCCCTTTTTCCCCCTCAGGGATCTTAAGAATTCTGTCTGTCTGCGTTAAATTTCTGGTGTCATTTGGTGTTATGGCCCATTTACCAGCTGGTAATGTACTGTACTGTATATGTATAAGGATACAATATGGAGTGTGTGTGTGTGTGTGTGTGTGTGTGTGTGTGTGTGTGTGTGTGTGTGCGCGGACACACACATCTGTCATGTTGGTCTCTGTGCTTCCAGTGAAAGTTGTGGATTTAAAAATAATCTCCTAAACTAATATTTCAAGATTTCTCATGTTGTCAGGTGATTTGTGTCGTGGAACTCATTAACATCTGACTTGACTAAAAGTGGAGCTCTCATGTCATTATCACCTGCAACAAAACAATAAAGAAGAATATTGAAACCAGTGTTTCCCTGGATAATGGGAATGTGTCTGAACATCATAATGTTCACAAACAGGCCCTGTTCACACAAAGATAAACAAAACAGTGATATTTCCACACCTTTGGTTTCCATGAAAACAGAGCTTCAAGTCACCAAAAAATGATAATATCTGAAAAGTTTCGAAAAACTTGATGTTTGCTTGTAGACAGAAGGAAACAGAATTTTAGGCTCCAGAACGTCACAGTGTGAGACAGAAAATGCATCAGCGTCATGTGTGCGACATTGTGTTTACAGTTTGTTCGACTACTGTGACAGGTCGTACCATCTCAGAAGGAACAGGACGTAACTTGTGTTTTTTCGAGGATCGTGATGCTTCTCACACTGCTGCCTATAGGTCTTGTGTGCTCTTAGAGGCTCTTAATGGCAAATTAATGCAGGTTTGTTTAGTCTGAGGCCGTTGACTCGCTGTTTTGGTCAGCAACTGGAACCAGGGCGAGAGAGACAGGCCTTTCCGTCAAAATAAAATCACCAAAAATGCAGTATAACTTTTTAATTTAAGGAATATAATTTACAAGAAAATCCCTGAGCCATTAAGTTAACCTTTTTCTTTCATACTGTAGTATTACAAGTTATTGTCTATTTTATAAGTTTTATGTTGGTGAACACTTTGGTGATTTCCGGAACCAGAATGCAGACAAAATTCAGAGTAAACAGAAACCAGGCTCTTCTCCTCTCTGAAGATCCTGGTGACGTGAGGCTAAGGTTTGTGTAGATTTTTGAAAACAATCTGTTGTGAACGATGCTATTATTGAAAAATATCATTTTTTGTAAATACCAGGCGATGTGTAAACGTGGCCTAAGGAACATTTCAGTTCTGTAATGTATGAAGCTCCGCACAGTACAGTAGCTGTTTGACATGAGAGAGTTTCCTCATAATTTAGATTTTTACCAATCAACAGATCTTTTCTTGTCCATAGAAGAACAGTTTAAGTCGAGCATCGTGAATTTTACAATGTAGTAAAGACAGGTCCAATGCACTAAAAACGATCTTGTATTTTTGCCCAATATTGTACTTAGAGAATAAACGATAAAATCCAAACCATGCATTTAACAGCTGTCCCATTGAGGGATCTCCAGGTCTTTTCTATAACTTGGCATCAAATATGCATGTGTGCAACGTTCGATGTGGAATCGGAGCGACAGGGAGAAAACATTAGGAGATTATTTCACAGTTTTGTTGAAACGTGTAACATATTCTTTGCATGAAAACCTGCAGTGAATACCGTCTGGACCACCACACGAGGTGCGAGCTGTGGGATTGTTGGACTGCAGCACAGCGTCAGATAACAAGTGTCAAGAGGAAATGACAAGAGGAGCTTCAGATAGGGAGAGGGAGGCTTATCCTGACTGGGCATCTGTGTTGAACCAAGCATGTGCCCAACCTCCGGACTGATGTGTACACAGGGTTTTTTTTGTGTGTTTTTTTTCTCTACAGAGGAAGGGCAGTAATAATAGATGTTCGTATGGAAACATGGAGTTCCTGGTAAAACAGGCAACTTTCCGTGTCTCTCTGCATCCCTCTGTCCCACCCACTCATACACAAATACACTGACTTCTACACAGCAGCTCCTGAATGTTTAATAGGAGGAACATCTGTGTCCCATCGACCTCTCCCACTGGAGGCTCCATCAGGTCTCTGAGTGCAGCCTCCGTTCACAAACTCTCAAGTTTAGTTTAAAACAAAGAAACCGAGGCCGAGTCGTGCTAGTTTGTCCTGGTTCAACGTCTTTTTTTTTTTTTTTAATTGCTCCTTTTGTGTCTTATACTAGTGAGGCCACTTTTTGTTTTGATGCCCTTAACAGTGGCACACACCACCCCCACTGCTGAGAAAAGATCTTTTTATTGTTTTCAAAAAGATATTAAATATCTGTGTTTTTATCAGTCCTTTTTTTTTTTTTTAACTCAGTAAAGTTGTGGTTTTTGCTTTATTTTTCCTTCCCTGCTGTTAATTTTAATTTTTGATTGAAATTGATTATTGTAGATTTTATAATGTTTTCATTTTTCAGTTTCGTGTTATTTTGCTCCGGCTCTGTGAAACACTTTGGACAACATGTGCATGAAAATAACTATATTACTTAGTAAAAGCTGAGTTAATTTCCCTTTTTTTTTTTAAAAAAAAAAATGAAGGGAATTCAGGAAATTGAGTTCAACGTGTTCCATCATTTTCTGACATTTATATTCTAAATGTTTTATCAGTTAATTGAACAACGGAACAAACTTTATTGTCATTGTGCCACAGTGCATTAAAGTGAGATTAAACAGGTATTCTCTTAGTATGGGACAAATATCACAATAGAAAACACAAACACACAACAGGCACCAAGCTTGTCCTTTAAATGCCCAATCATTTCATTGAATAACTGATCGGAAGAGGAACTAAGAGTAAAAATACTTCTCAGTCACATTGTTGGTAGAGCTGAAGTCCACAGGCATATGGCTTACTGTCTGAAAAATATTAAAGGGATAGTTCAATATGTTGGCAAATTGGCCCACTGCCATAATCCCTATAGTCATAGCAGTAGGTTCGTAACCTTCATTTGTCGGTGCAAGCTATTTTTAGAACAGCAGAGCAGAGCCGCGAGCTGCTCAGAGCTAAGGCTAATGGGATTTCTTGGTTTCTCTCATCAAATACACAATCCAACAACTCCAAAACGCTCTGGTGGACAAGTTGTGACCTGCACATTCACCACGCTATGAGATAATAACAGAACGTTACCAGACAGAGTTGTTTTAGAGGGAAATTCATGCAAAACCGCTGATGTGTGTTCCCGTCAGGGACAGTTTTTCATCAAGCAGTCTCTGTATTTACCTCTAAAACAACTCTGTCTGGTAACGTTCTGTTATTATATCATAGCGTGGTGAATGTGCAGGTCACAACTTGTCCACCAGAGCGTTTTAGAGTTGTTGGATTGTGTATTTGATGAGTTTGATGAGGGAAACCAAGAAATCCCATGAGCCTCCGTAGTGAAGGTGAGAAGAAGGTGCCCATCAGTCTTATCAACATATTATTTGGTGTCATATAGGCTATGTATGTAGTTTCCCAGATGGAGCCAAGGTGCATCTTTTTATATTTTCAGGAATTGTATGTTGTGGCTTTTTTCCCATCACAAATCCTCCAGAAAAAAAAAAAAAAAGCACAGAGACAATGTGAGTTATTTGGCAGAAGACAGAAAAATTCACGAGCACTAAGGCTCATAAAAATAGATGTGGTCACGCAGCTTTAGAGTTTAAATTAAAATTCCACCTGCCCACTTATTTTCTATCTGGTCATTGTAGCATGTTGCTGTGAGGCAGGAGGCAGCTTGTGCTTTTGACTACATTCCACAAGTGACTTTATCTGTGTTTGCTCAGGCCCTTTATTCGACAGGCTCATGGACAAATGCCTTTGTTTCACACACACACAGACACAGGCACGGTGTGTTTCCACAGTGTGTGTGTGTGTGTGTGTGTGTGTGTGTGTGTGTGTGTGTGACATTCTGAAACAGTATATGAAAAATGTCAGAGCTGCAGACACAGGGATGAGAAGCGGTGAGAAGAAGCCCAGGAATTTTGGCATTAAATGGCTTAGAAAAAATAAATAAATCATAAAAACCCACTGCACATACTGGATGTCAGCCTCGGTTGTACACAGAGCTCTCACACTTCTTTATGTTCTGCAAGCGACTTTAAAACCCTTATTCTTCTTTTTTGAACATTTGTGTAGAGGTGAGGGCATTTTTTTTTTTTTTTTTAAAGAAAATTAGAGGTGGAACATTTCAATAGAGGCCAAAGTGAAATAGCTCTGTTTCCGGCTGAAAGCAGAGTAAATGCCGTCTGTGCACAGTCGTTATACATACAGAACGCAGAGGTCATGTGCGAACCCGTTTATTCTCCCACATCTTCCGTGTGAATGGCACAGGGCCGCTGCTGCAGAGCCGTGGATGTAATTGCCATGTGAGAGGTTGGGCACTTTTTTTTGTTGATGTGTCAGTTTTGTGTTATGACCTCTGTGGATGTTATTAGTGTTATTTGGAAAGCTGGTTTATTGCCTGTGTGCATCGGTAATTTCAGTAATTCATCATGATGGGAAACAGTTAAAGGGATAGTAGCATTTTTTTTTTAAGTGGGGTTATATGATCTACAAATAGCCCCCAAGTACATTAATTGTAGTAGGAGACTCTCTGCACTCCTCCTGTTAGCAACGCCAGCCCATAATAGCCCTGCCCAGTAGGGTTGTATATCTCCACCACTGAGGCCGATTCGATACGCATCTCGATACGCTGCCACCGATACGATACATTAACGATACACTGCAGCTGCCGTCGATACGATGCGATACGATTCACTCCTGTTCACGATGCGATGCGATTCAAATGCGATTTGATAACGATATGACTGAATTACAAAGAGATTCGGTTCGATATGATGTTTGATACAGTTGTGATAGGAGAGTTTCTTCCCACATTAAGTTTATTACCGCAATACCATTCTGCTTTATTTTCTGTATCAATTTGAGGGATGTAGCCTATATTTGGTTAATTTTTACAGGGCAAACCAATAAATCATATTTGAAAGGTACAGTCTAGAGGAAATAAATGGTAGAAATGAAATCCAGCTTAATCATATGGGCTAGTCTTGTGGCACCTCTGCAGTTTGGTCTTTTGCTATATTATAATAATAATAATAACTTTATTTATATTGCACCTTTAAAGCAGAACTATGCAGGATTTGGGCTGTAATTATTGTGGCTCAGAGTCACTGTGATGGTTGAGTGACCTGTTATGAAGTGAATGGGGTCTAGGCCAATGCGCTCACCCCCCCCACTGGCTGAAAACCGCACTTGCAAGATCAGTCGTCCGTCTCGGTGTTACAAATCTCGTCAATGGATAGAAGTATCGCGAGAAACTGCCTTACGGCAGTACGAGATAAGAACGCATATGACGTCATGCATGTCACGAATCGTGATTGGTTTGAGTTCGGAAAGTCGGAGGAAACCATGGAAACATGAAATGTTTACTGATGAAGTTCAGCTTGGGGCTAACAGGGAGCTAATGCTAACACAGATACACACACCATGGGTCTTTTATAAGATAATGTAATACATCATGACACACACACACACACACACACCTTCGCGTTTTGGAACCTTTATTCCTGTGTGTGTATGTCTGTGTCTTTGTGCCTGTGTGTGGCTGTATTAGCGTTAGCTCCGTGTTAGCGTTAGCTCCGTGTTAGCATAGCATTAGCTCGGTGTTAGCGTTAGCTCCGTGTTAGCATTAGCTCCGTGTTAGCATTAGCTCCGTGTTAGCGTTAGCTCGGTGTTAGCAGGGCTTAGCAAACAGCAGTAAACACAAGCACGTGTAGGGGGGGTGGAGGAGGTGGCGGCGGCGAGTTTTTTTTTTTTTTTTTTTTTACGACAGTGACATGTGCCTACCAGAACTGTGGGGGAGCTCCGGAGAGGGAAAAAAAGAGAAACCAACGAAGGAGCGAGCTATTTCCGGCCGACCTGCATAGTTCTGCTTTAAAAACACAAGTTTACAAAGTGCTTCACAAAACAACTTAAAAGAGACAAGTCACAGATGTTTTGTTGTGCACGGGACATTTCTGGGAGAGTCTGTGTTTTCTCTCCAGCCAGTGACAGAGCTCAGGTGTAGGTCCGTGCAGCAGAGTAGGAGAGCTACTGTACTAGCCCTGCTAGCTGATGCTAACCGCTACCGCTAACTAGCGGTTAGCATCCGCGGCTACCACCGCTTCCCAGCTCACTACAACCAGAGCCACTACCACGGCCCTTCTCCTAGTTACAGCCGCTGACGGCCGAGTATTGACCCGTCGCTTCTCTCGGACTGTTTACTTTTCTTGGCAGCTCTGACTACCGCTGCTGCTGCTGCTGCTGCTGCTGCTACCTGTCAGGGGCAGGAGGCTGCGCACGGCTCCGCGGTGGTGCATTCAGGTTGCCTCGGAAAATAAAATGATCGATTTAACCATGGAATTTACCGATGTAGAAGGCTAGAAGAGATGCATCGCAAATTCAACCATAAATTATGTCCGATGTAGCCTGAACCTACCGGTGCAGTCGCATCGCATACGTTTATATCGGACCACCGATATGAATCGGTGAATCTCCACATCCCTACTGCCCAGAGATTTACAACATAGGCTACAGTGTTGTGAACAGACCCAAAGAAACGGCCTATTTTCGCGGCCTAAAAGAGGTTTTACGTGAAAAAAAATACACAGTTCCATTGTTCGCTATAATATAATTTTTTCCAGCCCTTCAAAGTGCTAGCCTGGCTCTCGCCAGACCCTTGTAGTTCCGCAAAGCTCCACCAGAGGCGCTACGCTCAGCTTCACACAAGGGTCTGGACTCGAGGCCAATGTAAACTTCTTCCCCGGAGCAAAAAATAATGAACCAATCAGGATCGCCGGGCGGGACTTTCTGAGGTGTGACGTAGCGCTGAAGCAACTGTTTGAGTCAAACAACAATGGCGGCTCGCAGTGAGTGGCTGAAGTAGCACGTCATTCAAGATGACGGACAAGTGGTTTATCCAATCACATACAAGATTTTTTTTACAAGGCCCCGCCTTCTGAAATGAATCGCCTATGGAGCAGTCCCAGACCCTTGTGCGGAGCTCAGCGTAGCTTTGCGGAACTACAAGGGTCTGGCGAGAGTCAGGCTATCAAAGTGCAGGAAAAACGCAGTTTTTATTTGGACCTAACCAACTCACGTATCCCTCCGCCCAGGGTTAGCGCCCGCCGATCAGCAGTTGCTTAGGTCCAAATAAAAACTGTGTTTTTCCTGCACTTTGAAGGGCTGGAAAAAAATATATTTTAGTGAACAATGGAAGTGTATTTTTTTTCAGGTAAAACCTCTTTTAGGCCACGAAAATAGGCCTTAAAGTACTTAGGGGCTATTTGTACATCATACAACCCCACTTTTAAAAAATGCTACTATCCCTTTAATAAAACAGGCACAGGCTGCTGAAGCTGATTCAAACAGTATAAGAGAAGTTCTTGTGCTTTCACATGCTTTACTAAAAAAAAAAAAAAAAAACATTCATCAGCTCCGTCAGGAAACTCTTCAGCTGCTCCCAGTTTGCAGTTCATAGTAAAGAGTGATGCTGCTGCTGTTATATGGCCCATGTAATAGTGATCAAGTGAGCTTGTCAGTCAGTTACAGCAAGACTCACCAGATCAATCCTCAAAATCAGACATAAAACTGGAGTGAATGAAGACCAGAGATATCTGAAAGCTGAAAAGCATGGATATCCAGATGTTTCCATCATGGTTAAAAAACTATGATTTTTGTGGTGTTTCATTTATTATTTCTTTAACACAACCCAAACAGAACCTACACCATCTGCTCATTTGCCCAACACGCTCATATGAATATGAATACTAGGGCTGTCAAACGATTAATTTTTCTAATCGCGATTAATCGCATTTTTTCCATAGTTAACTCGCGATTAATCTCTATTAAAAATATTATATATGGCGCTTTGGACTTTCAACCCTCCAAAGTGTTATAATCTCTAGACAAACAACTTTTAGACCAGACCTAGCAGGCCTACCTAATCATAACACATGATGCATGAAACTCACACAGAATTGAAACGAATTGCATCCAGTGGAAATTGCCCTTTACTTTGCTACGCCTCTGCCTGGCCATGTGCATTTGTTGACAACCGACACCTCAAAAAAATCAATACATGTGCATTTGTTGACAACAAAGCCGTCAAAAAATCAATGGATGGAGCTGTGGATATATGTTAGACGTGTATATTTGTGTAGCAACCAACTTGAAGGTGCCTTACCGCCACCTACTGGACTGGAGGTCCCACACTCCAGTCCTCCAGTCCAGCAGACAGAGGACAAAATGGGCCGCGATTAACCGCGATTAAAAAATTTAATCGCGTTAATTTTTTTAATTAATCTAATCGCGATTAACGCGTTAACTCTGACAGCCCTAATGAATACACATTACTTTATTAATCTTAATAATGGTGTTGTTTATCATTATTTTTAAGTCTTAAAAGGGACAGTCCAACATTTTGACACATTTTAATTGGACAATAAGGTCCAGAATAGTCTGAAAGTCACTCAACACTGCACTCAGAGTAACCGATCAGTGTTAAACCAGCTACTGCTGCAACTGAGTGTTGTTGTTAGCGGAGGCTGGAGGCTTTAAACACATGATGTATCGGCTGTTTCTGGATAAACACAAAGGATTTTACTCTTTAACAAAGAAAGTTTCTTTCTGTAGGAATCCAATCTGTAACATTGACAGACACTTTGAACAGTGACAAAAACATTTTTCTTTTGTTTCATCACGTTGCAGCGGCTGTTTAGTAACTTCACCACTCTTGCTAATGACTGATTTTAAAAATATTTGCAAGAATGGGGTCCTTTGAGAGTATGTCCCATATGGGCTATGGTAGCCGTGCAGGAGATCGCTGGCTTGACTCCCAACCAGGACCATCATTTCCATGGTTGGAGCTGTGAAGATGTGTCAATGAAGTCTGGTTTGTCAAATAAAAGGATTTCCCATTTTAAATAATACAATTCCTACTATTAATGTTAAACATTTTCCTGCCCTTGCCATGGCAACCCTGTCTGCAGAGCTAGCCTTTGCATAAAGCTTTGTGTTCAGGCCAGAGTCGCTACATACATGCATGACTTGTGGGAGATTGCTTCCACTCAAAATGCATTTTGCATTTACATTTGAAATGCATTTTGATTTTTTGACTAAATGTTGTTTTGTATCTTAATTTGCTCTTTTAAACGAACACTGGTACTTGAAAGTGGACACTTGTAATGAATGCAATGTGCAGTTCTGCACTTGCATGGAGTTTTATTGTAACTTCCAGCTTATGGTTTTGGTTTCACGGCCCCACACCTTCACTATATTGGTTCAATCTCACTGCTCTCAATCATTTCTGTCTGCAGCGGGGGGAAACTACCGAGCCAAATATTTCCCTCAGGACACAGTAAAGACCAAAAACTGAGTTAAGAGAGTGAGTATTGGACTTTACATTTGCCAAGTGGCGAGAAACACAACTCCAGATGAACGCTTTGGTTGCTCTGAAACTTCTCGATGTGAAAACTGACTGTTTGAAGTTGGCCATATCAACTTAAAAGTGGAATAAAGTACCCAATGTCTCTCCTGACAGTAGTAGTGGTTCTCAGATGTCAGTCATTTACTTTCAAGATGCATGAAACTTCAGTACTTTTCCTCATAGGTCTGAATATAGGTTTCAGATTAAAAAAGAATGATTAGATCTCCTGCTGTGGAGAAATGAATACTGTTCTCAGACAGTTTTGTTCTTGCACAGGAAATAACCATGTGTAACTACGCTCTGATATTCATGACTGGGTGTGTTTCTTAACTACTCATGGGGGTTATTGTGGCATTATTAGACACTGCTCTTTTCTACCACCAACCTGTTTCCAGGCCAAGTGGATCCATTCCCCGCTGGGAGCTCTCCAAGCCAAGGTGGAATCTAAGCCCCCTATAATCTGCCATGTTATTGAATTAAAGGCTTATGCCTGCTCTTCACAAGTATGTCAATGATTCCCGTTTCAATGGTGCACTCACTCATTTCCTTTTCAATTAAAAAAAAAAAAGGTAGATCCGGTGCTAAAATAGAAAGACATGCATGAGTGACGCGTAGGAGGGAGAAAATTACAGAAGATGTAGATTTGTTTCTTTCACCAGACCTACATTGTATGAATTAAATAATTCAGTGTGTTTGTGCTGTTCTCGCAGCAGCTGTGAGGGTGGTGGTGACACAACCTCTTCAGTGACATTAACAAACAAGCACATCCGCTCTTTTTCGGTTACTTTGCTTCTTATATCAGAGCCGTAACACACAACACAGACAACTCTAGTCTGTTTTTATAAACACCAATAACACGATTAGTTCAATCTTTTGCAGAGCTATAAAGTTGGCCTGACACCAATTTGTATCATTAAAAGAGGCTACTTATATATTTTTAAACATTTTAAAGTGAAATCGACTCTCGTTGACAGTGGTTGTTTTTTCCAGTGGGCGTATGTGGAAATTAGGAGCGACTTAATGTTTGGAGCTGAATCAATTTATGTAAGAATTATGTTCAGACTCTACCTCTGATGGTTGTGGAAAGCAAAAGGCATAACACACATACAGTTATACACTGACATAATTTTAAATTTTTCATTGAAAGTAAAAAAAAAAAAAAGTAGTGAGACTTGTCCCCTAGGGAATTGACACCTTCATGGGGTGGACAGGTTTTTGTGTCCCTCAGGGAGTCTCTGCTACAGTCTGCCAAAGCAAATTGGTCCCAGAGGAGGGGCCAGACTTGAAGTCATTCACCAGACCCTAATGACACAGAGGAGAATGAAGCAGCAGCACCTCAACAGGAAAAGAGACACCAGGGCCCCTCCCTGGAGCCAGACCGGCCGGGGAGGCTGGAGCCAGGTCTGGTGGCCGGGCTCTGACCCATGGGGCTTTGGGAAGAAGACACAGCAGCTCGCAAGAACATACAGCTACTGCTGCGTGAAACCAGCACTGGGGTTGTGGTGCTTTGCAAACAGGCCAGTAAGCGAAGGGAAGGCGTGATGACCCCGGGCACCACAGACTGGTCCTGGGGACGTGAAATGTCATTTCTCAGTGGGAGTAAGAACTTGGCTGCAGATAGTTCCTAGAAGAGCAGAGGACTGCAGTGTAGGCAAAAAAAGGAGGCTTGAGGAAACTTTTGGTCGGCCTCCAGGAAGTTCTGGTGAGGGGTACCACACAAGGGACAGGGACGAATGGTGCAGCCAGGACGAGGACAGTGTGGGAACCTCAGAATCATGATGACTCTGCTTTTTTTAATTTTTTTTTTAGAGATGATGTAGTTGTGTTGGCTTCAGACTGTGACATTCAACATCTGTAGCCTGGTGTGAAATGTCAGGGATAAGAACCAGCACCTCCAAATCTGAGGCCATGAACCTCAGCCGGTGCAGGAGCAGAGCCCTGTCAATTGTCAGGGACACCACACACCCTCTTCACAAGCACTTTGAGCTGCTGCCTTCAGGCAAAAGTGCAGAACCACCAGGTTGACCAACAGCTTCCTCCCATAAGCTGTTAGCCTATATGAACAGCTGAAACTGCACTCCTCTGACCACAATTTACACTGTCGCATTTTTTCTTGCACTTAACTGTTTTTTTTTTTATCTATTCATTTATCCAGAACCTTACTCTATTTTTTAAATATATAATTTTACTCTATATTTTATAAATGAGTGGGTATGTGTGGGGGAAATGGAGGTGGGGGGAGTGTGCATTGTATTTTGAGTCCCTGAGAAACGCCATCTCATTTTGCCTACACTACACTGTAATGTAGCAAACTGATAAATAAAGATCTTTGACCTTTGACCTTTGAAAGTGTGAACAGCTCCTTTCAGTTTGAGAGCGAGCTGCCGTCCCAAGTGAAGGAGTTTAAAGCAGAAGTAAGCGGAATGTTTGTGTTAATATAAGTCTTAAATAGTTGTATCTTCCGACAGCAATCACTTCTATAGAGTGTTTGGTCTGAAACACGGGTCTGTCAGTCACTCTGCTCTGCTGTAAGCCGAGGAGAAAACTTAACTTGTATCCTACAACCTTTATCCAATGAGGAGAGAGAACGGCATAAAGGGGCGGTCCTCTCTGTGTGTGCAGCCAAGGGATGCGCGTGAATGTGGTGACGTAGGGACGAGGGCGGGGACTGCTAACTCCATCTGCTGACAGGAAGTTAGCCAAAACCACCGGATCGCTTACTTCTGCTTTAAGTAATGTGGACGTTCAATTCAATGCATTTCAAAGAATCTGATAGATGAAGGTGTAAAGCTTTTCATGGCTCTCTCGGTTTTTAAAAGCAAGAGATCTGTATCTCAGACCTGAGCGTAGGAGACTGTAGTGGCTGTGCAATGTATGAGTGGTGTCTGAAGCTGTCTGAAAACCTTTTTTGTTTAGTCCTTCTGTTGTACGGTAAATGCTGAGAAGTGGTTCCTGTGCCAGTATTTTACTGCTCATTGTTATGATTTTGTTTAGTGGACTGCAATGGATGTTGGACAGCGAACCAAACCAGGCTGATATGTTGAAGGTTATAACCGATTCAATGAAACACTTGTACAAAGCAGCTAAAACTGACTGGTGAACCTGGAGTCTGTGAAGTTTTCTGAGAAAAAAAAGAGGCGCTGTTGGGCCTTTGAGAAGACGGCTTCACTGTTTGTATGAAAGGTGAGTTTATAGTCGATTATGGTCCCACGATATCTGTATGAGTTAACCCTTTCAATCAGCTGGTTGATGATGATGGAGGGGACTTTTACCAGTTCTTTTGTTTTGGAGGACTTGAGGTCAAGACAGTTCTGCTTACACCACCCTGCAAAAAGTGTCCATCCCAGTCTGTAATTGTCCCGGTTTGATGTAAGTTATGTCTGGGTTTGTGCTCCTACAGTCATTGGTGTCAAGACTGGAGATATTACAGAACCTTGTGGAGCTCCTGTGGAAAGTGACCTGGATGTACTGAGGTGACCACTGACTCAGACTCTCTGGCATCTGTCTGACAGGAATGAGAGGATGTGAGTTGACGTCCATCTGAAGCAGTTTCTGTCCCATCCGGCATGAGGCTGCACGGTGTTGAATGCACTTGAAAAATCCACAAAACTGAGCTGGAATTCAAAGCTTTCAATTTACCAGTTGTTCTGTGTTCCCACCCCTCACAGATACAAGTGGGCCTCCTGGGTACCTTGCCCCTGGAGGGTTCCCAGGTCCAACTGGGAAGAGATCCCTGGGTAGACCTGGACTCACTGGATGGATTGTACATCCCATCTGGCCTGGGAACGCCTCAGGATCCCCCAGGAGCAGCTGGAAAGTGAAGCTGGGGAGAGGGACATCTGGAAAACCCTGCTGAGCCTGCTGCCGCCCAACCTGATCCTGGATAAACAGAAGAAAATGAAAAAAAAAAATTGCATGTGAACTCCTTTTTTATACTGGCATTGAAACCTTCTTGCTGTGCTGGCTAGAAACTCTGTGTTGCACATTTTGAAGTACTAAATGGTTTGTACTGGCCTGATTGGACCCAGGCTACGTAAGACAGACAAAAGGCTCTCTGATCAGAGGTAGCTCAGGAAAGATGAGAGAGAAAGCAAATGAAGACACAATGTGTTGTCGGGCCTGCTGTACCTCAGCTGAGGCCAGGGAAGGCTTAACAAGAAGGGCAGTGAATGTGCTGCAGAGAACATAATGTTTCAGCTGTAAATAGGACTCAGCAATTAAGTCTGTTGAGTGAAAATGTGCTCAATGTACTATAGACACTGGTTCATGTTGATCAGAGGGAACTCGGGTCATTTTCCTGACAAAAAGTCAGTAACAATAATATGGTGTCTAAATGTTCCTGAGCTGAGCTGCTTGGCTTGCAGTAATTTGCCACTAGTGGCTATATATTTTCTTTTAGTGTATTGTTTGTGCAGTATTTAGAGCACTCAGAGCACAGTTGAAGGTACATGTGCTGTGACAACACAGTGTGGCCAAGAGTAGAAATAACAAGCAAGTTACAAGACCTGAGTTTTCTTTTCTTTTTTTTTTTCTCCCCTGACTTGGTGGACATAACAAGAAGATGACAGAACATTTGACCTTTATGAAGTGGCACTCATTTACTAATGGGGGCCTAATGGGAAAAGTGCCTCAGCAAATTCATTAGCTAAATGAATGACAGGTCAGGATTAGGATTGTTCTGTTCTCTCTGTATCCAGGGAAAAGTCACACTTCTCATCTCCTTTTTTTTTTGTTTTTGTGATGCTGCAACCCACGTGTAGACTATAGGGAAGATTAATCTTTTTTTGTGCATGGAGAAGTGCAAACAAAAAGGCGGAGCTTTATCGACAAAGAAAGAAAAAGAAGACAAAAACAAAACAAAACTGCTTCCAAGATCAACAAAAACAACTAGAAGCTCAAATAAAACCAACCAACTAAAACCCCTTATCTCACAGCAAACTGCCACTTTCTCTCCTTACTACAAATCAATGACTGACAGCCATTTTATCTTCTCCACCTTGCCTGACCTGGAAACTACCATCTGCTGCAGCGCGGGGGTGAAATAAACAGGTGCAGGTGTCTCTAAAAAAAAAAAAAAAACTCGGTAAACAAAATAACAATTTAAGCTACTTAGTCACTGCCGACATCTTAAGTAAGTTGTGAACACAGTCTAGCACATAAATGAGCACATCAAGTTTAATAGGACAGTTGCAGAAAGTTGTTTTTACCCTTCAGCCACTTGGGAAAGCCCAATCACAGGATGTGATGGAGCACACCTGTTTCCAATTACACTGATCCACCGCAACAGAACAGCCAGAAACGATCATAGGAATAATCCTGCAAACTGTTTTTTTTTTTTTTACTATTCGCTACTATTTTGACGAGGACAACATTGGAGTTGGCTTGTGTTTTGTGATTAATTTAAGTGGAATTAATGAGTTAACACCTAAAATTTGGGCTTAAAATTAATGTTTTAACACATAAAAAACTGGTAAAATTGTGAGCGAGAGCTTTAGCGAAAATAAAGGGGAAGCAAAACACATAATTAAAGAAAAAACTGGTAATGTGGAAGGGTGAGAGATTAATGAGAAAACAAGGGAAGAAGCCTTTTCAGAGCCAAAACGTGGATAAAGTCTGGGTGTAACCACAATGCAAAGACGAATGGAGCTTCCAATGCCTCACTTGCATCTGCTGTCCCTTTGCTAAGCGATTTCCTGTCTTGTATTGATAACAACGCAGGTGCTTTATCTCCTCCATCTTCCCTTTGATTTATCGCGGCTTAGATTATTAAACAGGTACATCAGACAAACCTGGAGGTCTTCGGGGAACCTGTGCAGCCAGTTGGCATCCTGGTGAAATGTGCAGCGTTTAAGCACGACATCCCTCCAACATCATGTTCATCATCATGTTGGACTAACCACTAAGTGGAGAGGAAGACAACTCCCCCATCTGTTTCACACAACTATTTCACGGCCTCTGAAAATCTTCCCAGTGCCTCTACACGTATGCTCTGATCCTGTTATATGGCGAGAGGTAAATCCTGGTAATTATTTTGTCTGGAGAAACGCTGGGTCATTATGAGTCAAACTACACTTTCACCCAACCCACTGCTCTTTCACTTGCATTGTCTGCAGCTGCACACAATGCAAGGCTGCGTTTTCTGTGCATCATAGAGCTATTGATCTGTCGTAAAGAGCCACACACACACACACACACACACACACACACACACACACACACACACACACACACACACACACACACACACACACACACACACACACACACACACAGACATATTCATATATACGTCTGATTGTCCCAGAGTTTCTGAATGGTTCCCTGGCAACAGATTGTGTTTGATTTCTCCTTCAAAATCACGTCAGAATTATAGCTACATGGACATTATCATCCCCAAGGTCTGGGACGTAAAACTGTTAGTGGGCGTAAATAAAATACGAGTGCAATAATGCCATGTGTATCGCATGAGAGGGCATAGGATCTCTGAGTGCTTGTGTTTCCATCAGCAGGGCTGCAGCCTTGATTGATGGGGCGATTGAGGCTGGGGAGTTTGCTACAAATCAGCAGTGTTGTTATGAAGGCCGGTCGGCCGGCTGGCTGGCTGGCTGGTCTGAGATGCTTGGATCTCTACGATGTCTCTACTGCTCAGCCGGCGCGGGGACAGACTTCTCATACCGATGCCTGACCCCTGTGGTCAGAGGACGGCTACGAAATGTTTCTCATCCCAGCCACTAAGCCGGCCTGGTTAGTGAGCCAGACTCCCTACCACCTGCAAGCGCATGCAGGCGCACACACACAACGTAACCCTTAGCAGCGGTGCATCAACCTTCTCAGCCCCGGCCTCTTTCAAGTCACGCAACCGGAGCACACAGGTGCATACCTATACTCATCCACAACCCCACTGCTCCTGCTGCCAATAAAAATATGAAGAATGAAGACAGTGAGATGGAGCTTCCCGCAATGGCACAAGGGGAGCCTGGGTAATATTCAGACAGCTTTGCCTCAAGCGATGAAATCAAACAAAGCTCCCTGCAGAGTTAGACGTCTGTTATTAAAGGCTGTTCTTTCGCTGTGAGGGTCAGCACAGACCCTCTCATACCCATGCCCAGAGAGGAAAAAAAAAGAAAAAAAAGAGAAAACCAAAAGCTCAGGTTGTGCGTGCTTTTACTACACACTGTTTGAAAGGTACCTTGTGAAATAAGTTGCTGCCCTTGGACAAGGTGAGATGATGTCACATCCTTTTATTTTGACATTGATATGCCTTGTTAATATATTTCCCCTCTTTTTTTTTTTGAGACACAACAACACATGAACATGACCTGTCACTACACTGCTGAGTTTGAAAAATTGGATTTTTAAAGTAGTGTGTTGACTCCAGCAGCATCACTTTAAAGGGATAGTTCAACATTTTGGCAGATTGGCCCATTGCCATTATCCCTATAGTTTTAGGAGGAGGTTCGTTACTTTTAATTGTCAGTGCAAGCTATTTTTAGAACGGCGGAGCAGAGCCGTGAGCTGCTCAGAGCTTCACTATGGAGGCTAATGGGATTTCTTGGTTTCCCTCATCAAATACACAATCCAACAACTCCAAAACGCTCTGGTGGACAAGTTGTGAGCTGCACATTCACACGCTATGAGATAATAACAGAACGTTACCAGAGTTGTTTTAGAGATACATTCATGCAAAACCGCTGATGCGCGTTCCCGTGGGGGGCAGTTTTTTCGGCAAGCGGTCTCTGCTTTTGCAAAATGAAAAAACAACTACGTCTTGTAATGTTCTGTCCCATTAGCCTCTGTAGCGTAGCTCTGAGCAGCTTGCGGCTCTGCTCCACCGTTCTAAACATAGCTTGCACTGACAATTGAAGGTAACAAACCTACTCCTAAAACTATAGGGATTATGGCAATTGGCCAATTTGCCAAAATGTTGAACTATCCCTTTACCACCACAGCAGATTATAGCAACTTTATTGTGCTAAGCAGCACTGTACACAGTGCTCATTAAAAACATTTAATAGATAAATACACTTGAGTTTAGGGTACATACGGCCCATAATAAACTATTTGCTCATCTTTTTGTGCAGCTTTTAACGTCTATCCTGCCTTAGGGCAGTAAGGTGAACAGTGAGGAGTCCTTTATCATTTTCCTGGCTCTGCACAGACACTGAGTCCTGGACATGTCGTCCATACATTTCTTTTTTCTTACTCACAATTTGTACCTCATAATTGGACCTGATTTGGTTTCCCAAGAACAGAAACTTGCTTTTGCACAGTTCTCAGCAACATGATGCATTTAAGAAAGTTGAGAAAACTAAGTTTCAAAGCAACAAACAAGTGTACAATTTTGAATCAGGTTTATATTAGATAATATTTATGTCTCATGTCAGCCTCAATACGATATTGTTACTCTCAGATTCTGGATGGGATAAACAAAGGATTCACTGAGTGGGTGTGTGTGAGAGTTGTAGTGACAAACCAGAAAGGAAGTGAAAGAAGATGCTCCTCACATTAATATGATTGTGTGTGTTTTGTTGGAATAACAGACTCTTGGTGCTCATCTCATGCCTGCTTCTCATCAGTCTGGTTTCTGATGGCTCCTTTGCCTCTATTGTACCACACACATACTGTATGCACATGCACACCTGTGTGTGTAGTATCTTACTTATTTCTATCCCTATAACCTTTGCTTTATTTGTGGTACACCCCCACACTCGGTGCAGTTCATGCTGCCTGACTCACTGATTAACTTTGGGTTGATTCTTGATGTAAACTGAACGTCACATGAACCTGTAATGGGAGCAAGAGACAAAGTCCTATGTGAACAGCTGATTAACAACAACATTTGCCTTATAACACATCTATTTTTAAGCCTGTTGTTCAGTGGGATGCATATTTTAACACAATCCCACGAGCATTAGAGAAAAGTGTGGTGATGTCACTGAAATGACAACAGAGGAAGACATTTGTAATCTTTGCTATTTTGCACCAGCTGAGTAGTGAAATAATTCAACACACAGTCACCTTTATCTTTCACACCCTCTTTGTAATGTGGGTGCAGCTCATCCTGCGATTGTGTTAGAATAACTGGAACGACACAGTGTCTGAAAGAAGTAACGCAAATTCAATTTCACACTTTTTTTAAAAACTCTGCATTCTGTGTTTAATTTTCTTTTCCTTTTCCTCACACTTGAATTGTACTGTGAGAACACAAAAGTACAAAGTGTTGGCAAGAGTCTTGTAAATAACATTAAAATATGTTAATGTTACTATATGTTAGACTTTATATAACACAAATTCAAGGCGCCTCAGTGGATCACCTTGTACAGTACGTATCTTTAAGGCTCAGTTCAGCTGTGGTTGGAGTTCAGCCTGTGGCTCTTTGCTGCATGTCGTCCCCTCTCTCTGGTGTCAAGACATCTCAGAGGAATGCAATTCGGCAATTGCCAAGAGGTCAATGACCGCTTGGCAATCAGGTTTGCACGTCCTTTATGGGTGAGTGAGTGCACCCGGACCCTCTGGCAGCCAGTTATTCCTGTGGGAGAGGATCACACAGTAATTAGAAACATTTTGGGTCATCTTAAGAAATAGAGCCAGTGTTTGTAATGAAGCAAAGAAGGAAGGAAGGAAGGAAGGAAGAGGAAACAAGATATTTATCAGCATATGGTAGAAACAGAGAGAAACATGGTGTTTTATTTATTTAATTTTTCTTTTAAATTGTTTTATAAACGTCCTCCTGCCAGAGTATCAAAGTAGATTAACCGCAGTGATGCTCAGAGACTCGAACCCTGGTCTCCTGCACGGCGGGCGATGATGCAAACCGTTGTGCCAAGAGGTCAATGACCGCTTGGTAATTAGGTTTGCACGTCCTTTATGGGTAAGTGAGTGCACCCAGACCCTCCGTTACACAATAATAGAAACATGGACCATAATGTGACAACACAACAGGAAACGTGCATCCGTCGTGAATGAAAACAGATGTTGACCACAAATGAGTGAAGGTACAATACCCAGAGATGTTGGAAGGAAATCAAGTATTAATTTGTAAGAAACGGCGCAAAGTGGAAGCTGCACTAGCAAAAAGAAAAGAAAAACAAATGTTGCCAAAAAGAGAAGAAAAAAAATAGCATCATAGTGTGGTTAAATCTAAATCGGATGGATCATATATCGAGGTATAAGTTCATGGTTCTAAGCTATTCACAAAGTTTTATGTTGGGTCCTAACAGAGATGTTGAAGGTGCATCAGACTTTTCTCTAGCTTGATGTTCGGCTGTTTGCCACCGAATATTTTGCAATTTTATGTCTTTCATTCGTCACGTCTCTGGTGTGTAGGGGCCTTCATGGGGAAAAAAGCAGTCTGCCTGTTTGTATTTGTAGTTGTTTTCTTAGGTTAGGAGAAATACTGGATAAAAGACTGCACTTTTAACATAACAGCTGTTACTGTGATAAGGCTCTGATATAACTCTAAATGAACACTGAAATAATTATACAAGCAAGGCGACACATCCCTCCATCCATCCATCCATCCATCCATCCATCCATCCATCCATCCATCCATCCCTCCATCCTTTTAACAGCCACATTTTCAGGTCAGGCTCCTGTTGGGAGTAAAGCAAAAAAAACAAACTTTACAGTC
This sequence comes from Trachurus japonicus, assembly GCF_045865225.1. Classification (NCBI taxonomy): domain Eukaryota; kingdom Metazoa; phylum Chordata; class Actinopteri; order Carangiformes; family Carangidae; genus Trachurus; species Trachurus japonicus. The sequence continues at coordinate 5,844,388 of NC_140909.1, forward strand.
AGTTCAGCCCGCAACTTCTCTGTAGCTACACTTAGGGGATCCTCAGGTGCCTCGACGCCAGCTGGAAGATGAAGTCCCTTTAGTGTGTCCTTGCTTTACCCCAAGGTCCTCTCCCATTCATGCGTACCTAGAACACTTCCAAAGGGAGGTCGCTGAGGTGACGCAGAAGTGCAGAGCTACCCAGTTAGCACAAACTCACACACAGGGAAGAAGATGAAGAAGAGAAAAAAGTGTTCTAACTGGCAGCATACAGGATATGTTTTGAACTGAATGTTGCATGAAATGAATGACAGCGAGCGGGGGTGGGCAGTCAGCATCAGTCAGGGTGAAGATACATGGAAAAGTGGCATCTCATAAAGGTTAGATTGCAACATGAGCAATGTGAGCTTCAAGAAGAGGTCAAAGCTGTCAGGTGTGCAGCTCAGAAATATGAAATACAGAGGGGTTTCAGACCAATTTTCTCCTCAAATGAATCGAAGATAAGTGCCTCAACAATAGATAGCATTTATTAAATTATTAACATGTCATCCCTCTCTGGAAATAATGCTACCTTTGTGTGTGTGTGTTTTTTTTTATTGTGATCTATTATCCTTTCTTTTCTTTTTTTATATATATATTTTTTCTTCTTCCCCTTACAGGTGTCCTCTGAAGGAGTACGTTCGGTTTGACGTGGACTTGTCCTGCAGTCATGTACTTAAAGCCACGGGAATCTAGAAACTCCTTAAATATTGATGGCTGTGGTGCTGACATACTGTACACTGACATACAGAAGGCATAGCCATCTGTATTAGGGAAGTAAGAAATGTGCTTGGCCTTAGGCAAATATCCTCAAGACATGTTTCGGATCTGGTTTTGGTGTCATGTTTGCCCCAAAGTAGACTGAGGATGTTCCGTAAGACAATAGAGGACTTTTGTCATTTTCTCATTCTGCTCTGCTTTTAGAGTCTGTTTGCACCCTGAGAATGGATAAATAAGTAATTTGACATGTTGATGTATTAATTCCTCCAAGAAAAACTCAACATTAGGTTCTTTTTTCATGTGCATATTTGGTACTTCAGCTTAAATTGCACAAGAGTTTAATGTATTTGGCTTGTACTGTAGAATGCATTACAGTAAGTGACCATTTAACTGCACCAGGAGGTCAGGCTACTGTTTAAACATGGGGGGAAACCACTTGTAATTTTCCAGCAACAAAACATTCAGGTAGATGAATGTTTCACATATAAATAAATAACATTAAGAGTTAAATATCCTAACAGGAAGTGCGACTGTTGCTGCTCTGTTGCACTTGAGCCGTAAAACCTTGGTGATTAAACTCAGGCCCTGATGAGACAAGACCACCACAGAGCAGTTTGTTTTCTGCAACCAAATAGTATTCAGTGTGTGTGTGTGTGTGTGTGTGTGTGTGTGTGTGTGCCGATGCTGCAGGCAGGCCGGCCAGCTGTGGAGATGATGCAACAGCTTGCAGCTGGTGATATGGCCACTAGCTTTAAAAAAAAAGAAAAGAAAGAAGTTTAGCACAAGTTTTTTTTCCTTCTCCATAATTTGATCTGAATAACGTATTTTTTTCAGCACTCAGTCCCTCTCTAAAGGTGTTGTCGACAGAAGCTGTTGTTTTTGTCATGAAACGGTCCAAACAGAGAAGAGCAACGGAGCTCTGCTGCATCTGCTGCTTCCAAGAGCGCTGATGAAATGTTTGGGACAGAGGCAGTGAAGGCAGCACGCAGCCTCCACCACGGTCAGTGCATGTGCATGTGAATGGGCACAGTTTGTTGAATACCCCAGTGTATACAATATTCAACATCCCTCGTACTTTTCTTTTCTGTGTGTTCCCAACAGACCCAGCAGCAGAGCTACGGTACAGGGGGGGAAACACACACACACACACACACACACACACACACACACACACACACACACACACTTGAATCATATAGTGACTCTGCTGCTTCATATAAATTCTACATCCTCTGCTTCCAAAACTCAAAATGTGCTGTTAAATGTTAAATATGCGTGAGTATTTTGCATAATTACAGCCTCAATTTGCTGCAGCACAGGTTCTCTGACACACCACACACTGTTCAATGTGCATCAGTATGAAAGGTGGTGTTGTATCTCGTCTTAACGCAGCAGGAAAGGCTTTTAAAATATTTGTGGCATTAATTGTTTCTAGAGAGAGAGATGTGTGTATGTGCGCGAGTGTTTACACAAGGCTGCGAGCTCACCTGGAGTTTCTTTGTTTCTCTGCATTAACCTGAATATTCTTCACTCAACCTTTACTGACAAAAAAAAATGTTTTTCAGTTATTGCCTCTTTTTGTCATTGGATTAAGTGGCTTAAAGACAGTAGTAGCCAGTGGTCTATTTAAATCCGACGGAATTTACACCAGCTCTCTACTGAAGCTCTAATTTTGTTTTTGGCCACCAGTCAAAGATAACAGCTGTACACTTTGCAGGTTCAGTGAACTCTACCAGCCTCTGGCAGCCAGTTATTCCTGTGGGAGAGGATCATAATTAGAAACATTTTGGGTCATCTTAAGAAATAGAGCCAGTGTTTGTAATGAAGCAAAGAAGGAAGGAAGGAAGAGGAAACAAGATATTTATCAACATATGGTAGAAACAGAGAGAAACACGGCGAAGGCAGAAAATCCTCTGGTGTTTTTTTATTTATTTTTCTTTTAATTTTTTTTAGAAAGCTCCTCCTGCCAGAGTGTCAAAGTAGTCTTAACCGCAGTGATGCTCAGAGATAACCCAGAGGTCTAAAAAAAAAAAAAAAAAGACAAGTCTCCGGGGTTGTATTGTTACTGTTGAAAGACAATTAGAGGAATGTAGAGACATGCAAGCGCTGCCCTCATCAGCTGCCACTGTTTGACTGTCATCTCATGAGGAACTATGACTTGTAGCCTTGGGGCTGCAGGGCAGTTAGGATATAACAATAAGTGTCACTCTTACCCCCCCTCTCTTTCTCTCTCTCCCTCTGGTTTTCACGCCCTGTCATTTCCTCTGCGTTTTCATCGTGGCCTCAGGTGAAATCGCAGAATGACCCATTAGAAACTCACTTTATCCACCAAAGTCACAGTTTAACTTGCACCAGTAACTCCCAACACGGAGGAGACCCAGATACATCATGGAGGCAGGGGATGTGGACTGGTTAGAGTCTTTTTATTTTTATTTTTAACAATTATAACAATTACCAACTGTCAAACAATGGTTGATATCTGTGGAACAGATAAATAAAAAAACCCCTGAAGAATAAGGAGACAAAAGAACAATTTAAAGCTGCTCCTATCCATATTTTGTCACCAATGATATCGAATAGTTGATCAAATTAATATATTATAAGTTTTTGCTCCTGACAACAAACCCACAGTAAAATCATCACCCAGCTCTGCGGTTTTGCATTTCAGTTACACAGAAGTTTTCTTTTGTTTGTTAGACTTATTTTAGCTCATTCTTTTGTTTCTCTACCTCTTGCAACATCACTGTTTTGCTGTCACTTTCCTCATCTTCATCTGTTTGAGCCACAGCAGACGGTTGTTTTTTTTTTTTAACAGAAAAGCAGAACAACACAACACAACACTGATAAATCCACCCTGTATTATTTTTGCCTGGCACCCAATGGCAGACAGACGAAATTAGCGACTAGCTGTTGAATACAGTGAAGGATTTATCAGCTAAACGAGAGTGAAAATTTGTCATGTGGCCACTAACACAACTCAAAATGATAAGTACGGCTAAACGCTGGATATGTAGACAGGCGACAACTATTTGCTAATTGGTTTGTCATATTAATCTTAAAAGATGATTATCTGAATGTTGTTTTTACTACTTGTTGTTACAAAATATTGAAACAATTCAATCTTTTGCACTCTACAGTATGTGCATGTTTATGTCTCGTTGACATTCATTTTACCCCTTTACTGCACATTACCATAATAAAGGATTTGCAGTAAATTACTTGTACAATCCTGTCTTCTTTCACACTATACTACACACTATAGGCCCATGGCTGTAATCCCACTGAAGAGCCACAGCGCAGCAGTAAAAGCTACAGCTCTGACAAAAACACAAAACACAGACAGCGACAACATCTGTAATTCGGACACATGTGCCACCTACAGGCAATGTGTATTACAACAGCTGAACTGGACTGGAGTCTGTGAACAAATATTCCTCTTCTCCATCGTCTGGTGTGTGTTTTCCTTTATTGATTTTTCTTTTTGGTTGTAATATAATCGTTCTGCCAAATACAGTATATTAGCTTGACGCCGGGCTAAAGGGCCCAGATGAACAGTACACAATGCACTGAGGCATCTCCTTTGCCGCAGAACCGTAGCTTGAACAGAAAAGACTGTCTGACTAGATCTTTGCTTGTCCCCGTGGTAACAAGAAGCAGGGCAAAGGTCTATGTATGTAATAATTATGTGATACTCTATTGATCCCCTTATGGAAATTCTCCTTTTGCTCAGCCTCGTCTGCAAGCAGGCCAGGCTGCGGGGTCAGCGCCAGAAGTGCTCTCCTGAGGCTGGTGTTTTGCTCAAGGACACTTCAGCAGCGTGGATGCTTGCCATCACTTGGACTTAAACCCGGGCCCTCCAGTTGAGGGAACATATCCCCCCCACACACACATACACACTTCACCACCTGCTGCCCCTGCATCTACCGTGTGCATGAAGCTTGTGTGTGGCATCTGCAGTGTGTGTGTGTGCTGATGCTCCAACAGGGGGTCCGGGAGGGTCATGACAATTTTTGTTGATTAAAGGGACATTATGTAACTTCTCCTGTTATCTATTCACAAAAATCGATTATTTCATTCAAAAGTATGTTTTTCATTAATCAGTAATCCCCCCCATCAACAAACTGAAGTGTTCTGGTAAGCTCTGAATTTGCCGTTTTGCCTATTGTCATGGCAATGTCGTATTGTTTACCTGACCCATGTTTTACCGGCTTTCTCTGGACTTCTGTGACTAAAATGACATCTGGTTTGTTACCGACGGCCGTCTGCCCAATTTCACGTGAATGCAGCATGAAAAATACGATTGAGTTGCTTGCGATATACAACCGCAACGCTAGATGGGAGTAATTCCTACACAATGTACCTTTAAACAATTTCTTTCTTTTTTTTCGATTCCACATGTCTAAAATAAAAACATCAATTTGAAAAACCATTGGTTATCATGCAATTCACAGACATTGTTGATACTGTATTGGCATTATGTTTATAAATGGCAGTGTCACGGCCAACCCATTCACTGGACCTTGCACATGTTTAAAATAATAAAAAATAAAAATAAAACCTTTGTATTATTTGAATAGCTTAATATTGAATGCACAATAACAAGGTACAGTTATGCATGGCACTAGGCCCAGTTTGAATCAACACAATATTTTTTATTCATATACGTATATCCATCTCTCCATCAGTGTGGGGGTCCTTGGCCTGAAAAACATTGAAGACTGCTGCTCTAAAGAATCATATAAAATATCAACCTGCATAAGCTGAGTAAAAAAGAGATGCTATATAAGGTGTAGGTGATGTTCTGTGATTGTTCTGTGATCTAGTTTCAAAAGCCAGACAAAGATGCAGTCGCGCTTTGTGGAATTTGTCTCATTATTTATCCCCAAAATGAGGTCAGGACTTCAATTCAACACTTTGATTATCATCCTCAGTATCAGTGTGATCATCTGCACTAATTAATCTGCACATATATTCTGATACTAAATACAGTGTACGCCTATTAAATAAATTAGTACACACCCGAAGTCCACCTCGGTCTCTCCCCTGCTCCCTAACGCACAGACACAAACCAGACAGCGTGACACTAATGGTTTTGTCTCCCTGACAGATAATGCTGTGGCAGCAGGGTGTGGTTCTTCTATCTGTCTGGGTATAGGAGACATCAGAGGAGGCACAGTGCTGCAGTCACAGCTGCAGGTAAATTGGTAATTAGTAATCTTGTCTATTTATCTCCCCTGCAGTGAGGCTGGAGTCTCTCTCCTGGTGATAATGTACACCGGCAGCGTGTTCCCTCAGCCTCCAGTCCTGAGATGTTGTCTAGCAGCAGCAGAGTGGCGAGGAGCCTCTCTCTGTGGCTGTGTTGTTTATATTTAATAAAACCGCTGGGTGTACATAAACTATCCCCCCCGTGTGTGCATGCTGCTTGTGAATCCTGAAGACACTGAACCCTGTTACTATTTACTGACGGTACATCTCATTTCATTTCATGTCCCTTCGCTCTCCTTGCCCTCCTGTGACCCTTGGAAATTGATTGGGTCCGCCATCACAAATGACATCTCAATTCCCTTAATTCTGCTCCGACGAGCTAGGAGAGCACCGGCTCGAGTGGAGGGAAGGGATCATTGTAAGTGGAAACCTTTATCAGATGGACACACCCTTTATTGGAAATGTATTAATGATTGGATAGGGTAAGTTATCTGATGTAACCGGCTGCACTGGAACGGCCGTTGCAGCAGTGCTGATGTTATGTAGGGCTATCAGCTCAGACAGACCACACAGATAAGAGTCGAATGGCAATTTTTATTTGCTGTTTTACACTTTAACTTATTAGGTATGTGTTTAAATGTATATAAAACAATTATAGAACCATCTGCTGGTGTTTCTCTCTTCAACACAGGACCTCTGACCCGACCTTATTCTCTCATTTCAATGCATTTTGGCTCATCGTCAGAAAGAAGAGGGAGTAAGTAAGAAATTGTTACTACTCCCACACACCAATATGAAAAAATGAATTTATCTTTATTGTTTTTTTTCCTGTTTTGCTTCCATAAACTGTATTACGTATCACCACATTCTGTGTTTTTGTGCTCTTTACAGGCAAAAGATGCTGTAAAGTACATTCAATAAAATATGCCTTCACCAGTGAACAGCTGGCAACTGGTGCAAAATGACCTGGTCCAACTGTCCGCATGTACAAAATACACTTACAAGGTCAGATGGGATTTGAGTATTTACTGATTGAAAACGCAGGTTTATTGTGAGTGAGTGAGTGAGTGAGTGAGTGTGTTTGTGTGCTTTGTCCTATAGTACAGTTGTAGTTTGAAATACAGGAAACAAAAAGTTCATCTTGTAGAGATAAGAGGGCACTTTTTTTTAAGTACCACTATGCAACTTGATGACCTCAGGATAGAAATAAATCCAAGGCAACAAAAGCTACTGAAGAGCACTGAAAACCAGTTGTTCCAGCTGTGCAGCCATGCACATTGGGATGCTGGATTTTTCTTTTTTTTTGTTAATTCTGTGAATGTACATCTGACAGACAAAGGTCTTTCAACTTCTTCTAGCAAGTTGCTATTATGCTGAAATATCAAGTCTTGCAATACAATATAGTGCATCAGTACGTTGAGCAATGTTAAACTTTGTTATGATTATCCTTAAACTTACAGAAAGGATCATGCTTTGCTTTAATGCAGAAAAGCTTCTGCATTGATTCTGCATTGCGTTCTGCCCTCACCCTCCATTGTGACTCCTCAATGTTAAATAAATGTAGCGCTCCATTCACTCCCTTAATCCAAGCAGCTATTAAAACTCGTCACTGTGACTACATATATTGGAGAACAACTCAGAGTGCAGTGTAAACATGATTTGGAGGACAAGAGGTTGTACACTGATGCAAAAATTTCCTTTCGAACACCAATATTGTCCTATGAGGAAGTTCTCTTCATGCTACTGTAAACTTTGGGATGATATAATATTTTCTTTTACTTTTACGTATATTAATGTATTAATCCAATTTTGTGCCTCTTATTTCAAACACGTCTTGCAGATAATATCCCCATATTAAGTTGCCACTGCCTCTTAAACTCCACCTGCTGCTGAGATGCTTCTGAGGTTACCACATGATTCACTGAGGTGTTTGATCACAGAGAGATCATACGGCACTCAAATGTCTTCCCATTTGAATTACTTAGGAAAACCTCAGCCACTTCTTTATATGTGTGTCACCCATCAAGCACTGTGAACCCAACGTGATTAAACCCAAAGACGAAAACCCAGAACAATCCCAGCTCTCATTTGCATCAAAGGGGGGGGGGACCAACCTTTCCCAAATTGCTCCTGGGAGAACAGAGTTAGCTGATGAGTAAGGATCAGCCTTTGATTGCAATCCCTTCAAGATCCATTAGACACTGAACATAATCGCTCCCTTTTATTCCCCTTCCCCCACATATTGATGTCTACATGTGTCTCCCCCACCGTACCCCACCCCCCCAGGTGTCACTCTCTGGGGTAACACCACACACAGCTCCTCCGCCCCATGTCTCAGGACGACTCTCTCCTCTGTGGTCTCGCACCGAAGCAGCAAACGCCGGAGCGATCCATAAGAGATTAAAGAGGATCACCAATTTATGTGGAAAATCACATTTTACACTGTTTAAATGGGATCGATGGAGAGACTGTGAATGTTAAACTGTTTCAGTTCAGATGGTTTAGCACAGAGTTCGACGTAGGTGAGATTGATCTGCTCAGGTGTTGCAGACGTCTTAATCAAAACACGCTGCACTGTACTTTAATGACAGAAACGTATCTGTTGGTATATCGGTCTGAGGGGAGCAAAGCAGACCTATACAACGTCCACAGTGAATAAGCAGCTTCTATTAATACGAATTCAGCAGTATTTTTTAATACCACTGAATAACATAAAATCAACACAGCTTTGACATTTACCCCGATTTATTTATGTAGCTTGAGATTCGACATTTCAGTCTACCACAAATAAAAAAAACTAAACTTGAGACACGTCTTGCCGCAACAGCAAAAACACTGAGCCGAGCAGACACCAGTTGCATTCCAATTAAATAAAATATGTGACACAAATGTTTTACTCTCTTTTACACCTCGTCCAGAAAATTAGAGAAAATGTCCAAACAAATGAGAGTTTAAGTGCATACAGACTTTAGCAACATTTTAGTTTACATCCTCTTGTCAAGAAGTAGTAAACACAAAGCAACTTAACTCTGTGATCTTACTGTATACAACATTTTATTCGCTCCAACCTGAAACAGCTATTCTGCTTATAAGCAAACACATTAAGTGCAGTGGCAAAAGAAAATAACTGAACTGATGTCGACCTCAGCCGCCTACAGTACAACTTCCACTTGACATACTGGTTGATGTTCTTTTACCTCCTTTTTTACTAATACAAACCACATTGTAGTCTTATTTTTTGAAACTTATTGGCTGATTTAACATATGAGAGGAGCACTGCATTAACTTCTACTTACAGCAAGGTCTCCTTAAGCATTGAGGCTTTAGTGATGCCCCTTCACTTGTTAGTCATTTTGGATGAGGGCGTCTGTCAATTGAATAAATGTAAATGTTCATTTTTCAGCAATGTGAGTGTGCAGAGGCCTGGTAAAGGCAATCTACCATAACAACCCTTATTCATTAATATACAGCATGAAGACTATTCAGAAATGGTCTCAAAAGTGCACTGACTGAAGTAGGTATACAGAATATGGACATTTGGTTTGTTACTCCGTGTCCTTAATGCCTTTGCAAGTTTCATGTCTCCTCGGTGGATACTTTACTTTATCTCCTCTGTGTTTTCTGGGCCAAAACGCGCTAAGGTTCCTTTCCTGAAAGTTTTATTGGAGTTCGCCTGTTACCCCAATCAAAAATCAATGCAGTTATTTTGGGAACGCGCTCCACGGTGAAAATAGCCAAGAGACATGCAACGCCCAACAGCTTGCTGCACCAAATGCCTCAGATCGATAGGGTTAGTGAATTATGCATGGGTATCCTGGTACAGTACAACTCCACAAAACCCCCCCTGTGTGTGTGTGTGTGTGTGTGTTGCCGCCACTGACGCATTTCTTGATATGACGTTTCATTTATTTGAGCACAGACGTGTGAATTTTCGTATACGTGTGTTCACGATCCATGACCACAGGGCTGCTGTTGTAATCTTTAAGACCAGAGCTTTTGAGTTACTGCACACCTCATGATGTGCGACATCCCATTGTAAGAACAAGAGGAACATTAAAGAAATGGACCGGCGGACACGTGCACACAGACCCACACACATCTCGTGTAAAGTAACGGTGCTTCCAGGCTGCCTGGTCTTAATCTGTCAAGGGACGCAAGGCTGCACGAACGTGCCACGGGCTTGTTATCGCCACAATCTCTCAACAGCCTTCATTTCAAACAATGACACATGGTGATGCTTTTTATAATTAAAACTCAAGTGGATCTATTTCATTTATTTATTCAGGCACGGCTGTTTCTTGCCTTCCACTTTCATGCTTGTTCAAATTGATTTAACTTTTGAAATTGTCACTACAAAATAGGTTAGCTGCCGCAATTACAAAAGTTCTAATTAAAAGCAGAATGCAAATATATTCATAATTGTGTTGCTGTCTTATCTGTTTCATGGCTGGTGTTACTTTAAAGCAGGCAGGGGGAAAATTACCCTGAGAATTGAGAAAGAGATGAGAGGGAGAGAGAGGACGGCAGGGTGGAAGGAGGAGGGAAAAGAGAGAGAAAAAGCCCTACACTGTGATCTAATTAGCTGTCTCCCACAGATGACACTGTATTCTGACTTGTTCCCTGTCACAGCATCAATTAACTGACTGGAACAATCTTTACCACGGCTTCAGCATCACCAGCCCCCTCCCTCCCTCCCTCCCTTCCTCCCTCCCTCCCTCACACACACACACACACACACACTTACACACATAGGAACTAAGCTAAGAGAGGTCATTTTGAGACATAGCAGTTTAACACTGATCGTATATTGAAACACTGTAGATGTCACAATATTGTTAATGAATCCCGTGTTCACCACTCTTGACATTTTGGTGGAGCAAAGCGTGCGGCTGTGCAGAACTACTGATGAACTGTGGCGTTGGAGAAAAGGTCATATGAGTATAACTAAACAATATAGAAGATCGTGTTACAACATGGTGCAGACATGATTGTGTTAATGTTGTAATGTGTAAGTGCACACATTGACACAGAACCCAGTCGGCTTTTCAAAGACCTCATGAAATGAATAATGTGTTTTCTATGCTTTAATCCTGTATCCACATCGTTCATTCATCTCTAATCATAAACCAGATTCATGTCAAAAAATTATTATTTGCGTATTTTCACATCATCATCGATGTATTTTCTCTTCCTATAAAACAAATGCAGACGTTTGATGACTCATTCTGATTTTGCATTCAATTAAAAACCAATTACTTGAATGTTTACGTTCCCCCTCAAACTATACGTTCTGCCAGTCACCGTGGCAACCACGGTGCTGGATCTCCTAGCTAGTTTGAGAGTATGAGCTGATGCTGTATTTTCTGTTATGGTAACTAACATGAGAGTCAAGACGCCAATTTCTTTCTTCAATATCGCAACAAATCAAGATGAGGTAGAAATGCATAACAAAAAATGGGAAAAACTTACGTTTGAGTAAATGTATATTACTGTAAATAGTTTAGTACTTTTCTGTCCTGTTTTGGTACACAGGACAATACACTGTATTGTTCAGTGTATTGTCAGTTCATAAATTGTGTCATTGCCTGTTTCCATTAAATAATAATAGTAATAATAATAATAATAATAATAATAATAAAAAAACATGCTAAAAAAAACAATTAACATGAGAGTGTGTCTCTCCCCCTGTCACTGCTACCTTATCAGTTCAAACACATAGAACCATCTTTATCATCCATATTATCATCATCATCATCTTCCTTCGTCTCATCCTCCACTAGACTCATTGATGAGGTCATAGATGGAGGTGAGGGTGGAGGAGAGAAGTCCTCCTCCTGTTTTCTTCTGTCTGATCCACAGGCGGTGGTTCATTCCACGCTATTGGCTACTGCAAATGTCAATCAATATCTGTGACAAGTCCCTCCTGACCAATGTGTTTTTACTGGAAACGTGTGAACATGTGGAACTGAATGGTATTACGAGAGTTAATATTCGTCCTCCATCATATTCAAGTTAATGCTGCTGCAACAGTTTTAATTTTAAGAAGCTGGCATTGCATGGAGGTAACTACATTTTCACTGTGGGCACACACACAGACGGTTTTCTAATCAAATATTTGTTGTGCTGTTTTGTGCATTGATTCCTGTGAACCTGCTGCAACATCTTGTCAGCCTTATTGTATAATTTTCTTTGCCTTTCATTCATGTCCTACATACTCTCATCTACCCCCTCCTTTATTGAAGCGCACGCAGGTTCAGTGACTCATTTCCCTGATAACGCTCATAAATCCAACACACTATTGCCCTAGAAACATGATTCCCACCTCTCACTCCCCACCCCCCCCCCCTCCCTAAAACATATGTAGAGTAATAAACAAATTTACATGCTAATATAATCAACGAAGGGATGTTCTAAGCAGCCGCGCATGCAAAGCTGAAGGGGAGATAATCTCACTAAACAGGAATGTTGCCAATCTGTTGTACAAGCTGAAACACTGGCCTGCAAATGTAAATGTCAAATTTGTTTTATAGCGTTTCATTGATTAGGCTAAACAGAACGGAGTGATCGAATACTAGAAGTTTATTTGAAAAATGTACGACAATATATGGTGTTTGTTTGATCCACTTGGTCAGTGGTCAATAAGGGGAGTTAAAAAAAAGACATAGGCCTACCCCCTTTAAAACTGAGTGAAAACAGAGCCTGAGGTCTTTCTGTTTGGAGTTCACATGTTCTCATGGTGCTTGTTGGTTCTCTCCACGTCCTCCAGCTTCCTCTCTCAGTGCGAGGACATACACCTTAGGTTAACTGACTCCAAGAAGAGCCTATAGGTGTGAATGGAAGTTTGTGTGAGGTCGAGCCACCCCTGCATGCACGCTGTATGGAGAAGTGGTATAGTCAGTGGATAGATGCATGAAAGCAGCTATTTCTCATCTATTTACCAAGTAAAGGTTAGGAGAAAGAGTGCAGCACTGAAATATTTTCACAGCAATAAATAAAACATAACATAAAAGGTCTCAGACCACTCACACTACAAGTATAGCATGTGAAAGTTTGCTGTATGGCCTGTGACTCTAGTGAGATGATCAAGATACAGCTGTGAGGCCTCCTCAGATGTTCCACCCCACTGTGAGACGTAATGAAAGATTTTTTCTTACTGCTGTAAAAGACCAATGTATCTTTGTGGTTTATTACCATCGGGACCACTGAAAAGAAACCCCACTGACAGACCGTCAAGAAATCCATAATGATTTTACTGACCACGTCTATCACTGTACTGGTTCTGTCTGTTTGTGTGCAGTGGTGGTGAGAGGTGAGAGTTGACCATGCCATTAATGTAGTTGATGAGAACGTAATCTTTACACACGTTGTAGAAGGTCTTACTGGTGAACTTCTTGATTTTCCTTTTCATGCCTGGGACAAACAGAAAGCTTTTAAGTGGAAACGTAATTCTTCAGTGTGTGAATGATAGTTGTGATAGTCAGGCCGGTAACTATAATTAGCCTGGGTGAAGCTGGACGAAGCCGACAGAAATTGTATTTCGCTTTGCAGAATCGGTTCAGGTTGACTTCTGATTCTCCAAAAATTAAACATTAAACATTAAAATAATTTTTTTTTTCAAAGATGGGTTTAACATGACGACATCAGACAAATGATACATGCAACATTCTGGCCGCCGAAGAGCAGCTATTGTAATGTTGGTCGGTTGTTCGTCTCATATTTTCTTGGCAGAAGTCCTTAGATGCCGTTATTCCTGCAAAACTACAACTACAACAGCCACATTTGTGTTTTTTTAAGTATATTTTTGGGGCTTTTAATACCTTTAATTGATAGCACAGTGGAGAGAGAGAGACAGGAAATGGGGAGGCAGAGAGGGGGAATGGCATGCCACGTTTGTTGACACTTTTTCAGTTACTCTACATTCATCATCTGGGTTGTTGATTGGTTTGAGGTCTATCTGAGTGTGTTGGTCAAACCTCTTGGATGTCTGAGGTAAATACACCTTCCCCAGACCCATATATGAGATTGAGATGTGGTCTAGTGTAAGCCAGGCTTGACGTCAAGGTTAGACCCCAGACCTGCATCTGCCCCGACACTAGAATAAAACAAAAATAAAACTTCCTGAACATGAAACAGAGTTCATCAGAGTTCTGCCTCTGCTGTTCTTAAGAGATCTGAAGAAAAAAAAAAAGAAAATGTGGGTGAGCAGTGAATAAATCTGCATAGGGAACGATGTTTTGGCAAGTGGATTAGGAAAACATGATGCCACTAGATTTCCATAGAGGATTGAAGCCGTATCTGCTACAGATGTTTCCATCATCTGTGGTAAATGACGCTCCCATATATTCAGTAGATGATGTAAAATTTTAACAATGTTGATGCAGGGTGGAGAACGTGGAGGGGTGAAAGTGGGAACACCAGGGGCAGTATTGTATTGTATTTAACTTATTTTACAGTATTATTTTTGGTATTTGGGATGTATTTAGTATTTATTATCAATAAGAACATCCAGTATTAAGTTCTCTACCTTGTTCATTTATTGTATATAATTACCTTGTAGTTTGGTTGTGCGATGGAGTGTTTGAATAACAGGCTCACGGGACATAAATCTCCATGGTTACTACAGTATCATCTGAACTATTTGGTTATTGTGGTCGTTGTGTCCACCGTCAGGTAGAAATGAACATGAACAGGTGTCTCCTGTGTTCATCAGTCCACAGCATCTTCATCTCCATAACAACATCACCCACATTCCTTCATTACTCCAAACAGACAAGACTCATAATTCCTGTGGCGGCTTCAGGGCTTTGTCATGTTAATGTAAACAAATGTAGTTTTTGGGAATGCACGGGATGAAACAGTCTCATTTTTCTTTTGTGAGGTTTTGCAAAAATATTTTAATCCGATCATTTTCATGTCCGGGGATCTATTTTTTCGCTCTGACTTTGAGCAGAGCTGAATGCCACATATACTCTGCTACGCAACATGAATATCTGAAGAGTGTTCGTATAAATGAAGCTGCATGACCTCCTTCAATCGGGGCATAAAGTAATCTACACACAGCCTACAGTATTTACACCTCAGTCATTCCAATTTGAGCCGGAGAAATTACGAGGATGGATGACGACGACTTCAGGGCTCACTGAACCAAAGAAGGTGTTTCCTCACAAATTAAAAATATTTCAACGCACGCACGACCCACCGGGACTCTGCACTGAGATTATCATTCAGAAATATTTCCCTTTTAGGTTGTGCCGGTTTAGACACTGAAACTAAAACAGATGCAAGTCCAATTTAGTTTCGAACAAGACATTATGTATACTGTATTAAATCATTCTCCCTGCATGCATCCACTATTGTCTCAATATGACATTCATACATTTTGAATCTAACATCTAATTTATCCCTAATGACATGTACCTCCAGACTTAGTAGAGCATAAATTACAGCATATTCAAGTCTTGCAAGATTAATGGAAACATATTGACAAATGAGTGGGGGAAGAAACAGAGAGAGAAAGACTGAGAATGATGGCAAGGAGCTCATTAATTTGGACTGATGGACTCTGCAGTGAGTGCAGGGAAGGAACTAAATATTCCTTTAAATGCAATAAACTCCGATTTTTCTGTGCTTGCTTGAAAAATACCTGGCTGAGATATAGGAACACACCTCATTCTTCCTTTGTCTCTTCCGGCGCCTCTGTGAATCATACCACCTCGTTCCATCCTTTTATTTCTATCGCTCACCTTTCAATCACTTTGATCCTCATCTGTCTATTTTTCCACATCTGTCTACTCCCCCCCCCCCCCCCCCCCCCCCTCTTCTCTTTCCTTCTTGCTGTAATGACTCATCGAACGTGCCCCGACTGTGTGAGTGCCCTCCATCTGTAAACATGGTGTTTTCTGGACAGGGGTGTTAAAAGATGGCTGCCATAAGAGAGGAATAGGTTGAAGAGACTTCCCTCCAATCAGAGAAAAGAGATCTGGAGATCAGGTGACAACGACAGCAGTTTCTAACACTGTCACGGTAAGAGATGATGAAAAACATTCACTGGGGACATTAAACTGTCTTTACCTCCTTGTTCACTCATTCCTACCACCTCCTTATGTCACTTTGAATCAAAGTAATACACACACACACACACACACACACACACACAAACCCCCCCCCCCCCATCCACGCCAAAAATAATTGATGTTTGTTTGACGTGAAAAAATAATTGATGTTGGTTGATTTCACAACGCTTAAATGAAAATGGTGTCAAGCTTTATTTCTGCCATTTATCCGCTCTCACTGTGTCCGATTATTTTTCCAATTACTGTCATGTAAAATCATTGTGACAGTCTGTGTGTACCTTATAACTGCCCAGTCCAGCTTCAATACACACGGTATCATAAAGCAGCCTTTGGGCCATGGCAGCTCAACTTTCAACATCTCTGGGTGAAATATATTGTCCTTTGTGGAATTGTGTTTTTCTTGTATGTTCCTCTTGAAGCGCAAATGATGCATTTTGTTGTTTGGTTGCCCGGTCATGTGCCAGTGGTCATTTAGATTTCTTCCTCTTTCTGCCCTGCTCGTCTTCTTCTTCTTCTTCCCACTTGTAACTGCTTCACTGACTTGTCTGTTGTGCCTTCACTCCAAAGTGCATGTCTCATTATTTCACTACACATCTCGAAAAATGAATGTTTTTAAGGTCATCCAGCCTGGGATGAAAATGACCACAGACGGGGGAGGGAGGGGGTTGATTACTCCAGTGCTCCGCTGCACTTTCCAGCAGTAAATAGTGTATTTGGTGAGTTCTTCATGTCAAATGACATTTTCTTCGATCTCCTCTGTCTGTTTTCTTGTCCACCATCAGCCCCGTTTATCTTTACATCCCTGCCTCGCCTCATCCCTCGCCTTTACAACTAAATCCGCCAGTTGCGGGAGAAATTCAGGGAAACGATTCAATTACAGGCCGCAGTCGTTAAAACAATGAAAACGTCGCTCACGAAATTGTCTCTTGGAATCAGGACGAAGGCTGTGAAGATGCTAAAGGAGCCGTACGAATGCACAGCCTCCACACATAGACACGTGACATAGATCATAAGATCTCAGTGCCAGAGGACTTTCTCATCCAATCAATGTATCGAAGAACAAACAACAACAAAAAAAAAAACTTGAGTTATGCCAGAGTGAGATATTTGCCTTATAAAACAGCTTTGTGCACATCGTTTCAGCTCAGACACAGTAAATGGTAAATGTGCTGCAGCACTTTCCTAGTCTTATCTACCACTCAAAGTGCTTTTACTACAGGCCACATACACACTGTGCTTTCAATATCACACACACATATTTTGGGGCAAATAAGGGCTCTGTATCTTGCCCAAGGGCACTGGATGAGGCAGGGATCGAACCACTGACCCTGTGATTAGTGCTCGACCCGCTCTACTCTCCTAAATCACAGCCACTTTGATGATTGAAGTGATGATGGTGGAGGATCAGGCTGAAGCGCCAAAGTTATTAAAGTTAGGTGGTGTGACCAGCTCTGCCATAAAAGTAATGTGCTCTTGTATGAAAATGCCAGTTTCTGTATGTATGTTAATATCTCTGGTCTGCTGTATAGCTGAGCGTTGTGTCTCTATACCTATAGACGGGACCATTTTTCTCCCTGCCTGCGCTCTCCTCCCACCTCATTAGTTGCTGAATTATAAAACAGTATCCTGCTTTAGAAAAGGTTAGGAGGAGATGATCGCCATTTTTTAAGCCTGTCCAAACTTCACCTGTTACTGTATTTCTTACTAAATGTATGCAACCTGTTCTAAATCTTTTTTCCCCCCAGTGCTGAGCTTGTGTCAGGATTGTGCTTACACCTCTGGTTCCCAAAACTGCATAATAAACAAGACAGAGTTTGCATTTGCACATGGGAGATGCTATAATTTAGAAAAATAGGCAACACTTCAGGTGAAACATTCATACAGTATGCTTTTGTGAGTAGTTTCTTTATTCATTCCTTCCTATTTTAATTTAATATAAATAACAATTTACAAATGAGCATCAATTCTTGACATTGTGCATTATTAATATGTAGTCAGTGGAGCTGTTTTCTGAACTAAACATTATTCTTTCTGTTCCAAATTTGTGCTTTTATACTCACACCGCCAATATACAGTAGTCTAATTAGATTTTTTTTAATTAGCTGAATACATTAATTGAAATTTCCTCAGGACTGTGTGAATTAGAGAAATTTCTATAATTTTTTTTTAGCTCAAGCTGTAATGGGTTATGAGTCTAATTTATAATATGTCTTTTATTTTTTTTCCTAATTACACCTCCACTTCTTGAATGGAGTCAGATAGAAAAAAAAGACCCTAGAACTGCAGCAGATGTCTGGTTTTGACACCAATTATAACTTCAATACCTTCTTCAATAAAAGAGCATCAGGGTTAAAGGGCCGTGTCCACCAGACGCGTTTTTAGCGCTCTGGGCGTCTACTTTCCATTCAAATCCTATTGAGCGCTCACAGCGCTCAGCGCCCTCGGCGGTAAAACGCCCTCGGTGCTTGCTTCTTTTTGTCGCGGCGCTCAGAGCGCTTCGAGTTGAAATCTGTTCAACTTTTAGAACAGCGCCGCGCTCGTCAGTGTCACTTTTCCCCGCACTGACCAATCAGCATCAAGAAGGGGCAGGACTTACGTTACCGACAGCAACACAACCGGAGACGTGGCTCGGTTTATATCATGACCCACACTTGTGTTGAAGGTAGGCCGACCTCAGGGTCCATGTCAAAAGCTGCTGCTAATGCTGTTGTGTATTTCTGACACTCGTTGTAGTGTTTACATTAAACAAGGCAGGAACACGGAAGTGTCAGAGGACTCGTTTTGTAACCTAGCAACAGCGGCATTCTGACGAGGGAGAGAGAGAGCGCTAAGCGCTGGGAAAGCAGCGCTGAGAGCGCTGTCAGCGCTGAAAACACGTTTGGTGGACACGGCCCCTAAAAGGTGATGTACGCATACCAAAATGTACGATATGCCACCATTCTTGCCAAGAAGTACCTAATTTAGAGCTGTTTCCCTTTTTTATTCAGAATGAATACTAACACTGGAGCAGTAGGCCCACATCTCTTCATGAGTATACTTTTTAGGGGACAGAGTTGCTTGATGTAAAGCTCTTTCAACTGGGGGTCAAACTGTAGATGTTATGATTTTCGCCTTTTGTCTGAGGGTGGCAGAGCCGGCTCAGACCTCCATGGGGCCCTAGGCAAAATTCTGCTAAGGGGCCCTCCTAACTGAACCCCAAAAACTTTCAACAGTCGCACCTGACACCCTGTGTTTTCACTCATCCCCCCTTTAAACATATTGCACTGTTGGTCTAACTAAGAATAAATTCAGAACAAATCAAACTAAATGTGTAAACAAACAATCATACAGTCTTACATGTTGGGCATGCATGTTAATGTTTGAAATAACTCACCATTAAATAAAACTAAAATATAGATAAGGCTACTTTTAATTCAGCTCTATCAAATTGGCTGCACTTGTTTTACTTTCATATACTTCAAATGTAGGTAATTATGTATATTATTATTTATTATATAATTTTTTTTTTTAGCACCATTGTCACAATATTTCACAAGTTTTATTTAATTCACTAAGATATCTGCATCTATATTTGCCTGTATCCAAGCAACCAAATTCAATCTTAGTCAATATTTATCCATTACTTTCCATTTTGTATAAGTGCAGTTGTAACTACACTACAACTAAAATCATAGAAGCCAGCAAGACGCACACAGAGACCGGGGTTCACCCAGGGCTCACTGCTCTGTTAATGCAGGTCAAACACGGACTAGTCCCTCCCACTCTCCCACCCGGAGAGGAGAGTTACCTGACTGCTGATCCCGCAGGTCATTTTCAGCTGTTTCTTCCCCCTTTGTTCCCCGAGGGATAACTCTGCTTCATCGTGGCGTGCTAAACGCTGTCTTGCTAGGAATCCGGTAGGCCAACACGTGCGCGACGGACGGTCACGTCGTCAGGTTTTCACGGGGCCTCTATTATTTTGCGGGGCCCTACGCAACGTGCGTAGTGTGCGTATTGGGTGAACCGGTACTGGAGGGTGGCCCTGAAGACTTTGACCGATAGTGGCACTAGATGATCAGTCTTAAATATTACACAAATTCTGTGGGGAAAATTATGTTTGTAACACATTTAATGGCAATCAATCCAATATTTGGGTTGTTAAAATACATCATCTGAGAACTGTGAATATCTCCACCATATATTATTGTGCCAATCACACAGTAGAAGCTGTGATATTTCAATGCATAATTAAAACACTGACCTGCTGGTGGCATTGTAAAATATATATAAAAATAATAATAATTCAACCTCATTCTCTGCAGATCATTTATATCTGTGCCAAAATTAAGTCTGCTGTCAAACAGTTTTACTGTTTCACTTGGAATTGAAAATATCAGCCTTTCTAGTGACAGGTATCAAAGTCATTATTGTAAGATTAAGACGCTGGTGACCCGTAGGCACAAACTTTAAGTTAAAATCCAGCCTATTTTTTAGGCCTTTTCTCGAAAATTGCATATCCATAATAAAATGAGTATATCTCTGCAACCACAAGGTCTATTTGAATACTTTTGGTGTCATAGTAAAGGGAAAAAAATGAGGAATTGCTGAAATGTGTAAATTTCAGTATATCTGTTACTGGTGAAGAGTAAATGAAGATGACACACAGAAAAAAATTAATAAAATTAATATTCGCCTAAAAAAAAAATCATATTTTTGATGAGTGCCCTTTAGAATAATGCTGATGAAGCTCAAACTCTCTATAAAATCATTGTACAACATGTGAACATTGTCTCTGCAGTGGTTGATTCTGATTAATTGAAGCAGGACAAAATGATTGAGATTTTACTACAAAATATCCAGGCAAACTTTCCAAAATGTCCATTTTTGGCACAGCTTGGAACCACCTGCTACTATAAACTATTGTTTAATCTTTATTTTCACACAATTTGGATAAACTAACTGAAAATAAATCTACTGGAACCGATTGGAAATAACTAACATAAGTGGATTCAGTCTCTCTGCGTAGGCTACTGCTGCACTCTCAGAGCAGCTTCTGGGTGGGTTTGGCTTTCAGCCTCTATCTCTGCAGCGCAGTGGTCGATTCGAGTGAGGGGCGGCTCATTTTAACCAATAGAGAGAGAGGAATGACGCTAGACCCAGGTCGATGTGATTGGCCGCACTGGCAGCCATGTGACAGCCATGAACCAGTCAGATCAGCAGATCCACGTGCAGGCCAACGTGGGGTTGTATGCGCGCGCACCAGGCTTCCGTACAGGGTCCTAGCGCCGTCGGGTTTCGGCCCGGCTAGTTCAGATGTAAACACTAGGCAGAGTTCAACTGGAAATATTGTGGATTTACCCATAACACAACCTTTTCACGGCAAAACAGCAAAGGTAAGAGCAAATGTACGACCATGTTTTGGCCACGCAGTGTCTGTTTTTGCTCGACTTTGCTGGTTGTTGTCTTCTCCCTCTGCCGTGCTGCTGCTAGCTGCTGCTGCTAGCTGCTGTTGCTGGGGGACGCCCCGATGTTCACGTTCAGATGAGAGGTCGCTGATGTGTTTTGCATTATGTACAGTTGTATACGAGCCAGAAATGTGGCGACTGGGTCCACACAGAGGTGCTTTATGAAGTTTGATGTCTAGTTGTTTGTTTGAGTAGTGTTTGGGCTGTGTTTGGGTCATATA
Source organism: Trachurus japonicus (assembly GCF_045865225.1). Lineage (NCBI taxonomy): Eukaryota > Metazoa > Chordata > Actinopteri > Carangiformes > Carangidae > Trachurus > Trachurus japonicus. The sequence goes on from NC_140909.1 coordinate 5,866,069, forward strand.
AACATGGTTTTTACACGTTGTAGCCCAGCTTCTGCTGTTTAATTTGACGTATAATATGACCATATTCTTTCATAATCAGTGCAGTGGGGGCTTTGTTATTGTTATGCATGTCTTCAAGTCCCCCATATGGGGGACTCTGGATTAAAGCTATAACAACCAACTTTTCCACATTAATAGGTCTAAAAACATCTATTGAACCCTGTTCTATTCAGAGAAGGGCACTGAGTTTAATAACCAATAATAATATACACTTTTTTAGTCAATGATAATTAACATAAAATAAAACTCAGATTCAGTTTGTAATTTAAGAATACTGCATTCATCCTTCCTCCTCAATGCTTCAATATATAAAATGAAATACTATTATACCACTTTAAATTAAATTGAATTAAATTTCAGAGGTCACAGTAACACATCTCTTTCAAGTATAATACACACACAAACTCAAATTCAAGTGGCCTTCAATTTAAAATGAAATTTACAGTCAAGTGCCCCACACTCAGTTTACACACACACACACACACACACACACACACACACACACACACACACACACACACACACACACACACACACACACACACACACACACACCTCAGCCAGCATAAACCACCAATAACAGTCTATGTTGCAGCCAAATGGGAAAAAATTAAGTAGTGGTACCTTGTTCCAGAGTTACTGGTCTCTTGGTTTCAGAAGAAGAGCAGGACGGTCTTGGCCGTGGTCTCTGTAGCCAGGTGAGGAGCAATGAGGACAAGATGGCAGCCGACAGCGGAGAAGTCCAGTGTGGTCCAGGAACACTGAGCAATGTCTTTGTGGTGTTGTGTTATGCTGCGTTTGAGACCACTCGAAACTCTGAATTTCCAGGTTGAAAACTTCGATTTCCGTCTTCAAAGCATTCCAGAGGCATCACGCCAGAATAACCAAAAACATGGCCGATCGGGACAAACTTTGTATTCAAAGTTCTTCATGTAGCTAAGGCATTCAAATTATTACAAAGGGTACAAAATAAGTTTTTAAAAAGAAGCATTTCAATATTATGAAACAGATAATTTAAATGGAAGAGAAATAACCACATGAATTTACCATGTAGGAAATCTATAACAGTATAACTTAATATTGTTTATTTATAACGTTATAACGTTTTTTTTCCACGCACCTGTCAATTAAACACCTCAACCAATGAAATGCTCATATCACTGGTACAGCATACCACTTCCTTTGTCTTAAAGCTATGGTTGATGTTGAGAAAGACGATTAAAAAGATTTGAAAAAAGCACACCCCATTGCAGAATCGTCGTAGGGGTCGGGGCGAGGCATGACGAGGAGCATTGGGAATGTCGAATTTTTCAAGTCCCGGTTTATGTACACAATATAATTTTAAATACCCTTTATCATTGTTTTTGTTGTTGATGTTTTTTACCTAGTTACTAATACCTATGTTATGTATTTTTGTGAGGTATGTTTTTCATTGTCTCATACTCAAGGTCACCTGTCAACTGTCAACCTTTAACAAACAACCCAAAGCCTCTCTTTTATTCTTTTTTAAATTGATGACTTTGTTGGTGATCTTGAGTATTAAAAATCATATCACTATAAAATATTGGTGTCATTTACTTTGACAGTCTTTCAGATATCATAGACCATTATCTTAAAATGTTGCCTCAGGCATCCATAAGCAGGCAATGCTTCCACACAAAGGCAAACACTTTCACAGTGCAGCTATATTTAAAGCTGCTAAGCTGTTTGTATAACTGTTTCAACAGAAGGAACCCGTACAAGAGTGTCCTGACTTCCAGAAATAAATTGTTTTAAGTGTTTTTCCCCCACTTGAACGTCACTCAGAGCTGTAGTATGGTACCTGTGGAACTCACAGAGGTGTTCAGCTAAACAAAGATAAAAGCAAACCCTTAGCCCAGTTCTGAAAAATAGTTGTATAGTAAATGCAAAAAGCTGAAGAAAGGCATTATTTCCTATGGTAAAAGCCATGCTTCACAGCCACTTTACTCATCATGTTGCTTTGATCTTAATTTTAAACAGCTGCATTTTTAAAGCTGATCTTAAGGCTATGCCAATTCCTTGCTGTCAAGTGCTGCTCTGGCTGGTTTATTGGATGCTCTCAAAAAGAACAAGGGAAAGATCCACAGAATGGTTAACACAGTTGTATCCTGCTGAAGTTATTAGCCTCATTAACTTGCTTCACTGGCCTACAGGCAAACTGATGGACCCCATCTATTGCAATGAAGAAGGAAAAAAAAAAGCTGTATCAGATTTTTGATTGGATATAGAGTATAACATCAGTGCAGAGGCTGGTGGACCATTCGGTGAGGAGTAAACCAAATTAAATAACACCTAATCTATTGTTTACACCACAAGTTTAAATCACAAAAGCGATCAATCGAGATCACTTAAGCTACTGCAGCAGAACTGGCAATATTGTGGCTCAGATCCTGTTTACAAACCTGGCTGAGGTTTTGTCTTTAAAGTTTACACATTGTCGTTTCCTGTCTACATGGGTTTCCTCCTGCAGTCCAGCGACACGCAGGTTAGTCGAACTGGAAACCTGAATTGTCTGCAGGTGTGAATGTTACAGTGTGTTTGTCTCTATGTTTGCATTGGCACTGTGATAGACTATTGACCTGTCCATTGTATAACCTGTTTCTCACCGATTGTATGCTGGGATAGGCTTCAACCCCCGATGACCTTGGAAAGGAAAAGCTGTTTAGAAAATGAATGAATGGATGGTTTAAAAAGTCATGGCTAGGAGGAAAACCAACCCACGAAAACTGAAATTACATTATGTTCTTCCCTGGCACGAACTGGAGACAAAGACGTTCTGCTCAGGGCTGTTACCTTATCTTAAACCAACCCAGACAGCACAGCTGAGTTGAGCAAATGTAGTGTGATGTCTGGAAATATTGTCCAGAAGTTGTCATGTTAGTCTGCTTATCTCTTGTTTACAAGGCTCAAGGCTCAATTTTCCATACAACCTTAACCCCAACATTGTCCTTCTGTAAATTTCATTGACCTACCAGTGCTTGTCATTGTAAATTTATTCTAAGCAACCAAAGTTTCTGAAGATAGCAACATCTAACAAAGACATAATAACATTTAACATCCTACTATTTGCTGTAGCTGTAGCAAAAGTGAGATATTGTGTTCTGTGCACATCAACACACATGCAAAAAGTATCAACAAAGTAAATTAATATTAAAAGTTGTGTGTGAATGTTTTGGTTAACGCACTGCAAAAAATAACCAAAAACAATCAATTCAATCTGAAGAAATAACCGTCATGGATGATTTTAAAAGTTATAAAATCACTGTGCACCACAAGAAGTGATGGATAAGTTATAATTACTGTAGCTTGTTTCGAGGATGAAGAAGTAACACTATAGCCTCAGGGCAAGACTTTGGCTGCAGAGAAAAGTAGTGATTGAAATGGAGGCAAAACAAGAGTTAGTGCTGGTGCAGCTTTCCACTGCTGGAAACCACTGTTGGTAAGTAGTATGAAAACATTTCACCCAGACTGGCAAACATACAGTTATTAATGCTAATATTGGCTTTGCAGCAACAGCAAATATGTGCATAGAGCATGATAAAAACGATTGTGTTTCAGTGCCCAACAGATCCAAGTGAACAATGATCTGGAAGAGGAGGAGATATCTGAAGATGATCATGATGGGGAATAATACAATGGAGAGCACATTCTGCAAACCAAAGGAGAGAGACTTTTTGTAAGAGAAGTAGAAAATAACACGGCTCATGACATCGTATGACAACCACAAAGAATGCAGCTGAGATGACTCCGGGGTCCACAAGACATGCAGTTACCGATGCCCAGGACGTCACCTCAACATTTTTACAATGTCACATGTGCAGTGTTTCTTCACCCCAATGAACTCAGTGAGCAACTCCTGAAAATGTTTGATCATGTTTGGCACAGTTTGAAGGACAGAGGCTGAGCTCCGTCTGACCTCTTCTCAGCAAGAGGAGAGAGGTTTTCTCCTCAAAGTTTACCTTCACCTCCACAACCGCTGAAGTTTCTTCACCTCCGAAGAGGATTAAGAGTGGAGCTCTTCTGAGCGCAGTGCACATGGTGGCTGACATCGGTGATTGAGAGGGCAGAAAGTCAGACATCAAGGTCAAGATACCACTGGAGCTAACAGGTTGTTTCCTGTTTATTCCTACACTGTAAACCCGGATAAGTTGAGTTTACTTAAACAATTTGAGGAAACTGGTTGCCCTAAAAAAAATTAAGTAATGTTTGATGAAAACTTGAGTGAATTTAACTTAATTAATTTAACTTACTAAATTAGTGGATGGCATTGTTATTTTGAGTTCAATACACTTAATACCAAGTTTGTTTAACTTAAAATCATTAGTAATATCAATTGCTTTGCTCCTTTATTCAACTGAAAACGTAAAGTTAAGCTGAATACACTAACCTCCAAGTTGTTTTACCATAAAAATTCCTTTGTTCAATTACTCCACTATCTTAAGAGTAAAATCAAATCTGTTTAATAAAAAAAAACTATACAGATTAAATTAATTAAGAAAATAAAAAGCAAAACCACAAAAGTACATTCTTGTCTACATGTTTTATTAAACTTGTCTTGGCAATAACAAAATGCAGTCAACAGCTTCTTACGATAGACTTGACATCCCCTTACACTGCAAGCTGATTTTTCAGAGTCTGTAGCTTCGGCTTTAGGTCAGTGTGGCCCAATGAGAGCAATACCTGTTTAATGAACTGAAATGTGAGCTTAGTCTTGGGGTAGTTAAGATGGTGCATATGTGAGTCCAAACAGAAAGCACATTGCTTTTGGCAGATCATGAATGTTGTCTTTCGCGACTTTTCCCCCAATGATGATTTTCAACGAGGTTGGACTGAGATGCTGGAAAAATGTGAGCCCAGCACGCTCAATGACAAGTATCCCAACATCAAGGTCACGGAAGGAATCATCATCATCAGTGTGGGGAGACAAACTAGTATTTAACAGTGAAAATGATTCATTGCTACGTCTTCAGGATAAAGTTTCCTGATTTTCTGCTTCTTCTTTGTCTGGATTGGAAGCGTTTCTCTTTACCTTTAGCAATAATTAAAGCCAAAGCCATCAAGCCAGCGGGTCAGTTTTGAACCATATATGACGGATGGAGAGTGTCCACATGGGGGAAACAGTATATTTTACTACTTAAATTAAATGTTAAATGTTTAAATAGCACTAAAAAAACACACTAAAAAGCACTGTTGTTAAGATGGCAATGATGGAGCAGCTCGCTCTGAACTTCAAAGTGGATCTTAACCTTTAGGTTTTTATACAGTTAAAAAAAACTCCTAAGAGGTTTTGTCCTATACCTGGTCCAGCTATATTAGTAAAAAAAAAAAAAAAGAGAAAAATACAGGGGCAATAAGTGTGGAAACTGGACTTTCATTTAACAAGTGTCACAAAAGGACTCCAGTACTCATGTTGCTGTGTTCCTGCTGTGTGTGTTGCCAAGTTTCATTGAACAATGGGTGAGCAAAAGCACTGACGTAGGCTGGTGGACAGGGCTGTGGTGCTCCACTGATGTGCTTGTTGTATTGAATTTGGAGCCCTGTTTGTCGACTTATTGTTTTGTGTTGGATCAGTTAAGGTTATGTTTTTTTATTACTGTATTTTGTGTTTTTATATTTAAAAGCCAGGATGTTTGTTTTGAAGACTTCTTTCTCTTACCCCCCTAAGCAATAAAAAAATCTCCAAATGCAGCTTTTAAAACACAGAGACTGAGTTATAGGTTAAAAATAATAATGCGGGCTGCATCTTGTGGAGCACTTTCAAAACAAACCATTGCTGTGGAAGGAATTGGTCGGGGAGTAATATGAGTTTTAGGTCTCAGTCAGAGCAACTGGCAAAGGATGGTGGAGTGAGTCATACACGCACAAGGACACGGTCAGGCCAAAGCTGGGGCAAACTGCACACGGAACATAGTGAGCGAGAGCAACTGCACAACTTTTGGGCTCAAAGGTTATTTAAAATGAGACAGGAGCAGAATAAACTTGGAAAAAGAAGAATGGCAAGAAAACAAAAGGAGACAATGAAAAGCTGAGAAATGTCAGACAAACAGAAAAGTAGTCAAAGATAAGAAGCAAAGAAGCACAAGAGGTGTACAGGTTTGAAAGATGAGAGCAGAGACAATAGCTTCCTAGATATCTTGATGCTAAATAAGAAGTCGGAAATGAGGTAGACATCATGGTGGAAAAGATCATTAGAATTGAGAGAGCTGGAGAAGAGATCCATTCTTGGAAATGACAAAATAATAGATAACTGCAAGATTTTTTTTTTTCTGTTTGAAGACTGAAGAATCCACAAGTGCACTATCATGATGGCAGGAGACACAAGAGAAACCCAGCCTATTTTAAAAATGGCAAAATGGCACTTGACACAAGTAGCAGGTGAAATTGTCCTTTTTCACAGCAAACAGGGAGAGAAATGGAGAAAAATTCATTTTCAAAAAGTTGATTTTTGACAGTAAGGTTAAGAGGAGAATTTTTATATTGACAGGGAGCTTTTTTCTTTCTTCTCTTGTTTTTTAAAGAACGATTACTGTAACTTTATGTGTAATTGACCAGTTTTATACTTGAGTCAGAAACCTTTTACAATAGTAGGTGATCAAATGTGCTTTGTAACGTTTTACTGTAACTGCAGGTGATTTCAAAAGTTCTTCAGAAGTGATACCAACTGATAGCTGAAATGCAAATGTATGATGCACACAAGCCATAAAACATACACAAAGAGGCAAGAAAGATGGAAAATAAAATTTGTTTTCACTTGAAGTAGTCCAGTGATGCATGCATGTCCAACCCTGGTGCCTATATTACCCACAATGCCACTGAAACACCAACAGATTGATCTAAGGTTTGGGGATGTTCTAATAATGCTATTGCTTCAGCCTGTAGAAGTGGTGAGTAATGGATGGAGGTCTTCTATGCTCACATCTTTCCAACTCTACACAGCTACACTGTGATTTTTTCCACAGTTGTTTTCAGCCCAAATACACACACACCCACACACACCCACACACTGACCAGCGACATCAATTGAAGCAACATGAGGAACATTTGAGGGATTGTTCTGTTTGTAAAAGTTGTAAAAGATGGTGAAAGTTGTATAAGATGGTGAAACCTTGAGAGTGAAAGAGAAGCTGTCATCTGCTGTCAGGACACTGAACTGTTGTGTGTAGTCCGTTTTACACAATGACCTTACTGCACACTGGGCCGTTGCTAGTATTTCTGGGCCTTGGGCCTGGGACTTTTAATCGGCACTTTTTCCATAGACCATGTTTTATCAGTTTTTATTTTACTATGTGTCATGAAACTTTTGGTTTTCTTGTTTCTAATGTCATACCAGGCATGTGGAAACGAAGTGTAGCATTAGAGTAGGGACAGCATCCTGTATTGATTCAGACAGGGACAGTGCATTTTATTTTTTAATAAAGGGCGATGTGGTTAATTTATATGAGAGTGAGTGATCCAGTATTATTATCATTTTATTAATCATATTAAATCATGTTTTAGGAAATTCCTGTGTAATTCCTGTGTTATACCCAGCACCTTTGCACTTTATCTCTCAGAAACTCTTTTGGTCCCCCTACCAATGGAAGTGTTGTCAAAATGTCAATGTTTTATTTAGTTAAAGTTGTGTGTTGTTGTCTGCATTACGTTTGTTATAATACTATGTTGTTGTTGTTCTGACACTGTACTGTTTTTATGTTTTGGGACTCCGGATGGAAACTAGCACTAGCTGCTACAATCCGGCACATTTACATGTTTTTATATGTCCATTAATGTGCATTGTCCCACCCAAATAAACCAATAAATAAAAAAATAAAAAAATAAATAACAAGCCCAAGGCCACACGGCTTCAGTGTGAACGAGGGAGGCTGGGACCGGTGCAAGGCCACGCAGCCTCGGTGCTCAAACACTTTTCACATCTATTCATTATGTAAGAAGGCAAGCTCTTCTTCTGCAAATCTTGTTGACCCAGGCAAATATTAGCTATATGACTGGGATTCAAACCCCCAGCCTCTCAATCCAAAGTCAATGCCAGTACCCACTGACCTATCCAGCTAAAAAGTGTTGATCTGGGACTCCTCTGACTCTTCACACTCACTCGCACAAATGCACACAGACAGGTTGACAGCTCCTTCATGTCAGTGGTCAGAGAGAGTTTAAAATCATGGGTTCAATTCCAGAGATCATACCTTGGCAATGCCCCCTATGGCACTCTTAAAATTTCTTTGAGGATATGTTTTCTGCATTTGAAGGTTGAAAGCACCAGTAATATAAATGAAACCTGCAGTCTTTGTGTTTATTTTTTAAAACTAAGGCCTAGTCGACCTTACATCAAAGCGTGTTTCAGTTAAAGACAATGATTGATCATTGGTTTTCTGAATGCCATTCATTAAGTGGAGCTTTATACAGTGATTAATGAAGAAAATGTTTAAATACTGGAACTAAGTATCTTGGTGAGGAACAAAGACGTGTAACTGAGGTTCTCTACGGGTTCAAACCAAATAATTTGCATGTCTTTTACATTTAATTTTTGAAAAGCCTGTAGAGCAAGATGTGGGAAGAGAGGTACCAAAGGTTAATTTCTCTTCATCATTTTTATTTCAGAAAAAATAATTACAGGGATTTGACATTAGAGCAAAAATGTCCTAAGGGACTGAACTGAATGTAAAAAAAAAAAGAAAAAAAAAAAAAGTACAGTAAATACAAAACAGATGGAAGAAAAAAAAACAGAGCACAGCAAGAGCAAGCTTTTAATTAAGTCATATTATTCATACTTCTTTTGGAGGGAGAATATAAACTCAGCAGCAACTCTTGCATGTCTAATGATTTGTCTGAGTCTCTGAATAATCATGCCTTGCATCAAAATACAAGAGACAAAAATAAAAATATATTTAAAAAAAAAAAAGAGAGAGGAAATGTCAGCCCCCTCATGTAACTGTCTCGATTGACTTTACCTCAATGTGAAATGGCTGCATCAATGAAAACAGAAGCGTGAGCCTTCTAGCCAAAGGCCAGACCTTCATGGTTTGATCTCTCGTCCCACATACTGTACATCTCCTGATATCAGCAGACACAGATATTACCTTAGATTGTTCACGAGGACCAATCACAGCTTGGCTTAGTGGGATATTCATAGACCTGACATCAGTGTGTGCGTGTGTGTCCTTGGGCAAGCCGTCCTGTGCTGGTCATTTGTGCATATGTGTAATAACACGGCAGAAAAAAGAAGGAACAAAACGTACTTTTTCTTTTGCAAATGAGTCAAATATGTTTGAATCAATTACAGGAGCCGCTGAACATGAAGAAATCTAACAGTGTTTTGTCTTTGTTTTTTAGTAACTTCACACAGTGTGATTTCAGGATTTATTTCTCACAGCTCTTCACTTCCATTTGGGCAGATTGGATGCAATGGTTCCACTGAGCAAACAGCAGATAGTATTTGACATTTATTCAGGGGTATTGCAGTGTGAAGGTTATCGGTGGAATTTTTTAGGCTTGTGCCATATCTGATGACTTTCTCTCTAGTAAGCCTTACATTTGAGTTCAAAGGCATGTTCCTTCTTGTAGTTAGATATCAGCTTCTTTCTGTTTCACTTCACTGGCAAATGGCTGTAAGGCGGCAGACAATATATGTCACCAACTGACATTACAGTTATGATTTACATTTACATGGTTCAGCTTAGTGAGCTCTAGGTGAAGACTTTATTTCTGTATTTGCGGAAAAGCAGACTGCACTGATCCAAGCTCACACAGCATGATCATGGCTTTGTTGTTAGTAGTTTTATAATATTTATATCTACAATTACTGATTTCATTGGCTATACTTTCAGGCAGTTGCTTTTTCACACATTCAGCACTTTCCCATGCATCATATTTGCTGTTTTGTGTTTGGTCTCGCGCTCCTTTTGTTGCTAGTTTTCATTATATATGGTTTGGTGCTGATGGGGGAGCTAAAAATTAAACTAGTGCAAACAAGTGCAAATAGTGAAGCACATTGGTTAAGTTATTGGCTCAAGTTGCTACAAGCCCCATACTCTTCCACATTGTCATTTAAAATATCAATTGCATTCTTCTAACAGTAAAATATCACAATACTTGCTCCACTGTTTCATGTTCATCTGATGAAGAAAATGCAAAACTTCCATTTCCACAATTAAACATAATTAGGCTACTTAAAATTATGTATACATATATATTTTCATCTGCAGATCCAACTGCCAGTCATTGAGACAAAAAAGAAAAATCTCTTTCAAAGCCGTCATCATCATCATCATCATGTTAAACCCTAATTTTATTGTCTCTATGCTTTGCTCAAATATTGTAGTTGGGCCACTACAACAGGATTATCGCTTGTAGAAAAGGATGTCTTCACTATGAACATCCGTCACTGGTGGCACAATAATTAGGCCCGGGTTATTTTGGGACAGGCTGTGATGAATACATACGCAGCAGTAATAATAGGAGCTTAATTTGTGAAAACACTAACAGGACGATCAGATGATTCAAGTGTGTCTTTAAATCAATATGGAGGAGTATTAATTCTCTAGACCTTATGCTAAGCATGATTAAGTGTAGTGATGGGAGCACTGGCTCACAAAATAACATGATGGTGAATAACAATCCAAGATAACATGATACAATCAGTGTATTAATCTATCTGCTGTTATTGGAAAAGTGTCACAGCAAACAGCCAGCCCGCCTGTGCTTTTGTTAAAGATTGGATCATGAACCAAACCTTAAACTGAAATGATGTGGCAAATATTTTTTAAATGTGTGGAGGAGTGGGTGTTGCACAGACAATAATGCCTATTATCAAAGAGAGGCTTGAAGCCACGGTGAAAACAAAAGCAAGTAAATCAAGTCAGCGTGCAGCTATCTGCCTCGCCGTTTGTCTGCTTCTCCTTTCTTCTTCTTGCTCTGTTCAGTCTTGACCCTGAAATGTGTAACCCCACATTCGTATGCACATGTAGTCCAATAAATACAAGCATTATGGAGAAACCCCGCATCAAGTTTTCTTGAAGGTGTTTGATGAGCACAGCTGCACATCAGCCGTGCACAACAGCCTTCATCAGTAATGAATGTAACGCAGCAGTAGATCCAGGTCTCCTGCCACTCCCTCGCATCTTTAGACTCTGTCTTTTTCCCTCTTCTCTACACCAGCAACTCCTGCTTTCTCACCTCCGACTGAACAAGAAAATAATGAGGATTATTAGGCTGATCTTGCTTCTTTTTCTTTCTTCCAGCCTCTGCTCGGCTATCTTCATGCTCTGTTATCTTTGTGTTTGTGTTTGGACACAATAAGTTCCTGATTGTGTGCTTCCGCTTTTTTAGACTGTGAACATGTTCTGGTTCACAGACACATGCTGTTAATGTATGTGTATTATACAGAATTGTTATATAGGATGCCTTTGCTCTCTCTCTGTAGGTGCAGCAGGAATTGCCTTGTGAAAAAGAACAAAAGTCTTACCGCGCTCTTAGATGGTCTAAGTTCCACAGTCAGATGTAATGTTACTGGACATGAAATTAGGTCAAAGTTAAAATCTGTAATTAAAACAATGAAAATCAATTTCAAAAAGGAAGAAACAGTGGTCATGTCTTTGCTTCACTAGAGACTGTTGTGCAGTTGTAAAAATGCATGAATGAAGAAGGTATTTCTGTTATTGTGTATGAGTAAAACTTGATTTCTACACTACGTCCTACACTATTCACAATACATGCTACTTGATGTTGTGCTCATTAACCCTAGATACATAAAACCACCACTCCTGTCATGAGCATGGCAATTAACACACACTCATTAGTTTCACTCATTAGTAGCAGTAAGACCTCGTCTTACGCATGCACATATAGATGTAGAGATGTAGGTTAAGTTTAAATAGAGAAATACTGTATAATTTACAGGTGTTTTCATGAAAGTAGAATGAATGTAAAACTTTGAAATTCAACAATCCAGGTCTGATTTGTCACTTCTCACACCAGACATCTCTCAAGAACACATTGTTCTGAGAGTCTCTGTGTATCTCTGAACAATGAACTGTTGCAGGGAAATAGGAATGTGAAGCAGAAGACTCATTACAGTGTGGTCTTTGCGCTTGAACTAGCAAACCTCATGAAGACAAGCATCAGTGCAGCAGGTTTGAAAAGATGGAAATATGTTTCCCTAATAATGTGTCCATTATTTACAAAGACAGAACCATCCAGTCACATGGAGAAAAGGATTACTGTGATGTTCCTCTCAAAACTGATGCAAGTCTGACAAAAATGTCTTTTTTTTCTTTCTTTTTTTTTTTTAATCTCATATTTCAGGTTAGGTTTGATGGTTGCCTCAGGGACGAGGTCAGTTTTCATTCAATAGAGTGATGTTTGGATTTGACTTGGGGCCATGTTTCTTCTAGGTTTAAGTCAAAGGACAGAAAATGTAAAACTGTCGGATACATGAAATATCTCCTTTGATTTACAAGTACAATACTGCAATCTGTCTTGCACAATAAAGTATTTTTTTTGGTTTGGGGATAGTCGTTCTGATGAAACTCTGATGAAATGTATATTTTCCAAGAAAGTTTTTTTTTCTTTCTATTCTTTTTTTTATCAGGCTGATGTTGTAAGAAGAAGCTGACATGGATAGGAAAAAATATGCTTCATAAAAGTTATTGCTGATGCACACATAACAATTACGACCTTTTTAAATGGCGCACTGAAGACAAGTCTCCAGGAAAGTAGCTATAAGATACAAATATATGGCTTTACTGCAACAAACAGTCATGATTAATTATTAATGCACTGATAATATGTTGTAAAAGGGACTATGAGGAGTTTGGGAAAGCAAAGTGTTTTCACATTACATTTCCCATGAGCCTCCGCGCACACGTTGAAATTCTTGGACTGGTGCAAGACGGTGGAAAGTGAAAGCATTTGCCAAGAATGTTTCCATTAATCAAGAAAGAAAGTCTTAGGTTCGAAGACGATCAGATACTGTTGTAGTTCCGACCATAAACGATGCCAACTAGCGATCTGGCGGCGTTATTCCCAGGACCCGCCGAGAAGCATCCGGGAAACTGAAACTAGGAAATGCTGGGAAAATTGAATACTCATCAAAATAACTTGTATAAAGACAAAACGATGTATTTATCGAAAATGGGCCCATTAACAAGTATGGGTAATGTAGATTCATCCACATTAATATGACACTGTTTTATAACCAAAAGCAAACTTCTTGGGGTCTCTTTAATTTTAGCATTTTCCATTGGAGTCAAAGATAATTATCTGGATAATATGCACACAGTGCTAGTTATTGGAGTGTTTTAACATTTTGTTCAGCATTTAGCACCAACTTACAATTTGGTTTGGTTTAATATAGAAAAACTTAAAAGTGACTTAGATATTTGTATTAATACATACCTACAGTAAAACTCATGCCATAAACCTGCATACAGGACAATACATATCAACCCCAGTGTGATAGTTATGACCAAGACAAGGTAGAGAGAGGAAGTGAGAGAAAAGAGGAGAAACACTGTAATGTAGCCTGTAGTCAAAGGTGCAGACACCTCATTAAGAGCAACATTTTTGCAATGTGTCTGTGTTCTCACAGTCTTTGTATAAATGTCTTTAGTTATAGTTCTAACACTGTAAAGATAACAATGTGAATAATGGTGGATCTCTGATTTCATTTGAAGGAAATGCCATTTGAACATTGGAGCTTCGTTTATTATAAAGTTCTGGGCAAATGAGTGCACACTCCTGTAATTATAGCCATAAATAGGAATAATACAGTGCACCTGAATAGAAGCAGGCAGGCAGAGACACTGGTACATTACATCATTATGCACTCCAATATGCACCTGTATACTCTATATCTTGAACTAACAGCTTATTGACAAATCCTCCAAGTAGGACTAATTTATGATCCCATGAGCATTGTTATGAATCACATATTGTATGATTTGGGTGATACCGACTAAATCCCTTTGTTTGTGCGGGAATGAAATCATTCCTGTAGGAAATAAGAGGATTTTATGGCCTATATCTTTATCTTTTATTTATGAATCTGTCTCATGGTTTCATCACACAGAAGGCTGTAGCATTGTAATAGTAAGCAGGTCTGACATGTTTGAATATCCCTCACTGAACGTGTTGGGCAGCGTAAAATTAATAGAAAGATGCAGTAGCCTATATAGTATATAGTATCTTTAGTTCTTCAGAGCAGAGTCATTATTTTTTTACACTTTCACATGCGTATGAGGTTTGTACTTGAAATTAAATTGAGTATGTCAACACGCAGCTCCATTTGGATCCAATATATCCTATTGATTGAAATGTCAGTGTAAGTGCACATTTCTGTTGTACTGTAAGCTCAAGGTTGAATAAATGAAAGCTAATAATCACACATGTGCATTACTCAACTTCTTCATCCTCTGAAAAATGGACATGAAATTTGTTTAATTTATTGTTCATTTGCATTCACTTATTGATACTTCAGCTCTTTTGTTTAAAAACTACAGCGTGATAAAGACGTGAAATGTTATGCACTCATGTTCGGCGAAGAAAATGGGAAAGTGGCAAATACAGACATTGAGAAGAGTAAAAAAAAATATAATAATAATAATCCTATCATCAGTTGCCATGGTGAGAGGTGAACACAGCTCTCAGTGCCTCAAAAGCAGCCCATTAGTATGGCAGAGGAGAAGGGCCCCATTGCTTTTGCCCACACTCCATCTTCAGCCCTTTACTCCGACATGGCATACCATTGTGTCTTGCACTGTCTGTTTGCCTGTAGGTCACATTAAAGCTCAAAGCTGCACAGACTCGGAACAAGAATCTTCACGGGATTGAACCAGGAGTGCATATTTATCACGTACCCTGTAGCACCACGATGAAAGCAGACTTTTAAATTAAAAACACCATACCATCTTAATTCCAGTGGGGTGATATTCTGAGATGAGATGTATTGCTTTCAGTGGCGTTTTACCTCTGCTTGGTGTAAAAGTGTGTGTGTGGCGGTGTGTAAATCCAAATGAAATACATTTATATCTTGACTTTAAGGTAGAATCTGCTACAAAGGGTAAAACAGATGTACTGTATGTATCTTGTGTTATACATATGCAATACCTAAAAAGTAAAGTTTTTCCATCAAATATCTACTGGCACCCTGCAGGTTTCTAATTGATAATGTGTGTTTTGTTTTTTTTTACAAAACTAATGAGATGCATCTCTTGTCACACTTGCACAGAAAACTGGCTTTGTTGATCCACTGCAAAGAGTCCTGAGGCAATCAAGTTTGCACACGTTTTTACACACGTAAACCTTTAGATCTGGCCCATAGTGAATTAAATCTGTCTGTAAATTAGTTGTCTCACCGTCGTCATCATGGTTCAAATAAACACAAGATAATAATGAAAAAATAAAAAAATGGCAATGAAATGTCAGCAGGCAGGGGCCTACTTCAGTATTTTTTCAGGGGCCCAAGAATTACTAGCAACGGCCCTGTCCAATCCTCTCCCTCTTTAGTCTTTAATGCATCGGAGGATTTCCTCATCAGACTTGCAGGATGCAAATTGTTGTGTCTTGTTTTAGGTTGCATTGATTACATTTGCTAGAAATGACTGAAGGCTTGGAATAAATATACTGGATGCGCTACGCCTGAACAAAACCCACCCATAATCGTATTATTGATTGAAATGTAGACTTCACCTTGTGGTATGGTTTTTAATTAAGGACTCCACACATGCAAACTTAGATGTATTTAGGTGGTGCATCTGATCCTCAACAGGTACGACATAAAGGTAGATAATGAGATAAAGGTCTCAGATGTAGTTAGTGTAGTGCAGCACTTAACTCCCTGACTACCCATGCTTACCTGAACCTTTTAACCACACTGTGTCACAGTGAATTCTGGGTCCAAAGTGCTGCAGCTCTCTGTAACACAGCCTTGTTCTCCTCATTAAGAAGTGTAACCTCTGATTTAAAGTCAGCCCCTCACATCTGTTCACTGTCACTGCTCTGTGCTTACAGTCAACAGCCAGGCTACTGGGTCACGTGGGTCCAGAGCCATGTTCCATATGGTCAAATGGGTTCAATATTACACATCAAACCCATGTGATTCTGATGAGAGAAGGCAACCAGGACAGAAAGTTTAGTTTCCACAACTTGTAAATTAACGTTAACTCATTACCAGCGATGGGGAGAGTGAATGAAGCTGTTGCTGATTTTGACTGATAATTCCTGTCTCCTCATCAATCCACTTAAACTATGTGGTTAGATGAACTTCTTTATTCATTTACTCATAAACCAAAGTGAATTACAAAAAAAAACACACACACACAAAAAAAACATGACCTCTCAGGTTTTGTTAGGACTCTTGTTGATAAAAAGTGCAGTAGTTCTTATTGTTGTTTTTTTTTGGTTTGTGAGTGTGTCTGCAGTCAACACTGGGTTCCTGCCATCTGTTACAACGCTGTCAGAGAGACAAAACGACTGTTGGTGAATAGCAATAAAATGAAACACAGTACATACTGCAGAAGGCTTCATATTTTTTGTGTGAAACCTCTCACCGCTCTGGATACAATGGATAAAAGATGTTCTTCAGACGGTCTGTTTCTGTCTACACTGGATGCATTTCAGCCCTGTCCTTCAGTTGTCCCTCTCTTGGAACAGATACACTTCAATTTTAATCAATACAGCAATCTACGCCAGCCACATAATGGCTTGCGCCTCACTTATGTGCTACCTGTTTCCAAAGACCCATTGTTAAGCTTTAGATCTGTTTTCTTCTGATATATGTTAAGAAAACATCTGCTTGTGTGGAGCCACTGTGATGTTCCTTTAGCTGTTCAGCTGGTATTGCCTCGGCGTAAAGGGAATTGGTTTGTATTTGTAGACCTAATGGATGCTTATTCTCTTGTACACATTGCCCCACACCACTCCCCATTGCATTCATGTGTTAGGTGCTTTTTGGAATTTACCTAGTCTTTCAATAATTTACAATGTGGCCAGCAGCAGCCTTGTAACCACTAAGAGGCATGATAGTGCTAACATAGTTAGACAGCTAGTTGAGTTTTTCCCGACCTGGGAGCAGACCGTCCAACAGGGAACTACACCAAAAGCAACCTCATGCTCAGTCAGCAAATAGTACAAATGCACGGATGCATTGTTAAAAGCTGCTCTCTCCACAGTGTGCACACAATGTCACATAATTACTACATATCTTGGTAAAACATCAGAAAACAAAATGGAATCCTCTTAAAGATGCATCTCAAGAACGATGCACATGATTTAGAGGAGATATGACAGAGTAGTTGCTGGTCTGTTTGCCCTTTAGTTGGCTCTAGGCAGGTCAATATGGCATCTGAACTATAAGATCTTTTTTAGCTGGACTAATTATTGTTGTAAAGTTGTCAGTGGTTGGACATTGTCTGGGGTAAGCATGTTCTATATGTCTTATAATGGATGTTTATGTGTGACCCATTTAAGCCATGAACAGCACAATTAAAACTTGAACTCTTTGTGCAGGAGCTGTTTTTTTTATGTGTTCTGCTGCTGCATCTGAAAGCAAAAAATACTGAAAAATCACTGCTTTGGCTCTGGGCTCCATTAAGGACAAACTCCTGTTATGTTGTTAAACCTCGTTAGCTGTAGTCGCCATTTGAAGTGCCACTCAGTGCCCTGGGGTTTCTATATGCCTATAGTTGTTTTCTTCTCAAGGGCTAGCAGGGGTCCAACACCTGCTGTGTGGCCATGGTTATATTTCAGACTTATTTGTCTGCAGACAAAAAGGTGACTTGTGGCTACTTGCTTAGTATTTAGATTCATGCGTTTTTCTTGAAGGTGCAAAACAAAAAAGGAACATTAAACAGATTTCTAATTCTCTAGCCTATAAAAATTTGGGGATTTATTCATGCTATTAAGGCTAAACAATAAACTGAATTCTGTGACAGTGTGGTCCATATTAGCACAGCAGTGCTGAGTTCATATACTTGAAATATTTACTTTAAAGTAGGCCTACTCTGTCTCTCCATAAAAGTGTAGGCTAATAACCAGATTAATCATTAAATCTTTAAATGTATAGGCCTACTCAATTCAACATGCTTTGAGAATAGCTACTGTCTGCATGGACCATACTGTAGGCATGGACTCTTATATAGTCTATGGCATGGACGCAAGCAGTTCATGTTAAGGTCGGTTAAAGGGATAGTTCACTCAAAATTGAAATTTCACTCATTATCTACTCACCATCATGTCGACTAAGTGTTGGGAGAAGTTTCAGAGTCCTCTGTGTCTTCTCGGAGTTACAGGGGGGCTCGGCGCAGCACTGCACTGCCATATCACGGTAGCAAACGGGGCTCATTTTTCTTCGTAACAAAAAGACACACCAAAAAACATCCAAATACCTCCATAGTGCCCGTCTGTAATGCCCCACTTGTATTGAAGCCCCAACATGAGAAATTGTTCCGAAAAAAATTAAATAAGTCTATATTTTAAGTTTGTTTAGCAGCTCCCAGTGTCTCAGTTCACTGCTTTGCCTGTGTCTGTGCAAATCTCGCGCGATTTGCATTGACACCCAGTTCACTGCTCCGCAAATCGTGCGAGATTCCGGCAGAGCAACACTGGGAGCTTCCGCTACAAACAAGCTTAAGGCTATACAACTTTTAAAATGCACACTTTCTCATTAAAGAGTCAGAGTTAGAATAAGTTAAAAATCCACGTTTGCGAGATATTTTGTGGTTTATTCAGGCCTAGTCCACACGAACACGGGTATTTTTGAAACCGAACTTTTATGGACCCCGGTTAAATTTTTTTTTGCGTCCACACGACTGGTGTGATAAAAAAATAACTCTGTCCACATGAAACCGCAAATCCGTCTCAAACAATGTCATATGCATTCCAAAGCATTAGGTGGCGATATCACTACTAACAGGAAAGCAGCTGTGACTTGTACAAAGAGAGTGGAGGCTCAAACTGACCAGCACCGAGAGTCCGCGCTTTACTAACACACCCCGCCCGTAATCTCTTGTTTATGACATATACAAAAATACACAAATACACACATTGTAACGATAATCCATCGATCAACTGATTGATTCTGAAAGGCTTCATTGAAAACAAATGTACAGGACGGGAGGAAGCAAAACAGTGGGAAAGTGACCGCAATTTACAATTTGATAAAAGCCTATTTTCACCATATCAACATTATGTTTACATATGGTGACCACGTGGTTTTGTATTAGTGTCCGCATGTTTAGTGATTATTGATATTCACAGTAGCCATAATAGTCCACTCAGTGTCTGAGCGGTCAGCACATGATGATCCATATGGGTCGGCGTCCAGAAGCTTGACGTGCTAGCAACAGTAACTAGGGGGGGCGGGGCTTCGTGAAAAATGTCCGGTTTTCCTGTCCACACATGAAGCTGAAACCGGAGTTTTCGAAAAAGTTCACCCTGGACTCCGGTTACAAAAAACTCCGGTTTCAGGAGCCCACAACTGCGGTTACGTGTGGACGAAAGGCCAATCCGTGTAGAGAAACACACGGTTTCAAAAATACCCGGGTTCGTGTGGACGGCTCCTCAATGCATAAAAAAATGGTTTACTTTTGGGAGTTCCGGTTGACCTCACGTAATCTCGCGACAAGTGAGGCTGAGAAGAGGGAGAGTGGTGGTGAAGAAGGAGGCGGGAGAAAATGGCAGAGAGTGAAAGTCTGTGATGTGTTTACTATTTGTGTGTACATAATGGACTGTGAACTACTGTCAGACAACGGGCTGTGTGAGCTGGGACTGTTACAAGCTGGCGAGGTTTTTTTGTTGTTTTGGATGTGAAACAGCTAAGGTAGCTTCGGCTAAGCTAACTAGCTGGGGCTAGACCATAGGGCTAGACTAACTGCTAACTGCACCGTCGGTGGTTTCTTCACCTGCACCGACTGGAGGAGGAGCTTCACTGGTCACCGCGGGGTGTTTTCCCCAGCCGAGGACGCTTCGCTGCCGGCAGGAAGGAGGGAGGAAGTGATTGCTCCGGTGCGGTCCTGCTGACTTCACCGGCCACACGGAGGAGCTGCTGCCATGATTTGTTCTGACACCGCCGCTCTGCATTCACCATTTGGAGGTAAGGATTTAGGTTCTCCCTGAGCTCCAACGTTAAGCGCCCTAACTTTAAAGCTGGGTCAGCAGGATTTGTTTTAAAAACAAAATATTAGCTTTTTTTTAAGGAAATAGTGTTATAGTAATAGTGTTTTCCCATGTAGCTATCAGTCTGTGTGTTTCACAGTGTTTCTCTATGGCTCTGTATGCAGCTAGTCTGGGGCCGTTGACTCGCTCTTTTGGTAGGAAACGGATCCAGGGCGAGAGAGACAGACCTTTCCTTCAAAATAAACCAAGCTAATAAAATGCGGTAAAACTCTTTTAGGAATATAATTTACAAGAAAGTCCCTGAGCCATTAAGTTAACATTTTGCTTTTATTGTATTACAAGTTAATGCTTATTTTATAAGTTTTATGTTGGTGAACGCTTTTATTTTGGTGAATTTCTTGATTTCGGTATCCGCTACAGACAGGAACCAGAATGCAGACTAATTCGGTGGTAACAGACACTCTTCGCTTGTCTGAAGAGCCTGGTGATGCGAGGCTAGTATGCAGCAGCCTGAAAAGACCTACAGCTCCCATTATCTTTGACCCATCAAATCTACTGTCCCTCACTCAATACATGATTATTCTGAAATAATCTGCCAGTCACTGAGCAACAGTCCTACAATGAAGTAAACAAAACAAACACAAACATAACAAAAAAACAAAAACAAAGTTTCAATCTGACATTTTCACATTAATAAAAAATAGTTTGGCGAGAGAAAACTCACACATTTGGAATTTTATTTATTTATTTTTTTTTAAATCAAGGAAGGAAACACACTTTGCAAGTTTGGAAGAGCCGTAGCCTACCGTACCGTATCAATAGTGACTCTGGGCTAAAATAACAGGGATTTTCTTATTGCTAAATCTCTATATTTTAATAAGACCTTCCACTGTGGACATAATGTGTCACACAAAGTGTCAAGTGTTTCTTATCTCCTTTTTTCCATACAAATGTGGGATTTTTTTCCTGCAAATTTGTGACCTTACAATATCAGAGCTATTTGATTTATTTGTTTATTTTACCGACAATTCTGATGCGTCATCATACTTGACCCTTCTTAATCTCTAATGCGTAGTCATGACATGTCCCGTCAGTCACAATGGCAAAGGGTCATGGTGCAAGTTGATTTAAGTGCGTGAGTGTTGTTTGGATGAAATGAACTATGAGAAGGCGTGGGCTGACATTAATCATGAGCATCAAATCAACTGTATTCATTCCCTTAAAAATATATCCTCTTCTGTCCTTTGCTTGTGTTGGAGCAGGCAGAATCATAAAATAACCACGTGATTGCAGGCTCCAGAAGAATCTGCTTTCAGTCAATGAAATTGCTACTTCCCCAGTGCAAGGTCACTGCAGTTGATTTGCACCTGCATGAAAATGAGCCCCAGGATATTTTATGGGACAGTGTTCTGCACACAATATGGCACTAAGAGGCTCCAAGACCTCCGTGCAATTGAATTACATTTACTTTCATCTTAAATCTGAATGTCCCCTTGTGCTGAACTGTTAATATAAAACATAAACTTTAAAATGCTGGTCATAACCCATTTTCATTTGTGGACACATACACATGCAACCGGTTAGATCAATTACCCACATGCTGGCCTTGCCTTACACCAAATTATTGTTATAGTTTTCATGGCGACCCTGAGAACTCAGTGCAGTGCAACTTTATATAACACAGGGCAAAGAGAAAAAATGTGCTGCAAAATGAGAAAACATCTACAATTTGGCAACAAATGCACAGCAAAAAAAGAATAAAATAAATGAGTAAATATTGTAGAAAAATTACACATTCTAATAAATAAACCATAAATAAGCAAACACATTACAAAACTCAGTCCTTCAAGTTCAGAAAAGTGATGAATATGGCTCCACCAGGAGCATGATGGGAGATATTCTCAGAGAAATGTATTTTTTGCAAATAACGACCTTCTTTGTGTGTGACTCACTTAAACTGTGTGACTCTCCTTAGGTGCGAGCAGGGTTAACATGTTATTCTTTATAGTCTTCTAGTGTACAGTATAGGCATTCATTTTCACTGGGCGTCATTATGCGGTCAAACACCAATGTGCAAGACTCGGCTGTAAAGAATTGTGCTACCACCAGCTCTTCAGTGTGTAAATATAATCCGAGCTTCTGTAGGTGGTGACAACCTGTGAATAGTTATCACCTTTAACCACGGTAAGAATTAATGCAATGGAAACTGAGACAAAAGTCTTGTTTTCCTCATGATGTCACATTGCCTCGAATATAGGAAGAGAGTGGGGTAGAAACACATTCATCCATTAAACAATATTGGGTTCTGGTGTTTTACTCTTGACACGCACCCTTGTTTCCAGGCTGCTTTTTTTATTCTGCTGGCCCTGGAAAGGCATCACAGCCACATCATCTCTCCTTTATTTTTGCCAGGCTTCCTGTCAGCATCTGGCTGTTACCCACTGGAGCAGCCACCTGGACAGCCACCCCCCCCTAGGCTAACATACATGTCAGCTTTCTCCTTGGCTGCAGTTGACATCCCCTCACCTGGCCCGTGGATGTAGCCAACTGATCTCTGGCTTGAGGTAAGCAGGGATGGGTGAGGTAGGGCTGGAGGTGTGGGTATGTGTGTGTGGGGGGAGTGAATTCAAAGGAAGGAAGTGAAAGCGAAAGGAAATGGTTGAATTGGGAGAGAACTGCAGTGGAAAAAACAACAGAAAAAACCAAGGAGCGAGGGGGAAGGAAGAGGGGAACACCTGGGACTGGGCCTTGGTCCAGCTTGGACATCTTGTCGCACCTGTAGCATCGTCTGTCTGGCAAGCACAAGTGAATAGAGTAAGGGAGTAGCCATCTGCTCCATCATGCCCTTCTCCAGTGTGTTGCCATGGGGATTTTCTTGTCCAGCCAAATGTACAGCAAAGCCCTTGCTGATAGACAATAGCTCTCACCCTCCACCTGTGCACCCCCCACCCCCCGTGAGCTGATTAATTTGTCGATTTTTTTTTTTCCAAATGAACACCCTGTGTCTGCTATTGCTATGATAGCTGTTATTGCAAGGCATTAGAGTAAAGAGTTGTTAAAGGCCTGTCATTGAGGGAAATATCTCATCTCCTCTGAATGCAGAATGTGTGCTATATGTACTATATGTGTGTTTATGTGTCTGTATATAGTCTAATTATCATCACACTAAACATTTCCATTTTAAAGAATATCAAAGCTGATGAGAGCTGACCACCCACTGCAGGATTTAACAGTACTGATTTATTATTGAAAGATTTGTAATATGTTGCCGCGGTGAGGAAAATGACAGTGTGTGTGTGCGCTATACAGCATATCTGTGTGGTTTTTCACAGCATTTGAGGATGGAAAGACATACTGATCAAAGCAGCAAAAGTCTCTGTCTGGGGTATTAGTAGCACTTCACTGGATGAAGAATCCATCCAGTATTCATGGTGAATGTTAATGATTCACCACATATACTGTCTCGTACGTGTCATCCATGTTGCTGCACCTATCAGGCACACAAGGAAAATGTAAGATCGAACCATTAGTCGTTATCAATATTTCATCACGCATCAACCCACGGAGGATGATAAGTGTGTGTGTGTGCTGTGTGCAAGATGTTGCTGTATTAAGAGTGTAGGCTAATCCTTCTCTTGGTTTCAGAGGATAAAGCGGTCTAATAATACAACTGATCTGGTGTCAATTCGTGTTCCTATACAAACACCAGGTTGCTGTCAAACTGATTCTTACTTACCGGAAAAAAAAAAAAATCTTCAGTACACTGCTGCGATACTAATGTGGTAATTTGCGAACATGTGCTTTCCAGGCCTTTGTTGCTTATTTGTTGAGCGGTGTTCCTCACCAAGGCTCGGGTGAGCCAACTTACTGTCTTCTGATCAGCACGGGGAAATACAACATTGAGGGAAAATGAATTGTATGCATTTTTAATACACTGTGATACATCTGTAATTTGATTTAGTAACCCATGAGCATTACTCTTCGCCAGTTAGTGCATGACTGTTGCTTGTCTGCAGCAAAATGAAAGCCAAATTTAGACTATAGCCTACACACCAAGTAGCGGCATGTTGTTGCCAATGAAATAAAGTCTTATTTACAGTGTGCCATTAATTGGAGGAGGACAGCTTTGTTGTCAGTCAGACTCATTTTATACACTTATATGATCAAGTGCTTAAAGGGATAGTTCACCCTAGAATGATATTTCGCTCATTATCTACTCACCCTCATGTTGACTAAGGGCTGGAAGAAGTTTCAGATTCCTCCGTGGCTTCTCTGAGTTACAGGGGGTCTTGGCGTAGCAGTGCATGTCCATATAACGGTTGCAAAGGGACACCGGTGCTCTTCGTAAAAAAACACACACAAAAAAACATCCAAATACCTCCATGATGCTCGTATGTAATGTCCGTCTTGTGCTGAAGCCCCAAATTGCGTAATTGTCCCGAAAAAAATTAAATAAGTCTATATTTTAAGCTTGTTTGTAGCGGAAGCTTCTCGAAGCTCCTCTTCCTGGTCCGTCCAAATCTCGCGTGATTTGCGCCGGCGTCAGCATGCGTCAGTGCGGTTACTGCGAATCACGCGAGATTTGGACGGACCAGGAAGAGGAGCTTCGAGAAGCTTCCGCTACAAACAAGCTTAAAATATAGACTTATTTAATTTTTTTATATCATTCTAGGGTGAACTATCCCTTTAATTTATTTGCTTTTGGAATTGAACTTGAGTTTTTGAAATCTTAAGTTATTTCATTTTCAAAAATCAATTCTTTTAACATGACAGAATCATAAAAATACATTAGAATGAACTTGGCTTTGATGTTTTTTGGCTCCACTCAATAATAATAAAAGTTCCTTTCACTCAGGGAGGCCCATCTACTAGCTTAGCAGGCGCTGATGTATTGTTCACTGTGTGTCTGCATCTGAATGATAAGTTAAAGGTGTTAGCTACAAGTTTAATTCCTCCCGTGGCGCACTCACACTTGCTCGCTCTCGCTCCAACCTTCAGTTGTACTGGTTGCCAGGTACGCCTATACGGAGCGGGTAGTAGCTAAAGCTAAGCTAACGCTAACCGTATTTAACGAGCAGCAGCTCCGGTGTTGACAGTGGACTGAAAACACGTCTCAATCATTTCACACTAACTCACCTGCAGACAAACCCGCAGCATCATCACGCCTGCACTGGAAACGTTACAGTACTGGCTGAATGTTAGTTAGCATTAGCATTAGCACGATGCCATTTCTCCACAGAGCTATCACGATCTGGCTCCCCATGAGCTCCGCCTCACGTGACATCAGCGTACTAATGCTGTTTGCGCAGAGACCATTTCAAGCCAACGTTGCCAACGTAACCAGATGTAAATATTTATATATTTTGGACCCGTCAAAATTTATAAAACAATTATTTATATACTATTAAAGAAAATCAGTAAAATTAATACTTTTATTCTGCACCCATCTAGATGTTCTGTGGATGTATTATTTTTTGAAAAATTAATCGTTTTGATGAAAACGTTGTAGCTATAATTTGTAATCAAGTACAACTTGTTTTGTTTTGTTTAATTTTAGTGTTATTTCAAAAGTGTGGCAAGCATTAATCAAAAATCTAATATAAATTCATATAAATTCATACAGCTCTCATGTTTACCCAACACACACAAAATCTCAGTAAAAGTAAATAAGACTGCATAGGAAATCTATAAGTGGCATATTGACTGCTTTAGAGCAATGTAACTGATATTAAACCATTTGCTGCTCTTCACACACAGTGGCAAATACTTTTTTTGTATTAAAAATGCAGTGTCATGTGGTTCTCCTGCTGAAGGTATAAGGAAAATACTCATTTCATTTTTCTTTTTTTTCCTTTTTTCATTGTGGTTCCACACTGACTAAAGATGGTCACAATAACTTAGACACAAGTGTTCATTACACACACCAAAAGCTTTAGGTTGTATTTACAGTCGTAGCTGTTAGAGCATATATTACATATGCATATTGTTCAATTAATTACAGCATGTTACCAGTTTGTAATTTATCAGGCTGAGGCAGAGTCTTTTGTTAAAGTAGTGCTGTTCATGATTTAGATGAAAAAAAAAAGCAAAAGCAAATTTATTGGTCTTTTAAGTGAGAGATTTTGACTACATAATATGTGGTGTGTTTTCTAAGCTATATTCTTTATATACTGAATATATTACCAGCACTATACGGCTGCATATTGAGATACCATGGCCAAAAAAAAAAACATCAAGTCACTGGAATGAGAAATAGCCCATGGATAAAACAAATAGTTATGAGGCCAGAAATTCTAAGAAAAGGAACAAATTCGCATTTGGCGACTGCATCGTCTAAATCATGTTATCAGATGTGACAGAAATGCTGCAGGCGGAGCTCAATAGAGGGCAACACAAGAAAGTGTGTCGTGCTCTTTTTTTTTTCTCCCTCCCTTCCTCTCTGTCCTCAAAAACAGGCAGGAGCTGTAACATGATCAAAAATAAATTGATAATAGTGAGGGGGCTAAACTGTCTTTCTTGCAGTACAACTTAAGGGTATAAATTGTTTTCTATATCAAACAAATCTTCTTTACCAGCCAACAATATACTGGTTGAGAGCACACTTAACCAAGCATTTATCCATAGGGAACTTAAAAGGTGTGTCATTTTTATCTATTTGCTGCTGCCTCTCTGGAAGGTACTGGGGGAGGTATAAGCCCAGGAGCTTTGTACTATATTGAAATAGATGAGATATGCTTCTTATTTATTGTCTGTGCAGAATGGACTTGGTCTTTTTTCACTGTATTACAGAGACACTGTTCTCACTTGTCCAGCGTTCATCTCTCTGATCTGATCAAGTTACCAAAAGCAGCTTTGGAAAATTGTGTTAATGTTGTTTATCTTTTCTTTTTTACTTTTTTTTTCTTCCAGTTTTTAAAAAATATAGTTGCTCATATGTCTGCTTGATTTCAGTCTGTTAGTCTGACAAGAGGTCATAAACACCATTTAAATTAATTGTAGTCGACTGCAAAAGTATTTTTCTGTGCATGTGAAAAGAAAAACATCCACCGTGTACCAGCGTTATGTACTCACACTGTTTCTCCGTCTATATTTCAAACCATTACCTTTTAAAATGAATAGATCTGCGTCTTTATATTGTATTAAAATAACATCAGCAACTTTGACACCTACATTTTAGTTGATGTTGTTGATTAAAAGTTGTTGAGTTCAAGGTTTATCATTTCATGATTGTATAACAGCATATGTTGTCTGATGTTATGCAAGTGAATATTTTTTAAGATAAAAAATGAAACATTGTGTATATATATGTTTGTTGCTGCTTCTGTCTGACTCTCACATCTTTGTTCGGGAAATAATCGTTTGAAGATGTTTGTTTTCTGGTAACGTTTTTTTTTTTTTTTTTTAAATAATGGAGTCCTAACAGTCATTTCCGAAACAGAGCTTGAAAGTGTGAGCATATGTCATTTGTAAAACCAGCATGGGACCATAAAAACACCTCCATTATGAATCCCCCTTTTGAAAGTGCCCAACTGTCACATTTTCTGTGGAAATAACTGCTCCCACTGCTTTCACAGGAAGCCAGACCCATAAAAACACCTATCCAACGTCAGATTAATATCTTTACATAACTCCCTCTATCAAAGCTATTATTTTCTGTGCAGTCCTAACCAGTGTGTTCACCTCTCTGCTACATCCGGCCTGCTGAGGACATAATGAACACCCCCCCCCCATCCCTGTAAAGAAGTGGTGAAGATGGGGCAAGTACAGCGACCCGGCTTAGTGGAGCAGACTCTTTCCAAAAAACAAAAAAACAATGGCCACCTTGGCCACCGAGCGAGTTCACACTTTATTTGAACTGGATGAAACTGTGACTAAACCACTTCATGATACATTTAAGAATAACTCTTCACATACAATAGAGAGGATACTTTTCTGTGCTGGATACAAATAGTACTGTTCTGCATATTTATAAGTGGGAATGTGAAGTCATCTACAGCCCTTTTATACCCTTCTGTTGAGTTTTTACACAGTGCCCTCATTTACATAAAGAGTAACATGAATAACTTTGGGAAAACTCTAATCCAATCCGACACGCTGATGTAAATGCTTCTGTTTAATATTTGGGAGGTTGGGTGCGCTGTATCCAGTGATGGGACTAATGGCGTTATAAAATAACAACATAACGGCGCTACTTTTTTCAGCAATGAGTAATCCAAAAAGTTACTGTTTCCCCCGTTACAATGCGTTACGATTACTGACAATAAAATGCGCCGTTTCTTGACTCAAGAAGTCCCATCGGAAAATTATACACCTGTTTAAGTATATACACATTATTTTCAGTTCATCAACTGGTTGGAGAAAGTTGTTTATCTGGAACTAACCAACTCACTCAGTTTTCCTCCACACAGACAGGCTCCACGACACGCTGTATCACTCCGCCTCTTCCACACACCGCTGATCTAAACAGGTGGAGTGATACAGCCTGGAGCCTGTCTGTGTGGAGGAATACTGAGTGAGTTGGTTAGTGCAGTAGTTAGATAAATGGGGGTTAGGGAGGGAAGTCCAAGTAGTTTGACACATTTGAACATTTTAATAAAAAAAAAAAAAAAGTAACGCAAGAGTTACTTTCCTTGTAATTAATTACTTTTATCATGTAGTAACTCAGTTACTAATTTGGATACTTTTTGGGGAAAGTAACAGGCATCAAAGTAACGTGCCAAACATTGGTTGTGTCCCATAATTCAATGCGGTTTTATACAGTACGCCAACACCTACAGAGTCTTGTATCAAAGAATAAAATCAACATACTTTCATTTCATTGTGTTCCTCTAGTGTCAATATTTACACAGCTACAATAACCTCCTTTATTATTGTAATGTCTATATTTTGATCTGGTTCAACTCAATACTGCAATTAATGGATTATTAGTTTTATAAAATATCATAGTTGCAGTGTTTCGGACTAATTTGGAAGTTGTTTTACAAAAGTTCGAAAGGATTTTGTGAAAAGTTGTGTTTGGGCCTGTATGCAATTACCAGACTGAGGAAAGGGTGAAGAAGAGGTAACGTATTTTTCTATAAATTGGACCTTTCAGGTTAATGTGTTGATTCCCATTTAGAAGTGATTACATTTAGTTTAGTTCTTGTTTTACCTGAAATGGGTTGAGATGTGTAGCCTACTGCTCACCAGCCTTGGATAGTGCACTTTATCTTTTTAGTTTGTTTTCCTCAATTTAAACATAGTTGGACTGACCATTGGTAATAGTTTAGTTTCTGTCTCTTTACCAACCCTCAATGTGTGACTGTCTCGGAAAAATAGAAAGAAAAAATCATTGCTTTACACCCTGTTAACCTCCCACCCTTTCATTTATTGCCTCACATCTCCGTCTTTTCATTTACACCTTTCCTTTATCTTTACTTTCAAAGTCTCCTCTGTGTTTCCCTCAGTTCTGCTCCGTATTTGATTTATCTGGCTTTTTTTTGGCAGTTTCCCCTCTCCCCATTTTCTCTTCGCCACGTTCCCTCCCTCCCTCCCTCCCTCCCTCCCTCTCTTCATAAAAGGTTTATAGAGTAGACAGGAGAGGCACATCTTTGGTGCCACTGATGGAAGAGACTGCAGGACATTAGCTCAGTGATGTCAGAGTGATTTCTTCTCAGCACTGATGACTGAGAACAGTGTAAGACCTGATGTTCAATCTTCTCCCCCCAACCCCCCACCTATTCTTGTCATTATTCTCCCTCCGTCTCCTTCCTCTGTCTTTCCTTTACTGCATTTCTCACCTTTTCCCCCCCTTTTTAATAATTCTGCAAATAATTACCGTCTCCCTGCTGTCTGTCTGTCTGCGGAGGTCTCACTAAAGGTGATACAAATCACTTGTGCACCAAAGATCACAGATTGATGAAACCAAACTGACAACATTATCTGCACAGGAGCCGTTTTTTAACACAGGATCTTCGCCAAAGCTCAGCAGCTTCAACTTCATATCCTGCCCGTGAATATCACAAACAGGAGGTGGGGAAAATGTGCATGCCCTTGTTGGTGTCTGATCTCCCCACTGAGATAATTCTATGTTCTGTTGACTTGAATCCAAACACAGGCACACGACACATAGCAACAGCCCTCATGTCATATTTATTCAGAGTTATGCAGGTGATGTGACCTTTTCTCCACAGAAATGTTCACAAGCCCTGCTTCTACATCTAGATAATGAGAGAAAGAGAGGAGGGGTGGTTGGTTCCTCTTGATTTTGTCTGTTGCCAAAAAGCTAAAAAACATGATCTACGTTGGAATTATAAAATCTTATTTGTATTTCTAGAGCAGCTCCTAGCTGAATAAAACTACAGTTGAGTAGTCAAATAAACATTTGTGTGACATTACACCATCTTTGCGATAAAGTTATTTTCACATCTGCAGCTTTCTGGTTTGGCCCCTGTACCGACTTTGGGCCATAATGGATGTTATGAAGATGTTTTCCAAGCGCTAGGTTTTAATGCAAGAAAAAAAAAAAGTCAAGAAAAAGCTTATGGTGTTGGTCAACGTTGATCTGTGTTCCAGCCCTAATTGGCTCACATAGAGAGATAAGAGGCTCAGACACCTAATGAGAGTTCAAAGTAAAACTGCTGCTCCTTCATGTTGAAAGGAGCCGGTTAAGGTGGTTGAGTCATCTGATTCAGATGCCTCCTGGATGCCTCCCTGTGGGAATACTCTGGGCTCAACTTCAAGTGGGAGGAGACCCCACACTAGGTTTTTATATATCCCATCTGGCCTGGGAATATCTTGAGATCGTGTCTGGAGATGGATGTGTAGGCCACCACCATTAGGCCAAGCAGCAGAAAGTGGATGGATGGTTGGATGTTTTTGTGTTGGTCCTTGTGCAGGTTTCAGTGCTGCACTGTTCTGCAGGGATGGAATGGATCAGTTTGTAGATGTTGAGAAAGCAAAGCTCGCATTGAATGAAACTGATATTCTAGGATTTTATTTTGTTCTTTAATCTGTTTGGTTTATATATATTATTTTCTCTGTAATTCAAATGTCCTCAAATTATGTCCACAACTGTGAAAGCAAAAAACATATCTCTTCCAAACACTGCAGATTACATCCCGTAGTTAATCTCACTATCGATGTCAGTTATTACAAGTACAAATGGTAATTTCATGTTTGTATCTTGTTATATGATTTACTCTGATTTGGCCTCTTTTGTTTTTAGCCACTTTCAAAACCACGATAAGCCTTTCAGATACAGGGATAATCTCTTTCAATCAGTGGTAACAAGAAGAACTCACAGATAAAACCTAAACCAATCCAACAGACTGATATTTTAACATTAGTGCATTTTGTGTGAGAGGGATCAAAAGGGAGCAGTCTAATCCTTTAGGCATTTTGGGCAGCTGTTCAACTATGTTCGCTTTCTATTGCGCTTTCCCTTTCTGTCTGTCTGTCTCTCTCTCTGCCACACGCATACTCTTTGTGGGTGTACAATACATGCATGCAAACATGTGTGCGTATAAATATATTTATATGAATTGATAGTGCACACAGAAAACTGTCCTCTCTGATCGTGTGGATGTGACGGGCTGCAGGAAGGCTTTTCATCAAGGACTGTAAACTGGCAGATGCTAATAGAGAAGCAGTGGATTGTGGCCTCGTCTGTTATGTACCATTCATGCCCCTCTTTATCATGTGATTATCCCCCAAGGCTCAGTCCTGTATTCACTGAATAAGGCTTCTTTCTTCTGCTATCGGCCAACACTAAACCTAACAGACAACTGATGTGGAAGAAAAAGGCAAAATCGAAGTTGTCACTCTTGCTAACACTTATTAAGAGTTAAGACTTATTTCTGCACTCTTGAGTGTAAATATAGGCCTACTGTAGTAATGGTAACTGATCGGCCCTTGATATGAACTTAGTGAGAAACCTTAAAGTCTAATGACTTGCCCACGCAAGCCTGTGTCAACAGTAACTACATCCAATTACCAGAGTAAAGACACCATTTCTAAGGATTCCTTATATGACAACACTGAGAAAGCAGCATGTTAGCTGTGGTTTATATTCACATTCATGGTAGTCAGTTGGTCAATACCATCACTGATAAATCACCGTAGATATTTTTATGCATTCATGATGTCAATCTAATTACCTGTTAAATCAGACATGGCCTTTTAACATGGTAATTAATGAAGACCACATACTACATATTTATAATAATCTTAATTAGGATTAATTATATAATATAATAGTACTTTCTGTATATAACTGTGTTAGTATAGCTTATGTGGTTTTTGTAAAAGTGACTTTTAATTGCTAAGTCTCTGTTTAGGATTTTAATTTTGATGTAACATGGCGTTTCTTAAATCAGCTTTCAAATGACAGTAAATATTTGTGTTTTAATTGCCTGGATTTGTTAAAGAGATGTTTTCTTTTGTGTCAGCATGAAAGCAGAATCAAAGTTTTATTCTTACTATTCTTTTTTCCCCCCATTAGTATTATAATGGGATATCGCCCAAATTCAGCACTGCATCCATAATTTTAACAGTTTCTGTGAACTTTTAATATGGTTTTACTGAATCCTAAATGCATTTTTCCTATAGAGTGGAGAGCCCCATTTTTCTTCTTTAATTAATGTGCTCTACATTTTTTTCTGCCATATAAGAGAACTGCCTGTGTAATGCTTTCAAAAACTTTAATCTATATTGTAATTGGTGGGGGTTGAATACTTTGCTTCTTAGGCTGTAAAATACTGTTAAAGCTTCCAAAGCAATTACAGCCTTGTTAAAATGCCCCGTAGCACTGTGTGTGTGTGTGTGTGTGTTTTTTTTTTAGAACAGAGTTAAGTGTTTTCAGTTGTGTTGTCTGATGGTGTTTCTAATGAAGTGGCACAAGGTGACACACAGCCGTGGCTCAGAAGGTGATACAAAGATTATGTTCATTGTCATCGTTAAATAACAGAAATATCACAGAAGGTTTTCAATTCTGAACCCAAATATAGAAGCTATAACTGCTAAGTTCAGTTTGGAGGTGATACGCACAGCTAGATTTGTGGCTTATAGTCACACATATGGAGTAAAGTGCCAATTTATGGCTTCACACATTCTACTTTTTCTTAACGTAAGGAGGAAACCTCAGAAAAAGTAGATAATAATATTTTGAGGTACTGTAAATGTCACAGTTACAGTTTTTGGACAGATATCGGTGCTTTGCCGGATATGTGTACGTGTAGGGGGATAAGTTTGAAGTAGGTTTTTTGATTAAAGTTAAAATTAACTTCATCACCCTTTTGCTATATAACAAATGATCCCTGCTGTGCTTCTGTACTATTATCCATAATTACTTGCATTGAAATTAATCACTCTTGCACACTAGAGAAGTATGGGTTTGAAATAAAAGTCCTCCAACAGTATCAAGATATCAAAGTTTCTCATCTGAAAGCAGCCGGCAGCAGACACACAGGAACCATAACTGAAGAAAGCAGATATCACTGTGTGTGTGTGCATATGCAATATCATGTGACAGTGAAAACTAATGCCAGTCTGGTTTTTAAATCAAGTCAAACAGATCTTTTCTAAGATAATCTCAAAGGTGATTGCGGTTGTATGACGTGAGCAGCCAGATCATGCTGATGCTTCACTGTGCAACTCCATAGAGCATCATTAGATACGCAATTACGACCCGGTTTGGCAACTGAACGGTGCAACTGAGGAACAGGCTCGTCGTCAGCTTGCACAAAATTGCTATGAAGATAATGGGATAAAAGACAGAATATGAGCCCATGCAGAGTTTTGTAGAAACAGGCAGTCATGAAGTAAGTAAGAAAAATCAATGCAGGCTGCCAGCATCCCCTCTCCTCTCTGAGCACCAACCTCTGCCATCAGGGAAGAGGACTCTATGAGCCAGAGTGCAAATCAAATCGCTTCAAGTTATCATTTGTTCCAGCCTCCATCAAGCTGCTGAACTCTAATGCTTAACCTTAATGCTATAGAGCAAAGTGCAATAAATATACAGGCAATAAAGCACTTAACACTTTTTCCCCCTACATTTTTATTCATTTTGATGTCAACTTGGTGTTATGTTGTGTTGTCTATGCAATATGCAGAGCCAGATGTTACCGCCATGTTTTTTTTTTTTTTTTTGGAGGGGTGGGGTGGGGGGTATTTTGTGAGAAGAAGAACTGTGACGTTTTTATCCTATTTAATGTGAAGCAGCGGGCTGGTGGTGTGCTGCCCAGGACAAGTTTCCCTTTGGGGACAATGAAGTTTACTTTAACTCAAACTCTCTCTCAACTCTGAGAGCTGCATCTCTGCAGAGAAAGAAAAAGAGAGTCTGGAGAGAGGGAGTGAAACAATGTGAGTTGATTTGTTCTTAGATCGCGCTGTCTGAACATACATACACATACACATGTTCCACATACTGTAGGTCAAGGACAATGTCATCGGAAAGACATCTCTATTTCTATTTTCCTCTGTTGCTTTACACTTCTGGAATAAGGAAAGACCTGTGT
Source organism: Trachurus japonicus (assembly GCF_045865225.1). Classification (NCBI taxonomy): domain Eukaryota; kingdom Metazoa; phylum Chordata; class Actinopteri; order Carangiformes; family Carangidae; genus Trachurus; species Trachurus japonicus. The sequence continues at coordinate 5,900,733 of NC_140909.1, forward strand.
GTGTCTCTGTATCGTGACAATCAAAACCACTGAATACTACAGTAGTATGAAGTAACACCATAGCTCCTTGGAGTAGTGGTGGTTTAGCGTGATATATATTTACAGTCACAGAGTCTTCCTTCTGGGATATGCCACCATAATATGCCAAGAGAGAGGTTTTAATTATGATCTCACCAGTATGCTGCATGTGCCTTGTGTTGGCTCTGATTAGTGCTTAGGGAATCAAGGCTGTAATTGTTTGTGCAAAGCAAATGTGTGTGTGTGTGTGTGTGTGTGTGTCTCAGTGATGAGAGTGGTTGGTCACCCATAGGGCTTATGTTTCTACTCTGAACAGAGGAGAAGTGATTTATTTGCTCAGGGCCACATTGTGCGTCCAATCAGCATCAAGCACCCTAGGGTGACACCATCATGGTCATCTCTTCTGCAGGAAATGATGCAAGCTCTACTGAATTACATAGGGTGTGAGACCAATAAAATGGGGCCTATTCTTGTCACAGCATCAGATAAGGACTGGCTGCTGGATGCATTGCAGCAATTACTGCAGGCCCGCGCTCCTCGGCTGTGGAATTGGGAAATGATCATCTGTGAAGCACAGCAGAGTACCATTGCCTCCAGCACAATAACTCAACATGTCCACTTGGCTATGTCAGCTCTGCATGAAGAGAGAGAATAGGGATGAGGGATACATAGGGGGGGAAGAAAGAGGAGATTAGAAAGAGGTGGAAAAAGTTTAATGACTACAAAGGCAATCTTATTTATGGAAAGTGTTTCATTCTAAGTTAAGTAAAAAAGATGATAACTGTAGACAATGCAGTAAAATGTTCTCATAGTCTATTTTCAGCCATCCTTTTATAGAGTAGAAAATTGATGGATAAATGAATGTCATAAATGTCAAACGGGCAGTAAAGTGATGTGTCAAAAGGTTTCTTGAACCAGGATGGCGCCAACGTGGAAAGATGATGTAAAGGCCCTAAATTGGATCGTGTCTTGTGGAAAGACTGAACCAGACGTGATCATTAAAGACAGTCTTGGTCGGCGTGTGTTTGGTTGAGTTCACCTTGATTAGGCAAGATAAACGGAAAGAGAGTGGGCGCAGCGAGAGACAAGGAGGAATTAAAGTGTGCTGAAAATGTGAGAAGTAGAAGAAGTTACAGCCACAAGGGGAAAACAGGTATATAATGAAGTGCTAAAATAATGATGTAGATGTCTATTTCTATCACTGGAGACAAGATGGCCGGCCATCTGCAAAGCCACCCCTTTTTATTACCATACATAGGTCCATGCCAATATGATCTCATCTCCCAGCGGAAAGGTAGGCGCAGTGTTTCTGACAGGCTGACATCCTCCCTGCTGGAGGAGGGCTTGGTGAGAGCACAAAGGGGGGGTGGGGTGCAGCCGGAGAGGGTCTTAGGTCAATGACTGTATTAGACACACTCATTGATCCTGTGGAGGAAGGTGCCATCACACCTAATTAATGAGCGGGAGAGACGGTTATGTGGGGTGGCCCTCTTTCACTGACCTGGAAAGGGAGACATGAGGGGAGAACATTGTGGCTCAACAGGAAACAGAGGAAAACTAATGATCTGTTTATGCATTTATATATACGTATATACCATGTTGAATAAGCATGGGAATATATTACAGCAATTTAACATGTAAGTACATGAGCACGTGATGATGTGGCCATTGACCTGTAGACTGAGGGCAGAGAAAGAAAGCTATTATAACTGTAGATACAGTACTTTCATATAAAATGTGACCCATTTAACACCATGGACAATGGGCTTTGGCTTATTAGGCAACATAAACCTTTTATGACACTGAAAGTAAATAAAATTAAGAATCACTACCAGAAAAACCATCCTGTCAAGTGACATTCATGTCTATAAATGCTTAGTTTTCAAACCTGTAAAAAAAGCCTTGATCCTGATGCAGTCCTGGGAGTCTAATGGTGTATATGCACTTAAAAAATACAACGTTTTTCACTGAGTCACTGTGTTAACTGAAATGTTGCTGTTATAACACATCTGCTTTTAAGATTTCATGAAGTTATGTCTCTTATGGGTCGCTATATCTCCTGAGTTGTTTCACTTTTCAAGCTGGCTCCACGTCTGGTGAGCGAGAATGTCTGGGCTTGAGTGTGTTTTGCTTGACAGCGGCAATCTGGCTGCGTGTGGGCACTGATGGCATTTATGTGTACGTTTTCAGGATGCGTTAGGGGAAACCTTACAGAGAGATGTTCTGGTGCAGACAGAAATGGAGCTTTCTCCAGGCTTCACAAGAGATGGAAACACGATCAGACAGGAAGGGGGAAGAGGATGAGTTTCGGAGCTGTGGTGACATTACAATGCAACCTCTTCTTTGTTTCTCACTGATCAGACGTTTATTGTGCAAAAGGGAAAAGTCACAAACAGTATAGAAAGTATAAGCAGAGAGAAATGCAAGTCAGAGCATCAGAAAGGGTAAACAGAGCTCAGTCTCTTCAGAAGTTGCTTGCTAGTGGATAATTCTTTTGAATACAAGTGTGCAAAAGTAATTCTTGATCCATTAATGTTGATATGTTTCATTAATATTTAGCCATAGCAACTGTTGCTAAGTGGATGTAGTTTTTTTAGATGAGAAATTATTCGCAATAATGAAAAAAACACAGCTTGCGAGAGAATCCATAGTTTTGCTGAATTATGAACATCACTTAAAATACATTGCCTTTTTGTTATTTTGTGTGCATTCATTCTTTGTTTCACTTCTCATCTGCACCTTTAAGTTTGCATATGATACTGTTTGTTTAAATTACCGCCAATTCCAAATTAATTCCCATAAATTCCCATGGGAAGTTTCCAATTTGAAATATTTTTATAAAATTCCCCAGCTCAATTTTCCATGGAAGGTTTCTGTAAATCTTCTGCCCCTTTGCAGCCCAAGACCTGTTGGTCAATTCTTATTCAGATCAGTATTCGGCGTGTTCAGTAAAATATGGTCATAACAGATACAAAGCTTTGCTCTCTGAGAAGTTTCTAGCTGTGTTTTCTCATTTTTGGATCTGTTGGAGCTTCAGTTTGGTGGCCTGACTGCTCATTTATAACAGATATCTGTTATATACTATGGACATAAATCCCATCCTATCCTATTCCCCTGCCTCCAAGTTTTAACTGTCAGAGTCTGTTTTCTTTTTTTTATTTCCTGTTTCTCTTCTTCCTCTCTTTACGGCTGGATCATTTGTCTTAGATTGATCTTTGCTTTTGCTCTTCATATCTCCCAGGGGCTGTGGGGTTTAGGGTAGGTTAGGACAAACAACTCAGAATTCAAAATGATAACATTTTCTCAGGAGAGAAGCGATACGCGAGCTGCAAGTTTTTCCTCCAGGCACTCCAGACAATAACGGCCTGAATTATAGATTCTGCATCATTATAATATTGCCATAATTATTGCACTCTGAGGTCTCATCTGCTCCTGATATACTATATTCTATTTACAGATTATTTATGACAACTCTATAATAGAGATGTCCCTCTTGCTGCTTTGTGTTGACTGACTCTTGCTTATCTGTGCTAAAAAAAAGAAAGGGATTTGTCTATGGGAGTGACATGAAACTGAGCCCATGATGCAACATATAGCTGTGTTGGCTGCGTTTCAGTTCATAGTGAGGAAGGTTGTTTGAATTAAAATGTAATGAAAGGAGCGTAATATAACCCCAAACTGTGAAATTAAGTGAAAATGAACATATTACCATTGCACATACTGTTCCACATTAAAGCATAAAACACCACAGCAGCATACAGTACTGTACTACTACCACTACTGGGTGGGTGAAAGGTGATGTGTGTGATATCCTGCTGTGACAGTCTCTCATTAATGGCGATGTTGGGACCATGTAGGTAACCTCGCACTAAAATTAATCACACCAGCCTTAATTATCTCATTATGAGAAATAAGTCACCCCTCACGCTGAGAGAGAAAAAAAAGAAAAAAGAAGCCAGATTCACTGTAATAACAAAATGAAAGGTAGAGAACATTTTTAGAATAATCCCAAAAGATATTACTGAAATATATATATATATATACTTTCTGAGTCCATCCTGCTGCATCTCTCCTTTTTTCTCTCTCCCTCTCTCCCCTCCTACCTGGTTGGCTGTCCCACTTGCTGACAGGAACTGTCGAGTGAGAGATCTCTCCTGCAGCAGACGGCGGTGACGCCTCATCAGACTTCCAGCAAGCCCTGTGGCCCCTGATGGCGCCACAGCTGGGTGGATGGACATGATCACTCACTCACAGACAGGATTAACCCCCCCAACTGCATCTGTCTTCGCTGTCCTGTTTCTAATCTCTGTCTCCTGGCCTCTGTCTGTCTTCCCCGCTTCAGCTTGTCTCTATCCCACAGTGCTCATGTCCATGTCACAGTGGTGTTAAGTCGAGACAAAGTAGGCAGAAGCCCAGGTTCTTCAGACCACTATTTACTGAGCAGCCTTTCACAGTATTGGGGGATTTTGTCAGTAAGATGATGTGCTGTAAAAGTACATCTCAGCCCGCTCCAGCAGTGTAATACTATGTCGGGGTGAGGGGTGGGATTGTGACCATTTCAGAGCTGATACTCCTACATTTAAGAAGGTAAAATAATTAAACTTTGCTTCAGATGACATGAAAGAGAGTAAAAGGAAAAAAGGAAAGGAAATGGTTTGAATAAGCCTACACAAAATACTCCATATTCCATCTCAATTGTCTCCCATAAATTAATGATAGGACTTTATAATTATTACTTTGAAATATACTACATGATCAAAGCCTTTTGCTTGTGAGGAAAAAGGCTATCATTTGACTTTTACAGCATTTGAACAGGTCCCATTATAATCTCCATGACTCTGTGATCAGACACGTGTTATCTTGGGCTGTTACTGGAAACGCACTCCTTAATTTTAATGTCTATTTGCTGTCTGTGAATCACACTGCTGCACTAAAAAAAAAAAAAAAAAATCAGTGATCCTCCAACCACTAAACATAAAATGGAAATGAAGAGCGTCTGAGAGCTCTTTAATCTGACTTAAATATTCTTATAAAAACAGCCCGTTTCCTTTTTACCCCTAATCAGATTTTAGATACATTTTGCCTGGGTTGATCTCTAATGATTTTCCTTGTTACTGTGCCTTGGTGTCACATATCAAAAAATTTCCTTTGCCCATTTATGCAAAAAAGGCGAAACTATACAGAGCACAGCTTCATTCGGTAACAGAAGGCAGCTAAACAGGAATACTGGATGTCTAAGTGTTATCAATGCAGTCACTAGGAAAAGGTGCAGAAAACATATTGGACTAAAATGAGGTTGAAAAATAAAGCTTATAATGATTTATTCATTAGATATGTGTGTCTGTGTGTGAACACTTGTAATCTAATGAGATGTGAAGTGCTGTCTACAGAGCTGCTCATTGTGTAATTTCCTGTGGTTAAAAGGCTCACAACACCACAATCAGTGCGTATCCATGCACAGCTAAGTCGAGCTAGCTGATAGCTGGAGTTGGGCGCTTCATCAGAGTTTTGCATGTAAACTGTCTCAGTTTACATACATCAAATAGTTGACGGAAGCATGTCTGCCTCCTCAACACTAGGTGGCGATACGCCTCGTTTCAGCGTGGGAGTAAAGAACTGGATAAATCAGTCAGGCTGTAAACCGGGATTTCAAACAGCGAGAACATAAAGAATCTGACGACTTTGTTCATTTTGTACTTACTGTACGCGTTACTTTTTTTGTGATTTTGCAGGGTAAACGACAACGCTGTATGCTAGAGTGCCGGAAGCAGGAAGTGTTGCCATGGGACCTCAGAAAAAACCTCCATGTAAGTGAATGCGAGTCAGAATTCGTGATCTGATTGAGTTGTCTCATGAGAAAAATATCTGACCTTAATCTACTTAAAACATCACGTTTCATGCCAAAAAATCAGCGGTTTATCATAAAACGGCAACAGTAGAATGTATTTTGTGTAAAGACCGCTCTACGGACTACAGATCTGGTGTCCCACAAAAAATACATCATCAGCTGACACGGGAAAGGGCGGCATTTGGTGTGTGACGTCACCTACGCCACCTGTAGTCTTTCTGGTTACGGATTATTCGGAATTTTACAATAGTTTTACAACAAACTGCTGATTTCTCGGCATGAAACGTGATGTTTTAAACAGGTAGAGGTCATATTTTTTTCTCATGGCACAATTCAATCGGATCACCAAATAAAATGTTGACTCCCATTTGCTTACATGGAGACCTTTTCCGAATTGAGGTCCCTATGGCGACGTTACTTCCTGCTTTCGCTTCGGCACTCTATTGGTGGGTTACAACAATAGTCCTTCTTCTATGCTACATTTTGTGCCATTGCTACTACTGACCTGGACGCGGACCATGCGTACATGCATTGTCCAGTTTGAGGCGTATACATGTAGAAGAAAATCCAAATTTCCAATCGCATCACCTGGACAAAGTCCAGTCTTAGTCGGACTAAAAAGTTTACATGCACTTAAGTCGTCCAGTTACAGCAAATTAAGGCTAGAATTTGGTTTTTCCAAGTATCATATAAACGTACTGACTGGCATGCGTTTCAACCAGCACCATAACATACCGGCGCTGCCTACTCCGGCTGCAGTATTCACACCAGCTGAGGCTTTCAGGGCCCCGGCGGACACAGTGAACAGTGTCATGCTGAGCTGCTTTGATAGAGACAGCTTACAAGCAAGCGAGATGGGGTTGGAGGTGGGTGGGTGTGGCGGTGGGGGGTGGTAGCGCCGGCTTTGAGGGAGGTGTTGGGTCGGGGAGGAAGAAGGAGAAAAAAAAACTGACAAAACACTGCATCAAAGTCTGGTAACAGAACAGATCCTCTCATGTGACCTGGTGGTTTTACTACTCTGACGAGCCGGAAAAACTCACAGTACATGTTTCACACACATGTGGAGTTGGCTGTTGCACATTACGTTATGAATATTCTGAGGTGAGATGATTCCTCATTAATGCCGCTTCTCTTTTTGAAAGTGGGTCAGCTGTAAAACTGTGTGTTACAGTAATGACTGGTGCAGAACAAACAAGATCTGTAACTCGGTAACTCCACTCTCCTCCACTTCTGGGACGACTTCTTCACTGCAGGGTCATTTATTATAGTGGGATTTTCTCTGAAACACTGGAACACACTCATGTTGTTCAGTACATATTATAAGCTAAAGGGGTAGTTTTGATGCTGCTTGTAAAATGCATGAACTTTCTCATTTCATTTCTGCTGTAGCTGCCATTTGAGCTATTTTGTAGCTAATACAAATGAGCTGTGAGGATAGTTAGAAAATCAATGAGTATCTTTCATTTAAAAGCGGACATAACCAGCACACATTTGTATCCAAGTGCCTCCTGCCTGGGATGCACCACCTGTCTGGCTCTCTCCAGCAGCCTCCGCTTGTCAGATGCTCCACCCATGATACAGGAGCTAATTGGGCATGAAGGTGACAAACCGAGATGCATCCTGTACGAGCCCTCTGCAACACAAACCTGTCATCACGGAGCTAAACTCAACAATATGGCAGGTAAAACACAGCGAGGGATGCGTGTGTGTGTATAGGAGCATGTCAAACTGGTAAAATTGATAGGTGAACCTCAAGGATGACATTGCCACAACACATGGTGCCACTTGAGATTAGTATCTTTCTTTTCACAGACATGAAGAGCTCAAATAACGACACTAACTCATGTCTTTTTTTCTCCCCCTGTGGCACATTGATAATTTATTGGTGGATTTAAGTGCATGTATTTTAATTAACAGACTGATAGTGATTTGTTTGAATGAAGGCTCATTTTCTTTGTCTTCTTTTGCATGGTGGAGAAGGCCACCGAGGTGCCGGGGTGGAGAGACTGCCTTTTCTTTGAGATGTAATTGCCATATTTTGAATTAGCTAGAACTCTTAAGTTTGCTGCATTGGTTGACAGTTATTTTGATTGTGTGTAGTTTCCCAACTTAAATCTTTGTTCATATAATGGTATTTGCAATAGTGAATGAATTCTTTGTTAATTTATTTTTAAATATACATATTTGGGGCTTCTTCTTTGCCTTTTTTAATAGTATAGTTGAGAGAGACAGATGCAGGATTCGAACAGGGCTGCAAGTAATATTGGATGCCGGAGACAGTATTTGATCAAATAACAAGATGAACTTATGTGCAAAAAATGTAAAAGGACTGTTAACAGAGACATCTCAACCAAATGCAAAGTTTAGTAAGGAGAAAATCAGAACCACAAAGGCTGAAGGTCATGGGCAAACTAAACAAAGGAGGGAAACCAGCACAATATTTCTTTTCTTTCCATTTTCTGTTCTGGCGAATATTAGAAATATACTAGGAATTAAATTTACCTTGAGCCTGTACAGTTCAACAACACCTGACCTGACCTTTCTCAATGCTGTCCTCAGTGAAGTCTTCCTGTGAGAGTCAAAACACAGGTTATTTAATCAAACATGGAGTGGAGTAATACCCAGACCTCTTCCTGCAGTCTTTGTAAATAAAACGTCTGAGGTGCAAATGTTGAGTGCAGATTACTCAAGATTCAGACAATCCAAACAAAACAATATTGCAGCATCAAATATTCATTATCCTGTGATCAGCAACGCGCACGCCGCCATTGATCCCATATGGAAAAGGCAGCTGCCGGTAAAACCGACAGACCTGATCCATCAGCTGCAGCAGAAATAAAGAGGGAGGGACGTGGAGTGCAGGAGCAATTTGCAATCACATGGAGAAAATACATGAATTTCCTGGAGTGGAGTGTGAAGGTGAAAGATGTTGCGCCTACATGAAATTGGAAGCAGACACAACTCTTACATAAATATGATCCTTAGACAAGTGGCTTTCTCCACCCTGACAGCTTATTTTCCAGGCAGACAGATGAGCGATGTTTCAGTGGGTGTGACAGGAAGAGAGTGGCTTCTTTTTTTTTTCACCAGATGCTATGAGGATAGGAGCAGCCTTTTTTTTTTTTTTTTTTGCAGAGAGGATTGAGATGGAGGGAGAGGGTATGTTAAGTGATGGAGAGAGGTTTTCTGATTCAAAGAGATTTTCAGAGTTTCAGAGGAGAGAGTGTTTTGAAAAAAGGTTGGGTGAAAAAAAAAAAAAAAAAAAAACTGCAAAGGTACATCACAGCTTGGCCACAAGCCTCAAGGATCCTCTCCAGCCTGCAACTATTTCTTTTAGGCTGAATATCTAATACAAGTTTATTTTACCTCCATGCAGTTTTGACCTATAGGTGAGGAGCATTTTGCAGCCCTCATCAACACATAACAAAATATGCACTTTTGCAGCTATTTCTAAATCAAATTACGTTCCATAGAAATACATTTAGAGTCTTAAATGACAACACTTGACCTTGATTTATGAACCTAGTGGCCTTGAAATAATGTAAGACACTCGTAATAGTATATCTCAGCCTCGCAGATAATGGATTTATTCATTTGTTGGCTATCTTTCAAAACACTCAAGGTCACCACATAACAGTAACTAAAAGCATCTAGCCATCTGATAAATTGTTAAAAGCACAATAGATAAATGTTAAAGACAGCAAGATGTCTGCCGCAGTAAAAAGGGCAGGTATGACGGCACTGAATCCTCGCAGAGGGCAGGACGGAGAAAAAAATTGAATTACGGTCAATGAAGACCGACTTAAAGCTGTTATGTTGTGAGGGATCATTTAAATGTTCTTCTAGTGTCTGAAGGATAAAGAGGAGGAGGAGGAGTTCCAGGTCTTGATGTGGTAGAGCTTTAAAGGTGAGCAAGAGGATTTTGAAGTCAAGCCAGAATATCTTAATGAAAGTTAAGGTGGTCACATGTTTCTCTTCATCCATGAGTACTGTGTTTGGTTTAAGTAGATTATAACAGAGGGAAATAGAACAAGTCAGCAAAAGTCAATTATATTATTGTTAACAAAGTGCAGAGGTTTAGACAAAAGGTAAAAGGAAAATGTTTATAGTCTGCTTGCCAACAATGAGTACCCGGAAATGTTGAGTACCCCAAAGTTTTATGTTAGAAATATATAGTATGGGTCCCCAGTATTCAGAAACTGCCGGATGCTAACTTATATATATTGGGCAATTAGCACAATTGACATAATTAGCATAAATTAGCATAGTTGCCTATATGGGCAATATTTCAGCAAAATTGACTTGGCTGATCTGGACAATATTGGAGTGGTTTTAGGGGTTATTGATGATGCTGAATCCATTTCTGACATTTTCAAAATTCAAAATGGCTGTCTAAACTGGAAGGGACCAGATGAAATCCATCAAAATCGGCCCACTGGCGGTTTAAATCTGGTCACTACCGGTTTAGACAGCCATTTTGAATTTTGAAAATGTCAGAAATGGATTCAGCATCATCAATAACCCCTAAAACCACTCCAATATTGCCCAGATCAGCCAAGTCAATTTTGTTGAAATATTGCCCATATAGGAAATTATGCTAATTTATGCTAATTATGGCAATTGTGCTAATTGCCCAATATATATAAATTAGCATCCGGCAGTTTCTGAATACTGGGGACCCATACTATATATTTCTAACATAAAACTTTGGGGTACTCAACATTTCCGGGTTCACAATGGGGCCCTATGGGCTGGCAAGTAGACTATTAAGGAAACTTGTGGCTTTATGAAATGTACCTATGAATATATATTGGGAAATAAAGAGAAAGTTCAGAGCAGATGAAGATACCGGTATAATAATTGACAGTCAGTGCAAAATATAATGCCGGTTTACCTATTTGTTTTCCCATTCTTTTTTTTATCTTCTAATTATGAAGCACAACCTGTCAGCACAAAAATGGCAGTGAATGACAATGAAGCAGGAGAGACTTCAGTTCTGCAAAACAAGACAGGAAGTGAAGAGTTGTAGTTGAAGTCTTGTTGTGATGTTATGTGTATAGGAAGAGGGGAAGCTGGAGATCTGGATCTGTGATGAAGAGTTGATGGTCAGCTCAGCCAAACTGGAGGTGGATTAGGAGGAGGAGAAGGAGGAGGGGGAGGAGGAGGAGGAGGGGGAAGGGGTCACAGCGAATGCACCGAAATGACGACTGACAGCAGTAGAGAGGAGATCAGATTCAATGTAGGACAGGAACAACAAGATCTGACGCTTTGCCAAACACCTGCAGTCAGCTGATTACGAAGAGAGGGAGGAATCAGAGAATTGTGAATGGAGGCGGAACTAGAGATGGAGCCTTCATTATTTGAACTTTCACTAAGCTTCAAGTGGGATAATGAGACCACTGACTGCTCTGTGCAGAGAGAGGAATGTGATAATGGATGATTATGCACAATTAGAGATTACGCTCAATGACTTTTGTCCACCGCCGATGTTTTCATTGTTTCATAATATACCTGCGTGTCTGCTGCAGAATGGAAATGTTAGGGAAGGAATGCTGTGGAAAGTTAAATATGGTTTTATTGAACGTTGCAGTCATGGTGCGGTGAGGAGAGGTAGAAGAGGATGATGGTATAGAGCTAATGTAATTTCAGCTTTGTGATGTGTGAAGACGTCTGGTCTCATTTATCCACGTCTGTGCCGCTGACATTAATCATGGATGACAGATGATGTGTGCGACATGAGCAGATGTCAAAGGTTCTGTGTGACTGAAACTAACTCAGTCTCAATTCAGGGGGCCACTTCCTCCAGCCGCCGCCGTGGCCATTGTCAACCACGAAGGCCAAACTGAACTGGAAAAATAACATTTAGTCTACTGAGGATTTCCTGTTTATGCCTCAGCTATTGTTTTTTTTTTTCTGGAAAAAGATAAATAGAGAGAGAGAGATTCCACGGTGACTCACAACCTGATGTTGCCCAGGAAAAAAAAGACGCATTTGATGAGGCCTTCTGAATGCAACACCGTAGTCATGTGGCTGTGATGCAGTTGGTCTTTGAACTAGTCAGTCTTGTGAATGTGTTTTTTTAATTTATTTATTTCTATTATTATTTTCCGATTAATAGACATTCCCTCCACACTCTACAAGGTTATATATATATATATGCATGTACACGTACACACACATACACACATATGCCCACACAGACACATACATAATAAAGTAAGATAAATTACAACTAGGGGAACAAATATTTCAGCTTACTTCGGGCGAGAGGGAACAAATATACAAAATAAATATACAAACACACACACATAGAAGGCAAAAACACTACATGTCGGGGGTGATCAGAAACATCAGAAAGAAAAAAGTAAAAACCTAAGATAAACAGATCAGTAAATAAACAAAACCCAGTAGTGGTCAACTAGCCGTTGCCTTGCTCATCTACGTCGAACCACGCTAAACCACATAAGCCTCTCTGGAGAGCCTGAGCCCCGTCCTCTCCAATATAATGCAGAAAGGGGTTCCAAACATTAACAAAAGGAATGGGTTGTCCTTCTGCCATAAGCTGATAGCGTCGAGGGGGATAAAGTCCATCAGACTCCTCCTAGTGAATGTGGTAACGTGTACAGTGAGTAGCCTAACAGAGCTCCTTCTGAACTCATAGAGATAGATTGTTTTATTGCCTATTTTAATTATCTGCTTGGTTATGCATATAGTAATATCATTTGGTAAAGACAAGTGGATCCTGTTCGTCCTGCAGCGATACAGACGGCTTCTGTCTGTTGGGGTAAAAATAACCCTCTGGCAGATTATTGCCATAAATACTTAATAATACCCCCTTTTTTTTGCCACATCCACTTATTACCCTGGGATATGTTTAATAACACCATTTTAGAAGAAGTCAAGAACACATATTATGCATGGGTTAAATGAACAGTTAGTTCAGCATCTCTATCTCGGTATTAAAACAGAAGATACGCAGCATGTGGGCTGTATTATCTATAAAATACACTTTCATTTGCTTCAGTAACAATATTTATACCTGTGATAGTTAACTGCCACAGATTTAGGAACTTGAATGTGTAATTTCCCACGGCTTCACTCTGATTACCCTGTACAGTAAATGGTAATCTTAAAAAATAATTTCCTGCTCGCTGCTCCCCGGAAAATGTTTTATCACCTTGGTGTTCCATCTAAACCAGTCATCTAGATTCAAGAATTGTTGCCGTCAATGGATGTAGGATTAGGGAGCTAAACAACCTCTTTAGGTCCATTATGATTGATTCACCTGTTCTGGAAAGCTATATAATTACTATATATACTCGGTTTCATTTTAGACGTGTTGCTTTTGTGCCTGTGGCGTTGATGTATTAATGCTTCCACTGGCTCAAAGGATACTGTCTACCTGTTCGACTTTACCAAAGGGAAATGTGACCTTTAGTGCACGTCAGCTGACACTATTTAAATTTAATGTAGAAGAGTCCTTTTTTTTTTTTTTGCTTTAATAGACAAGAGGCTGTTGATGTTGACTTTTCATATTATCATGATGTTTACTATCTGGATGAGCAATGGGAGCAATTTTAAATGCAGGATGAGCCGCGCAATCATACATTTTAATAAACGATTCTGTCAAATGCACGGTTTGAGAAGAATGCCTTCGAAAACTGTAGATATGCATCAAAGGAAAATATGACTAAGCAAGCAGGCCCAAGTCAGTGTTGCTGAAACACGAAAAATACCCTGTCAGTAATTTAGAGTGTGAGCAGTTTGTTAGGATCTGAAAACGATGGCAGCAGAATAATTATTTCTGACAAGTGGATTGATAGGGTGTTGGGCTGTTGACAAATTGCGGTAACAAAATCCAGTTTCTGTCAGCCACTTTTGTGTATTAGCGTTTCCCTTCTTTTTATGAATAAAACACTTGTAACATCAAAATTGACATCTGAATTGATACGATCTGTCATTTACAGTAGGTTACATATTTCTTTGTCAAATTTAGAGATCTGCTCACATGGCAGTTCAATTAAAAAAAGAAAAAGAAAGATGTCGCTGTTTTAAAATAGGAACAGTTGATAATATAAATGTCACTGTCATGTGGCTTTAAGCAAGAGCAATGGTGTGTGCTGTGAAACTACTGGACAGAGACGACAATTGTCACACACCTAAGACAGACCGTATCTGCAGTGAGCCTGCTCTTTAATATTTCTATCAATATCTTTTCAGCAGCTTAAACCGCAGAGCAGAGATTTCACTTTCCACCTGTGATCCGGCCGATGACTTCCCGTAATGACCAGTCATTTGTTTTCCAAATGCTGGTGCAGAAGTCTCAGTGATTGTCTGAAGTCGAAAGTGTGTGATAATGAAGTTCAGCGGTGCCTTAGGGAGGTGAGGCATCCTGTTTGTGATTGTAAGATTTGACTCTAGGGTGCAAAGAGCAAAGATCCAAACAGCGTCTCGAGGTTTCACAGTTAAAACATTGAGTTTTCTCAATTGGTCCACTGAGCCAGGATGGAGAAATCAGAGAAGCGCCTTTTGAATATCTGCTTCTCTTCACATGAAAAAGAAACTAAAAGATAATGTCAAGAATAATCCAGCATGGTCTTGACTGGATCTATCCGGATATTGTTTTTTTTGTGGGAAATCATTCTCTCTCATGCTGCTGTGCATCATCAATCAGAAAGAATAAAACGAGAACGCCTATAATAAATGCTTTTTAAAATGCTTTCAAACATCTGGAAATTTCTAAATTGGCTCAACAAAATAACATCAACAGAGGCTCACAAAGTGTTCCCATAATGAGGACCTGAGCGCCCCCCCAAAGGGACAATTAGAGGCAATGAGAGAGTTCTGCTGACATCGCTGATCTGTGGAATAATTACCACCTCTGCCCTTTGTGTCGTCCCAGAGGAGAGACCTTCTCCACCACAGTGGTGCATAAGTCTGCTGGAAACTTTCACACCTCTGTAATAAACACATATGCAAGACGCAAGTTTGTTGTAAATGTTCAAGAATAGATGCGCGAATGTCACGGGAGACGCACACCCAAAATCTTAAAGGGGAATTGCTGTTTTTCACAATCTGGACCATACGATCATTTACTCACCCAGATACTGTAACTTTGGTGTCATTACAAGTCGTTCCGACGAAATGAGCTCCAGACGAGAGCCGTGTATATCCGTATAATGCGAGTCCACAGGGCAGCGGGATGCAGCCTCTAAATAACACATTATCTGCTGCAAAACTCGTTCATTTCACCAATATTTAGTTCTGATAGGCTAGTGCTATTCCCCTCTGAGTCCGGGGTTAGCTGTTATCAACATCCGGGGTCTGTAGGTTGACCTTCTGACCTCTGACCTGGATGATGTCATCTCTGAGCGCCGCGCGGCTCATTCTGCTACTGCTACTGCTAATACTATGGTCTGTTTCTCCGTGTTTCCGACTTGTCAGAACAAAATGAGCAGCTGGATGAAGTTCAGCTTCCACAGGCTTCCTCTCCTCAACCTGGACTCACTAAAGCTCCGGCTAGTTGCGCTAAAAATGGACCCGAATGCCGAAGTGGAATGATTATTATCAGAATGAGCTGTGCAGCGGTCGGAGATGACATCATCCAGATCAGAGGTCAGTAGGTCAACCTACAGACCCCGGATGTTGATAACAGCTAACCCCGGACTCAGAGGGGAATAGCACTAGCCTATCAGAACTAAATATTGGTGAAATGAATGAGTTTCGCTGCAGATAATGTGTTATTTAGAGGCTGCATCCCGCTGCCCTGTAGACTTGCATTATATGGATATACACGGCTCTCGTCTGGAGCTCATTTCGTCGGAACGACTTGTAATGACACCAAAGTTATCTCGGTGAGTAAATGACCGTATGCTAGAAATAAGGTACAGATTGTAAAAAAAACGGCAATTTCCCTTTCAGGACTAAGTAGCCTAAGTAGACTTCAATGTTCTGGAGTTTCTCGTGAAAAACAAGTGCTTTAAAATCATATTTTTTTGTGTGGTTTATGCTTTTGTAATTGGTTAATTAAAGTGTTACTTCATGTAGCATTTGGTGTTTATTATTATTATTTTTTTAAGTTCAGTCGTATTTAAGTTGATTTCATAAAAAAAATAACGAGTATATCTGCCATCTGTCCATCAGTTTTTACCCCGCCGTCTTCGTCTGCTCAGGTCTGTTAACAGCAGCAGATCACAGTAACAACTACATTTCCAGCTCCTGAGCAATCCACTTAAATTCGGTCAAAAATAGTCGCGTACCTCACACTTCGGCAAAGGCTCGGGTGGGGTCCAAGTTCAGACTCCAACTCTGTCTGGAGACTTTGTGCCTCCGATCCAGCCAGTCAGCGCCGACTCCATTCCCCAGGCACAGTTAGTCACCTCTCAGTATGACGTAGGATTCAACGACTAAGTAATGAAAAACACTTTCAACACCATTAAATTAAGCTTGACTGTTTGAAGGCATAAAAGCTACACTTGAACAAGATGTTGGATAATTGAAAAGTTACTTGCCTAAATCAGTCACCGCACGGCAACTGGACCCTCTTGAAATTTCTCAGAAGTACATTCATAAATTATTTCTACATAATACTTGTGGGGTTTTTATGGGTTTTAATATTTTATATTATGTTACTGAGATTTTAAAATGTTTACAAGATTGTTTTTACCCAATGAAAGAAACATGCAATGTGCTACACGTTTTTATTTTGACTACATCCACCCCCTGTTTTGAGGGTGATCGCTCACCTTCACTAATATTTGATTTCTTGCCAGCTGCAAGATGCATGGGCCCACATCTGATTACATTTGATTTTTGTGAAATATTCGAGGCAGAAAATATCGTTTTTTGCCACTGGATAAGAGCAGCATGAATTGTGAGAGCTTTAAAATTGAGGAAATCTTCTCTTGAGTAATACATACTTAGTGTCAGCCACAGGAATAGGCCAGAATAGTATGATAATGTGCGTAACAGAAAAGAACAAGTCTCTGTTCCCCCAGGTAACCAATGACTCCTTGTCAATTTAGCAAATTATATTTCCATTATTTTCTTTTCATTCCATTTATTAGAATGGTTGCGAAATTAATGAGGGATATACACGCAATACAAATTTGCCGTGAAGCGCAGTTTTTTTTCTTTCCACCCTCCCCTTCTCTGCTAATCACATTCCTCTTGAAGGATAGGAGCGAAAAACAGGGTGGGTGGGTGGATTGGTGTGTGTGTGTGTGTGGGAGTCTAGGAAAGAGAGAGAGAGAGAGAGAGAGAGAGACAGAGGTAGAAGGTGTGTGTGTGTGGCGGGGAGGGGTTGCAAAGGGAAAAGTTGTGGGGCAAGTTAAGAGGACCCTTGGCAGCAGCTTTAAGAGTCATAGATAAAAGTGAGGGGGTAATGTGACGAGGCTGAGCAGGTGAGGAGCACTGAGATCAGCCTGGAGGAGAGATAATTACACAGAAGCACAGGGATTACCATGATTCTAGATGAAGTGGAAAAGCCATGCAAAGCATATTATTATGATGAGAGTAAGTAGAACTAGATCTGTATATAATTTATCCTCTGTGGCAGCATGAGAGGGGAGGATTGAAAAAAGAAAAAAGCTTATTTATCCCTGGAGGAAGTTCAAGGTATTTAGGCCTAAATAACAAGCAAGGACACATCAAAGGGTGTCAGGCCACTGACAGAGCTCCAGCCTTTAGGAGGCTGCAAGATCTGTAAACAGATCTATGAAACGGTCCGATCGCCCATATGTATGTTTTTTTTATTATTATTATTTTCTTTCTGTATTGCAAAAATACATGCATTTATTTTACTCATCATGGCTGCGAGTATTGATATTCAGGGTTGTGCTTACTAATCACTTCCAGCTATGCTGAACCCTAAGATATCAAAAATTCATACATTATGAAATATACATACAGGAGTACATACGTAATACGTGTTAAAATATTCATATGTGGTTCAGCGCAGGATCCCAGTACTTATGGTTTTCTACTTAAAAAGCCAAGAGGCTGATATGATACTGATACGATGCTATGGAAACACGGGGATGTGAACGAACTTTTCACACTTGAATCGCAGGTTCAAGGTGCAGTCTCATTAGACTTTTTTTTTTTTTTTATCTGCAGCAGTCGCCTGGCTCGTACAGTAGAGTATTAATGTCCCTTTACACATTTCTGCCAGCTGTGTTTTCATCAACATGTAGCATGTGCCCATAGTAGTTTGGCAAATTAGTCTCAGAGGACTGTGCTCTGTTCATGCCCTGGCATGATGTAACAATCCTAACCCAAGATGTAATTAATAGAACTGATATTTGATATTTACTTAATATTCAATGTGATCTTACCTCTTGAGTCACTTGCATTCATTTCTATTTCCTTATTCCACAGTTTTTAATCAACATCAGGCTTCTTGCCTTTACGTCACATCCAAAGGCAGCGGAATAAAAAGCAAAGTGAATACAGAGCCTGGATTGCTTTAGTGGTTTCCCTACATGGAGAACATTCAACATACATCAAATTATCCTGGAGATGTTCACATAACAACCGAACAGTGATACAGTAAATAATAGAGGACGGAACGGAAGCATGAGGATGTTTACAGGATCCCCCCCCCAGGGGTGAAACTGCTCTGATGAGGACTGCAGCCTCCAACATAAAACTGTAAAAACAGCTCTTTTACATCTTTTTATTTATTTATTTGTTTATTTCGGGCATGTCAATTTAAATCATCATCATCACACTTCATCAAATAATACAATACACATGGCCGAAAGGGAAAGCGGGAGAAGCAAAAGCTTATCTAGTCCCGCCCCCATTACCCACAGAATAAAATCTTCATCATAATATTTTCTTTTCTTTTGCTTTTTTCATTTTGACATAACATTTTTTTTTAACTTATGACATCAACACATTGGTTCGTCCTGGCCGGATGTGAACTACACTGTAGATATTATCCCCTGATCATTTTAAAGTCACCATGTTCCTCTGACTCAGTCTCAGCCGTAGCTGTGCCGCCAGGCCATAATTTATTTTTTCCTCTCACACACACACGCACACACAAAAAGAGCTAAATGTAACCGGGA
Organism: Trachurus japonicus; assembly: GCF_045865225.1. Lineage (NCBI taxonomy): Eukaryota > Metazoa > Chordata > Actinopteri > Carangiformes > Carangidae > Trachurus > Trachurus japonicus. The sequence continues at coordinate 5,919,672 of NC_140909.1, forward strand.
GACGTGGTTTGGGTTGCTGCGCGGCAGATTGTGGATGAGTCACCTCATAGCCGAGGGCCCGTGGGCTGGCAGGACGCCTCACAGGTGTCAGGATAGCAGGATGGCGCTTTCAGACCAAAGCTGATTGGACCCCACAGTGAAGCCAATGAAGTCTGGTGGCAGAAACCGTGCGCTAAGTCTCTTAACAGGGCGACTCCTTGGTTCCCACCACTGCAGCAACAAGAGGGAAAGAGCGATGGCTGTTAGAGGAAAGTAATTCTCCTTGTGATACTGAAGTGAAGGTCGACCTGGGGGGTGAAACCAGGGTAGCTTCAGCTTTCATAAAGGTTTATACAGACAGAATGTAAGGCTGAGTGGGTGGGTGGAGTTTGCATGTTCTCCCTGCGTCTGCAGAAGGGTTTCCTCCCACAGTCCAGAAACATGCACACAAGGTTAATTGGAGACTAGTCATTGCCTGTGGTGCCTGGATGTGACTGTGTGTGCATTGTTTGTTTCTGTATGTGGCTCAGTGGTAGACTGGTGACCTGTCCAGTGCTGACTCTAAATGGATAAGTGGTATAGATGATGGATGGATGGATGGGAAGGGTTAGCACATAGACATCACACAAGGGTCAGAGTCGTGTCTTTGGGGTTAAACTGCAGAAAAAAAGAAATATAATCAAAGATCAACTAAATCAGCATCAGTGAGACTGTAGAGCTCGTCCAGTTGTCAGTGATTCTTCCTCACCTAATTTAGGAGTTAGGACAGGGGCCGGCAACCTTTAGCTTTAAATGATCCGTTTGGGCCCTTTCCCACCATATCAAAACCCACACGGAGCCACACCCCTGATATAGAAATACATACTTTCAAAATAATACCTCACCAAATAATTTCCCTCACCTGGTTAATGTGATTACTGCCTCTTAACTTCACTGCACGGGTTGTAAGACTTCACTTTGATTTTCACGATTGCAAGTTCTCATCTGTGAGACACGAGCGCTGTTTACTTTTTCTGTAGTTCATGGAAGAAAAAACCCACGTGACGCATATTTTGATCTACAAAATATTGAAACAAGTTTTATTAGCACCTCAATCTCCAAAGAAATAACTATTACAATGAACAAAAAAGTGAATGGCCATTATTTAGCCTATCTTTTTTTCCCCCCAAAATGAGCTCGTCCTCTCTAAACCACGAGAGCCACAGCAGAGGAACGAAAGAGCTGCATGCAGCTCTGGAGCCGCAGGTTGCCGACCTCTGAGTTAGGAGAAGCTGAGCTTCAACCCATAATCCTCTGAGGGAGTTTCCATCAGGTCACTCCCTCTGGTTGTTGTTGCTGCTCTGCTGCTGATTGGTTTGTTTCACCAAACTCTGACTTTACTGAGCTGTGCATGAGAAGATAAAAGGCCATCAGTAGAACGCAGATACCATTGCTTTCCAAAAAAAAAGCCTTGATCCTCCTCCTCCTCCTCCTCCTCCCCCTCCATGGTGGAGTTGAGAATATTCATAAATGCATCGGCAGAATATTAGCATCTATTTAAAAACACCAATACAGTAGCAGTGGCTAAAGAACATGAGCTGACGTGGCAGGAAAATACTGACTCAACTGAATCAATAACTGGGGAAAAAAAGTTGTATCTTGCATGTTTTAGTTGTGTAAGTGCAACACAACAGGCACAGCAACATACAACATAAAATATACAGACAACTTTTATGCCTACCTAATTAATAGCATTAGCAACAGCCTGCCAGTATTTAATATAATTTGAAAGAAACACATTGTCACATGTAAGTCTCCACAGTCTGATTTTTCTCTTCAGTATTTTAAATGAGTTTTTCCATGTAACAAAAAAAGGAAATAAAATACAGATAAATACAAATGTACAACAATAAAAACATAAACGGAAGGTCATGAATAAGAAAGATGAGTTCATTACGTTCATATCACAATGACCTTCCATTGATTCACTGATTGAATTCATTGAACCTTGCACAGATTCAATAAACCCTGTACCAGGTACAGCAAAGCAGCTCTAGTACAGAACCGAGGCTGGTCCATGTTTTAGTAGGTACAGCATCATTTTTGCATCTGCGTATGACGAGCTCATGTGACCTGACAGGAAGCTACAGGGAGAATATCCACGGTCCTTTACTTTGGTCGGTTGCAAGTTATTTCAGTGACAATTGTGGGTTTTTCTTTCTTTAACAGAAGGGTGAAAACTATTTTGTCCTTGTCTGTATACTGTATATTCAGATTTGACCCCTGCCTGTTGTCAGTATAGCCCCCCCCCCCCCCACACACCTCCAGCACTTACAGAGTCAGAAGAAGCTGCCCCCCCAGTGGGTCACTTATTGTGGAGGGTATTACTGGATGTTGCTCCTCTAACCCCCACCACGGGCTTATGTATGAGGGGTTCGTTATTCAGATTAAATGACACATGCCCATTCATCCTCCTTTTTTGCAAGTGTTAGCTCGGTGACATCCATTTTAGCTGGCACACTGATTTTCTTGTTGTGGTACAATTCTTTCTAAGTGACTGCTGTCACTTTTTTCAGATTCCTCGTCCTTGAGACATCACAATAGGTGACTCAGAGTTTTTTTTCGCAGCACAGCTTACCTCAGAGTGATGTAGTTCGGCAGTTTCCCCTGACTTACAATGAAACTAAGCAATTCAATGTCAGTTTTTTTTGTTGCTGCCTTTGCTCCCTGTGAAATAGCTGTACAAAGTGTGCTTAGAGAAATAAATTGAAAGACACAATTTAGAAATGGACCACGTAAGGTTGCGGATGCAGAAGGGAAAAATAGATTCACAACAGCTGGAACATCAGTTAATGATTGGATGAGGCGCTCACAGGTTGAACAGCACTGGAAATCATTTCCTATTGTACTGCATATGTACTTACAAGAGAATAAAAATACAATTCATAACAAGAAAGGCATGTTTTATTCAATTGGCTTTAAAGGGTTGAGTGGTCAAGTGATGGTAGCATATTGTGTCCTCTGTCAGTGTGTCAGAGTGTGTGTGAAAGGGGTGCTTGAATGTGGTAAATAAGACCATGTTGTGTATCATGGGGTGGGCAGGATTAGTGATGCACCGGTCCGATATTAAGATATTCCAGATATTGACTAAATAGCTAGATCCATTATCAGATAATGAGGCTGATCCATGATGCTGTGATGATCTGTTCACTTCAATTCTGTGTTTGTGATGCGTGCTAAATCACTGTAGTCAACAACCACAGAGCAACAGCGTTGTGGAAAGTTAAGAAAGTAATGTTTAAGTTAGGGATGCACATGATTAACCGTTTAACCGTTAACCGATAACAAGAACTTTGACCAATTAATACTATCGGTTATTTTTTTATTATTATTAGGTCCTTATGTCGTCAACTCATGGGGGCGTGTCGACACGTGCAGAGTTCACTGCCTTCAGTCATATTTCGCAGCAAAAAGTTCCACAGGAGGACTGACAGTATGTGCAGCAGCCCCCATGAAGGAAGGTCAGACAATGAATGTAGCCTACACGGACATAGATGTGAATCACCTGTAACTACGGCGCTGAGAAAAAAAAAAAAAAAAAAAAAAGAGGACCAGGACGTCGCTGCTCTCCAGCCTGTTCACCTGCAGCTCTCCTGCAGCTCCACAGAGCAGCTGTCAGAGGAGCTCTGCTGCTCCTTCAGCCTGGTGTTTGGCTGCACTTTGTATAGTAACAGTTCTACATTGGACGATCTAACCTCCATATGAGCGCGATCAGCTTAGACAGAGCACAGTGGATGTGGCGCTGCTCTGTCGCAGCGCACGTGTGTATTTAACAGCCAAAAATAAAATAAAAAATAAAAAATTGGAGCGATAATTTTTTTTTTTTTTTTTTGCCTGCGCCGCAATCTTAATCTTATCAGTTAACGGTTAATAATCGGTTAACGAGCGTCGGTTTACGGTCTGAAAAAAAATTCAAAATGTGCATCCCTAGTTTAAGTCAAACCTGATGCCTTCACTGTCTTCCACATGACAAGGTGTACAGTTTATAAATTCCACAGACGTATTGGTATCGGTCAATAGAGTAAGCCCAGGTATTGGTATCGGCATTGGAACTGAAAAAAGCCAAACTGGTGCAGAGTCATAAATCAGGCCTGTCACATTATTTTCCCCTAATTGCAGTAATGTTAAAGGGATAGTTCAACATTTTGGCAAATTGGCCCATTGCCACAATCCTTAAAGCTTTAGGAGTAGGTTCGTAACCTTTAATTGTCGGTGCAAGCTATTTTTAGAACGGCGGAGAAGAGCCGCGAGCTGCTCAGAGCTACGCTACGGAGGCTAATGGGATTTCTTGGTTTCCCTCATCAAATACACAATCCAACAATTTTTTTCATGAATTTACCTCGAAAACAGCTCTGTCTGGTAACGTTCTGTTATTATCTCATAGCGTGGTGAATGTGCAGGTCACAACTTGTCCACCAGAGCGTTTTGGAGTTGTGTATTTATGTTTATAGTTTGATGAGGGAAACCATGAAATAAAACTAAACTAAAACTATAGGGGTTATGGCAATGGGCCAATTTGCCAAAATGTTGAACTATCCCTTTAAGAAGAATCAGACATTCCACAGTGATGTCAGGTATCTTCTTTCCAGAACAGGCCTGAGCCCATGAAGTCACTAGAAGGAGGTTTTGAGCCTCCCAGTCGTCTGCTCCACCCTTGGCTCGTGTCCCACAGGGAGCAGAAATGGACCGGGCTGCGGATCAGGATGAGGGGTCAGCAAATGGGGCTGCAGGGGGACCGTCTGTCACCAAGCAGGTAACCATGGAGGTTGTCTGTGATGAAACAAGGATGAAATTTTCCATGGAATAAAACGAAACACACACACACACACACACACACACACACACACACACACACACACACACACACATCCGTACACGTGTTTATATATATAGCAGAGCAGACCTAACAGATGGTTTCCTACAAGATGTGCTCAGTATCATCGATGTTATATAGAAAACTCCAGCTGGCATCAAAATCAAGTGAAACACATCCACTATATGTAAAATGAATGATATGAGAGCAGAGGATATTGTTCACTGACCGATTGTGCAACAGATAATCATTGTGGAAAGATAAAACATCCATGTGTGATTCTGATCACCCTCTCCACACCGACAGAGATTGAGATCACATCATTTGAGTGATATCTGTGTATGTAGAGCTTCAGTATTTACCGACTCTTTAGGAAAAAGACATGTCACGTCTGACACTTCCATCAGCGTGCTGCCATAGTGACTGACTCAGACTTCAGCGTTTCCTTCAACCAGCTGAGTCTCCACTAAAGCCACTTTCTAAAACAAAGGGAGCACATTGAGATTCAGATGCAAATACAAAAACACAGACTTATTATTCTCACATCTGCAGCCAGCCAGCCAGCCTCATCAACTTGACACCATTGATGTCCCTGCAAAGGAAAGCCTTTATCAGACTCCGCACTTCCAACATTAGATTGCTTTCATTAGTCTTTTCCTAATGACAGAACTTCAGTGCAGCCTGTGGTTGACTCAGGTAGCGTGCTCAGCCCCCTTTTCAACGTACTCCTCTGTTCTGTCAATAATCCCAGAGTGTTACCAATCAACAGGATTTTCCTGGACAGCGATTGCTACCAATTTTATTTTGATGAGATGGGTGAGTTAATTTCCGGCGCCGCTTCGACACTTTTTGAGTCGGTCTCTCTGTTGTTGTTCTCCCTCCTCCCTCCCCTCCTGCCTGACGCTGAAGCATCCCCCACTCCTGCCAACAGAAGTGTGGAGAGAGTATTTTCACAGTGAGCGCAGCTAGATTTCACGCACAGCAGTGGATCTGACATCAGTGAATCTTTTTGTGGAGCCAAACGTCCTCTGATCAGTGCGTTCGGCTCCATCACCGTGATAGTTCTGGTGGCGTTAATACTTTTTAGGGTTTCTTTTTTCACACTGGCATACAATGTGTGGCAATAATCGCAGTAAGGGTCAGCGACAAATAAGGGTTGGCAAGATGAGCAGTTCTGAAATATCTTCCTATTTTTTTTTTTTTTTAAAGCATTAGATTTGTTAAAATGCACATTTTGTATTCAAAATTACTTTTAAACCATTTTTTAACAAAAGTAAGACTGAATGCCCCTAAAAATGTCAAATGGTGTGACCATGGACGAATAGGCTAAATATTTAATATTTCATGCTCCTAAAAAATATACTTCTGAACACATTTAATTGAAATAGAATTTTTTTCTGCATATATATTTATATTTCTTTTTTTTTCCACATTTGCTGCCCAAATCTTTCAATGAATTCTTCACAGTTAGCTCTCAGGTGAATTCTTACAACACAAGACACATTGATAAACTTCATCCTCCTTTTTACCGTACTACACATAGTCAGTTTTCATTTGCTCACAAAGGTTCTATACTTTGGAATTCTCATCTTCATGTAGCAAAAATATCTTCAACCCTCAATGATTTTAAGTCAAGACTGAAAGCTTACCTGATAAATCAAGATTCCCAATACTTTCTTTTCCAGTATAGTTATTATTAGATCATTATCTTCTATTACAGGCTCACCCACTCAAACACAGTTGTGTTACATTTATACAAGTATAAGTTTATTTTGACTCTTTTTGTTATAAATTGGCACTTGTATTGCTTGCTGTTTTGTTGTTTGTTTGTTGTTGCTTTCTCTTTTCTTGTTTTTTTATAAACCCATAGGGTTTTTAACCTCTCCTGCACTTACTAAACTAAACTAAACTAAACTAAACTATTGCATTTTGGCAATACTGAATAAAAAATAAATAAATAAATGTGACAAATTATGTAAAATTTGTCGACAAACATATACCCCTTTCCCACTGGTCAAAAAACCTGTTTAAACCCGCTAACAATCTGCTTTTGGTGACAGTGGGAAAAGTGCAGCGAGCCGCGTCGACGCGGGTCAAACGACTCACCCGCTAATTTACGTGATGACGCTGAGCATTACGTGATGCCACGTCATTGCGCCGGTCGCATCTCATATCACGTAGGCCTACCAAAACAAAGCTCTTCTCCATAGACTGTAAAAAGCTCTTCTCTCATCCGAGACTGGGATCAAAAGATCAAAGAGCACTGACCAAAAACGACTGAAAAAAAAGAAAAGAAGTGACAGTCTGTTTAACTGACGTGTTGTGCCGCGGACGTCCGTCATGGCGGCTGCGGCAGACTCGCTGTCCTCCGCGGTCCTGGTGCTCCAGGTCAGCCAGACACCTCGTCTGCCTCGGCGGACGGACCTCCGCGGCGGGCGGCTGTGGCATGACACGGTGTTTTTCCCACCGCGGATGAGAGCTGGTTTATGCTCCGTCTGATCCCCCAGCGGGGGGGCAGACTCGGCTCATTTTGGTCAATGGGAAAGGGGCCAAATGCTGTTGCATTGCAAAAGTGATTTACATTTATTCCATATTTCATTTTTCTGTGTATAGTCAGATTTCTAAGAAAAAAGACCAGTCACACCACTTAACATTGGGTTGCATCACATCATTGACCTGTAAATGCAGATATAACGCCCGTATTACTATATTGGGAAGAAAAAACACATTTAATCATAATAGTTCCAGAAACAAGTTGTTGAAGTTTTATTACAACAGTCAACAGGCAATTTCATACAAATGTGTTTGTGCATAGTTCAGGGCAGGCAACTTTGCAGTGACAGATGGTGATGTGTTCACTCAGTGGAGAAAGATGTGGCTCTGTCACCAGAGCTTGAAAAATTGTGTGTTCATAAAGAACGACATATGGTTTTCTAAGAGATGAAAAACACACAGTGTGTTGAAATGCCACATAATCATCAGCACCATGTGTGTTCCTGCACATTGTGGAGAAGAAGCACGGATAGTTCATGAAGCCACAACTGTTGGCAGGTAACCTCCACTACTCCCACTCACTATTGTGTAAGTATAACTGTATTGTGTGGAGCACCATTGTCATTATTCAGACTTCATATATGAGTAAAAACGTTATATATGAGCAGCACTCACAGGGAACCAGGTAGAGTAAACTTGCAAAGCCTGATGGCTGATTTAGAAAGACTAAAAATCAAATTGCAGATAGAATTGTTTTATTCATGATGGGATACACTGCTGACTGTGACAAAACTATAAACTTGTTTCATAAATACATTTCATTCTGTGATAGAGAGTTATTAAGAGGTATTGTAAATTGGTATTGCAGGTGAAACACAGGAAAGCAGGCGAGCGTGACGCATCATGAAAACACCCCTGGGGCGGGGGAAACTGGATCTCAAAGGTCTCAAGAAAAGTTGTGCAGCAGGTAGAGAACAAAGGGTTTCATCTAACAAAAGCCCCATGACATCAAAGTTTGTGAAATATTTTGATGCCCTCAAAAATGTCACCCAAGTCCTGAGATTTCCATCCTAAATGGAGCTTGCAAGGTGGATAAATATGCTTTCATTTTTCATCCTCTGTCTTGCCAAGGAAAGCAAACTATCCCCCATTTCCTAAGGTCTTTGCCAATAAAGACAGAAATTTGATATCTTAAGATAACAGAAAATGATATTACCCAGAAGCCATAACTGAGTCCTGTCAGAAAGGAGACAGGGTGAGTGATTGCCCCCAGTTATGCAAGAGCTGATCTATCCCATTAGGCTTTGGTGTAGGCGCGAGCCCAGAGCTTGTGCCGCCGAGGCTCACTAGCGGTTATTGCCTGACATGAAAATTCTTCTTCAAGCGTAAAGTGTCAGAAAGTAGGATTGATGCTTCTGCTCATTATTGCTTCTGCATTTTGGGATGAGAAAAGTAATATTAGCGTGGAAGAGGAAAAAAAAAAAAGAATCGCAAAGCCCTATGATTGATATTACTAGAGACTTAGTGTCAGCAGAGACTTGAACCGATATAAACGAAAGGACGGCATAATAAACTGGAAATAAATAACCATAAGACAGAGAAACAGCATACAGGTGGATAACATTACTTTTATTTTATTTCAGCTTGAATTGGGGAGAGGAAAATATCTACAATCCTTTTCACTATAAACACACATTCAGACACACACTCACTGTAGTAGCCTAATATACTTGTATATGGCTCTCGAGAGTGTTATGACCAAGTTATCTGCTTGATGTTGTCCATGCTCTGTGGCCTCCGGTTAGACCATATTTTACAGTGCTGCTTTAAAAGAGCTGTGTTTTAAATTCTGTGTCTGTTACACTGAACAATGGTGTGTGTGTGTGTGTGTGTTTCAAAGAGGAAGAGTTCATAATAATCCATATATACTTTTCATTATTTGTTTACATAGTCGTAATATGACAGGAACCATTGAGGGAACACAAGGAGGGAGACTGGGATGAATGAATGAATGAACTATATAGTCCACTGTACTGAATTCAGTGAGTAGGGAGGAGGGAATGCAGAAGCCTAATACCGGTCGTCATAGCGACCCTTAACAAGAGGCCAAGATAACCTGGCCAGAGTGTAAAAATGTGTGGCAATGTGTTGTAATCTGTGTGTGTTTGTATGTGTCTGGTGAAACGAAATGTAAATGGTCATGTGAAAAAGAATTTCCCTAGAGGGACAATAAATGTCTAAAGTCTATGCGTGAGTGATTTCGGACACACCCTCTATGTTAATTACTGTAACCATGACAACCACAGGGCTAAAGTCTATCCACCTTATATACCTGAGGTCTTTGCTGTAGAAATGATTATTGGTGCAACTTCCTGTGAGACACCGGAAGCAGCAGTGAGCCACTGGCTAACCGTGGTTGTTAGCGGTTTATGCCAAAGTTTTCAGACTGTTTTCTGTTTTCTCATGTCCTTATGTAGGCGAGGCAGTTCATGTGGTGATCATGGATCGATTATTGATCCACGATGGTCGTGGAGCGCTCGTATTTAAAAATCCACGCAGATTCTGGCTGCTTCGGGTGGAGGACTTGAATTGTTTGGGACATGTCAGACCAACAGGTCCGCTCAGACCGTGGCCACTCGGACCAACAGGTCTGCTGGTGGTGACATTATTGGGAGGGGAGAGAGGTGTCACTGAGTGTGTGTGTGCATGCGTGTGTGTGAGAGGAGAGAGGAGTGAGGGGGAGTACCGCCCGTTACAGAGGAGAGGAGGAATGCATTGTAATGAATGTAATGAAACAATAGCAACACATTAGAAGTACGTTATGTCTTTCTGATTAAAATAAACATTAGGCTAAATAATGGATTTTTCCCCCACAACTTTTTGGGGTGTGAGGGTGGGAAACACTGAAAATGATCATTAAAACTACCAGAACAATCCACATTTGCCTTTCAAAGTGTGGCAGCAGTGTGGCTGCCTTGACCTGCAATACATGAACACCCTGCTCACACCTTTCAATATTAGTAGGCAGCTGTGTTATGATATATGGTCTCGTTTGAGCTGCAACAGGTGGTGTTATCATGTGTTTTATGTCTCAAACGCTCGAGGAAAGTGGATTAGCAGCATGTACCGTTGCCATCTAAACAAACGCACCCCATAATTCACGCAAGGCCTCATGGGGGCTAGGAATAAGGTGGATATGTCAAAATACTGTGCAAAATGTATAGGAAGATATACAGTTTAACTTACCTAATTAGTGATTTCTATTTTAAAAAACAGGATTATTGATGTTTTTATTATTTTTCATAGTATATACATTGAAAATGGAGGCTCGCCCTTGTGTACAGCTTTTTCCCATCTCACCCCCTACCTCCTATATACGTACAGCCTTCAGCTAGAGCAGCACTGTAGTTTCTGAGCACATGCGATTGTCAGTTTTCATGACAATTTGACAGCTTATAGAACCTTTATTGTTTGTTTTTCTATTACAGCAAACAACCAAGGCTGCTGTAATCAAATATACTGTGTTTTCAAAATAAAAAAAGAGAAATATATACTGTATATATTCTTTTTATTTTATAAATCCCCTCCGATCCCTTCAGCCCTGAAGCCTCAAGGCAAGTTTGGATCACAGGATTCCTTGAACACAAGGTCCAGTAAGCCTGCTGTTGGAGAGGCACGATTTAAGGAGACACTACGGGTCGTAGCAGATGGTTTGGAACAAACAGACAAACAAATAACGTGTAAATATAGTGGTTCAGGTTTAGGTTCCAGGAGGACTTGTTGTGTCATGGTGGTTTATTGGGGGTGATGGCAGAAATCTTTCACCCTCACCAAATCAGGCTCAAAAGAATGTGGATGAACAAATACTCTCTTCCTGAGAAGAGAATAAATATGTGGCCCTTTGAATAAGTTAGATCAGACTGAGGTTCAGGAGACGACCGGACCATTTATCATAATGTATCTGCTATATATCGACTCAAGTAGCAGATAATCCACTACACATTTAAAAGCCTCTTAAAGGCGAGAGGTGAAGACAGTGAATCCACTTTCAGCTTATGCACTCATGTACAGTGTTCACTTCATTCATAAAATGGAAAGAGAAAATAAGCCTCAGCTTTCGGTTGTTAAGATACATCTCCACTGAAACTTCAAGGTGAACCATACCTCACTCACTTAACAGGAAACTCACTCACACAGTGTTAACAACAATATTTGGACCTTCTTGGTGTAAATAGTAAAGGTGGAATTTACTCTCTGCTGAAAAGAGACGTATAATGTGAAATATGGGGCAGTGAACCAATGAATTAAAGAGTAGGCTACAAGCTATTTTACCACGGTTTAATACGTCTCATTAAACTCAGCTTACATTTGATTCTTAGAAAAATAAGTTGATCCCAAAGTGGTAATGAAAACCACCTATCGGTCAGATGTCAGTCACATCTGCTCACATTGTTTACCCAGCTTTCCTTTCCTCATCCACGGCTGTTATTACTTCTTTTTCTTCAACTATTTTTTTTTTCAATTCACCGAAAATAAGCATATTTCACTCTGCAGATTTAATGCTGAGATACCGAGATGGTATTAGAGTGGGTCTCTGCAGCACCTCTTTTGTAATTGAATCACCCCCAGTAAGTAATAACGGCCACAGAGAGAGATACATGTGTAAATAAATAAATCCTATAGTGACTGAGTTTTTTTTTAAACCATAACACTGTCGGTGCTGTTGACGTGGGTTCAGACACCGTTGGAGCCACATGCTGTCTACAAATCAAAGACAACAAAGACAGATGGGCAATGGAAGGAAGCCCCCCCCCCTCCTCCCTCTCTCCCTCCCTCAGGGGGGGAGAAGGCCTTATGTCTCAGTTTCACTACGACAATGGAGCACGTGCCGTTGGGATCGTCGCTATTGTTCGCTCACACAGTGCGCATCAGCTGACCGAGAAAAACTACATCACATCCCGTCTCAGAGCTTATTGATCTTGCGTTACAAGGGGGAGGGTTGGGGGGTGGGGGGGCCTCACGGTATTTTAACAGATGAGGAGGTTGCCTTGGCGATACTCTGTTGTGCGAGGGGCCCCAGCAGCGACCCCGGCGTCTGCCAGGTGCATCATTCAAAACAGGAACAGGAAAGTGAAGCTCGTGTTTCCACCAATCACGTCAACACATTCACTGACGTTAAACTGCGCCGACCAATCATACTTCAGGGTATACATTCAAGTTTTGTTCCCTGACCTCTAACCCTTTCTGTCATCTATTGCCAGGTGAACAAAGCTTTAAATAGCACTCTTATTTTTACTAAAGAAAAGTAAAATCCTGGTAGTTTGAGGAAAAGTTTATAAAATTCAATCCTTTGATAAAAGCCAGACAAATGTGGGACTGCTGACTAAAAGAAGAGCAGAAGACTAATGGATAACATTAGTCAGAGGCCGTGAAACTTCGACAAAATAATTTTTGTTTTGTGTCTACTTTGATAATGAAGAAAATGTGCACTGGTCAAACACTGTTTAGATAAATGGTTTTAACTGGAAAGTATCCAAGGACTCTTACACAGTTCAGCCTGCATCTGAGGAATGCCATCTGTGAGCGCACAAAAAAGACAAATGTGGAACAAAAAAAAAAGAAAAAAGTTGATTCATTAAAAATAATATATTCATGTTACATAAGATTCATTTGAAGCAATTTTTATTCAATCGTTTGGCACTGAAAATCTCTAACAGAGCATTTGTAATTTAACTAAGGTTGTCTGTTTGCATTTGAAACTCCAATTCTTTATCATGAATACATCCTCCTCCTCCTCCTTTTCTTTCTTTCTCCTTTCTTTGGTCAAGGATGTAACGTTTGAGTTCCACTGAAAATGTATGGAGGGTTTCAAAAGACATGCAGCTGAGTTAAAGAGCACTAAACACAGCTTGGGTACTAAAGGAAGCTGATGAAGGAAATGTCGATGAATGAGAGGGGCTGGGCGGCTTTTGCTGTTCTATTGTTGACCATCTGTAAGTGTGCCTCACACACTCACACACACACACACACAAGTTTTGGGCACGGGCCAGAGGGTGGTGTCAATAGACTTAATGGGGGATGGGCAGTTACTGGCGTTGAAAGTAATTATTTGCTGAAGGGTTCTTGCTTTGCCCCCTTTTTAAAAGGAGTGTGTGGTTGGGAGGTGATTTACAGGGGAAGGAATTTATTTCCGTTGGTCGAGGGGAAAGTTCTGTTGTTGGGAAGATGACAGATGTGTGTGTTGAGAGAGTGAACAGTGGACCAAGGATATTAACACTGTTTTGGGGGGTGGGGTGAGATCCAATTTGATTTTCAGTGACCTATCAACACTTAAAGACCAACTGTCATCACATTTACATTCAAATAATGCCAAATCCTGATTGGTGCAAAAAAAAAAAAAAAAGAAGTGACATCACATTTTTAGTAGGGAAAAAAAAACACTTTCACCAACAGGGTGCCATCAAAACTGAGACTTTTGTAAAACTGTTGACAAGATGTCTCGGACTAAAAACAAAACTGCTCATTTTATTATTAATATGTTTAATACATTAATAAAAAATAGCAACCCAGAAAAATGACTTTTATTAACATTACATTGACCGCATGGGGGCAACTGAACAGGATCACTGACCAAACTGTTGCAGAAAACTATAGTGGTTTAGTAAATAGATTATATATATTTAGTATATATATATATTAAAACAGTGAGAATAATAAAATATTTAAACATTATGCATTAGAGGTTGGAAATCAATAAAGGCTTATAAAGGTAACTCCCCTTTACGGCCGTCCTCAGTGTCAGGAATGGATTAAATGGTAATACAATACATTTATTATATAAAAATGTATTAATTTACATAGAAAATGAAGGACACAGATTTACAGATCCAAAAAATGGGACAAATCTTTGCTACTTAATGTTTTTTTTTTTTTGATGATTTTTGAACAACGATAGTGTAGACGTTGACCCAAAGAGATAATCTGTTTTTTGAGATTGAGGGAAGTCCTTTAAATGTCTTGTATGATATGAGTGAATGTTGTGAGCTCAACATCTCAAGTAAGTCATGAGTTAGATATCCATATTTATATAATGATAATAAACTTTATTTATGTAGCACTTTTCAAACAGAGTTATTAGGTGTTTTAGGACACACAACAAAGAGTACAGCAAATAAAGACATATCAAACCCTCTCTATTGGCCATATGAATGACCATCACTTCCAATACTACCTCACACTCTCGCTCCATAGCACCATTCAGCTGGAGCTGCATTAGGCAGCACCAAGTCAAGCTCGGCTGACCTCACACAAAGCTACAGGCAGACAAACAATGAAGCCTCAACGTGTCTCTATGTTTCCCAGGGACTCTGAGAGTCATGCAAGGAGCCTATTATCCCTCTCGTCTGGGAGCCACTGAAACATCAAATTACTGAAAGTGTCTTTCACGTTAACAGTGGTAAGCCAGTCACCTGATTGCTGTTCTTGTAGCGGCTCTTTTAGAAAGACATACACGTGTTCAATATAGGTATAGGAGCACAGCATCTTTTCATGGCAAACAGAAAATAGAGAGAATAGAGGCTTTTCTTCCACCTCCTATTGGGAGCCACTGAAATTGCTGCACCTGAGTTTCTGAGTCTTGGTGGAGAGAACTCTTTTCTTCATGGGAGAGTGGGCTCATTCAGCCTAGTTAATGCAACACAGAGAACCTGCCACAGTTTTAATTGGCTGGCCCTCTTGCTAGCCAACATTACAGTACATAACTGACCCAGCAAGCAATAATCTGCCGGGAGCTTAATACATGGTCAACAGAAACCGAGCCATTGGAGGCTCAGGATTGAATTGTTGTTATTATAGCCATAATTCTGCTCCATGCATATAGTTAATTGCATCATGTAACAGCCTTTTTTGGAACAGCATGAAGAGAGATTTATGTAGGAATGTGCAGTCCTGAGGGCAGAGCAGAAGAAGGGACTGAATGACTCAGAGGAGCCCAGAGCTGCCATATTGCCATGCTCCCCAGAATTTTTTAGCAGCAGCCCTGTATGAAGGCCTTTGTTGTTGCAGAAAGGAAAGGGCTATTTAAGATGTCTGGAGGAGGAGGGTGCCTTGTAACACTATAGGGAGAAAATCCTTGTCCACCAAAAGCGTGAATAGGGTTCACTCTCTGGCTTGATCCTGGCTTCATCAAACACAGCTAAAGGCTTTTGTTGGATCATGTCCTTGTTGCTGCTCTGGTGACTGGCTGCTGTGGGTGTGCCTGTGCTGAGGAGGGATCCAGGGTTCGGGGGGGAAATACGGTGAACATCTGAGTATGTGATACCCTCAAGGTGAAGGTTCTCACTGGCAGGAGAAGAAACACTTGGCAGCACAATGAGTCTCTGAGAAGAAAATGGCACAACGCGCTCTAATTGAAAATTGGGAAAAAGCGAAACGAAAAAGATTCTTCAGATAATTAAATAAGTAGTTGGAGGGAACGGTGTCCACTGTGTGTTATTGACTGAGTGTGTGTAAGGTATTCAGGTTTATGACTGAGTCATGTTACTTTAACAGTCTGTTTCAAGAGGCTGGCTGCTTAAGAATGTGGAATGAGTAATGAACTAATCTAAGATATTTTTATATTTCACATCTCACTAATGACTCAAGGGCACAATGCCAATTAAATCTGTGCAAATAAGTGAATTGTAGGTGGGATATGTAAAGCCAGTTTCCTAACAAAGCCACAGAGAGGAGAAAAGTCCATGGCCTAATTTACCACCACAGTGGAAGGAAAAACAAAAGATACCAGGGAATGAGTTTAAGCCTAAGTGGGTTTCAGTATGAGAGTGCTCTTTTCCTACAGTGTAAGTGATATTCATGTCATGTAACATTTATCTTGATTCAGTCTTTTTCTTCATGGTCATATGCATGATTGCTGGAGCACATCCTCGTATGATATATATTGATCGACTTTTTGTATCGTGATAGCATTTTCTCACATTACCATGCAAGTTGTTCAGCAAGCTGATGAACAGAATTTGTCTCTAGTTTAAATGTGATTTTAGTTTGCATGTGCATTTCATGAAAAAAAAACTCGAAAATGACAGCAGATACAGAGGAGCGCGAAATTTTTTCCTCATGTGTTAAAGATGTCATGAATTAGTGGTGCGAGTGAATTGATCAGTGTGTTTTAATTGAAACAGCAGAGGATGAATGGTGGAGAGCAGAGTGGAGCTGCGGGTTAAGTGTCAGCAATTCCTGGAGATGGAGAGAGTGGAGTTAATCCAGAGGTCAGAGACAGGTTGGCAAAAAGTAGAAAACAACAACTAAATAACTTTTTGAGCTGGACTGTGGATATACAAA
Source organism: Trachurus japonicus (assembly GCF_045865225.1). NCBI lineage: Eukaryota > Metazoa > Chordata > Actinopteri > Carangiformes > Carangidae > Trachurus > Trachurus japonicus. The sequence goes on from NC_140909.1 coordinate 5,936,335, forward strand.
CTAACAGCAGATATCGCAGGTTTAAGAGGTGTGCACGTTAACATGTAGCCAGGTATCTGAACAGAAATCCTTCAGTGAGTTTTCACCTTTCATCCATATGAAAACTCTGCTAAGCACAGAAAACAATTAATTCTGAAAACTTCTGCCAAAGTGAAGGTTTGGAAAGGCTTTGGTTGAGAGTTTGTGTGTATACAGGGGAATGTTCTCTTTTTAAATAGAGTTGGTCTGGGGAAGATATAATGACCTCCTGGCTTCCAAGAGGTGTGATCAATGGATGTAGATCAAAATGCCTCTGCAAGGCAAAGCAAAGCAAGGCAGGGCATTTCATACCAAGGGGCAACTCTGCTTTACATAATGACAAAACATTCAACAGTAACAACTAGAAATGGAAAAAGAACAGCATAAACAGCATAAAAACATACAATTTAAAAAAATGTAAATAACCCAGAATAGTAAAAATTGTAAACATTAAACATTATGATCTCTTCAGTGGCCGCCTATGTAAAAACCCTGTTTCTGATTGGTTCTCTAGTTTTTGCTGAGTTGAAAGCATAGACTGTAAAAATATGGACGTAGCATCCGTGACGTCACCCATTGGGGGGGTCGAGAACCCGCCCACTGGCCTCGAAGCAGCGGTCTCCGAACCTGCTCGGACCTGTCACTCAACGTTTCCGCGCCCTAATTGGCGAGAATTTTAAACCTAATAATAGTAAAACGGTAGAGTTTTAAAAAAAATTCACCCCCCTCAGAGTGTGTGCGGGGGTAGAAACTATCGATTGAGACCAAAAAACGTTCTGACACCAGGCTTTGATCATGTTTATTGAGGATGTAAAGTTGGCGATTTTAACATGGGGGTCTATGGGGAATGCTGCTTTCTGACACCAGCCCCCAGAGGCAGCCGAGGGGATTGCAGTTTTTTGAAACCGGAAGTGAGTTTCACTTCTCAGACCGACAACTGCCCTCTTGGTTGAAAGTCGGCCTCAACGGCTTTTTCTCCAGTCGGATCTGCAAAGCAAAATGAAATCGCTGGCAGGTTCACCTGTATTCAACCAGGCTAATGGCTCCAAGCTTCCTGTCACACTGCCCCCTACAGGTGTGGCCAGGTCATGACAGCACTCTGTGGTGTATTTATCTGGGTTCATGTAGATGAAGATCTTTATGAAACGATCTGGGGTCTGTTATTTTTGAAAATTGAGGGGGGGGTATTCGTTTTTATAAATATCCAGCTCAGGTGTACATGGCCTAAAGCTGACACACACACACACACACATTATATCACAGGAGGTGTCGTGAGAGAAGATTATCTATTCATCCACCCATTCGTTGGCTCTAACATGTATCCATGCAGGGCTGCAGGAGGCCCGGATCCACACTCCCATTCATTCACACCTACGCACAATTTACGTCACCAATCACCCTAACGTGGAGAGAAGAGAACCCACGCAGGTGCAGGGAGAACGTGTAAACTCCACTCAGAAAGGCCCCAGGGTTTAGGGACTGAACCCAAAACCTTCTCGCTGTGAGGCGCTCCTGTTCCCACTGACGACAGGTGATAATTCAGAACCAGAGAACAGGAAGCTGCAGCTGCAGCTGCACCGCTCTCTGTGGGCTGATGTTTTCAAGCATGTTGTACTTCTGGCCACTCCCCAATCAGTGATGTCAAAGCCATTAAAAGCTGAGTGAAAACACCTGCCTACATTATGAGCTGTTATGCCAGCACACCAGTGTATCGAATGTGTGGCATCTGAGGCTATACCACCTGATATTATACAAATTTCCCAGCATGAGTTCAGATGGCCAAGTAAACCAGGAGCAGCCCAGTAGATTTCAGAGCCATTAGCCACCCTGCCCAATAATCAGCTTCATTTGCTAAGAAAACAAACTGGGGCCAGATGGCGAGGCTGATGAGTGTTCATCGATCTCGAGTCCCTCTTGCGTACTTGCTTCATTTTGGAAATGGAGGGGACGGCCCTCGGAGGAGTGACAGGGGAAACTCTGGGGCAGATGTGACCGCTCTCCTTTATGCCACAAACACAACTCAACTCTTGACGTTCACCTCGGAGAAAAAAAAGTGTGAAATCAAACTTCTCATTAAGATACGCTTTAATAAGCTCAAAGCCATATTTGATAAGTCACATCTGATAATTAAAGTAGCGTTTGATGAGCTCTTATACTTCTCAGGTAGAGGAGCCTGATCCCACATCTAATCTGATAGTGCCATTATTCAAGTAACATTCGACCCACAGTCTGTCGTTTTGCTCCCTTTGACATTTTTCATGTTTGCATTTTGCAGGTTCTGTTGCGTAATCACCTCCACAACCACATAAATACATAAATATATTGTTGTAAAAGCAAAAATAATAAAATGCAAGTTTAATTCTAACAGAGAGTTCCATCCTATAGCCATTATCTTGGTGCTGTAAAACTGTAAAAAAAAAAGAAAAGAAAAAAGATCTGAATATTTAATTTTTTTCTTTTATATTTCAATAGATAGTGAAGATTTCAGAATTAAAAGTGAGCAGCAATTTCATCTGGATTTGACCCGAGTGACCCTCCTACTTAGGCTGAGATATTAGTCTCTCATTCCAGTGAGAGAGAACAGGCAGCTTATTAAAAACAACCCTTCATTACCATAAGACATAGCGAAGCACTTGGCTTCCTAATCTTTGGGAAGCTCCAGATGAATATCTATCCACGACTCTAAAGTTGTTATGGACAGTGCAGCAGATTGCAGCCTTAGCCTGAGAGAAGAAGCCAGTAGTTGCTGTTGATTTTTTTTTTTCAAGCTGGTGTTGTGGCCAAATAACTATTGTCTCTGTGAAATCTTGTTTAGTCATGCTATGATTGCCCTTCATTGGCAGGGACATGGTTGTTGAATATTGGTGCCGTGAATGGAGGGAGGAAGCAAAGCAGAGAGAGGAGGCAAACAGATGGTGTCAGGATCAGGGCTGCACTTTCTTCTTCTTTTTTTTTTTTTACTTAGAGTTAACTGAAACAAGAGCAGAGAAATGTGATGTGGAGGTAGAAGCAAATATCAACCTTTTCACTGAGTCGAACAGATATTAGAAAATCAAATTCTGGATCTTAGGTGAAGACCAAATAACCTGAGGCAGGGTTAGAAATACTTTTTGCATATTATTATTTCACTGCTGGTTTTTCATTCATTTTGCATGGTTGAGTGATGTGTTACCTGCTATGTTCGTCTATTTTAATCACTTGGTTGCTTTTAACACTTTGATTGATTTGTGTGTTTCAGACTGGAATATTTTGGACGTTTTACCCTCTCTATTAATTAGTTTTTGGCTCTTTTAGTGCCCCAGTTTCATTTCATCAATAGTGTTATTTCAGGCTTTTAACCTTGTTTTGATTTGTTTTGGGTGGTGCCCTGAGTTTTATCACTAATTTGTAATGAATTTGATTTAGTGAGAGTTTTATAGTTTTGTCTGGTTTTTCACTTTTCGTCTCCCTGATTTCAAATATTCTGTTAGCTGTAGGCTCTGTAACACTGAAGTTGTCTTTGTTGGGTTTTAGTTTTTTCTGTCCTGGAGGCAACTGTAGACTGAATCATACTGTCCTCATGTCGTGTTTATGGATATTCTCATTCATCCAGGTCATCGTTCTTTTCTGGGCAAATTGAACTGGACTTGTATTTATCTGGGAAGACGTTTCGCCTCTTATCCAAGGGGCTTCATTAGTTGGTACGCAACAAGTCTCACTGGTCCGCACTAGTTGAACTCGTTCGTTCATACGTCCATCCCATTCTCATGGACACAGTATCTCAGTAACGCCTCGATATTTCGTCTTCAAATTTGGCACAAATGTTCACCTGGTCTCAAGGACAAACCGATTAGAGTTTGGAGATCAAAGTTCAGAGGTCAGGGGGACCTCACCAAACATTTTTTAGCCTATACTCAAGATGTCACACTGCAATCATGTCAAAATTTCACACAAATAGTAAATACTTCATATGATTTAGTAAGAACAGGGATGTGATCGGACACTAGTCTGAGTGGCAAAAACCTCCAACCAGGAGGCCTGCAGCCACATGTGTAACCCGAATCCCAAACCAGTTGATCTAGATACGATTAGCCCTTTTTCACTTTTTGCTTTTCCACTAGGGATAGTACCTGGTTCTGTTTTGGTAACGCCTCAGGCAAGGTTCCAAGCGAGCGAGTCGATACTGTCAACCGACTCCCGACCACTGCGATGTCCGACCGGCTATTTTTAAAAACACACCGGCAACAGAAGCCACTGATCTGTACAGTGAGTTTAAACTACACTGTGGTCCATCGATGAGGTGCAGATGAGTGTGTTTGGAGATGACGAGAGAATCCAAAAAAGAGTTGTGCTATGACAACTATGAATACTCAGTTGTAATGGAAAATGACCTAAAAGGAGCCGAGTAGAGCCGAAACTGTGTAGCGGAAAAGGGCCAAATGTGATGGCGTCTATAAAGCTGGCTTCACCACCACTGCTACAGGAGCAGAGAATGAAACAGATTGAGCTGATTATGCAGCTGATTGTGTTTGCAGGAGGAGACACAAGCAGCGCTAATAGCAACGGAGGAAGACGCCCTGCCTGCTTAATGAACAACTGACTTATTTGCTGGACACGCAAGTAGATAGAGCTATTATATTGACATAAGCTGCTTATATTAATGGTTTGGCTTACAAGCCTGGGCTTATAGTGAGGCTTTATTCTGCAATAACAACTGAATCTCAATTAGTCACTTACTGTACTTGTATGACCCATATTAGGCTGCAAATTATAATAACACTGCTTGTAAACTTTTTTTTTTTTTTGAAGTTATGCTTCAGGATTATATTCTTGAATTATTATCATCCCAAAAAGTTCTGTTTTGCACCGTACTTAAATGAGTATCCACATACTGCTCCGTCCTTTTAAGATACAAGCTCCATGTTTAAATTTTGGGCAGAAAACAAAACAAAATATTTGAGGAACATAAATTACTTGAGGGCTTAACTGAATAAAATGAGGGAATTAGACAGGTTTTAATACGGTGCTGGGTCCCTAAAGACCCAAGATATCTATTTCAGGATTAAAGTGGATCCACTGGGTTGGACAGTTTGGTATCTTAGTTAGACTGAAATCCCACACATCTTTTTGGATGAAAACCTGAAAATATACATGTTTTTTGTTTTTGCACATGGGAAAACATTCTACTGTAGCCATAAAAAAGTATGAAAGAGCTCATTTCAGTAAAAGAAACGTACATGGGCAGCGTTGGACAGTGCTCACAGGAAGCAGAACCTTCCTTTGAACCCGTCTAACTCTGCTCCAGAGAATATTTTCAGGCAGATTATGAGCTTTCCTTATCTCCTCATCACTTACATTACAAATTGGCAGTAGATTAAGACAACTAGAAAACCCATTAAATGTATTTTTCATCATAAAATGCTCACACACCTGCTACACCTCACCCATGAGTGGGTTTATGAACAGAAAAAGAAAGAAAGAAAATTGCTTAATTTCCTGTGTTACACAGAACTGAGGTGAGATACTGTTTGCACGGCTTCCTATATGTAAATGATCTGGAAATGTTGCTTCATGATTTTGTCTTTGAGGAACAGACACCTGAAAACCGGAGCGAGTATAAAGACATTGTGTGTGTGTTATCATGCTATCAACCTGTACATATTTTATATAATCAGTTAATATAACATATTTTTCTCTGTCTGCAGCTCCGGTTTAATCAATCAGCATTAAAAACAAATGGATTTAGCAGAGCTGTGTGAATAAACAAAGCTCCAACGTCTGGCTTTTGTGATTGAAAAATGAAAATGTGATTTCTAACACAAAGACAATGACTCCTCTCTGCCTCCTTTTCCTTTGGTTTCAGTCTCTTTATTTCAGAGCTGCGTATGTAAGTTGGCTACAATAAAAGTCGCGAACCGCTTTTAATCCGTTTCTTTTAGCTGTGCCGCTGTGGATTGACGCTGAATCAGGTGGGCAATAGAAAGGTTAAGGCTTCGACAGAGAACACAGGGTTTTCCTGTTCCTCTTCTAGCAGCATTAATGGCTGGAGCATTCCTATTACCTGCTCTGAGCCCTGAAGATGGGATTCCTGTGGCGCAGGCCAGGAGCTGCTGTGCCGCGCTGCATTGTGATGAGTTCTCCACTGATGTTTTCCTGCTCTCACTCCTCTCAACTCTGCCAGTTTTACTTTTCCCTCCTGCCTGTCTTCAACCACAGTGCAGTCGCTTTCTCAATATGTCTGGTGTTTTTGTACTTCTTCTTCCTATCCTCTCGCTGAATTTATGAGCATTCGTTTTTGACAGTTTCTACGCATGTGTGTGTGTGTGTGTGTGTATATCTCACTATGCTGCAGCTTATGTCCAAACTTTCAGTGTGGATGCTGTCAAAATTGCTTATTGAACCACTTTACTTTTAAGTTGCCATCTTCTTATCAGGCTCTTTACCATTTATTATACAATGTTCATTGCTGGATCTTTTATTTGATGCACCACAGCTTTCTCTGCTCATGCATGTTCCAATCTTTAAAGCAGCTAGTTAACAATCTCACTTGCTATACTGATAAATGATATAACCCATAATGCAATGCTATGACCTTGCAGCAGGTACTGCCTGAGAAAGGTAAATCTTAAATATTTTAAATGCTTGATGCATTTCTGTGCGAGGAGTCGGCTCTAGTTTTCCTTTTAAAACATCCACAGTTCTCTCAGCAGCCACATCCACATCCACATCATCTCCAGCTTCAAGTGAGAAAAAAAAGAAATCATATCATCGCCGGGAGAAAAGATGAAGAGAAATCGTCTCACTTGAGAAAGGATAGGTTTTAAATGATGGATTATGCTTTAAATCAGCAAAATATTTGAAGCAGACTTACAGTCATTATGAAGCTAAAAGCAGCAGAACATAATGAATCCATAAATTACATTCATCGTGCGTGCAGTGACGAACCTTCACCTTCACAGCGAGGGACAGAAATTACAGGATCTCTGGTCCTCGCCATCACTTTCTCTCTTTATTTTTAACTTTCGTCCTCTTCCCCATTTCTCTTTCTACTAATTCTTCTCTGTGTTGTCACTCCACGTCCTGCTATCCTCGTCTCATCTGTGCTAACTCTCCTGGGAGCCCTGTTTGTCTCCTTATTCCCTCTACATCCTCCTCTCTGCTCCTCCCCTCCTACTTTCTCTTTCTTCCCCAGGAGTCTCCTGTCACTTCCTGCGCTCCCAGCGGTACATCTCGGAACAAACAACCCAGAGACAGCGATGTAGCATGGGCCAAGTTAAAACGAATGTAGACACTGGAGGATCTAGAATATTGCATCGACAATGAAGTGCCTCGGCAGCATGTAAGGCGGGGGGGCGAGGGGGCGGTGTCTCCAATATTCCTATAATTAAAACTTCCTGTAGTGGCGAGTGTGTGCATAGTGTATTCTTATGTGTGCATCTATGTGCATTTAAAATGTGTGTTGCACAGACAGACTTGATAAATCAAAGATGAAGTCCATATTCCCCAGTCGACCCTTGGCTGCTTCCCCAGGCTCTTGTCCCTCCTACATTCACACCCCTCCTTGGGGTACTTCTGACATGGGAGCCTCTTTTGTTGTGGGGTTGACAGGAACCCATATCATCCCCATCTGAGCCGGCACGAGTCTAGGTCTCTCATCACAAAACTGCTTGTCTGACAGCTCATCCATTCAGCCCAGCCCCACCAGGCTTTGCTCCAGTGCTCGTTGCCTCAACTGGGCCTCGATAACAAACCTCTTCAGTCTGTTGACTGTGGAAAGGGGAAAAAAAAAGTGGGGGGCATTGGAGCTGGAGCTGGCCAGTCTGTACTGTATGGTGCTTTGGCCTCGGGGGCTGAGCGTCGGTTCAGATGGAGAAGGGTGGTGAGGAGTGAGGGGGCTAAGGGAGCGAGGCAGGGAAAATGAAGTAAGGCACAATGAAGAGAGATGTTACAGTCAATAAGTAACCTAATACCGCAGTGGTGGGCAGAGAAGGCATTCCTCTTCCCGGTCCCTCGTGGTTTTGCACGGCGAGCCATTTTTCAAGTTAAAAGAAGGATTTGGGTTAGATGTGGAGGCCCATGAGAGTTAATGTGGCATTTGCACCATGCACTATAGCTACCTGCTGGAAAAAGAAAGAAAGAGAAGACAGCATGCTGAAGGGCGAATAATAAATTATCACTGTTACAGCAGGTGGATGCATAGATGCAGGGATGTCTTAATGAGTTTTAAATGCATCTGTAATTGGCTGGGAATCCAATTCAATCTGTCTTTAACACTTCATATATCATGGATATGTTATTGGAGTAAAACAGAGTAATTAACACCTGAAGAGTTTTGCTTGAAACACGTTTAAAACTTGCATATAAAAGCTTTATTAGATATTCAAGTAAAAAAAAACAAAAAAACATTTTTTCTATAATTGAAAATTTCTCTGTGTGTCAGTTTAGTTCAGGAGAAAGTGAGAGGATCCAACAACAATATAAATACACTTTCATTGAGAAGAATATGGGCACAGGACACCGTCTTAATCACTTAGACCTAGATACTGAGGAGCTCAACCAAAATAGCTCTGAGTTCCGCCCCGCTTATTCCCTCACGTCTGAGTGGGTGCACCGTCGCCGAATAACCTCCTCCACACTCTCATGGTGGCCAGCTACTAATACAGATGGAGGGAAATTGGATGGATAGAAAAAGAAATAGAAATAGGACAAGCTAGGCCTGAAGCAAATAAAACAGAAGTGGGAATCAATTTTGTCATCCAATTATCATTTTGGCCTGACCCCTGTGCACTCAATATCACTAGTTTCAATAATAGATTTTAAAAGAGCTTTCCCTACATCCTAATTAGAATTACTGCATATATACATAGACATAGAGATGGACATCTTATTAAATCACGAAACATTAAGTGGCATGTGTATAGAATATGGGTTGTGAAATCAGACGTACACATTTGCACAGATTCGTGTCAATTAACATTAAATTAACCCGAAGTGAATTTTTTTTTAAATTTTTTAATTCTCGCTGAATGCACACACCCTGTTGCTTCAAAATAAGAAAACAGACTCAATGTGAAGCCCACCAGTGAATTAGCATGATTAATCATAGCATGCTGGGAAATTGTTCCGCTGTAGGAAGCGTCACATGCATGAGAATTATTCCCTCAGATGGAAAAGCTCAGCATAGTGGAAGAAAAAGTCATTTTGTCTGAATTTGCAGACAATCTGGTGCCAGAAGAGTTATGCTGATATGATCCTCAGACACTATCTGCATGATTGTATGTTAGATTAAAAGCCACCTAACATCACAGCGCATCAGAGGCCGATTTGACTTATTTTAATCTGCAGATGCAAGAAGTATTTCGGGAGGGAAACGTAGGGGAGCATTCATCAAACTGTCAGCGAATCAAACTTTCCAAAAAAACAAATCCTTTGCAGAAGTGCTGGCACAGCGTAACAGGTCGCACTGGAATTAATTGTACAGCTATAACTAATGCGATGTGTGGCACCGGTACTCGGCATAAGTTACATGAAATGATATCACATTTTTCAGGTTTACATCAAACCGGTAACAAAACAGTATTTTATGCATATCTCCCTGTTATCTGGTATGAAAACTCACACATTAGAAGACCTGCACTTTTATTATTATTATTAACACTTTCCTCCAGTCTGGAGTGAGTTGGCAGCTACAGCCCAGGAAAAAATAATGTTAATCTTGGCTTTTTTAGAAATACAGTCACTGGATCACAGTTATTTAACATGTAAATGACTCAGAATTTATTATTCTTAATGATGCAAAAATTTTCACACTAATTTTTCACAGTATGCTGCTGCTTGGCAGTGGTTTACTGCCAGCCACCACTGGTAAACACAGAGTTGTTTGTTGGCGACATTGGATTCAGAATAAACAGATGTCCACTGTTTTTAAACTATAACAGTAAAGTGAGTTAAAATTACACAGAAACTACCCAAAACTTAAAGTTTAAAGATACTTTATACACCACAACAAACTAATAGTTATTGTAATCAGTGATTTCTGGGAGACAGAGGCAGGACTGTGAAAAACATAATCATACAAATGCATTCAGGCACAACAGGCAGAGAAAACATTGATTTATTGCATGTAAAAGAATTCCCTTTCGCTGTAGTGCAATGTGCCGACACCAGGCATGTTTGTTGAGTATCAGAGGTCGCTGACCTAAAGCCCCGGTGAACTATTAGTGACCCGTGTAGGCCTGTTTTCGTGCCCTGTGCCTCTGCTTCTACTGGACTCTGCTGAGGCAGCCAAAGACGACCTCTGCCAGCGCGTTACGCAGCTCTGAGCCGCTCTCAGGATAATGGACAATTTATGCAAGGAGCCGGGCAGATACAATGGACTCACAGGCTCCTTCTTAACTCCCTCTTCCTCCCCTTCCTTTCGGACACAGACAAAAATTGATTTCCCCGTGGTCAAATCTATAACGGTCATGCATAATCTAAATTGGAGACTTGCATTTTGATTCAATAAACACGGGGACCTTTTGAAGGGTGAACTCAATTCCTCAAGGCTGTAATCCTTCAACCCCGTGACCTCTGAAACATGGAAGGCAAAGCTTGGTCATCGTGCAATCACAACAGCAAAAACAACTTCATTTCTACCACCCACTCCATCAGAAGAAGAAAGAAAGGCAGAAAGAAACCTACCACGACAACTTTCCTCTTTCAGTAACCCGAGGGGACTCCTATACGTTCTGCCACAGCACCATTCCTCTCCAGAAAATGATGTGATTTCATGTTTCATAAAGGTGATATATCCAACTCTGTATTTTCCACCAATATCAGAAGTGTCTGTGTTGTCGTCCTCATAGCTATGCACAGTGCTCACAGTTTTACATGACGTGCATGACAATAAGTGTTTGAGTTTAGCTTTGAGGCTGTACCAAAGCAGAACAAACACCCTGACCTTTAGCACGCTAGAATATTCAGCATTTACACTGAATATGGCTGTAGAGGTGGGGGGTGTGTGGAGCCAAAACTTCAAACTCAAAGCAACACATCAAGCATAACTAAACATCAATGTATTTGATTCAACAAAAATCCAACTTTTTGGTTCCTTTTAAAGCTGAATTTAAGGTCTGTCCATCCAGATTTGCTTGTATAATGGCATACACTGTCTAGTTTAGGATTGAATAATACAGCAATAACCTTTACTGTAGTTACAATAACACATTGGTCGGTTAATGTCTTTGAAGGAAGAAAGGGCTGACCTAAATGTTGGTCTGGAGACTGTTGGTTTATTGATTATCAGGAACAAACAGCTTCATATCACACAAATGGTAAAATACTTGGTCCTTTGTTAGTTTATTATTCTTTATTTATGTATTTGGATTCATCATTTCCGATGTCCTTGAGTATCGAGGACCATCGTCAACTTATTTGTCTTCAGAGGGGGTGGGATGTGTTACATCTGCCGGGGTTGGATGGTTGCAATTCCACTACTAGAATTGATGTAATTATTTTAAGTGTGCCGGGGGAGACACTGTGCTCAGATGCAGGGCCAGGACAATGTGGCTGGGGTTAGTAATAAAACTCAAAGTAATTGTAACCGTTTCCGTAGAGACTGGTAGTAATCCATATGGGAACTTTGCACAGATTAAAGCTTTTGACCTCGGTGTGGACCCGTGTAGGGAGTCAGGACCAGCAAAGTTTCATTTAGCTGGATAAATGACAGAGGAGGGGGGGAAACACCGATTCAACTGAAAGCGATGACTTAAATTTTTATTCTTCTGCCTCTCAAAGGAAAAACGAATCCATTCCTTTTTTTGTTTTGTTTTGTCTTTTTAACAATATAACGTAAAACATTTCACTTCTGTTTCATCAGACATTATTCCAACGGCTAAGAGCAGAGGGAACTCCAATTACAACCTGGAGCAGCTTATTTCCGTTTGTTATAGTAAATTATGTCAGGTTACTCCATATATGGCACAAAACTGTGCTCATACATCAACACATGAATATGAACCCCTGTAGTGTCTGACAGAGGAGGAGGTGGGGGGTTTACATACTTCAGGCAAAATGAAGGATAATAACTTATTTCCTTGACCAGAGCTTCATAATGAACCACATGTGCCTGAAATTGCTGATAAATTGCCTCAGAGACCGTTTAAAATAAAAAGGAAGAGAGAGAGAAACTCTGTGTAAATATTTAACCACTGAGCTGTTGCCTGCTTGTTTTACATGTTGACAAAAATTCAATAACTTATTTTTTCTTGTTTATTTTCCTTTTCTTTCTTTTTTTAAAGAAAAAAACAAAACAAATAATTTATCCAATATAATAATGACTTTTTGTTTCACTTTAAAACACCACTTCAGTGTCTTTGTCTACTAAAGTTGTGATTATAAAAAAAGAAAAAAGTCCTAAATGTTAATTACAGATAATCTAATTGATCATGTAAGGCAACAAGACTCCATTAGTGAAATTAGCTTCACACCTGGGCCGGGCTCACACACATGATGAAGGCAGGCTGACCTACATGTTGATAAATTGGCTGTGTGTGTGTGTGTGTGTGTGTGTGTGTGTGTCTGCTCTTTTTTTTCTTAATTTTGTGGGACAACAACATAACTCATCCCTTCTGTTACACGTCTTTCTCTCTGTTTTTCACACTCACACATACTTACTAGAGTTTTCTAACACTTTAATATCTTGCATGCACAATGTGTGTGTGTGTTCTTGTACTTACTACGTTGTGAGGACCGGGAAGAGTTTTTAACCAACAGAGTGAGGACATTTTTTGGAAGTGAGGACATTTTGCCCGGTCCTCACGTTTTCCAAGGGCTGCTTGAGGGTTAAGACTTTAGGTTATAATTATGTTTAAGTTAGGTTAAGAGTAATGGTTAAGGTTAGGCATTTGTTTTGGATGGTTAAGGTTAGGGTAAGGGGCTAGGGAATACATTATGTTAATGAGTGTCCCCACAAAGATAGCATTACAAGGGTGTGTGTGTGTGTGTGTGTGTGTGTGTGTGTGTGTGTGACAGACAAGCTTTTGCTACATGCACTTAACACTTGGACACAGTCAGTGGATCGGGTCAGGATTTGTTTAGTGTTTATTTTATGAAGTACATCTGTGTGAAAATGTGCAAAAAATATCAGATCAGCTCATCTGGCAAAACATCTGGCACATGAAAGCCCCAGAAAGTGGACAGCTCAAAGAAAGCCAAAATGCAAACAGGCTGAGGGATAGAGAGAAAGAGAGAAGTGGATTCTGCATTTATCACCTCAGACAAAGGCTAATCTCTCTCTGATATCTTTGATAACTGAACAAACTCCAGGTGCATAAATATGCAAATGAGTTTGTCCAGCGGTCACGGCTAACACATGACCATGGAAGCAGTTACCGGTAGAGATTAGATGTGCCCCACCCACCTCTGTTTTTACACCAATACAAGACACATTTATATTCAGTAGCTCTCATTCATGTTTTATTTGTAGTAATGACAATAATTCTCTTTTCATTTTTGGTTGTTTGTTATTGTCACTTTGTATTGTTACCTTTACTTTGTATGTTAATATCTTTTGTACAGAACCTGGGGGAGCTGAGTTTAGAAATAAACTTTAATAATTGACTGTTACTCCCTCCAATTTGTGCATTATGTGTGACAGAAATGTAAATATTGTGTATGTATTGTGTCTCATCTCCAGATCATTTAAAAACAAGCGGCGCCTGCAACTACAGAAGAAATCCTGCTGTGGTGTAGCGACTCGTACCGACATGCGGTATTCAGAGGAGGATTACATAACGGTGCCATGAGTGCAGATGGATGTACGGAGTAAGTAATTGATATAACAGTGCCACTCAATGACTCCACCGCCAAATCCACGGCTCCATTCTGTTTAAGCCCAAGATGCTGATGTCTGGCAGGAGTGCTCACTACTCACACTCACACCCAGTCTGATATCTCGATGACAAGATCTTCAGTCCCCAAGTATGAAACAAACGCTCCCACGCAGGTTCTGTCTGGAGCTTTGAGACGAGGCCTCGCGAGTAAAAGGGAAATTGTGTATCGTACAATGAGCTTAATAAATATTTAGACAGTGATAAATTTAAGCTTCATGTTGGAAAAAAAAGAAAGAAGAAGTAGCTAATGGGCTAAGTGCACATTTCCTGCTTTAATATGGAGGCAGATCAACTCATGTTGAGCTGACAGTTAAACAGCTACAGACCCTGTTGGCCTTTACTGGTGACAACATGTGAGAAGTTTAGTTTGAGATATTCAAAAATGGATAATTATCAAGAGAATGTGGTTTTTGTGTACTGTGTTGCAGAGATAAATACTTAAGTAACCATGCCAACGGGCCTGTCGTGTCTCGTAGTAACGCTTTGCACCTCAAGAGCCATTAGCGCATCACTGGAGTCATTTAGGTTGCAGGATAGTTGGTCATTTACAAGTGGTTACTTTCTATAATTTGGTTGCAACCCAACTGCAACTGGGCACAGATTGAATAGAATATTAGATTAGAAATACATTATGATCTCATAGAGTTTGATAAGTACAGTAATGACCCATCAGACCAGCTGCTTTTTGTCTTCGCTTTAAAAGCAGCAGACAGCTTTCTAATGGACAGGAAGACGGGTCTATACTGTATAGGCCGGCGTGGTGCGGAAGAAAACTAAACAAACATAAAACAAAGTTACAGTAAAGAATGGTTTGCAATGTTTTCCTATTACTTATGTATTTATATTTGTATTGTACTAACTGGTTACACATTTGCTGCAAATAGTGGAGGAAAATGAAAAAGCCAGTGTTTCACATATTGACTCACTGTACCGACTAAATGGGCCGATACTGTGTTGTATGCTTTCAGTAACAGAGATCTGTTTCTCTTTTACTCTTAAAATACCAAAGCGAGAGCATTATATCACTTTCCCCGTGCTCAATATCAGGAATTGACAGGAGATCAATAAGACATCCTGTTCTGCTCTCGTGCTGTTTGGAGATGGTGTCAGGATGGAGTGATGAATGACAGAAGAACAGGCTCAGCGGCAGAGAAAAATGAGCTGGACGGGGAACACGGGGGTCAACCAGGTTAATGATTTTGGCCGTGATTATTTGCAGGTGTGAATGATCTATGATTAATCATTTAGGAGTAAAGCTTGACTGACAGGAGGTGAGAAATAGCAAATCAAACCGGCGGAAAACGTTCATGAGCTCCACAAAAACCTCTGCTGAGCAAAAAGGGGGTAAGAGAGAAAGATGCAGTCAGAACAAAAGCAGGAGAATATCAGACTTTGTGGTTGGTGGTTCTGCTACATACATTTGATCCGGTTGGTTCTGGTTCCACTCTGCATTAATATGAGTCCACCAAAGAACTGTTTATGACATATGAACACCCTGTCCTCATGTGTCTCCCTACACTTGACAATGATTGATTTGTAAACAGACGTGCGCCTGACATAAACTCTCTAAACAAACTCTCCTAGAATTAGCTCGTTAGCAAAGTAGCGGTCTAGGAACTTAACTCTTTATGTATTTTTTTTTTCTTTTTAATTCTAACCCTTATTCTTCTGTCTGTTTGTCTATTACCTGCCAAGGGACTGTGGATGTAAATTAGCAGGCTTGCTAACTCCGACACGTTTACATTGGTATTTGCATACTGATGTATTGTCCCTTTCAAATAAATAAATTATAAAAAAAAATAGGAAACTCAATTAGCAAGTTCGTGGCATTGTGGAAACGATTATTATACTGTTATGGCGTTTCTTACCAGCAGCATCAACACCATCAGGCCCAATATGGAGCCTAGTTGGGATTTGGATGAACGTCCTCATCATGCGGAGGCTTTATCTTCACCGGCAGGAAAGGAGAAGACTCTGAAAAAGTCTGAACCATGGTTTAGTTTGGTCCAGACCAAGACCACCTCTTTTGGTTGGACCGGATTTTGGGTCTTTGGTCTTTGGAGCTTTCACACCGGTGAATTTAGGTGGTCTGGACCGAACGAGGTCATTGTGAAAGCCCCATCTTCACTTCATACAAGTGCTGATAATTGGTTATTGGTTGTTGTTGAAGAGACATAATTACATTGTGTGTGTTGTACAAACCACACCGGATTAGTTCCCCTGCAAGTGTAAATGAGCAATCTGATTAAGATGCATGTTCTGATGCTTAATTTCCAGAATTACTCTTTAAAACAAAAATCCTCCAGCACAGCAGCCATTATATGGTCCAAAAAACATGTCTACACCATTTTATGTTTAACAAATCAACTGCATGCAAATGATCCCTGAAGATACTTAACATGAATATAAAATCATTCCTACACTGAGCTACAGACGTGATTTTGAATTAGCTGAACTCCCTGAACAGATGTATCAGCATGAAAATAAAAATTCCCCTGGTCCATTCCTAGGAAACTAAGCAGTGCACTCCCTGTGACATGACGAACATGTTGCACCCGCTTTCCCGTCTTGACCAAAGCAGATTACTCAAGGCCCTGACAAGAAGATGCATATATGTTTTTTTTTAAGACACACTTGAGAGCTCCGGGCAGCAGGTGTTATAGATATAGATTTATTGGCTCTGTTTAAAATGCATCTGCACGTACGTCTAGATCCAGCTGTCTGTGTGGTGCAATCAGCAGCGTATAGTTCAGGGAATACTGGTGTAACAAGGAGAATATGTGGGTACAGTTCCAGAAGGATGGCTCTGACATTGCAGTCTGCATGTGAATATATACATGTGTGTGTGTGTGCATCTCTATCTTTGTGAGGACTTGCGAGACATGCATACATTTGTACGTACTGATAGTATCTCTGTTAAAGACGACACCCTTACACCTGCAGTATCATCCGACATGGATGTTTCCTTTGCAGCAGGTTGTTAAAGGATAATTGCCATTTTTTACAATCTGGACCTTATTTCTAGCATAAAATACAATCATTTACTCACCCAGATAACTTTGGTGTCATTACAAGTCGTTCCGATGAAATTAGATCCAGCCGAGAGCCGCGTATCTGCCGTGAAACTCCTTCATTTCACCAATATTTAGTTCTGATAGGCTAGTGCTATTCCCCTCTGAGTCCGGGGTTAGCTGTTATCAACATCCGGGGTCTGTAGGTTGACCTACTGACCTCTGATCTGGATGATCTCATCTCTGAGCGCGGCGCGGCTTGTTGCTACCGCTAATGCTATGGTTCGTTTCTGTGTGTTTCCGACATGTCAAAACAAAATCAGCAGCTGGATGAAGTTCAGCTTCCACAGGCTTCCTCTCCTCAACCTGGACTCACTAAAGCTCCGGCTAGTTGAGATAAAAATGGACCCGAATGCCCAAGTGGAATGATTATTATCAGAATGAGCCAGGCACTGGTCGGAGATGACATCATCCAGGTCAGAGGTCAGTAGGTCAACCTACAGACCCCGGATGTTGATAACAGCTAACCCCGGACTCAGAGGGGAATAGCACTAGCGAATCATAACAAAATATTGGTGAAATGAACGAGTTTCGCTGTAGATAAAGTGTTATTTAGAGGCTGCATTCCGCTGCCCTGTAGACTCGCATTATACAGATATACGCGGCTCTCGGCTGGATCTAATTTCGTCGGAACGACTGAAACCGAAGTTATCTGGGTGAGTAAATGGTAGTCTTTTATGCTAGAAATAAGGTCCAGATTGTAAAAAGCGGTAATTATCCTTTAAGATCAAGTGGGGTTAGACTGTGTGGGACGTGTGAGAGAGATGAAAGTTAACTGGCCAGTTACATGTGCACAACTAACCCAAGGACTAAACCAACCTTGAGATTCTGAAAGTAAAATTATTTCACACACGTTTTTTTTTTTTTCACGTGTGCTGACTACAAAAGTTGTCTCTGGAAGGACAGGGAAGGAACTATCTAACAACTTCACTTCTGACATAATGTGAACAATTCAAATATTGGCAAGGACAAAATAAAATGTAAATACATCCATATTCAAATTGTTACCCTTGCACCAGAGATCAAATGGACTGACCCCGGCAGGCTGAGCATGAAAGCATTCTTACTTTTATTGCTGAAGTTTGAATGACATGGCTCCTTTGAACCTCTGAATCAAGGTGAAGAGCTGGATAATGTGTTCAGTGGGTGTACCTGTAAGTGTACAGATGCAAACATTTATATGTGTGCATGAGTGCATTTGAAAAGAAAGAGTGGGGAGAAAGCTGGCGGTTTATATAAGGACATAAGTATGTGCACTGGACAGTATGTGTATGGTATGCAACCATCATCTGAGAATGTAGCATTTCCCATGATACTCTTCAAAATGGTGTGGTGACATTTAAAGCAACATCTGGTATTTAATATGATGCAGAGATTATTCATCATTTCGTGGACATATTGTCCATAAGTGTCAAGGGGTAAATATGTAGATCGCTTCAGCAGTAGATGCATCAGGCAACACTCATGGGAACAACGTGATTTGCCACAAGTATTGCACAAGCTGTTTTATTGTGCCGCATTTAAATTCTTGTAATTTTATGATTATGACAAGGTCCATTTTCATAAGCCGCACATTTAATTATGGACGGGAAGGCATGGTTTTTTCTGCCAGTGGCTGGATGTTGTGGTAAAAGCACACTCCATGAGCCTGCACCTAATCAATGCAGTGACCTCCCACCGAGCTGTTTATGTCATATGCATCTGACACAAAATCAATTGATAAAAGCGGAATTATAAAGTTGAACCAATCAGACGTTTCATTCGGAGTCGCCAGCAATTCATACACGACACGACTTGCATGAATGAGTAGCGTACTTAAAAATGATGGATAGAAAACGGAGGCAGGGAGCAACATGAAAGCCATCCAGTGTGCAGCTGTATACAGGCCAGCAGCAATGGATGATGGGAGATCATTGACTGTATATAACTCAGGTATATCATGCAAAGTTTCAACGGTGATGCATGAATCCATCATGTCTCAGATACAGGCCTACTTTTTTTATTCCCAGTGGGAACATGGAATTGACTGACGACTTGGAAAACTTCATGTAAGGGATGTTATAGGATATTCCTATACAGTTTTAATCTGGTCATATCTTGAATTCCAGATGTTTTTACAGTTAAAATTTATAGCACAAACCTGCAAAAGGCAAGCCTGTATTTCCTGCTGTTTTGTTTTTTATTTAATACATAACAAAGATTATTCTAGTTAAAGGTCCAGTGTGTAATAATTGTCAATGTTTATTGGCAAAATCTCTTACTATACTACTACTACTACTTACTATAAAATAAAATTTGTTTGGTATTTGTAGCCTTATAATTCTTCTTTTATATATGCATAGCAAGGGTCTTGCTTTAGAGAGTGTCGCCCGAACAGAAAATCCAGCCAGCCAGAGAGCATGTTTTGCAAGTTTCACATTCATACTGTAAATAGACCAATGAAGAGGAAGAATCTGAACGCTATATATCACGTTTTTTTAAACACTGGACCTTTAATAAGTACAGACAACTCTGTATGTAATATCAGAGGACCTTCATGCAGACATTAGTCCATCCTTGCCAGTGAATTTGAGTTGCTACAGATTGGATTTTACAGTTCTGTACTTTGAGTTTCTTTGCTAAGTTTGTCTCAAGGAGAAGCCTGTCTGGACTCTCCTCTTCATTAAATGGAAGGAGAGGAGCTGATTTAATTGGCTGTGATTGATGACAGCCCCTGCCACACCCAAAGACAATTTATGTCTCTAAATCCAACCCCTTTTACAACTGTGCTGTTGCACCTCTGCCCGCGGATCTGCTGCTCATGAAATTACCCCAAATCTCTCGACATGGCCGAGTGAGCCTTTATTTGCACAGAGAGAGAGGGAGAGAGAGATCGTTTCTAATTTTAAAATAGATCCAGGTCTGAAAGGCTGAACTCCCAGAACAAAAAGACATCATCACCCACACACACACACACCCATAATGAGGTAATGGGCGCTCTCATTAATTTCAGCACAGGTTGCATGTGCTTTGAAACAGTACATCCTTCAGAGGACCTGAGATAATTCAGAGCTGAACTCAGACAAGGTCAACAAGTGAAATAAGGGTTAGACTGGTTTAAATCTGCACCTGCTCTTACAGCCCCATATCTCAGAGCTCTGCACTGTAGCTCAGAATAAACGGTGCACACACGAACATCTAGACTGACTGTGTGTGTGTGTGACAATGGGTGGGATCAGGAGGAATACGAAATCAGTGGGCGTGGGACAAGCTGACATCAGCCTTGACCTGTTAATTACCTGTTTTCCTTCCCTGTAACAACACTTAGCATTACAGATGTTTTCCTTAACACATGTAGACAGACCCAGACTGAATATACCGCGTGTGGTTTATTTGTTTTCATGGTTCAAGGTGATGACTGGGAAGCTTTGCCCACATTAAAGTGGCACTAATTATTAGCACCAGCCCACTGAACAAGGGGAAGTGACTAAGACTTAGTGCTACAAGGGATTAAAGAAAAGTAAAATTCATAGCAAGGTACAAAAAAAAGAAAAACTACCACATTTTACAGCTAAACCTTGGATATTATAAAGTCAGTGTGAGTTTAACACTGGAAAAGGAACAGAAATGTGATTCAATCAGTGAGGTCGGGGTGAGTTTCATGACCTCTGTATCAAAAAGTATATATCAAGGAAGAAAAATGTAATGGCTGTGACATAATGGTTCTCAAGTAACATCTCACTTCACTAATAAATGAAAAGAAACACATCTTCCTGCAGAGCTCTTCAGATACATCACGTAAACGCATCGTGCTGAGAGAGAGGGACTGTGACATTAGTCGTGATTATAATTGGTCTCATCCTTAAAGATGATTGGACTAATTTATAACAAAACAAAATCATTTTAAACGCACATACACACATACACTCAGACCTTTGAATCAAAGGAGCTGCTGTGGACATTAGTGCTCTCTCATTTTGTTTTTGTTCAGACACCATAAGCACATCAGCAACGACTACGGTTCAACTACTGAGGATATTGGTTATGAAAGAAAGAAAGAAAACACTCCAAACTGAATTGTATATTAACATCCTGAAGGCAAATTCAAAGTGAGAGCAAGGCCAGAATCAAAACGAGATGTTTATACAGCCAGAATAATAAAAACAATAAATGCATGAACATCAGTCTCTTTACTTATTATAAGCTGAATACACACCTCTTAAAATCTGAACCAGTTACCTCATTAAAATGAAAAACAAACTTACTACATGTTGTATTTCTCATTAAAGTTGAGAATGACATCAACTCTTTTGACATTCACCGATCAGGCAGAACATTATGAGCAATGACACGTGAGGTGAATAACACTTGATCATCGATGATGTGTTAGAAGCAGGAAAGATGGTTCAAGTGTGAGGATTTGAGTCAGTCTGACAAGGACGACCGGGTCAGAGCATCTCAACAACTGCAGCTCTGGTGGGCTGTTCCTGGTCTGCAGTGGTCAGGATTCAGGATCTATCAAAAGTTGGTCCAAGGAGGGAACAGTGGTGAACTACGGGGCCACGGGGTCATTGAGACACATGGGGAGTAGAGGCCGCATGGCCAGCATGGTCCGATCCAACAGACCGGCTAATGTTGCTCAAACTGCTGAAGAAGTTCATGCTGGTTCTGATAGAAAGGTGTCACAACACACAGAGCATCACAGTTTGTTGTGTATTTGGCAGCAAAAGTTGGAACATAATACTATCACAACTTAAAGGGATAGTGCAACATGTTGGCAAATTGGCCCATAATCCGTATAGTCATAGCAGTAGGTTCGTTACCTTAAAGCAGAAGTAAGCGGAATATTTGTGTTAATATAAGTCTTAAATAGTTATATCATCCGACAGCAATCACTTATATAGAGTGTTTGGTCCGAAACACGGGTCTGTCAGTCACTCTGCTCTGCTGTAAGCCGAGGAGAAAACTTTCCTTGTATCCTACAACCTTTATCCAATGAGGAGAGAGAATGGCATAAAGGGGCGGTCCTCTCTGTGTGTGCAGCCAAGAGATGCGCGTGAATGTGGTGACGTAGGGACGAGGGCGGGGACTGCTAACTCTATCGGTTGACAAGAAATTAGCCAAAACGACCGGATCGCTTACTTCTGCTTTAATTGTCGGTGCAAGCTATTTTTAGATCGGCAGAGCAGAGCCGTGAGCTGCTCAGAGCTACGCTACGGAGGCTAATGGGATTTCTTGGTTTTCCCTCATCAAACTCATCAAAAATTCACCACGCTAGGAGATAATAACAGAACGTTACCAGACAGAGTTGTTTTAGAGACAAATGCAGAGACTGCTTGCTGAAAAACTGCCCCCGACTGGATCAGCGGTTTTGCATGAATTTCTCTCTAAAACAACTCTGTCTGGTAACGTTCTGTTATTATCTCCTAGCGTGGTGAATGTGCAGGTCACAACTTGTCCACAAGAGCGTTTTGGAGTTGTTGGATTGTGTATTTGATGATTTTGATGAGGGAAACTATCCCTTTAACTAACATACCATAAAGGTGAATTATTTCAGCTTGCTAATTTTACCACTCTTGTACTGTAGGCCATACATTTCCTCAAAGGTCAGTTTTCTGACCCTGAATCTGAAATATTAAACCATAAAACCTCTTCCAACACAAGCACACGTATGAGATCTCTTTTCCGGAGGAGCGTCTTCCTCTTGAACGTGTAAAAATCTCAGGCTGATTTTTTTTTTCTTCTTAAAGATAATCTCCATCAAATCATAGGCCTGCCTTAAAATGGTGAATGCTGACATATGGTCCCCATAAGTCAGAAATAAACAGTTTTTCTTACACGTTCTTTCATTCAAAGCCTGACTTAAATGGAGAGCAACAAAATCCAAGTTTAACCATCTAACCTCAGAGATGCAGCTTTTTAAAAAGAGAAGATTCAAGGACATTTTTACAAAGGACAGATACTGAATGTTCCTCAATAGGGTTCTGTATGAATTGCAATAAGGCCGACTGATGGACGTTAAAAAATGTCAGATACAGTGTGCATGAAAATCTCGGGGTCAAGGAAGCTCTGGAGGTAGAATATAACTTTTTATAAAACACCAACACAATGTTAAATTTTTAAATTCATTCCAGTGGGAAAGCTACGGTTACGGGCAGACTCTGGGTCCTTCCCCTCCTCCTCCTCCTCCTTCTCCTCCTCCTCCTCCTCCTCTCCACTCTAACTAATGAGAAGCTATAAATGAGGAGGCTTGGATAGTGTTTATCTATGCGGCTCTGAGGGGGCCAAGGTGCCCTCACACACAGCAGCGTGTAGAGAGGGTGACTGCTGGGCATAATACTTCACACATCAGCTGCCTCTCACATATGGCCTGTCCTCGCCTGGCCCTGGCTCCTGCCCCATCTGCCTCCCCACCTCAGTCCCCAAAGTTTGTTTTTGTTTTTTTTCTTTCCCAACCAGCGATTGGCTGCGTCCGAGTCCTTATTGTGTTGCCACATAAAACCCAGCCAGTGCCCTCGTCCTCATTGTCAACAAATCTGCCCATCTCCACTTAACACAGGCCACAGTCACCCCCCTCCTCCCTTTCCATCTAACCCCAATAACCTTCCCTCCGTCCCTCCCCCTCCCCTGGATCTCTGGCCCGGTCCCTGCCAAGCCTGGCGCAGGGTCACATCTGGAATGGAGAATTATTGCCGCCCCTTTCCGGCCCTTCCCTCCATCTATTCACAGATGGCCTGTTGATTTTTAAGCCCTCTACTGTACGCTGGTGAACGCAGCCTGTTGGCGTATAGAGGCCGGTTAATGTGTGTGTGTGTGTGTGTGTGTGTGTGTGTGTGTGTGTGTGTTTGTGTGTGTGCGTGGAGCTCATCAAGTGCTGTAAAGCCCTAAAACTGTTTATAGAAAGCAGATGCAGCGATTATTACAAAAACATTTCACACTTAAGATTTGATATTGAAGGAATGATCTGCTCAGGTGGCTGGATGCTTGGATCATAAACATGCAGCCACATCAGATAACTGAGCTGGACCAGAACTGAGACGACTGATGGAGCGTGAGACTGACGCGTTTGGCTGCAGATACCTCGGGGCGGGACGAGGTTAAAGCCCCCGACATATGTTGCTTATTTTCAAATAATGACTTTTCACTGCCGGATATTTGTGAATGTCTGTTTGTTTACTTTTGGTTTTCACACAGCTCACATTCTTTAATGCCTCGCCATATTGAATGTTTATAGTGAAACAGAAACCTCCCTGGCCCATATACCGTGTATTAGTCTCCGCTCAGTATTGATCGCATGTTATGGAAGAAGCACTGTGTACAAATAAATACTCCACCTGCACCAGTAGTATCTGCAAATGAAAGTAAGAAAACAGTTTTTTTTTGTTTTTTTTTATCTATCCACAAGTCTTTTTTTAAATTCATATAATTATTATCTTGTATTACATTTGTTTTTGGTGTTGAATTTATGTAAACATTGTTGTATATGATTATTTTTTCCCCCCTTATAGAGCCGGAGGTGGTATTTTCCAGCCAATTACGTGCATCAGGGATCTTTGAACAGCTGCTAGAGGCTCTCAGCTGAGGAAGGTGTTGGCGTTTACACCGAGGTGGTACAGTATGCTATTATAATAATAATAATTAAAAAAACAGATACAACAACAACAAAAGCCACAAGTAGCACGCAGCATTACCTTTGTCTTCTGCCTCTTTATTGTGGGGTTCCAGCTGTTAATGGCCACATAGATTCACAGAGTCTCCAGTTTCAACTATAAATGTCTGTGATACAGTTAATTTACAGGAGTTTAATTTTCTGCACAGCAAAACCAGTTACTTAATATACATGAATGTGATTATGCTCCTGATGACAGTTTGCACTGCTTCAGTTACCAAACCACAAATAAAGTGCAGAAGAAGTGGATAATAGAGGGAAACTAAACACCCAGAGGCAGTGAGACGTACAGTATTATTTTAAAGAATGAAAATGAACAGACTTTTTATGCTTATTCAGTAAATATCCATTTAAACTGTGCTGTTTGTTATCTCTTCCATAAACTATGCTGTACACTTCCGGATGCTCAAATTTTGGCATTGTCTTGCCGCAGCATTTGTCTGCAAATATGAGAGGAATTCACTTTACCACATGCAACACCTGCACCATATGTCCCTGGACCCATCTACAGCCAAAAAACTATTACTTTGAAACTGCTTACAGCGGTTCTTGCTGTAAGCAATTTGGCAAATGCACACTGTCAAAATCAACACAGTGTCTAAAGCCAGAGGGGTGATAGCGCAGCCAAAGAATGACTTCCCAAATTTGGGCAACGTTTCTATCGGCTGCTTATCTTCTTGGCCAACAGAATAAAGGTAGTCTTGTTTATCAGAGGAACCTGCAAACTTCACAAACTGATGGACGATCTCTGAATCTGCAAAATCTACAAACCAAGAGTTGCAGTCACTGTTCTGTTCTGACGCATCCCATACAGTATGGCAGATAGGCCCTTATAGCAGGAGTAATGTTAAGGGGATTTGCCATGATCACTTATATTGGCCAATAGCAAGGTGGTATTGTATCATGAATGTAGGGTATTTAAAGGAGAATTCCGGTCATTTTCTAAGTAACGCTCTACAGCTCTAGGTCCCTGAGTGCGACCATAGGAAAAAATCTGAGAAAAATATGTGCAGACCGGACCTAGCTCTCCTCCACCGTGACTTTGCCTCTATATAATGCTCAAAATATCACTACAAATGCTTTGCAACATCCACCAGTTCCTTACCACAAAACACTGAGTGTGCATAACTCTGTTAATATCAGAGAGCAGTGTTAACGTGTGTTTTTATCACGTACCTCTGTTTTTCCCATCCAAAATATTTTTTTTCATCCTGATAAAAACACACGTTAACACTGCTCTCTCATAGTAGAAGTATGGAATGTAATGTATTGTAACAAAAGCCAACAACAGTGGTGGGGATACCACAACAGAAATGGTCATGGATCATACACTTCTTGTTGTGATGTTTGAGGTTAATCACCTTGTCAGAGAACAGCATGTTATCATATAAGTACTGAAACTCAAACTCAAACTCTGAAACTCAAATTAAGTTCACCTGTAAAGGTTATAGTGCATTTCAACTGCGCCGCCCAATATCCTAACCCTTTTGTGAGTAGTGGACACTACTCACTACTACTTCAACCTAATGGATCTCATTTCGCTCTGGTGTGCACTATGAGCTGCAAAGCTTTGTCCAAACCATTGAATTCAACACAGCTGGATTCAAATGAAGATGTAGAACCATCTCAAAGACGAACAAAAGGAATTGACGGCACCTGAGTGACCTACAGTACATGAATGTCACAGCACATGGTCTGAATACTTATGTTCATGCAATATGTCAGTTTTTCTTTTTTAATTGATATGCAAAACTTTCTAAAATTATGGGTTTGTGCTGTCATTATGGGGTGCTGAGTGTAGATTGAGGATTTGTTTTAATTGATTTTTACATAAAGCTGCAACATAACAAATGGTGAAAAATTGAAGTGGGTCTGAATACTTTCCATGTGCACTGTAAGCATGATGAATATACTTTTATATAGATACATGTATATGATACAAGCATATAAATGTAAAGATTTCTATGAGACATTGAAATACCTGTATGTCATTAGTATACTGACAAAATGTCAGGCAGCAAATCTATCCAGGTTAACAAGTACAAAAAAAGAAAGGAATAAGTCTGTTCCAAAACTCAGCTCTTACATCCCAGACGATGCTACTGTGTTTAGACTGGAAGTGAAAATGGTGAATTTGTCAAAACATTTTTAAAGAAGCTGGTTTTGGAGGCAGAAAACATGTCATTTCTCATCATCTGCCTGCGGTTGTCACATTATTTCAGCACAATTAATTTTTTTATTTTTTTACTTAACATAAATATGCTACTTGCAGTGTTTATCCCACAGCGATGTGCAACACGCTGCACACACTGTTAGTGCTGTGGTGTACTACAACTTTGTACATTCACTCTAAAAGTAGAACATAAGGACACTGGGAATAAGCCTCAGTAACAAAGGGGAAAATACAGATTTGCAGAGGAGACGAGTTGGCTCTCGTAAAAAAAACACAGCAAGCTTCATTCACTGTAATAGAAAAATACACCAAGGTTGCAGAGATTGTAAAGAGTCAGACTTTTTAAATGTTTACCATTCAGTAACCTTTCTGAACTCTGCTCTATTCCGTGTCACTAGGGCATAAATCCACCAAACAGAGGAAGAAGGTCACACATGTCTTCCTCTAAATGAGAAATCCCAAAAATGTGAATCCTCCTCAGTAATCATTCTTGTTGACATGGCTAATTCGTTTCGCGCTTCTTATTTCATGCATGGAGAAAAGGGGGAAACAATCCTGTTATTTTTGTGTACTTCCTCTCCAGACAAAGACACCGTGGCACACAGGAGATACAGTGTATTAATAATAGACTTTTTTTTAAAATGCAAGGTGTGAAATTAAGGAAAATATTAGAAAATCAGAGGGCAGTTCAGTTTCTCCATTAAGCCCCGTACATACAGTATTTCAGCTTGATTCATCTGCAGCTGACTTTTTTTTTGTGCACTTTAAACCCAAATGTTGGCCTGGGGAATTTCTGTCTGAAATCGCATTTGGCAAGCTTCCCTTAAACACCTCTCTCCCCTGATAGCTCTCTGCTGGTAGATACTGGCAGCACAGGTCTATCTATATTTAGCATCAGTGATTATCTTAGCACTACCGGCAGATGTTTTATGATGCAACGTGTGTAATGTATTCAAAAGATACAAAAATAGAGGATCATTTTTCTAATACTGACTTGTTCTGCCCCCGCTACAGGCTCAGTTATATGCTGTGCAGATGGTGAATGGTGATGAAAATATCACATAGACAAACTGAACTCTGGTCACTAGGTATAATCATGTATGGTTAGTTGAATCTGACATCTGGAGTGGGATACTGTACAGATACATTTCCTCATCTCTATCTAAAGCCATCTCAGTTTTTTTTTCTTTTTTTTGCCATATTGCACTGATCTCAAAAAGCAGAAACTCTGTTCCTCAGTTATCCAGACTTCACAGGGAGGTCACAGAGGTTCTGTTATTGAGCGGGCTCAGTGTGGACTACTGGTGTGTTATCTCGCTCAAAGACATTTTAAACAAGTCAGACGCTCCCAGTCACAGGGTCCTGGAGCCAGGCCTTCTATTTGAAGGGTGCTGTCCCTGCTTAAAGTGGCCTCCTGCTTATTTAATGTGATCAAGTGACAGGGGGCGAAGGAAGGAAGGAAGGAAGGAAGGAGGGGAAGAAGCTGTGTGTTGAGTTTGTCATGTTAGTGCGACCGCTCCTGACAAGCTGTAGCCTTTTGCCATAGGACATCATAATGCTATAAAAAAAGAAAGAGAGAGAGAGAGAGATGGATTCATTAGTTGGGTTAAGGAATGCACCAGGCTGACAGTGATTCCCACACAGTCAG
Organism: Trachurus japonicus; assembly: GCF_045865225.1. Lineage (NCBI taxonomy): Eukaryota > Metazoa > Chordata > Actinopteri > Carangiformes > Carangidae > Trachurus > Trachurus japonicus. Next base: position 5,964,746 of record NC_140909.1, read on the forward strand.
AGTCAGAGTGTTAGCTTGGAAATAATAGGATGATTTTAGGGAACCCCCGCCTATTTTAATCTATAAAAACAATTAAATGATGTTAAGTTATTATTAGTATTATTATTATTATTAGCAATTTGCAGCAGACGAGCACGGATCCTTTTGTACCTTGTACCTACCTTTGTTGTAATTTTAATAATCACGGATTTATATGCTTTTTTTTTCAATAGCAGGAAAAACATTGACTTTTAACATCAAGTTAATGTAAAATAAATAAACCTTCATTAATGAATGAAGCCAAAGAATAAATATTTTAGTATCTCACCTGAAGGATGGTGTTAGTATTCTTCTGTTGTTCCATTCTTCTCTCCGTTTTTTTGTATGAAGTATATGTATAGGTACAGTGAGGCGTCCTTGCCTTGTGAGGACCTCGTTTCCTTTCACCTGTTGTGGTTATTTGGAAAGTGGAAAGTGTAATAAAATAAGATTCCGGCTGTATTATCTGAGACTGTTTTGTACTTCAGTATATCATTATGTGTGTGTGTCAATATTAACAAGGCCACACGGTCGGTGCTACTGAAACAATGACAAACCACAGTGAGTCTATTGCTGCTTCTAGTGCACTGACAGAGTCGTCTAAGGAAAAACCACCAATGATACAATAACCCAAGGCAGGATCTGTCCAGCATATGCTCACAGCCTACATACAGTATCTAGATCAGTGGCGGTGTGTCATCAGGACACTGCTTGACCGGTTCAAGCTAAAAATACACATTGATTAGGGCGATATAAATATGATACCAAATGTTGTGGGAGTGATATTGTTTTCTCAGAGCAGCGTTCAGTCCTCTGGTTGCAGGAGGGTATTTGTTCTAGCGTCACTATGACCTGCTGTATTTCTGTCATTTCAGTGGGGGCGTGGCCTGATGGTAAAGAGTGGTTTTCTTATCAAGCAGAGGCATCAGAAGCAGAGCATTATGGATTATTCTGACTGATGAAGAGTTGTGGTCAAGCATGTCAGTTTTATGACATGAAACACATTATGAAATGCTCGCATGTGTTGAAAATAAACATGCACACTAGAATCTTTCTGCAGCAGTAGCAAGGAAACTGTAGTGAGTTGTCCCACTGATCACTCAGCTCAGTATATAGTAGTAGGACAATGAGGAGAGGAGGCAGGGAAGTACAGGACTGGTGAGTGTCATTATCAGTTCATGGTTTAGATATTTTCCCTCCACGCTGCTCAAGTAATATGTTTACTGTCAGTTCAAAGGAATAATCCTAATACGAGTTCAGTAAGATGGAGGAGGGAGTCTCTCTTCTGCGGTGCAAAATCACATGGGTTTGGATCTCGGCAGGACAAGCTGAGTTTAACCCTCCTGTTGTCCTCCTGGGTCAAGGAAGGAAGGAAGGAAGGAAGGAAGGAAGGAAGGAAGGAAGGAAGGAAGGACAAAGGGAAAGATGGGAGGAAATAAGGAAGGGGAAAAGGAAGGAAAGATAGAAAGATGGAGGGAACAGGTTGGGCCAACTAGGTCAAAAAGGAAGGAAAGGGAGGGAAAAAGGATTGTAGAAGAAGAAAGGGAAAAAGAAAAGAAAGAAAGATGGAGGGAGGGAACAGATTCGTTCAAGGAAGGAAGAACAGAAAGAAGGAAGGAATGGAGGGAAATAGGATTGTGGAAAGAAGGAATGGAAAAAGGAAGGAAAGAAAGATGGAGGGAAGGAACAGATTCGTTCAATGAAGGAAGAAGAAGGAAGGAGGAAGGGAAAGAAGAAGGGGAAAAAGGAAGGAAGAAAAGATGGAAGGAGGGAGCAGATCAGGTCAATTGGATCAAAAGAGGAAGGAAGAAGTAAGGATGAAGGAAGGAAAAAGGGAATGTGGAAGGAAGGAAAGAAAGAAGGGAGGATGGTGGAAGGGAACAGATTGGGTCAATTTGACCCAGAAGGACAGGAGGTTTAAGACTGATAAGATCCTGGTATTTGGAGTTACCATCAGTGCAACTGGCTGCACCAGTCCACCCAGTCTTTATTTCATTTAAGTCCATCCATCCCCTTTGTCTCTGGTCTCTGAAAAAACTGACATCTTTTAGTGTATTTTCGCTTTTCATCACCAAAAATTATTTTTGAAAACTCCGGCCAGAGTGGAGATTTGGGAAAACTCCAGTTTCGTGTTTTTATGTATACAGGAGGAAAACAAGAGTTTTAGATCCCCGGATGTCTGTGTGGTTCATGTCGATAAAGATCGTTATGAGAACGATCTGGTTTGTATGATGTTGTTATTGAAAACAGAGAGAGGGAAATATTTGTTTAATACCATGGATACGTGTGCACATGGCCTTTCTCTCCAGTGTTGGATCTCCACCTTGCATCACATTGTTTCTTCTGTTTAGTTTGGTTTAATTTTCCATTTTGCCGTCCAACGCCACCTCTCACACATCTACCCTCCAACATTACTGACTGCCCACTTCATACTGTACATTTGTGCAAAACCCCATGGATTGTAAACTGACAGGACAAGCTGTGAGTTTAAGACTGTTTGGTGACGACTGATATGAAATCTATTGGTTTCATGTTTGTATCAGTAAACAGCTGAATCCACATTGAGTTGGTGGGTTGCTGCATGAGGGGATATCTGGTTCTCCTGTAAAAGTCACTGCACGCCACTCATCTGTAATGATGACGAAACCATTAGTAAGCTACTGATGGGTGAAGCTTGTTCAAGTTCAGTGATTTAAATAGCCCTTCGTCAAAAACAAGACAGTGCTGAGAGGATTTTGCAGTGGGGGAAAAATAAGAGACAGGAATACAAGCAAAAACATAAAAAAAAGAGTCTAATTAGATCCAATAAAACAACAACAAAGCCGACTAACCATCAGATGTATATTGTCTGGGGTACTCAGCAGCAGCCTGGTGGGTGAGTTAATCTGGCATCACTCAGCGTCTCACTTCTAAACAAAGTGAAACATTTAAAAAACACAAGCTTCGATAGTTTTCAGAGGCAAACCCTGGAGGTTAGAGAAACACGCGCTGCCTGGACCGACTACAAACAACATCTCACCCTCAACCACCACCATCAAAGTACAGTTGAGCAAGGCACTGAACCGGCAATTGAACCCTCAGAACTGCACAGAGAGAGAGAGTGAGAGTACAGGGTTCTTACGGATCCTTAAAAAGTCTTAAAAGGCATTGAATTCATTAATCTAAAAACAAGGCATTTAAATGTCTTAAATCAATTTTTCAAAGGTCTTAAAAATGTTAACACATAAGTGGTATTTTATGGTTGTAATTAGTCTCGAATCTCAAAATAATTGGTAACATTCGGACATAGAGAAGTTAGTGGCGGCCGTCAAAGCTAAATTTCTCACCGCCACCAGCTCTCGAGTCAGTGTTGTAATTTTTTTTGGACTTTTTATGCATTTATTTTGAAAGGACAGCTGGAAAGAGACACAATCCAATGTTCATAGCAGTCACTTCACCTTGGATCACATAGGAAAGTGGGTAAAATTGTCCCTAACCCTATGTAATTGATGTGGTATTTTTTTTTCTTTTTTCTGCATTTGTGTTTATTATGAAGTCGGTCTTAAATTTCATTTCAAGTGGCTTTAAAAAAGTCTTAAAAAGTCTTAAATTTAACTTGGCTTAAGCTGTAGGAACGCTGGTGTAAAAAAACCAAAAAAACAACAACACAATATTGTGCTGGGTAAGTGTGAGTGCAACACCCCGAGTGGGTGTCAGACTCTCCAGGTTTGAAGTGCCGGCTGTAGCTGCTGATGTGAGTAAAAATATCTCCTACATGGACTCACCTTGTTAAATCAACATTAGCAAACCAGTTGTATTCAAAATAAAAACTAAAAGGAACAAGGAGCAGAACTGAGCTCTTCCTGGAAATCTGTCTCTGAAAATTTACTGGAGCCATGAAAGTAAATTTTATTATTCATAACATCACCTTGTCTCCATTTTTTTTTTTTTCTTTCTTGTATCATTGCGAGCATGGCAGTAGATGCGAGCCGACTACTGATTTACCTTCATTTTGCATTTGAAAGTCACAGCAATTTGTGTTATTACGACGCTGTCAGGCTGATGGAGGCAGGATTGATGGGGCCGCTGAGCTGCTCCCCAACGCTCGCACCAGAGTAGAGGTTACAGTCTTTTTCTCATCAACACCTATGACACTGTGATGAGTGGAGGCTTGTAGATGTGACTGACAACTAAATGCGGAGCCCTGCCACATACTTATATTTGGATAAGAGGCGGCATGTGACTCTAATTTCAGGAAGAAAAAAAAAACAGCGCAATCCACAAAGCGTGTGGCGAGACGTGGAAACAGAGTCGTGTGAAGAGACGAGAGGAGACGTGCTGGGAGAGAGGGAGGAGGGGAACGAGGGAGGGGAATGAGAAGTTAGCAGAAGACTGTGAAGTCAAGAGGAAGAAATAATAATCAAAAGCAGAGTGAAAATATAGGGAGAAAGAATGAAATATAGGATGAGTCTGGAGAACCAGCAGCTGCGTGGCGTGTAACAGGGCTGTTCAATTACAAATACAGTTGGACCGGTCATGTTCGGCAGCTGGTGAGCAGCAGGTACAACACAGATTTAGAAATTTTATTCACGGATATAATATATAATAGCTCCTTGAGATGAACAACCATCTCGTTTTCGAGGGGGCCCAAGATAAAACACAAATCAAGTACAACATATACAGTCTCTCAATCAGTGACGACTGCTGCTCTTTCAAGGAGGAGAAGCTCATTTTCTGCCTACATCATAACATTTGTCCATGTATTTAAATACGTGCTGCTTGACTTGCAAAATCCGCAATTGGGACAGAACTTGAAAATCCTCTGGCTGGTACCACCACCGTTTGTTTCACAATCGCTGTCAATCAAAAAGGGATTCAGCCTTTAGACAGATCCTCCAATCCTCATCATTTTTATGCAAACTCATATTTTATGCTCTATTCTAATCGAGTTTTTATTTTATTATTTATGTATATTCCTTTCTTTTTTTCTTGTACTTTCTTTATTCTTTATTCTTGCTTTTAATTGTATGTTTAACGTTTACGGTTTTTACTATTCTGGGTTTTATTTAAATTTTTAAGAATTGTACGTTTTTATACTGTATTATGCTGTTGTTGTTTTTTTCGTTTCTATTTCATACTTTTACATTGAGTTGCCCTTTGGTATGAAATGCGCTATATGCCTTGCTTACATCATGCAGCAGCCCAGAGTCCAGGCTCCGCCCACTGCTCCATTCACTCGACACTGACAACACTGCAGCATTTAACCAATGACATCTAGTTTCTCTGCCGCCCCATCAAGTCCACAGATGCTGAGCTTCAACAGGTTTAATACACTGAGACACTATGGGAATGTACAGTAGGAGGAGAAAATCAGGTCAGTCGACCTGTGATGAGAAGCTGATTCTAAACAAACTCGTCTGAAAGTTGAATGCGTTCAAACACACTTTTAGTCAGTGAAGTGTAAACACAACAGTTCATATTTGACTATTTATTTTTTCACATTTTAGGGAAAGCAGAGCTTCCCATGAAGACCCCACAACCCCTCTGTCCACCACACACATCCAACAACCATGATATAACATGCTCAATGTTCAATACAACAAAGCACAGCACAGACACAATACACAAATGAATGTTATTGGAAAAATAAATAATGCTTCTATAATAATTCTTTCTCTTTAAAACTTGGTCACATTTGACACAGACTCATCAAAAAGTGCATAACAACTATGAGAAAAAGCTTAAAAACTGAGGTAGTGGCAAAACTCCACTTTAGGAATTAAAAAATAAATATGTTGGTCATATCTAAACTGAGCACATCTCCAAAGTGCATTAAAAAAACAAAATAGTTCCCAGTATCAGCAACAACTTGCTTCCTTTATGAATTAAAATAATCATTTTTGCTCATGGCGATAAACCCAGGAACATCTCAAAGTGCATAAAGAACAAAATAGTTTTTACGCTCTGTCCTAGGAATTTCTGAAAGTTCACAAAATGTGTTTTTCTCAGGACCACGAGCCGTGCTGCTACTTGAGTTGGCCTGTCAGCTGTTGTAGGACAAAAGCAGTTCAGACCGAGGTTTAGACCGAGACAACAAACAAACAAACACGTCCAGAAAAAGTGGGAACAGACAGCACTCATGAAACTCGTGGTGTCCCAGCAGAGCGCAGACTCTCGATTGACCGTGATGAAAAAGACGGTGTAAACAAACTCAGGGGGCAGGAAAAGGTTCTTGTCCCTAAGAAGTGAGAAATGATGACGGGTAGAACAGTAAGTACCTGGTGGGGAAGATTGGACTTTAGCTGCACAAAGGGAGAGTCTGATTTGGTCCAAGTAGCAACACAGTCTGAGATAGTTTTTCCATCTTTTTTTTTTTACACCAAACAACCGAGTCCACAGATAGGAACATAATAATCACTAAAATGGTAGTTAGCCATGGCCTTTTCAATGTCATGTTATTCATCTGCTGCAGCATCTGCTCACCAGACAAAATGCCAGAGAGAGGAACAAACAGTAGGACTTGTGAGGAGGAGGAGGAGGAGGAGGAGGACTGGTTGATGATGAAGATCGTCCCTCTTTGTCCACCTCCTCCTCTGTTTTGTTTACATGGTTGATTTATGCCGACGTGACCTCTATGGTTTTGGTGCAGTGAGATCTAAGCCAGCTAATCAAAGAGGACAAGCAGAGGTTACACCAGAAGGCCAGGAGGCATATGGTCATCATGATCCCTGCCATACAGTACACTTCTCCCCCTTTCATCTCTTTTCTTTGCCCCTCTCTCTCTCTCGTTCAGTCGAGTTTGGGTTGTTGTTGTTGGTTGTTTTGTTGTTGTTCATATCACAGATCCCAGTTCCTCTGTAAAGCAGACATCAGTTGGCAGTTTATCTAACTCCCCAGCCCTCCTTCATCAAAACAGACCTCCAGCTGTCAAAGCAGACATCCTTCCAGCCGCCACACTGAGGGGAGAAGAGGTTCAGTCCGGCTCGAGTCGCTCGGCTCCTCTCCGACACATCGGGCCCCCCCACGATGAAGGAAACAGGAGCAGAGGGAGCTTTTCCTCTCTCCTGTGGCTCACAATGTGCAAAGCTAGTTATTATCAGTAGGAGGAGGTGAGGGAGCACCTCATGTGGCAAGGAGGCAACAAATGTCTCTCTTTCTTCTCTACCTCCACAGCCCCGTTCCCACCGCAGGAACTTCGGGGTAATTTTATAGGGGCCGGGGCAGTTGGCTCACGTCTCCATAGTAGGAACCGCCCCCCCCAAAAGGACAATCTCCTGAAATTCTTACGGGGGCTAAATGAGTCCCTGCCTTCAGTTTTAGTTTCAGTTTAGTTTATTTGAAAAGGGACAATGCACATTAATAAAACATTGTAAAAAAAAGACAAAATTACCTGAGTTAGCTTAAAAAGCTAGGTTTCATCGCTAGCCCCTCTGCCTGATTGTAAAGGGCAACCTTTAAAAAGAGCAACAATTAAATAAAATATCACATGGCAAAGGACACATTCTTTACACATTAATAAATAAATATACATTTGGAAGACAATAACACACATTCGCGATGATACGCAGCAACATACTAGTTTACATGGCTTTCAGTGCTCACATCTTTGGGTGTCAACAAGCCAGTTTTTTTGCTTTTGCTTGGAAGGAGTGATATGATGGCGATTTCTGACTGATTGTGGAAGGTACTCTGAGCTACTCTAGACAATCCCTGGGCGGGGGTTGAGGTTTGCTTGGTGCTGAATGAGGGCGGGATGTGACGCCAACAGAAAGCGTCAAAATTAGCAGCATTTTTACTTTTTTTTTTTACTTACTTTTTCTACACTGCCAGAAAATAAGAAAAACTGTTGCACATTGATTACGTCGCCTCAAGAGTCCGGTGGGCCTTATATGGTTCCTGCTCTGCAGTGGAGAGATGCAGCAGCCTGCAGATGCAGCAGTCGGAGTGAGAGGACGTTCCTGGAAAGTTCCTGCCTTCTAACTTTCTTTCAGTGGAAACGGGACTTCTTGGAGTTTTATTTCTCCGTGGCTCTGGATCTCCACGACCTCCTCCTCTCTGCTCCTGCTCCAGGTGAATCCGACTAATGTGACAAATAAACTCTTCTAATCCCAACAAAGCGGCCGTTGCTTTCTCTCGTGCACTCATCTGTGTTAAATCAAAGGTTTTATGCAAATAAAAGTTCTTACACTTCATCCAAATAAGCAGCTATATCAGGTTGTAAGCTGGACAGCTTTGAAGTCGCTGTGTAAACAAGTGTCAGGCTTCATGCTGAAATGTAAACCTCCCCCAGACATTCACCTGTCATACGCCGGCTTTTTCCCCCTAAGAGACACCTTTTCTAATGAAGTAACATCTCCTGCGGAGGGGTTTAAGTTTTTAATCAGGTGTGTGATTCACCTGCTCTGCTATTTGAGACTACTGTGACCTTAAAGAGCTTAGTGCACCGTCATCGCTTCCCCCAGCAGAGCCTTATATACTGTACATGCAAAGCTTCACGCTGTCAGGTGTGCAAACCAGATAAATGATGTTGGTAAATGCAGCAGTTCCACGTCAGAAACACGTCAGATTTGCAGGTTCTGGTCGAAACATTTTTTAAACCGCTATCTGCAAAATAAGCCTCACGCTCCCTTTTTTTTTTTTTCCCCCATTTCTCCATCTCCTGCTTTGTGAGGAAGTGCATTACTAGGTTTTTTTTTTATTGGCATGGCAGTAAAAGCATTTAAACATTAACTACAATACATCAGAATATATGGGGCCTGTCAGGGTGTATGCTGTGTACGGCTGTGAAGCACATTGCCAGAGCACAGCTGTCTTGTAAGCGCTGGTAGGTTCAGTGCAGCAGAAAGACAAAGCGTCACCCTGCAGTATTTATGAACAAGTTTTAGAGGGGTGGTGCTGAGTGCTCTCCTTTGTACTCGCCAGTCTACATATCCTGGCCTACATAACCTACGTGTGACAACAAGCGGTCGTCTGTTGAGTGCTGTCGGCTCTCTAGGGGGAAGTCTTGTTTTCCTCACACATTGGCACAACGTTGCCCTCGCTTTAATGCACCAAACAATTGATTCATTGGACTACAGGTGCTCAGGAAAAAAAAACAACTCATGTCACTTCACCCAAATCACAAATAAACACTCTTTTTTTTCAGGGGTTAACCATGCACATAGTTTTGGTTGTACTTGCCAAGGTTTTGCGATCTCTGCCAGTTGAGTGTTGTGTTGCCATCCGGATACAATGGAGGTGAATGGGATTCTGTTGTGCACAAAGCATTGAGAATCACATCATAAAAAATAAACAACTGCGTCTTTATTCCAGCTGGTGTAGGCAGCAGAGGCTGTGTCAAGCTGTTTACCAACAATAATATCGTTAAAGGTTAGGTTATTCTGACTTATCACTAAATGTTTTCACGGATTAAACCATTGTAACCTAAAAAGAAAAAAAAAGGATTCTGCTTTCTTATCCCGTGTCCCAGTGACACAGTCTGGGTTATAGCCTAACAGACGGAGTAACGAGATCACAGACCACATGATCCAACACAAACCTCACACTGTATTTAGGTCAACACATTGGAAAAACATAATACTAAATGAGTTTAACCCTTTAAAATATTTGGAAATTCAAAATTTCACCCCTGAACCATTATTAGAGGCTATTAGATGAGTTTTCAATGTTTTTTTCCCCCTGCTGCAAATCAAGGTCAATGAAGTTACCACATATGGTCCTTTACCCTTTCCAAACAGTGTATAAGAAATATTAAAAAAAACACATATTTATTAATACATAAAAAAAGAAAAAGTACTAACTCTGAACTTAAATTCTCAGCTTATAACTTCTTTTGTTTGTCAATAATCTATCAAATATGGTCGCTTGGCCAGTTAAGGGTTAAATGTTTAGCACCAAACAGTAATGACAAATAGAGATGCAATATGTTTTATCATATATGCAAAATAGATTTATAAAAAACACAATACATACATTTTACATGCATATGTCTACTTTTCATATATGATAAAATATGTTGATAAGATATTGACAAGCTCGATGTGTATGTGTGTGACTACAAACCAGAAAGGGATCATATACAAAGATGCATTGCATATATACAGTATTTCTTGGCACATTTTGTATTCATATATTCAGAGTCTCTATATTCTCTGTAGGCTCGGGGCTCTTTTAATGACCCTGCCAGTCGTCATCGGGCATCAGCTTGTGGCACAGCGATCCTGGACGATGCCATCAGGAGTGGATGTGGTCTATATACCACACAGGCCTCACAGTACCACGCCAGATGCAGCTTTGCCACCCGTGGCACCATCTCAACCTTTTGAAATTTAACGGTTCATGTACGTCGGGGCTGAACCATCTGGCCCTGCGATGACTTTTTGCATGTAAAAATGACTTTGCAGGTGATGAAATGGACAAAGGGAAGAAGGGCAGAACATGCATGATGTATCTCTATTTTCCGTCGTCTGTTGATATTTAGTAGTTTGTCTCATTATCTGTTATTTACCACAAGCTAAACAGTTTTCAGAGGTGAGGTGAGGTGTCTCTTACAAGAGGGAGGTTGTATTGTCACCTGATTGTGTATTTTTACACTTTTTCATATCCTTCTAAGAAACTAAAGCATGACATTGAAGTTTTAAATCCTCACACCAACACATCAGATCACCGCTGTTTTGTCAGCGCCTTTCCAAAAATAACTCATGTGACTGTTGTGAAATGACTCAGATGAATATCTCGTCTGATCTTCCACATTGAGATGTAAAGATCACGGGATCCATAGTTATGAACAAGAACCAACACTACACTATTGTCAGGAGACAAAAGCTTTAATCCCCAGTGCTCACCAGTTATGGTGCCGATAGCCTGATCTGTTAAGCAGCCAATCAATAAATGGATAAAATTAATCAATGAGCACTAATGCACGTGCATTTGAGTCATCGGTGCTGAGTCATGCCGCAGAGTTCATGTCCTCCGATGTGCAGCGTGACACTTTATTACAACGTGGCATCGGGCACATTGTGTCACATGAAGAGCAGATCTGAGGCGGCGCTGTCACTGTCCTTCTGCCACTCAACTGACACTTGAAAACAGGGTGTTCAGATGTTCACTGGGCTGTGTTGTTTTTTCCTTTTTTTTTTTAGCTGTAACACTACCCCCAGATGCACAACACGCACATGCAGCTACCACAGACACACAGATACGTGCACACTCATGTCACTGGCTGTGCTAGTCTGGGTGGTCTGGAGGAAGAGGGAGACAAAGGGAGGCAGAGAAAGAGCAGTATATCTGACGGGGGGGGGGGGAACATTAGAAGGGCATCTCTTATGTTTTCCATTAAGGTAACGGAGATGTGATGGCAGGGATGTTGGACCAGATAAGAACAGAAAGAGACATAAATGGAAATGGAGCGCTGTTTTTTTTTCTTTTTTCTTCCAGATAACCTCGGGCTAGCATGATTTCACTCTGAATCCAAATGCTCATCTTGTAGCAGTGCATCAGTGTTACGCTGCCTCCATTTACTTTCCCATATATGTATAATAACATGCTGCACATTCTCATTGAGTATATGTTGTGAGTGCAGCTTTGTGTGGTTACTCCCAGAGTCTTAATTTAAAAATGATTTTGAAATAATCTTATAAATATTTCCTTTGCTTTTATACTATATTTGCCTTGTGTATACATACATGTCCTGTACCTACTTTGATGGACTCTATCTCTATCTCAACAACTCCAAAACGTTTTGGTGGACAAGTTGTGACCTGCACATTCACCACGCTATGAGATAACAACAGAACGTCGTTACGAGACAGAGTTGTTTTAGAGGTAAACGCAGAGACTGCTTGCTGAAAAACTGCCCTAGACGGGACGCATATCAGCGGTTTTGCATGAGTCTCGTAACGTTCTGTTATTATCTCATAGCGTGGTGAATGTGCAGGTCACAACTTGTCCACCAAAACGTTTTGGAGTTGTTGGATTGTGTATTTGATGAGTCTGATGAGGGAAACCAAGAATTAGCCTCCGTAGCAGCTCATGGCTCTGCTCTGCTGTTCTAAAAATAGCTTGCACCGACAATTAAAGATGACGAACCTACTGCTATGACTGTAGGGATTATGGCAATGGGCCAATTTGCCAAAATGTTGAACTATCCCTTAAAGATTCTCCCCCTGTCCACACCGTAACATTACCTGATGAAGGTCTCAGCGACTTAAACGTTGTAACTCTTATTAAATACCAAATGCAAGCGAAGACAGTGTGCGGGAGTTTTCCTCTGTTTGTTGGCCGCACCTGTCTGCCTCTGGAGGTTTTTAGTGTGTGTGGTGACCCCCCCCCTCAAGATGGAGAGAGACAGACAGACAGACAGAGGCCAGAGCCATTGTTTGGCCAAATGAGAATTCCTTAAAGATATTTTCCTTCAGCTGTTTAAGTAAATGTCAGATAACATTCAAACAAATCAAACACCCCAAACCGGGGACTCTTTGTGTTATGTGGCACACGTCTCTGGGGGACTGCCTGTTATTTACACCCTCTTATCCTGTCTAGGTTGGTGCTGTGTGGATGCATCGCATTCTCACTTTGTTGTGGATCAGCTTCAGACTGCTTTAACTGTCAGCCGCAGCCTTTAAATCCCTCAAGGCCCATTCTATTTGCACTAGCCATTAGCCGAGGAACAGACCTCTGTCTGTCGCTCAGCTTATATAGCAACTCTTTGTTTGTTTTTCCCTCGCTGATTCCTATTTGATCGTTCACTCCTCATTGATGTGGACCATGTATTCATTTTTTTTTTCCCCCGCTAGTGGTTCAATGTATAAGTTTGGGATGTAGTCAGGGGTTCAAAGCTCTAAAGGACGGTCTAATCGTATGCAGGCTGCACTGTCAGAGGCTTTAATTGCCTTTGCCAGCCGTGCCTCTGAGTTCAGAGAGGGGCCGACGTCCCTGTGTTCGTACTGGAGATACATAAACTTTGAAAACAAAGGGAGGAAGGCAGAGGCACGGGGCTTTGATCCGACTGAAAGTTGCCAGCTTCTGTTGTTGTACATCATCTATACTGTACCGTAGAAAAGCCTGCGGTCCAGCCAAGGCAGAGGCTTTGAAAAGGTGCCAGCAGACAAATGTCTCACAGGTTTTCACTGTGGCCAATTGACTCTCAAGGTCAAAGTGTAAGTCTTTAGTCGTCAATGTGAAGTATTGTCCTGGTGCAGGCATCTGTACAATAATACACTTCACCGCTGTCAAAAATATCAATGTTCAACTGTTCAGCAGACTGTCTTCCTGCTGAAACCGCCTCTTCAGTTTTTTTTATGTGGAATAAGAAAATATGTTTTTTTTCTGATTATTGAGATCACAAAACATACAGATACTGCTTCCCAACATGGATTTACTCTAACTTCCTGTACTTACCTTGTTTTAAAGGTCAAAAATGGCCCACATCCACTAAGCTCTAAAACAAAGCAGCTTAATTGTATTTTAAACCTAAAATCTATTTTGCATTAAGCAACAACCTGTTATTCATCACTTTTTATGAATGCTTTGAGTTTTCCCTGTTCACACTGCAGAAAGACTCACCACCACTCACCACCACTGTTTCCTTGACCAAATTTGGGGTTATTTTTATTATTATCATCATTCTTATACTTTATGTGTTTGTCTTTGTGATTTACTTTTAAAGCAGATATCAGTGGAATGTTTTTGTTAATATAAGTCCTAAATAGTCCTATTTTCCGTCAGCAATCACTTACATGAAGTATTTCAGCCTAAACACGAGTCTCTCCGTCACTCTGCTCTGCTGTAACCCGGAGAAAATTTCCTTGTGGGATACAAGTGTTATCCAATGAGGAGAGAACGGCATGAAGGGCTGTGTGCAGCCAGGGATGCGCGTGAATGTGGTGACGTAGCACGAGGACCAATTGATGCCTGACAAGGGCGGGGGCTGCTAACTCATGGTGCGTTCAAGGAAACTCGTACTTTGTGTTTTTCCTTCCTGTGAAGTCATACCAGTTCGATCTGGTATGAGTTCACGGGTCGGAAGTTACGAGTGGCCGTACAGGGAACTTTCACAGACAACAGGACGGTAAAAACACGAGCTACGGGTTACCTGGAACGCTACCAAGTCGTAGTTGTGACTTGAAGCTGTAACTTACGGTTTCAAAAGCCTGCCTTGAACACAGCATTAGCCGAAACGGCCGTGCCGATGATATCTGCTTTAAGTTCAAGTTAGTCTTTTTTTCCCCTCTGCTGTTAAATGTGGTGATCGGATCATTTCTGACCCTACGACGACACAAGCTTGTGTTTGTGATGTGTGTTTGGACACAACCTGTCTGAGGACAATGGAGCTAAAGATGAGAAACACTAAACTAAAGTGGCGACACCGAATCACGTAATTGCTTGGAAATGTCATTTGTGTTCTTATTTTAACAAAGAGAGTCAATATGGCAGATAAAGAGCACGAGCTATTAAGGTAAATTTAATTATCTGCCGCACTAATTTATTTTTCCTATCATGAGATTTATCATGCAGCAAAAAGTAATTGGTGAGGGGGTGAACACGCCTGTCTGAGTGTGTGTGTGTGTGTGTGTGTGTGTGTGTGTGTGTTTGCATGTTTCATCATGTGTTTAGATTGAACTCAGAACTGTTTATTCTGTTTACTGAGTTGCACTGACCTCACACTGGATAATGAGTCTAGAAGGATTTAAATAAGAGATTTTATCATGCTCGGATTTCTACCTCCTGTTTTCAGCCTTCAGTTCTTCAAGCTTCTGTTTAAATATAGAGAAGGAGTCAAACTCAGGAGCAGCTCAGGAAATATGCCAAAGAACACTGTCAAAATGACATTGTGGAAAAACTCAGTTAATGATGGCAGAGCTAATTGATATTAGAGCGAGGGATCAATGCAGCCAAAGAGGAGAGCAGCTTCAGGAGTAAGACGTTCGTCCCCAAGGTCATATTCTGTTACTGGGATATTGACCTTCCTGTTCCCCTCTGACATTCTGTCCAAATCACATCCTGTTGTTATCACCGTGCAGCCGTTTAGACTTCTGTCTTCTTCTCTTTCAGCCAGAACATCCTCTCTCTGTGTGTGTGTGTGTGTGTGTGTGTGTGAGATGGCCTCGGTGGCAACTTGTCAAAATCTAACAATAAAATCACTTGAGCAGTGACTGTCAAAGTAACTGATCCGAGCATATTACACTTGGCAACGTTACAAAATATGATGCAATAATATTGATGTTGATTGTGGTTTCTGGTGCCGTGGATGACTAATATGAGCAGTACTGTAATATGTGACCTTGATGGAGCGGCGCATTTCTGAAGAGACGGTATCCAATTTGAGTTAAAACACCAAGAGTGAAAAATGACAACAGACTAGAGACAGAATCGGTGGATAAATCTGGTTAAAAGTCCAAGTGACATTTAGTGAAAGGTCCTTTTAGCTCTTGAGTGTCTTACACACCAGACATTGGATATTTATGAATTGATTCAGCAGTGTCAGTCAGTCCTGCACTTTGCCAGGGGCACTAATCCATGTGATGGAATTCATATGTCTACTTCATATTAAGTTTCCCGTGTTGCTTATTGACCTTTTCATCTAGCATTTTCCCTTCACTGATGGTAGCTGGGCCTTTTCACAGAAACTGTCTGGAGCCATTATTCCGCTGCTTTCCATTCAGCTCCGGGTGAGAAACACTCGAACACTTAACGCTGCTGCTTCTCTCCGAGTGGAGGTGACTGTGGAAGGAAGGAGGGAGGGAAGGAGGGAGAGAGCGACTGAATGTGAAAGAGGTGCCGGGTGCAAACAGCCACGCTGCCGCCAAGTTTCCTGAATGTAAGAAACATTTGTTAATTGCTCCGTCTGTGTGTGTGTCTTCATTCACACTGGATCTATTTTTTGAGAAAGAAAAGAAAAACTGTTTCTCAGGTTTCTGGTTCCTATTGACCTGGGGCCAGAGTGATATTTACAGATTTTTAATTAAACAGTTTGTGAGATTACAGGACGAGGTGGGGGGGGGGAGATGCCCAGCAGGGGTGATATACTCATTATTAGCATTGTAAGTGTCACAGCATGTTGTTTATCACATACTGTATGTATAGCATTAGCAACTAATATACAGCACATGCAGTGTGAAAAAAACTTCACCAAAGCACGAAGATACGGAAGCGTATTGCATTCACTTGAGTCATTTATTTTTTGGTTTATTTTTCAGCGTAATCATTTCTGTTTTTCTGACTATTTTTTTTCTGTTTTTCGGGGTAATTTTTTTCTGACTTAAATCCCCAGTATGTAACTTATTTGGCTTTTTATTAGCAAAAATCAAATATGTCTTTCATAAATACGTATTTCACTGAAGTGGAATCACACCCGCATACAAATGAAAGCTTTCTGGTTCCTTAGAATGAGTTGTTACAAGTCGTTACAAATACAGAAGTGGGCGACGCACCGAACCGAGGCGGCCATGTTGCATCGCCATTTTTTACGTTGAGTGGCAGCGTGACCGTAGGTAACCACAGAAACTCAGCGGAGCTATGGGCTCGGCCTGTTAAAACTGTCACCACTGTGTAGTGTGAGGAAGGACGGAGGCACTGATGTTGCATTCAGGTGCAGTCAGGCAGACGGCCGTCGGCAAACCAACCGGATGTCATTTTACTCCACGAGAGAAAGACGGTAAAACGTGGGTCAGGTAAACAATACCACATCACCATGACAACATATTGTCGGACCACTTGTTTACATAGACGCTTGTTTATCCTGTTACATGCAGCGTCTGTTGTCTGTCTGATGTCTGCCCGATTTCACGTGAATGCAACATCAAGAATACGTTCCGAATATGCAACCGCACCGCTAGATGGGGGGAATTCCTACACATTATACCTTAACGAGATTTCAAAATCCCGCGAGAAGCTTCCACCTGCAAATAACGTTTAACCGCTGCAGTCAAAGCTCCACTTCATCACGGATCAATGACATCTTAGATCCACGAGATACACTGATAGGGATTTTTATTCAAACTCCACTTTGGTACAGGTTTCACCATTGCTATATTCTCATGACTGATGGCTCGAACACAAGCATCAATAAACTTTTCCCAGGGCATTTATGTTTGAAATCAGTCCTTACGTTACTTGCAGGTGAGCTTCTCATGGGATTTTGAAATCTCATTAAGACAGAAAAAAATTACCACGACAAACAGATTACTCAAGTGAATGCAATACGCTTCCATACGAAGTCACATTTTCATGGAAAAACAAAAACCTTCATCACCGTGTGATTGATCATTGTATTGTGTCATACATTGTTATTTGAGCGTGATGAATCGTGTGTGTGCATAACTTCCTCCTCTGTTTGCTGAGCAGTGATTCTTCCAGCCTAAAACACCCACTCAGGTGTCACCGTGGCCACAGATACACCGATTTTGAGTGTTTTTTTCATCAGTGTCAGTGGCTTCAAATCAAAGTGGTCACGCATCGCTGAGTCTCCCTGATGTGAGACGTACATTCAAATTTACACCCTCAGTGTTTCTCATGTCTCATTTATACAACCACACACACACACACACTGGCCTTTTCTCTCTCACACACACAGACACAGATTTCAATTTGCGCCTCCTACTTGAGCTCCACCACAAATGAAAGGAGGACCCTTGTCCTTTAACAACACAATATGATGAATACCTCCCCTTCTTCATGTTGAAAAGACCTCCTCTCCATTTGCCTTTTCAGCTGAGCTCGCTGCAGAGCTGCACTTGATTAAATCCTGTTAGCACAGATATGTGAATCAAGGACCTGGATTAAAATGCAGAACAAAGATTTATTTTTCTATCTCCACCTCAGTTTGATAATTTCACATTGAGTTTCCCAATTTGTTGCATGTATCTGTTATTAAATGTGATAACATATTATTGCATTGCCAGGTTCTTATTATGCCTTTGCTGTGTGTTTGCTGCAGACTGTAAATAAAGGTGACAGATTTCAGAGGAGGATTTCCAGCAGGGTGTCGCCATCTTGTCGCCACCTGACTCCGCCGCTGAACTCCTGGTATGTTTACATTTTATATTTGTAGCAGCTCTTTGCACAAGACTACGACTGAGTGTGATTGACATGTACAAGAGGACAGGCTGTTATTTGCTTGAAGGTGCGTTGTCAGAAAACTCTTATACCACTGGGCCAAATGAGACGGTGCTGAACGAAGCTGCAGCGGTCCAAGAAATGGTGTTTTTTTTCTTCTTTTTTTTTAAGAGAGAGTAACTCTGGTATCTTTTTAATTAATATCTGCCTTGAGGCAACTCGTTAGATACAAACAGAAAAAAAAGCCTTGTGCATACCAATAGTCTGCAAATCCAGTGCAGGGTAAAACACTCCCTCTGTGGTCAAAATGAAAATTAATTTGATCTTATTCCTCTTCAAATAATGAATAATTCTACCAATAATTTATCCTGATGTGTCTGAATGAGTCTCTTTTTGGCATGGAATATGGATACTCTATTAAAATCCCAGTTGTATTTTTTTTTTTTTTTAATCCAGGTATTAAGATGGATCTGGAGATCAATCTTAATGAACTACAGACATGAGTCATCCATCAAATGAGTTATATTTTGACTTTATATATATATATAAAGTTTTCTAAAGTTTAATCTCTTCTCAGCTCCAACAGTGGATTATGTGGAGACACAGTGCAGTTACTGATAGTCCTGAGTGAGCATTAAGAAAAAAAAAAAGTGCAGTCTGGGAAATGACTAACTTTAATCCTTAGACAGCAGTATGGCTGATTGATGCGTGAAGTCACCAAGGCACGCAGCCATATGTACTTCTACAATTAAACAGTGATGATGGAATAGTTTCCTGAGATAAACGTAATGGTGTATCATTAGTTTCCATGCTCTGTCATTCTGTATCGGGGAAGAAAAAAAAACTGTGTAAAAAAGGGGACATTAAAAAGCCATTTCAAAGCAAAGCGCTAATACTTTAAGTAACAGTCAGCTCTTTAAAGTTTGGGGAACTATTCCTCATGAAGAACCAAAACAATGTGAGGGAGGTCACATCTGCTGCTATCAGTTTACGTTCCACCAACAAATAGCCGTAAATTAGGAATTCAACAACCCAGATCTGGACTGAGCGAGCAGGAAGCAAACAGAATATCTGTCTAACCACAGGCCGCTGCTGAAGAGACTTCAAATTGGCCCGTGAATGCGATTCTAGCTGAAGGCTGGAGTGCTACATCTTATCTGAGGAAAATTAGTATACATAATTTCAAGCACCAATTTATTTGCCTGTGAGCCATTAGAGGGGGGAGAAGAAGAAAAAAAAACCCAGAGCATGAACAGTGATCCTTTGTGTGGTGGAAATATGAACTAATGTGATGAAGAATCCTTTTTGCCTGAAGCAAGAAAATCTGAAGTCAGGGTGTGTGTGTGTGTGTGCTTGAGTTTGAGGTGCATGCATATGTGTATTTAACACTGGGGAGGGCAATTGAAAAAAAGCCCATTTCTATCTTTTTCCCCCCCAAAGTAAGCTGGCACAGGGAAAGTAAACAATACAATCCTATTTGACAAGGCAAAAATTGGCTGTGCAGATGCTGGAGAGGACACAAAATACCGGGTGTGCAGGGTTATCTCCTGGGATATGAGAAATCAAATCAAATCCATGACTGGCTTATTCCTCAACCAACTCAACAAAAAAAAAGGACAAGAGCAAACGTTATTAGTAATTGTTTTTTTTGTTTTTTTTATTATTATTATTTTATCTTTTCATCTTTTTTCAGATAGATCACAATGAACACAGCCTTTAGACAATAGCAGTTGAAATAATCCATACAAATGAATGTCCCTGGTCTTTTTCACCAGTTGCCCGTTGTAGCGTGGAGCCCTATGTTATCAGTGTGGGCTGGAGGGAGGGGGGCAGGGGTGGGAGGTGGGAGGTGGGGTGGGGCAACACTGACAAAACATTGGGTGCTTGTTTTAACTAACCAAAATGCCATGTTGTCTCAATATGTGTGTGTGTGTGTGTGTGTGTGTGTGTGAAGCAGTGCTGCCCTACAAAGGCAAAGTGCAGTATCTGCATTTTTTCAATTTTTTTTTTTTTTTTTGACCAATCAAAAGTGGCCGGAATGGCATATTCTCTTCAATCTGGTAGAATTTGATATTGGTACTGCTAAAATTTCCAGAGTTATTGGACTTCTTATTTTGCTGTCCATCCAAAAAAGCACTACGAAACCAAGGCAAAGTGCAGTATCTGCAAAGAGTACTCCTACATCCTATAATTTACTCTATAATTCCATTGGAGTAAAACCAAGACAAAGTGCCTTACAGTATCTGCAGCTAATACCAAGCCAAAGTGCAGTATCTGCCATAAAACGGTCAACATTAATTTTTTGTCAGAAAGACAAACTACAAAATACATTTAATTCAGTCCACCTTTATCTAATCAATTATAGACTTGGTAGTTATTCATGATTTGATGCTTAAACCTGACAATGAAAAACACAAAAAGCAGTTGTTCTCAGTTTGGCTTTTTTTTTACAGATACTGCACTTTCCCTTTGTAGTACAGAGTGGCTGTCTTGAGTCTGTGTGTGTGTGTGTGTGTGTGTGTACACCTGCATCCGTGTGAGTCAGAGACCAGAGGCGGTTTCTCCACATTCAGAACGGCCCGGATCGTAATCACTTGGTTTTTAAAAACTCAACCGGTCTCAAGTGGGCGCAAAGAAAATAACCCACTCTAGATCTGAGTAATGCACTGCCAACAGTGTGTGATGCCAACAGTGTTTAATTAGACAATAATGAGAGGCCTTACATTATTATGCTCAATCTCCAGCTACAGTATGTGTTGACCTCAGCAGCAGCAGCAGCAGCGGCAGCAGCGGCAGCGGCCTTAAACAGCAAATAGCCTGAGAGGGGGGGTGGGTGGGGGGTGGGACGGTGGGTAGTTGGGGGGGGGCATGGCTTTAAAGAACACCTTCCATCCACTGGACCCAGCTCGTTTCCTGCCCAACAGTGTGTGAGTGTGCAGACGACAGTGTGGGGGCCAGTGAAGGACCAATCAGAGGGGACAGCACTTTAAAAAGGTGCCTCAATCCTGGGTGGGGGGGGTGACCTCTGCTCTTTGTTTTAATTAATGGCTGAATGAAAGAGAGAAAGAGAGAAAGAGAGTAAGAGAAGGATAGAGAGAAGGATAGAGAGGGAAGCAGCACAGCAACGGAGCTTTAAAGTGAGTTGGGATTGAATCTATTGTACACATGTAATAGAAATTAGATAAGAAGAAAGGAATTGTTTTGTCAAACAATGAGGCCATGAAAGCGAATCAAGCACATGCAAACACGCACACGGTGAAGAGAGGAGGCTTGATCCGCCATGAAGACTGAGCACAATGAGATAAAAAGAAAATAAACCATGAAGACGAGTGTGAAAGTGTCACATTTGTCTGGGTAGTATTTTTGCCCTCTCTCTCTCTCTGTCTCTGTCTATGTCTCTCAGCCTTTACTTCACCTTTAAGAGGCGATGCGTTTAAATAAAAAGGCAGTGTGTTGCTGATGTGCCTGGGTATTTTTTTTTCTTTCCTGTGTGCACATGTATAAGCTTTTTACTTTATTTTTCCTAAGGATCACAGTTGCAGCGCACACTTTGAACGGCACATTTTTTAACTGTTTGTACTTTTTGTGTGATGTGAATGTTACACCTGCTTGATTTATCCAGATATTTGAGAGAGATAACAACAACAGCAGGAGAAAAAAAGAAGAGAAATCTAATTTAAAAATAACCATAAATATTTTCCTTTTCCTTTCTGTCAAATCCTCCCAGCTCTCTCTCTCTCTGTCTCTCTTTCTCTCTATAAAAACAGCCTCTGCCATCTCCCAGGAAAAGAGCATGGGTAAACTGAAACCAAATTCTTTTACAGACGAAAAGAGCGGAGAAAAGGCAACAGTTACTTTGCTCCTCAGAGGCGGGAAAGCAAACAGCCGGAGAGCAGGAAAAGAAAGCAAATGAATAGTGATATTAAAAAAAAATAAAAAAGCAGGTAAGAGGAACCACAGAGTGAGGAAATGACAGCAGGACATCTGAGCATGTAACTCAATCACTGAAACACATCAGCAGAATAATAACAATAATGATAATAAAATGTTTTATACGCTCAGATCCACTTTATACAGTAAATACAGCATGTGTATGTAAGTCACTGTTCCCTCTCATGGCTGCATCTCACATAGATTTGGTGATTGTGGTCACATTTTATTTTCCAAAACACACCTCGGTCTAGTAGAGCCTACTTACTGTCCTGCACTTTTTTTTTTCTTTTTCTTTTTTAACCGTCCAGAGAGTATTAGAAAAAGCACCTCCCGTTATTTTTATTATTATTTCAGTAGTGGCCGAAATGTGCCAAAATTTTCAAAAATAAATGTCTATCATTTTCTTTTTTTCTTAAGAAAGCCTGAATGTGAAGACATTTGGTTATATAAACCGTCTACCGAAACAGCTAACACATCAAATCCAAAGGAACTTCAGATAGAATTTCAGATGTCAAGTTTCCCACCCGCAAAGTATGAAGAGTACTAACACGTATCGAGAAGGAAAGAAGGAAGGAAGGAAGAAGGGAAGGAAGGAAGGAAGGAAGGAGTACATACAGAAACAACACAGACTGCTGAGAAAGAACCTCTTTTTGGTCCTTTATAGAAAATGCACATTCTGGTGGACCAGGGCTTTAGAAGCAGTCACAAGCTCCACAGATACAACAAGCTCTCCGCAGAGACAGTAAGGCAGTTTTATGATCACCAAGGAAACCACTCTTATGTTCCATATGGCAGGTTTCTTTTTTTTTGGAAAGAAAGTAAAAACATAATAATGAACACAAAGTACGCATACTAGTTATTGTTAAAGAAAATAGCTGCCCTGTAAAAATCTGCTCAGTAAAAATATTTCAAACTGTTTTTTTTCTGTGTGGTTGTTGCTTTTTGTCGTCGGGTTTTGAATTGTATTCTCGATCAGCTGGCTCATTAAGCTTTCATCAGTTATTGTTTGCGATCCAGCTGGATCTCTGGGTAAAAAGAGGCGACATCTCAAAAGCACTGAAGCCAGCCTGCAAAGATGCAGAATAGAGAGGAGAAGAAAAAAAAAAGACCAACCAAAAAACCCAAACTAAAGCAAACTCACAGAGTTCGACAGCTACTAAGGCAACTTTTGCCAAATACAATATAAGCCCATGTATATTGCAACACAACTATATATTAATTTAATAAAATACACAATATAGCTTTTGTACACATAACAATTTGGCTCAAATGCACAGAAATTGCAGTAAAATCAATAAAAATATGTCAATTTTTTGATGTAAACACATCTAAATTGGATACATTTACACATATAATGATATTATGTATAGTGATAATGTGAAGGGACATTTTCTTGTTTATTCATATTTTTGGATATTTGTCTTCGAAACAATGGCGACGGTGTCCTGCTCTTCACCTTCAACTCCAGGACACCGTCCGCTGAGATTCCTCATTTCTTCTTTTTTTCTTATAAAATGTATAAATATTTTGTTAATATTTGGACACTATACATGGATTCATACATATAGTCATCTATATCATCATATAGATATCATCTTTTCACAGTTGAGGAAAAATGTCCCTTTTTATACAACTTGTGATTGCCTTAAGGCAGAGTCACACACATGATAAATCACTGTACACAAGGGACTGAAAGCTGATGATGTACATGTAAGACAATTACACAGATGGCCAGTTGTGTGTAAGCATTAGTGTGTATGTGTGTGTGTGTGTTTGCATGTGAGCGTGTCAGCATGTGTATGCGTAAAAGTGTAGTGCACGTGTCTAAACGCGGTGCGTGCAGCTACACTGTTCAGCAATATGAACATTTAAATAGAGGTGTGAGAGAGACACAACTTACACATGTGGCTACATATGACAGGTGAAAACATGGTTACACTGTTCAGTAATTCTCCTTCAGCGAACTCCACCCCAACCCTCGCGCCCCCCCGCCCGCCACAGTCCAGGATCAACCCCTGTGAACATAGCCCTGATTAACCATCTCTCTTCATGTTCAACCACATGATCCGTCACACGTCCAACACCCACAGTAAAGTCAGAAAAGATAAGGTTGTTTTGTGTATTTTGGTCTTCCACTGTCCCGAATAGATTAGAATTTGTTTCTGTTTTCCGCAATCGATTGTCATGTCTGACCATGAGTAGTCCTTTTTCATTCAGTTTCTATGGCCGTCACACACAACAGAAATCCATCTACACACACGTAGGATATGTAGGATTTCACAAGAGACCATGAACGACACACTTATGAGCTGGTGGGCACTTAGATAATAGCTTGCGAGGTTGCCAGAGGCATAAGCCTCTGCAATTTGCTTAAGAATCCAAAACAAAAAGGAGTTTATAAATTCTGCAGAATTCAGATGTTTGTTACACAGTTTCTTTTTTTTCGTTGGTAGGGATCTCAGCACCCAAACCGGTGCCACATGACGGACATATTAAATGTTCCCATCGTCCGTCCGTGTCGGTGCTTCTCAACAACAAGTAGAGTGAAAAGAGCTCCTGTCGGACTCAGGAGAGCCGTTCGTTCAACTTTGTTTTGTTTTGGTGACAGTTTTGGTACGAGAGTTCATGGAGCAGCCTCCTGTTCCTCTCTCTACCTTCCCTACTGATTTGTGTGTCTGTCCTTCGTGTCACTTCCTGAGCGTGCCGGTGGCCTCACTTCCTCTGCAGTCCTGCAATAGTTTGTCGATGTCTCTCACCACCTGGTCGGCGTCCATCCCGTCGCGGCTCCCGTCGGGCTCCACCTGCTCCAGGACACACTCCATTTCACCTGTCGCCTCTTGGCTGATCCTGGACCGGGCCTCGGCCAGCACCTTGGCCACCGGGTCTGAGGGAGGCAGCGGCGGGTAGCCCCCCCCCTGCTCTCTGCTCTGTTTGGTCGGCGACAGGTACTGGCCGTCGGGGGGCCCGTAGTGGCCGGAGCAGGTGGCGGGAGGGGGTTTGCCCTCGGCTCCGTCGGCAGGACTCTTGACAGCGGAGCACGGGGACGAGGTGGAGCAGCCCTTGGTGGGGCTGCCCGAGGCCGAGGGAACCTCCTGCAGCAGCGGGCTGAGGGCGCGCTTGGCCTTCAGGTAGGGCTTGACGTTGGCCACCAGGATGGTGTGGTCGCGCCTCTCCTTACCGAACGTGCAGAACGTCTTCTTGCCGTTGGGGTTGACGGTCTCGTAGGTCTCCGTCTCGGGCACCGTCTCCATCCCCGCCGGCACGAACATGTTGTTGCGGTAGTCGATGCCCTCCGCCTGGTTTCCTCCAGCGGGGAACTGGGGCATCCAGCAGCGGTCGGAGTGGCCCAGGACTCGGCACTCCTCTGTGCAGTTCACACAATCCTCATCTGCAGACGGAGAGAAAAGGAGAAGAAAGCGATATGCATGTCAGTAGTCAGCACAGAACAGAGTTCAGAGTTCAGAGTTCAAAGTTCTCCTTATTGTCCCTGTTGGGAAATTGATTTGCAGCCAGGACGTCAAAAACACATAAAAACATCCAATACACATAAAACACACTCAGAACAATCAGCATCTGTTACGAACAACAGCACATACAGCAGCACATAGTGGGCAGAGTAATTCATTTTCAAGTGCATTCAAATGCGAAGTGAGATCAAGACAGCTGTCAATTATCTCATTATTTAATACTATTCAACATTATAATAGCAGAAGGAACAAATGAAGCCCTACATCTATTTGTCCTGATAGGAGGCACCCTCAACCTCCGACCTGAAGGTAACAGTTCAACCTCAGTCTGGAGGGGGTTAGGGTTATTATCTACACACTCCTGAATGGACGTGGCCTTTTTGATCACCTGCCTTTTATAAAGGTCTATGAGATGGGCTTTCCTCCTCCCAGAAATCTTACTGGCCACGTTGACGAGGCTACCCAGCCTGTTTTTGTTAGCTACAGTCAAGTTTCCAAACCAGGCAATGATGCAAAATGTTAAAACAGATTCAATAAAACTTCTACAAAATAGAGTCATCATCTCAGCGGACACATTAAAAGAGCTCATTTTCCTCCGAAAATAAAGACTTTGTTGAACTTTTTTTATTGTTGGTCAAAACAGAGCTTCTTATCAAGAACCACTCAAAGATATTTATACTGTAGCTGTCCACAAGTTCAATCTCCACAATACCACTGATGCTGGTGAGTACAGGACTTTCTGAAGCTGATTAACATATCTTTAGTCTTAGTCACATTCAGCTGTAGAAAAGACTCATCACACCAGCGGACAACATCATCAACCACAGGTCCATGTTGAAGGAGTAAAAGGAGGATAACACAATCATAGTACTATTACGAAAATGAACTGTACAAAGAGTTGGGGCCCAAAGTTAGAGAAGTGGAGCCAAGTGAGACGAAGGAGGGAAGAGCCAGCGCAGGATGTCCCGCTCCAAAACACACGTAAAAATACATGCACGCATGCACGCACGCACGCACGCATAGACACGAGCACAAGCGCACACCTTTCCAAAGGGACTGGGGGACACCTGCTAGCATTTTCCAAAGCTCTGATCAAGGGGATGGCAGAGCATACAGAAGGGATGGAGAGGGAGCGAGAGAAAAACAACAACAGTTGAGGTTTGGCAAAGGCACAGTGCCGTTATCATAAATTCATGTCAGTGGGCTTTGAAGCCCTCCCTAGACAGAGAGGCTGTGCCAAATGGCTTGTGCTTCTTCCCTGTGTGTTTGTGCCTGTTTATTTGCAGGCTCCTTGTTGTTGTGTGTGCACGCATGTGTGTATAAGTGTGAATGTGATTGTGAGTGTGTGTGTGTGTTCCCCCTCTTTCATCTCTATTCAGAAGGATGCACACTCTGGCTGATTATGGGAGTACTCATGCCTGTGTCAAATGGATCCAGAACTTGGTTACAAAAAAAAAAAAAATCATAAAATAAATAAAAAAGGAGCACTTTTTTTTTCTTCCTCTTGGGCATGAAGTGAAATATAAAAAAAACAAAAAAACAGCATCTGTTGTCCCACAAATGGAATTTTTCCATTGGTCGCGTGGGATGAAACCAAGTAGACAAACACAATCCTGACTGTAGAGACGACACAAAAGATTTCATTGTTCAGTTGACAGAGCAAATATATATAGGTGCATCTGACTTAATTAGAATATCACGGAAAAGCTAATTTATTTCAGTAGTTCAATTCAAATAGGGAAACTCATACAGTATATTATATAGAGATTCATTATGGAAATATGATACTGGATGTCTTTATATCTTGTAATTATAATGATTATGGCTTACATTTGATGAAAACCTAAAATTCTGTATCTCAAACAGTTAGAAGATTGTGGAAAAGTTCAGTATTTTAACTTAATGGTGTCACACTTCAATCAACTAATTAACTCAAAGGTTTCCTGAGCCTTCACATGTTTGTTTTTAAAAAAAAATCTTTTTGCACATCAGTGACGCTGACAGTCCACATTACATATTTTAAGTGATCAGATCCGGTCTACATGTGTCCATATTGCATGTATCTTGTCTACATTGATTACTATGGTAACAAGCTACGCTCAGAAACAAACCAACAAAACGGACGACAAATAGTCAGCTATTGCACGGGAGCGACAGCAACCGTGGCGACTGCTGAGCTGTGCGGCCTTTCACGCTGCCATCAGCGCTGAAACGACAGCGGTACTGGCCGTTTGGTGCAGGAAGACCAGCGAAGCATTCTGCATGATTTGTCAACATTGGTCTTTTAATGTATGGAACTGTGTCATCATTGTTGTTTTTGCTGCGTTGCAAGTGACACAGAAGACACTTTAAAATCCTATTTCACATTGAAACAGATTTAGACAAATCAGATCAGAATCGCATTTAAAACCACTTCCATATGTGGTTTGAATCAAGTTTGGAAAAATCGGATCTCATCTCAGGTTTCTGGCTCTTCAGACTTAAGAATCTACAGTATACAATGTGGATATGCTAAAAATCCCATTAGGAGTGGCAGTGTGGACGAGGCCTTAGTCTGGTCCAGTAGGTTGCATCATCATGGGGGAAGACCGCTGACCTCCATGATATTCTAATTTATTGAGCTGCACCTGTATATATAGATAGATACACTGTAGACAGGGTCATATCAACTTAAAAACACAGATTTAGTTTCCTGACTTTTATTTTTTTACGACTGCAAAATGGTCTGAAATGTCTGATTTGCACATGACACATCTCCATCTGCTGCCTTCACCTCCTTCCATCAATCACTTCATTTGTCAGAGAAGTGTAACCTTCCCCAGGCACAGGTTAGACAAACTCATGAATGCACAACACAGGAGACCCACCCCCCCCCCACCCCTCGCCGCCCCACCAGTAGAATCCAAAGGTCGCTGGCACAGGCCTCTAAACAAATGCAGCAGCTAAGGCTGATTTGCATATTGGTTTTTGGAGACGTGTGATGCATCTCAGTCTGCCTGTGGAGCCCAACGCTGCAGACCAACGCCACGCTTCCTTTTTCCTACGTGAGACTTTGCTGGTTAGCAGAAATAGACAAACAGTCACAGAACTGAGGCGGCTTTCTTTGTTAAGAGGAATTAGGCGAGTCTATTCATAGGAGCTTAATTTCTGCTGTATTGATGTTTTTGTGTAGCCCAATGCAAAGTGTCAGTAACACAAGTGGCGCACGGTAATATTTGAACGGAGCAGTCAAATCCATACTTTTATAATTAACAGGAGAAAACAGCTCGTTGGTACCTTCCAGTGTTAATGGTTTAAAAAGCTTCATTCCTCATGATGAATCCTTGTCGTCCTCGTCGTATATTGAGCACGGGATGAAAAACACATTTTAAATCAGGGTAATTTATCTTTCCTGTGACAAGCCCCCTGTGGTTTGAAGTCTGAAACCAAAGTCAGTAGGTGGTAATTTAGAGAAAAATTGTTAACACGGGGATTGAAAATGTTCTCTCGTTTTTTAAAAAAAAGCCAGCGATAAGAAGGAGAACGAGGCCACAGAGAGCTCGACTTTCTACCATCGTTCTCAACCAAATGTGAGAAGACAACAACATTACTGTTAGGAGCTGTAAAGCCCACCCCATCAATTCCATTATGGGATGCGTGGACTTTTACAGCAGCGGCCAGAGTGCTGCTTTAAAGACCACAAACTTGGGACTAATACAATCTTTTCGTTGATGCGAACGAGCCGGCAGAGTGGATGTGCTTGAGTGCACTTGGCCAGGCTGCCTCTGCACCGGGCTGCGGGTCAACAGCAGCAGCAGCAGCAGCAGCAGCCGACACTCCGGAGAGACCGTCCTCCTAAGCTGGAGAGATGAGCTTTAAAATGTTTGAAGAAGACTAAACAGACGCTGGCAAACAACTAGAGTCTGGCTGAGGAAGTGGAGGGAGGCCAGTCCTGCTTTTAACTGGCGTGAGAACCGACCGACGCGCCGGCGACACGTCAGAGCGCCGAGATCGATGATTTGGTCGAGGATGTCGTGCATAAATAATACAAACCTGAATACAGTTTCCAACCAGAACATGCTATTACTGTAATCCATCACCGAGCCACAAAAAAAAAAAGTCCTGTATGTAACTGAGCTTTAACAGCCAGACAACCGCTGCCTTTCACACACAGCCAGCCCTTTAGCATGCGTTCCAGACACACACACAATTAACTTGGCCCCTACAACGTCTTCATGCTCTCAGAGGTGATTGTCCATTTGCCGCCGCGTGCATATTAAAGCATAAATAATCCATGCAGACATATTTCCCTCTATTTAGTCGGAGGAAACCTGTGATAGATTATTCATGTCTCAGCCGCACGTTCAACCTTGAGGCGCTCTCCTAATATCTATGGCTAACAATATGACATATGAGAGCAAGGGTGACATTCATATCTCTCTCTCCCTCTCCAGCTCTCTCCAGCTCTCTCTGGGATGGGCAACAGAAACCTCCACCAAGGACACATTTGCCTGCAATGATTTGGCTACCGTGGGTCGGCTCAGGCGCTTCCTCTCTCAGCGTGTGCACAGTCCAGGATAAATTACACTGATAGATGCACTAACAACCGCTCCTCACATGTTGATTCATCTCATACGGAGCAACAACAACCCTCTAATAATCTGCCTTTAGGGGAGACACTACAGGTGAATACGGTAAAAAAAATTTAACTAACAGATATCACCATGAAACTTCCCAAGTTTATCACTTACATTAAGGCAAATATTTTTTGTATTACAAGTTTTGTCAAATTTTATGTTTAAATATGTAAATGAGGCAAAATCTGATGAAATATGCGCTATTTTGTAATATATAAATCATACGTTTACGATTTGGTTGTGGATACAAAGGAAATTACCTTTTTTGAGCCTACATAATACAGTAGTTCAGGAGAAAGAGAGCTTTACAATGATACCTGACATCACATGGGTCAGATAACAAGCACAGCACAGTACTGAATGTCACAGTAGCATGCTAACTTTAGCGAATTTAGGAAAAATCTACCAACAAAAGAGACAAAATGAAGTAAAATAACCACCTTAATGTGGATGTTCTACCATTTCTTTTGACTTTACTGAGAGAATACGGAGGAAGAAGGAAGAAAAATAGCCCAAAATCTCATTGATCAGTGCATGAAAAAACAGTGTTTTTGCCTGTAGTGTCTCGCCTTTATTCATTATTTGTGGACACACGGTGAATCAATAAGTAAAAAGAATCATGTTTCCAAACTATATGTTGTCAATTTACTCATAAGGTGCATGGGATTATTTTTATTTTCAGACATCTTTGCAACATCGGTGCTTTTATGAAAATCAAATCCTCATGATATCTTGTACTTTAAGATATCAATCTGTGTTTGCAACAGGGACAACCTTTTTTATCTCGCCGTGTTCACTCTTCTATCACGTTTGCATCTCAAGTGCTGATACTGTAAAAAATTCTCCTTAAATCTAATCTTATACGCGGATCTTGTGAAGAGGACAGTGTGTGTTTTTATAACCACCACGGTCCCGAACCAAATGGGAACAAATAGAAAAAGGCAGGAAAATGAGGTGATGATATGCAGCGAGCGCTTTAGATTACCCGACATAAAGCATGACGGAAACATCGCAGATTTCAGAGCGAAAAGAATAGATTCAGATTCAGATTCAGTAACAAGTCTCTGTGAACTCTGCTCTGACTCAGCTGATGTCGGCTGTGGGTGTGAACCTGCTCGTCACCTCTTTTGTTATGGGAACCAACAGCAACCTCTGACATCTTGCAACCTACAGGATTTGGATTGTGCAGTCACGTTGCTGCTGACATACATTTGCTTTTTACATTTAAAACACAGTCTCCAGACTCTTCTCCAGCGCTCACACTCAGCTCTGTGGATGTAGCTCTGTTCAATGCATGGCGACTATCCATACTCTGCCCAGTATGGATGGAGGCGCTGTTCCTGTTTGTGTCTTCGCAGCCCTCCCTGTTGCAGACACTTGACTTAAATCCCATCTGATTGAAATCAGATGTTGATTACACATCTATTTCCAACAAAAAAGTTTAATTAACTCTGCACACTCTTTTGTACTTGTGAGGGCTTTTCTTAACAGTGCGCAGCCGGAGCCTATCTTATACCTCTGGCAGGGTTAATTGCCTTGCTTTAGGGCAGAATAGCATGACTGGGTAACAATGAGCTAGATAGGACAGCTATGTAGCTGCCAGTTATCTTTAGTGCTAAGAGCACTTGAAACAGATATAAAAGTATCAAAGCTGCTCTAAGAAACCCTTTGAGCAACAGCAAAAGGACACACAGAGTCACAGCAACGTTTATCATTTCAGAAAGATCCTTAATTCAGAAACGCTGCGAGAAAGAAGTGACTGATCCCAGTTCAGTGTGTTGTATATTATATATATTGACAGCAGCCGGGGTGAGTCGGGTCAGTGGAGGTGAGGAGATGCACTGGGGTCCAACCGTTTTCCTATTCACTTAAATGGGGACAGTGAGACGTTTGTTAATTACTGTCTAAGCCAATGAGGTGAGCTTATCTAAAACCCAGTCCCTAAACGTGACTCTCTGAGACGTTTTTAGAGGCAGTCCTTGCAGATTAAATTATGAATCATTTGAATGAATAATTTGAATGATGAATTCTATTTAAAAACAGACGAGTGTTGAAAACGCAGCGTGTAATGACTGATGATTCAAAAACAAGGACGAAGCGACAGAGGACTCGATTCAAACTCTACAAACATATACATATGTGTTTATTTATGCTTGGCAGTTAATATGCTTGGATGGGTTCATTTATATTATGAACCTTTTAACCAATGACTGAAAAAGAGCAGCTTTAACAGCGACGAACTGCAAATTCATCAACGAGGCGAGCGCACAATAAAAAAAAGAACAAACAGCTCTTGAGGACGTAGCGCACTGAGCCATTGTTGTGCAGATTAAACTATTATTGGCATCTCGTTTCTCTAACTACGCTCCACCATGCAACTGCAGATGCAGGAGAAAATACACAAACAAAGCATTGTGGGTAGTGGTGACACATACCTGCACACACACAATATCCAGTATCACACCTTTTTGCCTCAGATGATTAACAGCCCAGTGTCCACTGTAAAATGTCAAGATGGAATGAGGTTGATATTAAAAAACTCCAATAACCCGAAGAGGTCAGAAATAAATGTTCAAGGGAAAAAAAAAAAAAGGCCATGGTGCAGTAAAACCCAGTGGACGACTAAATTGTGTGTTCTGCTGTCATTTAGCAGCTGACCATAAACAGACACGTTTTATCGCCACATCAGTATCATGAACATGGGGAGTGTTTCTTCTTCTTCTTTTTCTACTGAGCCAAAAAATGAGATTATAGAAAAATGCCCCTCTGTTCTGCCTCCAGGAGAAAACTCGTTACTTTACTAAGTGAACACTTTAAAGCCCCAGTATGTAACTTATTTGGCTTTTTATTAGCAAAAATCAAATATTGCTTTCATAAATACGTATATTTCAAGTCGAATACATAAGTGGGCGACGCACCGAACCGAGGCGGCCATGTTGCATCGCCATTTTTTACGTTCAGTGGCAGCGTGACCGTAGGTAACCACGGAAACTCACCGGAGCTGTCGGTTCGGGGAGAAAGTTTTCCAGGTAGCGCCTGTTAAAACTGTCACCACTGTGTAGTGTGAGGAATTTAAGGATGGAGGCACTCAGGTGCAGTCGGGCAGACGGCCGACCAAGGATGCTGTTTTATTCGAGAAAGACGGTAAAACGTGGGTCAGGTAAACAATATGACATCACCATGACAACATATTGTCACGCCTGTATTGTTTTGCCTCGTGCTGGCGGACCACTTGTTTATCCTGTTACATGCAGCGTCTGTTGTCTGTCTGACGTCTGCCCAATTTCAGGTGAATGCAACTTAAAAACACAGATTTTCTTGCATCAAGAATACGTTCCGATACGCAACCGCACAGCTAGATGGGGGTAATTCCTACACATTATACCTTTAATAAATGGGGGCAACAGGCCACAAGCCACATGAAGTCAGACCCATACCTCCCTCACCAAACACACAACCTGATAAAAAGTAAACTGCGAGTTGTTTTTGCTCCACTCCTCAATTTTAATGTTTCAAAACTTCCATGGTGGAGAGCTCTCGTTGTGGTGCGTGAACGAATGACGACGCGCACCGAAACCTGGGAGTGTAAAAAGTGTGTCTGTGTATCAGTGTGTGTCATAAAGCATGGTGTGATTTCCCTAAACACCCTTTTCTCCCTCCAGACACCTGCCCCCCCTGGCCCTACATGCCCATCCCTCCTCGCTTTATTACCCAGCCCTGTGATTAATGTCCCTCTGTCACACACTGTGCTTCCTGGGTGAGGAGGGAGGGGGAGGAACTGCACACACACACACACACACACACATGCACATACATATACACACATACGTACGCACACATGGTCCTGATAGCAAAGCAACAGCAGTGCTCCAAAAATAAAATTCAAGAAAGTAAAAAGCTTCAGAGAACAGAACAATTTAGCAGCGATGGTGAATGGCTTTACCCTGCTGCACACCTGGGTAGTGATTAGACGGCTCTATGAGCAACTACAAGCTGCTAGAGAATGAGTTGAGATAATGTGTGTGTGTGTGTGTGTGTGTGTGTTGAGGTTGTGTTGTGGCGAGTATCTCCCCCTACCCACCCAAGGTGGACAGGAGGAATGGCAGCTGACAAATTGTGCAGAGCATCTGTGACAGACCATGACTGCACCTGTTCACCTGAGGGAGCTCTCAGTGTGTGTTTATATCTGTGTGCGTGTGTGTGTGTGCGTTACTGTGTTTTTTAATCTCCTCGCCTACTGTTGTCTCACCCAGCTGATCCATGCACAAACCCCCCCCCCCTCCTCCTCCCCTCCCCACGCCGCCGACACTCTCAGCCAATCAGGGTGACTAAATATTTGAACTGCGCAGATGAGAGAGTCTCCACTGTGGCTGAGCCTAATGTTTAGTAAATATCTCCTGACTTCTCAGGTTGCCCTCGTCTCTGACAAACAACTGCAGCTCCAGATAGGATTTCTGAAACTTTCAGGGAGCTTTCAGAAACTCCTCAGGAATCAGTTTTCAGGGTCAATATGGGGGCTAATTTAACTTGCCTTCTCTTGTATTCGGGTCACCAGTGAGCCGTTTTCAGGTTTTGAATGCATAAAAGTACCACATAGATTTGTTTATTGCATCAAGGCTTTTTGACTTTGTCAGGAACCTCTATTTGAACAAAATAAAACCAAAAATGTTTTTTCACAAAACTCTAAAATGCTCTGGTTATAACGATAACTGCAGATAACAATAATGAGAGTTAAAACTGAAATCATAAGTGCAAAACCAACCTTTTTATGGATAAGGAAGTCTAACAATGTAACCAAGAGATGATAAACAAATGGGATGATAAATAATTGTTTTAGTGTGATTTATAGCTGATTTAGGACCTGAACACCATAGATGGAGCAGAAAGCTGACAAGAGGAAGGTTCAATTGAAGCCAAGGGGTATATTGACAGAAACAGGCCCAGAGGCCCACACCAAAAATATTAAAACCAATATTTGCATGGATAATGAAGCCTAACAATGTAACCAAGAGAAGAAAAACAAATTGGATGAAAAAAAAAGTTTTTGTGTATTTTACAGCTGATTTAAAACACCATAGATGGCAGTAGAAAGCTGACACAAGATGAAGGACATACAAAAAAAAATAAAATAAAAAATATATGGTATCAATTGCTGAGATGGATCAGGTCCAGGTCCACTGCAGAGTTCAGGGTGTTATATTAAACCAATCATTTCAGATAAAGATCCAGTCAGTTTCTATCCCTTTCTCCTTACACTGCATTGTTATGGTGGAAATGACCGCATAACTCAAGCGTGCTCATAGTGCTGCAGCCGATACTGTAACGTCTCTAAAACAGAGAGCGGCGCTGGAAAGCAGGTTGTAGTCAACAGTTGGTCTGTTTTGCCAACATCCTTTCAAGAGGCTGTGCAATGCAATAGTATTTCCACAAAACTGCTGTTTTGGTTTAGTCATCACAGTTTGCTGTGGGACCTGCATTTTATACCGGCCCGCTGCTCCGCTTGAAACCGAACAGTAAAAACGGCCTCGGTGAGGGGGGATTTTAAAGGGTAATTCAGCGTAAACTCACAATTTAAATACAGGTAATACCCGAGTCATGAGAGGGCTGCAACCTCTATAAAAATATATAAATAATGTAACATCATGAAAAATGATTTAATGATATTATTCTCCGGCTCTATTGTGAGCGCGTTTGTGTGTTGAGGGAGTAGATTGGCATTGTTTCGTGCGGTTGGTGGCTTAGCACAAGGAGAAGGATATTTTTTTCCCCCCAGTGTTAATAGCTTTTATCACAGTGGGAGGCAAAAAAGAATATCGACGCGTAGCAGGCGAAGCTTGGCAGCGGCGACGGAGCTGCCTGGTGGCTGGAGATGCCGACGCTGAATCAAGGACGTATATCTCAGGATCAAACACGTCCTCTCTTCAGGCGTCCCTTCACAAAACTGCAGGCCCCCTTCTGTCAGCTAATGCCCAAGCTAAGTTGTTCAAAGAAGACCCAGAGGAGAGAGTATTTATGCATAGGAGAGACAGAGAGAGGAGGGATAAAAACCCAGGAGGAGGAGGAGGAGGAGGAAGAGGTGTATAAGCTCATATTCAAACAAACACACAAAGCCTGATCAATGAGGAGCAAAAAGGAGGGGTTGTGCAACGGCACAGCGCTGTGGGTGGGTGGGTAGAAAGGTCTGTGGGCTGTGGAGACGAGGGGCATCTCCAGCGCCAGGTTGATGTCCTCAAACAGCTCTTTGCCTTTAACACAAAGCCGCGCTGAGGGCCCTGAAGAGCGCCGTGTGGTCCTTATAAATACAAATTTGTTTGCGACTGACCTATCTGGTTATATAAAGGCTGCAGCATGTGAGTGCATGTTTGTGTGTTTGCCCGTTCGTGTCTGAATGCAGCAGAAAGGAATGTGCACTTAGGCTCTGGCAGTGTCAGTGTGTCTGCAACTTGAGGGCGTATTGATTGTTTTTTAATGAACCTCATTTAAAGATCCTCCATTAAAATATGGATAGCTTTTCCTCGGCTTCTGTGTGTGTTTTTGCGTTGCACGACGCATGCAGACTCGCCATTCACAGCTGTTGCCGGCGTGCTATAATCTGACTCATCACAAGGTTCCCGCAAGCTTCAATTGGCAGTCAAGGTCTCCAAGGCCTTGAGACAACTGTCAGGAAAAAGAAATAAATAAAAGACAACAGGGGCTAAAAAATCTCACCGTTTCTCTGTTATCTGTTGACGATCAGAATGAACTCAGAGTCAGGAGAAAAAAAAACAGAAAAAAAAACACACACAACCTCTACAAACAGGTTCAACAGTGATCAACGGCCATGGGAACGTTTCCAAGGCCAAAAAGTGCTGAGAACAGGCAAAGTGATGTTTATCTGTAACTCCATCTGTGATGTGTGACAACAGAAACAAAAATTCCCAGTGCTGCTGCTTCTGAGCAACCTTTTCAAGCCGGTTCCTCACTGAGGTGCAGACACAGAAGAAACAGAGAGGAAGAAAAAAAAAACCCAATATCAGACTAAACTATTTTTACATTCTTTTCTTTCTGTTGGTGTGAGAACGTATAGTATAGCAGCTCGGAGCTGTGGCTCGGTTCACAGAGGCACTCAATAAATATTGCAAGGTCAGCCGAGGAGAATCCTATCAAAAGACCCGGGCCTGTTTCCCAACCTGTGACTTAAGGCCTTGTATAATTCACATTTCCTGCAGCTATAAGCTCACTCTCCTCGACTCTCTGTGTTCTAAGTGTCTAATGGTGGAGCGATTTTAGCAGAGCAGCCACAGGCGAGCGATTAGATATAGATGTCTGAGAGGAACGGCCCTGA
Organism: Trachurus japonicus; assembly: GCF_045865225.1. NCBI lineage: Eukaryota > Metazoa > Chordata > Actinopteri > Carangiformes > Carangidae > Trachurus > Trachurus japonicus. Next base: position 6,002,137 of record NC_140909.1, read on the forward strand.
TGTCAGCACGCTATTTATACCCATCAAACAATTAACACAGAAAGGCTTTACCTGGGAAGAGAGTATGGTAATGATTACAGTAACAGTAATAATAAAACTAATACTGTAGTTTGTGATCTATATTTTACAACTGTTAAGGTGAATGTACATTCATTCTCTGCATTTATATACATATATATGTTGCTGTAAAGATATAAAAGCTAAAACCTGCAATAGTACAGATGCATTGTTACATATGATGACTATTTACACAAATAAAATGTACATCTAAGACTACAGGGGCTTCACACCAACCTTGTTTGGTCTGGACTTTCAGTCTTTTCTGGTTGATCCAAACAAAAAAAAGGTGTGAAAGTTGAACATGAAATTTAGTCTGACCAAAAGAGGTGGCATCGTTTTGGACCAATCTAAACCATGGGTCAAATGTTTTCAGTGTGAAAGTTTTTTTTCCCGATGGTTTGGACTTTGATACCTTTAATAGGAAGTTGCAGTGATTTGCCTAAACACATTAGCCAGGGCTCGCAGTAAAACTTGCATGACCAGGACGTTTATCCGAATCCCGACTAGACTTGCATATTGGGCAGTGTGTTGATGCTGCTGGTTGCAATGACCTAATATAATTATCGTTACCACAATGCCACAAACTTGTTCATTCATTTTCTTGCTACTTTGTTAACCAGCTAATTTGAGGAGAGCTCTGGTGACGCACGTCTGCTTACAAACCAATCAATGTCAAATAGGGAGATGCAACATACGTAGGTGATGACGACAGGATGTCAATATGTCATAAAAAGTTCTTTGGTCTGCTCGCATTAATGCAGAGTGAAACCAGAACCAACCGGATCAGATCAGCAGCAAAAACCTGAAAGTTCAAAATCTTGGTTTGGACTTTCAGGTGTGAAAACGCCTTGTATCAACTTGTTTTTGTGCATTTACAATGGAAAGTCACATTGTTGATTTGATTGTAGTTTGGAAAATGAAATAAAATAAAATAAGAAAAACCTCCATATCTGAGATATTGCGTAAAAGCCCCACTTCAGCATTCCCTCTCAGCTTGTCTCTACATGATATGTAAACAATGTTATTTTGCCATAAATAAAACATGATCATTTTCCCGCATTCACTGAGGAATACGTGCTCTCCAGAGATTACAGCCTAAGCTGACCGGTGGAGAAAAAAAAAAAAGAAGAAAATATGCATATTTACCAGTGATAAAGTGGCGCACGGAGACAAACACATACAACCCATACATACAAAACACAGCATGCACATATTGTATAAGTCTTACTGATGCAAACACTGTGCTGCGTCCAAATATTGAACATATAAGAAGGAAGAACAGCAAACACAACAAGTCTGCCGCAGCACAGTCCACTTTTACATTATAGGATTAAACCGTGTTGTCTGAGACACACGTGTGTTGCCACGGGCGACAAAGAGACGCAGAAAAGCCACAGGTCAATAGTATCGTGCTACCTTTACCTGGAGAGAGACATGGAGGGTGGCACAAAGGGTGGCAAGGAGACAAGAAGGGGACTTATTAGAAGATGAGGCGAGAAGCGTGGTGAATCAGTGGCTAATCCTCCGTTTCCTCTAAGCCTGTGTAATTAGGACATGGGGGATTGCACCGTGACAGGGGATGCTTCTGGACCGCCTTGCTTTTTTCTTTTTTTTTTCTTCTTTCCTCTTTCTTTCCCCTCTCCTTTTTCTCTTTTGTTTATTTCTTCCCTCTTTAGCTTTTGGGTTTATGGCAGTTTGTCATCTAAATATAGCGAGCCCCTGTGTGTGTGTGTGTGTGTCTTCTCTTTAGTGTGTGCTCAACGCAGCATGTTCACTCATAAGCAACATAAACAGACACAGCAGGTCTGCAGCCATGTTTTATTCTACTCACTACTACTTACTGTTTGCAGATAGGAGTGAGAGTGCACTTCTTTTTTTGTTTTTTTTTGGGAGGGAAGGTCTTTTTTTTGCTGCTTTGCTCGCTGCATGAGACTCTTAGATCGTATTTGGGTATATTTGTGGGAATCAAATGGGCTGTGTCAGTAAAACAACCCCACATGCACACACACACCAAAAAAGAAGAAAGACTGTGTTTGAATGGTGCTCCTTACTGATCAGAGCACAGTACGGACCAGACATCAGAGCAGAGACCATGAGAGACTGATCAGCATCCTCCTGTCTGTTACAGTAATAGCCTTAATCTAGTTCCTTCCCCACCACAGTCAGCAAAGGAAAACTTGCCTTGGCCCATTTAGAAAGATAGTGAGAAAGAAAGTGAGAAAGAAAGAGAGAGAGAGGCAGAGAGAGAGAGAAAGAGAGAGAGGGAGAAGGGGGCAGGGAATTAAAGAAAAATTAAGCCGAGAGAATCTATGAGTCACCAGCTCATTACAGAAATCCTGTTTCTATCCACGGAGAAAACAGGTTTAAAACACCCTATTAAAGGAAGAATGAAGGGAAACCTTTTGTTGCTAATTCACAGAGGGTCGTCTTTTGAAGTGCTTCACTCCACCATATTTTTACATTTTAACCATGCTCCTTTTTTAATGATGCTATTTCCAACTCTCTCCATTTGTGGGATCTTTTCTTTAAAAAAAAACCTGATTGGATTTCGGAGCCGTGGTCGCTTCTCCCCCCGCCCCCCCCTCGCCCCGATAAACTGCTTGAACAACAACGAGGATAAACATGACACATCGTGGAGGCTTTATTCAGAAGTCCATACAATAACAAGACATCACGCAATTCTGTCACATTTTCTGAATTAAGTCACGTTCTCTTATTGTCTCCCTCTCTCTGTTTGTCGCTCTGCTTCTGAACAAAGGGATTTGAACAACTCAGGGTGTCATGGCTTTGTGCAACTAATCATTCCCATGTGTACTGCTTTAGCAGGATTAGGGAAAGTGCTTCTGATTCTCCGTCTCCACAGAACCATCACAGTTATACCAACAACAACAACAACACCAGCAACACATAAACACACTATATACAACAGATATAACTGCTGCACCGAGCGCTCTGTGGTTTCCGAGGTGAGACTCCAGGAAATTAATCAAGGGCGACCGAAATTATCAAATATCACACGAAAAAAGGAAACTTGAGTCAGCGTCACACTGATCCGACAGCTCGCTGCCTCCAACAATACCGTCCTTTCAGCGGCTGAAACACATCAAACTTAATAAAGACGGGGAAGGTGGGTGTCGAGAGGCTTGACATTCAAGCCTAATGCAATAAAGACAAGTGGCCGAGGCCGGGGAGAATGAATTGGTCATGGCTGCGTTATGAGAAATGTTTTCAGATGTCAAAAAGATGACAGACAACATGATAAATGCCTTTTATGAACTCAATGCCTCCAGTCTGCACTCCACACTTTACACTATTATGACTAGTTGCTGCTTGGTTTTTCTATATTTCCCTTTAGGAAAATATTATTTATTATTACAGATACAGAGAACTTTATTTATCCCAGAAGAGCAAATTCAGTTTCCTCAGTCTATTGTCTATTGGCATAAAAACCATTCACATGACAAATAATCTCAAAGTGTCAGAGGAAGTGTGATATGGCCTATGAGAACGAGTGCAGTTAAAATAACGCAGGAGAAACAGAGTAAAGGCTAAAATAACTAAATGAAATAGGGAAAATATATATATATTATAGGGTATTTTGTTGCTGTTGTTGAATGACAATAGAGAGCCTAAGCGGAAGCAGGAAGTAACGTCACCATGGGACCTCATCTCTGAAAAACTCGCCATTCAAATGAACGGGACTGAAAATTTTATTTTGTGATCCGTTTGAATTGTGCCATGAGAAAAAAATCTGTCCTCTACCAGTTTAAAACATCACGTTTCATCCCGAGAAATCAGCAGTTTGTTGTAAAACTATTGTAAAATAAAATTCCGAAGAATCCGTAACCAGAAAGACTACAAGTCGCGTAGGTGACGTCACACACCAAATGCCGCCCTTTCCCGTGTCAGTTGGTGACGTATTTTTTGTGGGACACAGATCTGTAGTCCGTAGAGCGTCACCACACAAAATACATTCTACTGTTGCCGTTTTATGATAAACTGCTGGTTTCTCTGCATGAAACGTGATGTTTTAAACGGGTAGGGGACATATTTTTTTCTCATGGCGCAATTCAAACGGATCATGAAATAAAATTTTCAGTCCCGTTCATTTCTATGGCGAGTTTTTCAGAGTTGAGGTCCCATGGTGCCGTTACTTCCTGCTTCCGCTTAGGCTCTCTATAAACTTCCAAAGAAACGATTTAGAAGTCCACATAAGATGCAGGAAGTCAAACAACCACAAACCCTTAAACACCACTGATGCATCATTATTAATGCAGATTCATTTCTGGAGAATAGGATGAGACCACCAACAGGACTTTATGGAGTAAAGCTCTAACCACACACGAGTCAGAGTCAGAGTCTGCTGCTGCTGCTGCTGCTGCTGCTGCTGCTGCTGCTGCTGCTGCTGCTGCTGCTGCTGCTGCTGCGCAACTGATGCAAACTAATCACACAAGTCCAAGAGAAGAGGCTCCTGGCTGCTGGTAATTTCCCGGGGAATCAGTGTGCAGGATCTGTTGTGTTCCTCTCTCCTCTCTTCACATTAATTCAGTGACAGAGCTTAAACACGTTCACCTGATATGACACCAGTCAGATGTTTTCAAACAGCCGGCTCTGACAGGCCCGGCCTGCTTACTAATGTGAGCACATATTTTCATTTTTCTTTCCTCTTTGGTTCACTGGAGCACGTGGAGTGCAACACTTTGACTGTGGATATTATCATTAATGAGATATTAAAGTTTTTTCTTCGATAAACCGACCGTGTGAATAAACAGGGATATCACTGCTAAGGCACAGTATAAATGCTGAAAAAATATAAATAGTAAAGTTCAACTATCTTGTGCTGGGATACTATTTTGGAGGATGATCAAACCATCGAATGAAATATTATCGTGACTCTGTAACAACAGAGTGCTGCTCTCAGCTTCACTGTGGTAAATCTCCCAAAGAAAAGTGAAGACACAACATCTGTAAATCTGATCTGCCGTGCCCCACAGCAGCAGCAGCAGCAGCAGCAGCAGCAGCAGCAGCAGCAGCAGCAGCAGCAGCAGCAGCAGCAGCAGCAGCAGCTCTAAATCCATCTTTCTAGTGCATGTACTCATGAGCAATAAGAAAACTGTACACTTTAGCATGTCGGCATTTGATCAATTGTGCCAATGACCAGCAGTGTACCTCCCCTAAGGATATTGGCAGTTGTTGAACAGAGGCTAAGTGGAAAGGTGGAGGGAGGAAGGTTGAGTCGATGGTGTTGGCTTTCTCAGCCCCAGGGCCTAACACATTTAGAGAGCTAACTGACACACTTTGGATGTATTAGCCACAGTGAGCTCTGCCAACCTCTCCTCCATTTCTTCTGTGCCTCCTCCTCCTCCTCCTCCTGCTGCTTCCTCTTCTTCTTCTCCCTCCAATCGCCGTCTGTCTGTCACTACAATCTCCTCTCCCCCAAGAAGACCCAGGGACATGCCTTGTGTTTCAGCACCATTGCTTTAGCATTGATGTTCCTCTGTGCCCCAGCCAAATTGCTGTTTGCAGTCTAGACACTGGTTGCTCTGCGTCTCCGTGTGGGTAAACACACGCGCACGCCTAACGCTCTCACTCGTCTGTTTATAAGTATGATTAGATTAAAAGAAACTGACGGAAATGCAATAAAGGTCTATTAGTCTACCCGTCAGGGGGGATAATCATTTCAAATAGAAATGTGTTTTCCATCTCACTATCTAATTTATACTTTCTTTGCCTCTCCATCTCTTTCACTCCCGAGACTGGTTTGGTTATATGAGCACGAGACTTTAAAATAGGTCGGGTTCAAGTCTAGGCCACTGCAATACAAACACTAATAAATAGAAATATACAAAAACAGATATACCTGGTTCTTCAGAGAGAAAACCCACCGACTAGAGGACCCCGCCTCTCTCTCTCACTCTGACAAATGTATGCATTGAATTTGAAGGTGAGAAAAACAACTCTCCTCCATCCATGCTGCCCCATTCGATGTGGTGGTTTAAGATTAGGGTCAAAGATTAGAAAGCTTACACAAGATAAGAATGGGATTAAAAGAGCTCAGAGATGTAAAATTACAGATCAGAGAACTGGTGGAAACACACCTGAATTGTAAACAAACTCATAACAACACAGCAGCCACCTGTCCTGCTGGACAATCCTGGCATCATTGGTGGTGGGGGGTGTGAAGGAGGGAGAGGGGGAAGGAGGGAAGGAGGGAGGTAGAAAACAAAACAATGCATTCCTGACGAGAGAAAAGGGGAAGTGGATATTATGGAAGCAGCATCCAATATTCCAGAGAGGGATTCAGCTCACATCAAAGGCTGCCTCTGCAGTAAGTCTGTTAGATTTGGGATTAATGGACTCCAGAGGGGCCTGGACACACACACACGCAGCCACAGACACACACTCACAAACACTTAGAAACACACGCACACACACACACACACACACACAAAATCCACTACCACAATTCCGCCTGATAAGATTCACAACCCCGGCTAGCAAAGCACTGCAGTGCAGAGTCTATCTATTCTAGTAACTCTCTACAGTAGAGTCTCTATACTGCAGTATGATGATACAGTGTTACAACATGTTGTAACGTCGGCCGAGGCTGTTTGAGGGATTTCTTCATATTATGGGATGTTTAGGGCGCTTCGACGAACGCTTCGACCGCTCAGGTGCAGGATTTCCATGAATGCAGCGCGGCCTCTTTCTTTCCAGTCATGTCTGCCTCTGATTGTTTAGACAAGTTCTTTATTTTGCTTGTCAAATTACTGAGCACATGCCCAGACACACACACGCACACACACGCACACACATGCACACTCACATGCATGCATGCACACAACTGTAAGTTGCCTCCAAGCTCCAACGAGTTCATGCAAATTACAAAAAAAGCCAATTCGGGTGGCGAGGCTCAGCTGTCCTCTGCTGCATTTTGAGGAAAGCAAACGACAAAACGGTGGAAACTCACAATAAATCTATTTTGTTTAATCTCGACAGACAGAGAGACAGCCTAATCCCAACCCTGGCTGTCTTTCCACCTCAATGCCCCGGACTCTGCCCCCACCGCCCCCCCCCCCCATCCCCTGCCCCCTGGGCTAAAACCACAGGTGCAGGCAAATGCAAACCACTGGGTGGAAAATGCTCGTTGACAGCATTCTGGTGGGTTTTGCGATTGGTCAGTGAACAATGAGGGAGTTTCCTGAACCACTTGTCGTGCTGATGGAACAGCTGGACACCAACACCAGACACGGATAAGGGTGGGAAGAGACCATGCGGAACAACAGGGAACTTAAAACTAAAATGAGATTCAACAGAGCTTAAGCCCCGCTGTCATTTCACAAACAGTTTGAGAGTCACGAGGCAAAGAAGAAAAAAAAAAGCACACAAAGATCACAAACAAACCAAATGAATCAAAGCTCTTTGCGAGAAATTGCACTTTTCGGATTGAAATGCTTTGATTACATTTCACACTGTAAATGTCTCTTATGGAATGAGCATCAATGGGATCTGTCTAATTTTACAGCCACTTGAAAATTGCTGTATATTAATACATATTTGAACAGAAGTGGTCATAATTTAGCATCTCAAAGGAGGAAAAAAAAAAAGAGGAAGATGGTGGCAATCACCTGTTGTTGGATATGTCTTGAATTCTGATGTGGTTGCCTGGATACAGTAACAGCAAGTGTGCATTCTCCATCAGTGTATGTGTACTAATTCGCCGGTTTTGCTCTGCTATTGTCTGCCTCTTCTAGCACTCACAGAAAAGAAACCCCACCAACCAGTCAGTCAGTCAGTCAGTCAGTCAGTCAGTCAGTGAGCTGCGAGCGCACCCGGACCGCCTTCTCATCCACATGATCATCCTGAGCAGCATTATCACAATCTAGGGAACTAGATTATCCCCAGGCTCAAAAACTTCATCCTCTTTGATCCCCACTTGGGGAGGGATGAGAGGCAGCGCAGCCATGCAGGGGGACCGACCGTCACCCAGATTCCCCCACTTGTTAATCAAGGCAGATTTTGATCACCTTCGGGGACAGATGGACAACTGTTTTCAAAACATCACCACAGAACGGGAATTACTGCTCTCCAGGATCGTTCCTTTCCACAGTAACAACCCCCACAATGTCTATTTCCTCCTGTCGTAATCACTGCAATGTTGATTTCCTAACACACAGCTGCAGACATTTCAGTTAATTTGTGTAGTATAATTGTATAGTGCCTCACAAAAAATGCATATATACAGTACAGTATGGGAGTTAAATGCACAGGCTGATCCACTGAGAGGTTCTCTCCTCCTTCAGAAGCTGTTACTGAGAAACCTACACATCTGCACACACATCCAACCGTCTGCCTCTCCGTGGTCTGAATTCCAATAGTGTGTGTGTGTACGTGTGTGTTTATGTGTGTTTGTGTAAACCAGAAGCAAGGTGCAAATACCCATCAGGACTGTATGAACACCCATCGCATTTAGCTGTTTACACTGCGAGCCTTCTAAATCTCCATAATAGATCTTTGTTGTGGTACGAGGTGGGATGGCGAGGTCAGCTGTTAATTGGCTGCTGGTAATTACAGATGCATCTTAAGCTTGCTGACATTGTCTATGGGACTTTGGAGACCCCGCCTTTGCAACTAATGCACCGCAGAGATTACCGCAATGCACTGGGAAAAAAAAAAAAATCACACAACTCTCATGCACGCATAATGAAGCAGTGGTTAAGACTTCGACTGTCGGTTTAACTTAATGGGCTTTATATTCTTTGCTGTATAATGCATCAATTTTTTTGCACATTGTTTCCCCACTAATGTTCCAGCTCGTCGTTCCTCCAACTCCTCCATCCTTTGCCAGTAGCCATGAGGGTGTTGTTCCCTCCGTGGGGGCTGCTATCCCCAGTGCGCAGGGACAATAGCAGCCACCCAATTAAAGCTGTGTTGGCCTCACAATTCCTCAAGGTATTGCCATGTGACAGTTTAATTAACCAAGCCCCTTATCTTAATTTAGCAGGATCAAAAAGTAACAAACTGAGGTTATCAGAGAAAAACACTCCCAGTCACCATCCGCGCATACTCGCACGCACACACTCGCTCTCTCCCTCGCTCTCAATCTCCGTCAGCGCGGGTGAAGCTATATAATACACAGCGCCACAAGTGTAAGCGACATATTTGATGACATTCATACAGCTGTGTGTTGCCATCTGCGCAGATACCGCACCGAGCCCTATTTATGGTGAAAAACGCTCCCACACATATTTATTACAGCTGTGGAGGTCAGATTAATGACAGTCTTTTAATGCCCTCGCAGTGTGTGTGAGTTTGTATCTCAGAGTGTGTGTGTGTGTGTGTGTGTGTGTGTGTGTGTGCGTACATATGACTGGGTTCAAGCTCGTCTCTCTTTTTGAATTTGAACCGGTGTCTCTGTGACTGCAGGGGGCCAGGCACAATGCTACTTAAGCCAATCTCCCATGGAGCCTGCCTGCTGTCCCACCCCTTCATCCATCCATCCATCCATCCATCCATCCATCCATCCATCCATGAGCTCTTTCTTCTCAACTGGTTGTGGTGTTTCGTCCTGTCTCCGCTGTCTCTTTGATTTTCCCTGTTTTCAATCCACCCCTTTTACATGTATTTCATACAGTTAAGCCAAACTGACATGTACCATTTCTTATGTCCTGTTTTTTTTGTTTTTTTTTCTGCTTTCCCGACATTTCCGATCATCCCATTCACTGTCATCGCATAAACCACATCCCCTCTCTCTTTGTTTTAGTGTTTCCTCTTCTTCAAATACTCCATTATCTGTAGCACTGCAGGCAGTGGATGAAAGGACATTACTAGTTATGGTTGAACAGAGAAGAAGTCCTGATGCCTTGGACAGGCCAGGGCCCATTTATCTCTCTGGTTCCTGATGCAGTGTAACATGGGGAAATAATGCCCCAGGGCACCACAAATATTCATTCACATCAGCCGAGGAAACAGCCTGGACAAAACGGGGGCCCTTCACTTCCATCTAACTGATTCAATGGAAGTCGTGCAGAATTCACCGTCTAGGGAAATGTTTTACAATGCATTTCATTTGCACACAATCAAAGCTGACCAATTTCCCCCCCACACATTCGCTTTGTCGCAGCCTGCACACGATTGATCAAACAATCTGTCACCTAGGTGTTTTTCTTTTTTTTTGGTAATTAATAACAGAGCTGCATTCAATATAATAAAACTGACCACAATCTAAGGCAAAACATATGAATTAGTGAGCTGATTGTGGCCGTTCCACCAAATCCATACAGAAACATGTCAATATAACTGAATGCTAACTGATGCTACTTGAGATGTTTCTTTAATTTTCTGCCACGAGCTCTTGGAAAATTCATTTATTGTGGTCTGAAAGAGATTCACTTCAATGTGGTTTGATTGGACTTTAAGAAACCTGGATCTGTTTTTGAATCTCAGTGCTTTCAAATCCATTATCCGATTATATGTGTCAGTTCTGTTTGATGGGAAATTAAGACATCTTGTTTAAAAAAAACACTGTTTTTATTCCACTCATTTCACTCAGCATAGGCTACTAATCCATAGAGGCTCTAGTGAGCAGAGGAGGTACAGGGCATTCATTAACCCTGCCTGTGCTTTTTACTTGTTCTTTTTTCCCCCTATTGCTGCAAGGAAAAAATGTCTTTGCTCCTCAGTGGGGGGGTTGTGCTGCTGCTGCTGTTTGCTGCTGCAGCTGCAGAAACTCAAGCAAAGACAACACAGTGGAAATAATATTAATTATATTATATCATTCAACAAATATCAACTCAATAAACTGCTGCATGCCCAGTGCGCTCAACACTGCCTGAGGGCAAAATGGTAGCACTGCCAGAGGTTAGAGAAACTGACGGGTCACAGAATCGGGTGCAGCACCAGTGGCAGCTGAGGTGGAGCACATGGGATTCTGTTTTCCGCTGTGCTTAACCTTTAAAGTCGCAAAGATGCCGCTTGTACGAAAGCATTTGTGGACGGAAAAAATGTTCAGCACTGGCTTCCCTCTCAGGTGATCGAAAAATGTTCCTACTGCTCTGATGTGATGGACGGTCGATGTTTATCTATGCAAAGCTTTCGTCAGTGCAATCTTTCTCACACTCACTGCTGCATTTTTGCTGTTGTCTGCTGTGACGTGAGGTTTATTTGTCCAGCGTGTCCCATCATGCACAGTGTGATATGCTTGAATAGGAACTCTTTTTTTCTTTTGAAATTGCCTGAAGCGCCACAAACAAGAAGCAGAAAGAGGGAAAAAAAGTACAATTGCGAATTGAAATATTTGATAAAGGAATTTTGATGAGTTCTGAAAGTGCCTATGATATCAATTTCAGTCTAAAAAACTCTCTCCATAGAGACAACATTATTACTAATGGCAGCGCTGCATTGCCTGCTACAATACCAACAGAATCTACAAGGACTGCAGAGAGACTGACTCCATTAACTTATCTTTTCTACCAGAAATCAAATATTTTTTTGCCTTTTAAAGACAGAAAATTGTGACTAATATCAATAAATAAACTAATTCATTCTTATTGGCTGAATTATGACTAAACCAAGCAGCTCTTAAGACTTTATCTCAGTTTGTTTACAGCTTCAAAGCTGTAACTCTTTTACTTGATAAACTGCTTAAACATCATCAACATCTGAAAGCGCTCTTCAGTGAACAGTGCTTAGAGAGATGAGAATGATCATGTACACGACTGAAAAGTGATAGGGAGGAAGTAGAAGAGGCTATCAAAGCATATGTAAAAGAGTGTGGTTAATGTGTAGAATTACATCCGAAGCACGCACGCACGCTCACACACACACACACACACACACACACACATGGACGTCCCGGCTGTCCACAGGCAGAGGACAGATGGCTGTGGAGTGGCTCTGATCCAGGAAGTGACGATGTTCTGTATCATTATAATCTGCTCCGTAGTATCCTCCCTACTGCTGTGCTGGACAACATGTTTCACCCACTGAGAGCAGATCCTGGAACAGCTCTTCTGCTGCTCTGTCACACATACTCTTAGAGAGACGCTGTGCTGCAAGAGCTCCTTTGTTTAACCTCTTTTTAAAAACTTTGGGGGGGTAACAATGGTCGTTTCACACCGTGCAACTCAGAAGTTCGCATGTATTTTCTTAAAGTGACATTGTGTAACTTCTCCTGTTATGAAAATCGATTATTTTGTTCAAAAGTCTGTTTTTCATTAATCAGTAACCCCCCCCATCAACAAAGTGAAGTGTTCCTTTCAGCTCTGAATGAGCCGTTCATATCATTCATATCTCCATGGAGCGGGTAAGCTCGGTGCTGCTGCCATGTGGTGTCGCCATGTTTTTACGTTCAGTGGCAGCGTGACGGTAGGTAACCACGGAAACTCAGCGGAGACACCGGAGCTGTCGGCTCAGGTGGAGGTGGAGTCTGTGAAAAGTCACCGCGGTAACGCAGTGAGGAGGAATGGAGCGTTACACTCATGCTGCATTCACCTGCAGTCGGGCAGACGGCCGTCGCTAACAAACCAGATGTCATTTTAGTCACGGAAGTCGAGAGAAAGCCGGTAAAACAATACAACATCGCCATGACAACATATAGTCACGTGTATTGTTTTGCCTCGTGCTGATGGACCACTTGTTTACATAGAGGCTTGTTTATGTCGTCCGTCTGCCGTCTGCCCAATTTCACGTGAATGCAGCATGAAAAATACGATTGAGTTGCTTGCGATATACAACCGCAACGCTAGATGGGAGTAATTCCTACACAATGTACCTTTAAAGTAGCAGCAAGGAAATGTACAAAAGTGTGAGAGGAAAGCAGCAGCATGTTCTAAAACACATGCACTCTGCAAGCCCTTTACAAATCAGTCTTGGGGTTGCTCACAGGAGCTATTACTGTCAATCTCCAACACACACACACACACACACACACACAGACACACAGAGAGACACAAGGCTGGAAAGCTGTGATTCACCATCCGGCTTGTTTGTTGTTTTCAGCAGAAACTCACATGGTACCACCCATGAGATGAGAAAACAGGAAGAAAAAAAACACTGCAGCCATGTCTCCTCTCTCTGAATCAAGCACCAGATCCATTATCTTAAAAATACATCAGCATCCAAAGATATGATAACAACCTAATTGTATGTACTGTAATCACAAATTTAACTAAGCTTTTCAATGAGAGGCTAATGCCTGGAGGAGAGAAAAAAACAAAAAGTCAGAAAAAAAATGTAGGCTGCCCTGCCATGGGGCTCAGCCACAAAATGTTAATTAATTTCATTTATAGCACAGACGCCACATCTACAAGGTTGTTGTTCATGTGATTACAAAGAGAACAACTGGGAGCAGAAACAATCGTCTGCCACGATGATGGAGCTGATAAATGCACTGGATTTTCTCTCTGCTCTTTCTCTGCTGCTGCTGCTGCTGCTGCTGCTTTGGGGGAATATATCTCACATGTGTTTACAGCTAGCGTCTCTGTGCATGTATAAAGTGTAAACATGAAATATGCAAACTAATCAAACCGCCCCGGCTTCAGTTTCTGACTTCTATTGCACACAAATGAGCTATAAAAAAACAAACAAACCCCACTTCATCTGCAGGTGAGGCCTCTGGCAAGAACAATGACAAAGACGTCTGCAGCCACCATGTTCAGCTTTTACATACCAAACATCTATAAACTCTGCTGTCCAGAGGAAAATTATTCAACAAAAATAAATTATAATAATAACATTGCTGAGGTTTCACTGGGCTGGACTGGACTTGACAGTGGATGAAACTTACAATATGGTTGAAGAGCGATTAACTTTAAATCTCCATGACTCTGGATTAATCCTCACACTCAACGCGCCTACATTTTTTAATGGGCCTTGAATAACATTCCCACAGCATTTAATAGCTTTGTGTGTTTTTCACTGTCTAATATGAGAGTGCACACACTTGGATTAATACCCTGTAATGTTCTCATTATGGAGCGGTGTGAGGAGAGTGAGCAGGGCAGCAGGACGAGCACTCTCCATGCAGAAGTTGCGTCCAATCACGTAATGATGAGAGGATTGTAAAGGCGGTGGTGGTGATCTGAGTGAAATAAGAAGTTTTTCTTTCTTTTTTTTTTTTTTTAACTCATTGCTTCCATAAACATGCCATAATTATTCACCGTGGCGACCAGAGTGAGGAGATAATGTCAGAGATTTATGGGCCGAGTGGTAAGAGTTACAGATACTCATCAATCCCCTCCAACGCTGTGGTGCCACAGTGCTTCAGATAGGCTTCACTGGCTGAATGAGGATCAGGGGGGTGAGCCGCCATGCAGGCGAGCCGGGGGAGGGGGGGTGGGGGGGGTTAGAGGTGGAAATCACACACCCCACAGCAAAGCCTGGCCCAACTATCACACACACTCAGGAGAAGAAGAAGGACACAAGAATGGACGTTACCCTTCACGAGGCACAATCATAACAATGGAATTTAATAAAACTTGGTGTATTAAAGAAAATAGACTAATCCCTTTAAATCTTCCATAATGAGAGAGAAGAAATCCTAAGACTGTGATATTTCCCCTCCCTTCACCCCACAAGATTTTAGGCTTTCCACAGGATTCCACTAGCTTAGCCGCAAATCGCCTCACTGCTGTGCAATACTGCCATATCCTCAAAGAATAGGGGTGAACACATGATCTGGCACATGTGTATGGGCACACATGCACACACACACACACACACACACACACACACACACACACACACACACACACACGTACACACACTCCCACAAATCTTATTTGACTTTGAGTGATGCATCCTGGAGAAGTCCAGATTGCTGATGGTTCTCATTTTCCCCACCAGGAAAGTAGCTGGTGATGTTGCCATGAATCAGACTATCAGCCCAGCCAGGGACAGGCCATGGAGAGCTGAGAAGATGAGGAGCAGGGGGGAAGATGAAAGGCTCCCAGACAAATCCTCTCTGTCCGATGGCTCACACAAACAGTGAGAAGAAACATGAGCATCTGGCTGCTGTTTTCAGACCTTTTTTTTTCTAATCTTCTCCACCTTCCCCGAGGCCACACGACAGACTCCTGGATAAGTTCTTTAAAGTGCTCTGAGATTAGGACATGGCGTGTGAAGTTTCATAAAGAGAGACTAAAGAAATGATCAATTTAAAAAAATAAATGATTAACTGATGAAAGTAGTGAATGAGCAACGAGGTGTGGGAGCAAAGAGTAGCTCACACTGATGCTCTGTGGAGTGACACACATGGAAGAACCAGTGTAAACAAACTGTGAAGGCCTCAATTAATCATGTTTAAACAGACAGATGTGATAACATCACATGAAACCATGACTCCTCCATATGCTACCTGTTTAGAGTAATGTTTGTAAACCGACTAATTACAATGCTCATAAATGAAGCTTCTCTCTCCGAGCAGATGTTTGTCCATTAACCTGCAGAACAATTACTCCAGCACCGTGTGAAGAATCACACATTAGCAAAGCTGCGTCTGCACAAGAGGCTTTGTCCTCACAGAGGCTTCAAACATACTTAATAAACGTTGTTGCTCATCCATGGAGGAATAAAGATACAATTCTTGATGATTCTTTTTTCTTTTAGCATTTTTTAAATCAATAATACATAAATTTGTTATATCTGTTTCGCCATTGATGATGGATATTAATAAAGGATTGTACTGACCTTCTTCTGCACTACTATGTTAATCAGACAGAGACGGGTTTAGGAGTATCTACAAACATTTTTATTTTTATTTTTTTACAGTTTATGTGATTAGTTTTGGGAGCCCTAAAACCGTATTTTTTGAAAGCCTAATGTTTTCATGTAGACAACCGATATGCAGCTTTTGTGAAATGATGATATCATAGCTCAGCCTCTCTAACCTATAGCCTGAGCCACACTACAAGACATGTAACAACAACAACAATGGTGGACGACTGAGAAATGATAATCAGCAATGTGTTTTCTTGCTAAGTTTATGTTTATGACTCAAAATAAAGGCACAGGGCACCAAAAATACTATTTACAGGAATATAATTCTGCCTTTTGGTCACACGGGATGTCGGCTGATGCAATACTGGACATTTCCTCATGGGACTAATAAAGGAATATGTTATTTTTTGTAATGTCATGTTAGCATCACTTGTCTTATCTTAATAGAACATACAACATCACACTTCAGACAGTCTATAGGAGACTTTCTCCTTCCAAACATCGATGGAGCAGATCTTCCTCATAGCAACAGTTGTGTTTTTATATTTTTTCATCCGGAGTGTACTGTAAGTGCAGCTGCTTGTCCATAAATCTCTCAGTGGCTTAGGTCCATAATACTTCTCCCATGTCTTTTACCATATGAACAGTTTTTTGGCCTCTCAGGTCTCAGGATGGTGGTCGTCTGCTGCTGCTAACTGTTCCCTGAGTGTAGAGTGAAACATGGACAAGCAGCTGTTACTTACTGAGCACCGCAGGGATGGAACAAGCTTCCAGTGGATATTAGACGTGTCCCAATTCAAGTCACATTTACATCCAGGTTGGGAACGTTTATCTTTCCTTCGACTGCTCCTTAAATCTCAAAGCAATACATCTTTATTCTCCTGCATTTATGTCTCTGGTCTTGCCTCTTTAATTTCCTCTCTATTGTTTAAATTTGCATTTTGATGGGTTTTTTTTATGTTGTTTTCCTTTTCCTTTAATGTTTTTAATGCATTATGTAAATCACTTAGAGTTACCTTTGTGTATGAAATGTGCTGTCTGCATTACCTCGCCTTCACTCGATGAAATGTCTAAAAGTCAGTGTGTGTCTGTCCACAGGATGTGGCTGAGTCATGTTTTGGCTCCGTCACATCTCTACTTTGGATAAAACTGGCCAGTGGCGATGTCTCAGAAGAAGTGAGTCTTTCAGGAGCCAGATGATTTTGTGTCGCTTTGTTTATTTGTTTCCAGGATTCAATAGAATCGTGTCTGAACTGGGTGCTTCTCTCTTCCTCTGTCTCTCTCTCTTTCTTTCTTTCACCGGCTTCAAACTGAAAACTTTACATTGTAAACAATTATTTATCCCCGAAAAAGGGAACTCGCATGAAAATGACTGTTGTGAAACAATCAAAGATACAAACTCGTGCGTCAGACGGTGATGAACTACCACTAAAACCTTTCGTTTACAGGAAGCAGCACTGGGATTTAGACACTTTCTGTGTTTCCAGTGCACTAATCATAAACTGAAGTGGCTTAGTCTCTTTTTCTGTAAAGCTGCAATCATTTGGCCACAATACAAGCTCAATATTTCATTCAGAGGACTTAAAGCAGAAGTAAGTGATATATTTGTGTTAATATAAGTCTTAAATAGTTATATCTTCCGACAGCAATCACTTACATAGAGTGTTTGGTCTGAAACACGGGTCTGTCAGTCACTCTGCTCTGCTCTGAGCCGAAGAGAAAACATTTATCGTATCCTACAGTTTTTATCCAATGAGGAGAGAGAACGGCATGCAGGGCTGTGTGTGCAGCCAAGGAACGCCGTGAATGTGACGACGTAGGGACGAGGACTGTTATGGTGCGTTCAAGGAAACTCGTATTTTTCCGACCGTGAAGTCTTACCAGTTCGATCTGGTACGAGTTCACCGGTCGGAAGTTACGAGTGGCCGTTATAGTGACTTTCACCGGTAAAACAGGTCGGAAAAACACGAGTGGGTTGCCTGGAACGCTACAAAGTCGTAAGTTGTGACTTGAAGCTGTAATTTACGATTTCAAAAGCCTGCCTGGAACGCAGCATTAGCGAAAACGACCGGACCACTTACTTCTGCTTTAAAGGGAATAGTAAATATATGTATCCATACACTCTAAATGGTATAAGCATGGGTTATTTACTGAAACCACCATTGCTGTACAGTAATTGCACCATTTGGCACAAAACTGACATACTATGCTGTCAATAGTGAACTCACAACATGCTGATCGTTCTGTATGTTGAATACAAAACTCAGAAGCGAAAACACATCACACCGATTATATGCATCCAGCCACCACCACGGAAAATGTGTCTGCATTTATCTGTCCATGAAAAATGAATGATGTTGAATGGGATGCCCTTTTCCAACAGTCAGATAAAGGTTTATTGAAGGCCAGAGTGAGCAGGATAGAGGTTGCCATGGCTACAAGTGTGAAAAGGGCATCTGATCTGACTTCTGACCAGTCAATTAATCTTACAATTGCATTTTTTTTTTAATCAAAGGTTCACTCATAATTCAAAATTAACTGTGGTGAATGAAGAGGGGGGGGAGGAAGGGGGAGAGACTGAGATTGTGAAGACTTGTAAGACTTCAGAAAAGTATAATAATGCTTAAGAGTCTTAAGATTAAGACCGCCACCAGGGAGGATGGGTGAATATTTAATACAGATTAAAGTCTGAATATTTAGTTTGTTTGGGCTCGCTGTGGACTAGGAAGGAAAAAAAGAAGGAAAAAACTATTATTCAGCAAAACAACACATAAAAGACTTCATTTTCTCATGTTTTACAGATGAATAAATGTAAAGTCACGGCCTTGTTTCGCTTGGAAGTGTCACAATAATTCCAGAGAGGACTCGAAAATCCATTACATGGAATTGGTTTTCAAAATATTTATTGTGCAAATTATTTTGGCTACTGTTTTTAATTGGAAATGCTAATGATAAAAAAACAAAAAACAACAATGGTGGTGAAATTCATCAGTGCTTTGTCTTAAAAGGAATAAATGGGCTCTTATGGGCTCTCGTTGTTCCCTGAGGCACATTCACATGAGACACTTAGCGAGGCATCCATGTGATGTCGTCATGTCAACGGGACTTCAGCGGCGGCATATTAGACATGACACATTCATGCAGGATAAAGGATGTCAGTTATGTGAATAAATACATAACGGCTAAAATATCAACTTAAGCTGCAGAAAAAAAATGAAAGATTAACACTGAAGCATCCTGCAAAATCCTTTAAATCAAAAATACTTCTGACTCTTAATGGCTTTACGTTGAAGATTCATATAGAAACAAGGACTTAAGTCTTTTGTTGTTGTTGTTTTTAGCTTTAAGGATTGTGTTGTGAGTCAAATACATAAACCACACTGTGCCAAAACACGGCACAACCTCAGTACCTCGTTGTGTGGCTCGGGTCTGTTGAGATGGAGATAAACCTCACGTGTAATAATAACTCTCTCTCTTTAAAATCTCACATTTGATATATAAAGTGTAGATGCAGCTGCGTTCACGGGACTCAGAGACGCCCTCAGCCTCATAAATTACTGAACACACCAGCAAAAAGGGGGGGGGTGAGCTGCATATAAATATAGGGTTGGCGAGCAACAATTAAACACACTGCCGACATCATCATTTATTTGTGTACAGCAAATAAGTGTATGTGTGTATTTAGACAAATGTTTTGGATGTGCCAAGAGTTGTGTCTATGTAGAATGTGTGCAAGAGGCGACTGACAAAAGCCAAAGCATGACATTTCCCTTGTTTAAGCTATTCACAAAGCTGGTTGGGGGGTGAGGGAGAGGGAGGGGAAGGGGGGATGGGGGGGATGTGGGTGAGTGGGTTTCTATCACTCTGCCACAAATAACAGAGAAAAGTCAATTTCATTGTCTTCCAGTGTGCTGTGAGAGGAGCGCGGCTCATGCTGTCTCTCCTCCACTGTACCCGAGCTGTCCTTGTAGTATCATACCCACCTCCCACTTACCCCCCCTCTCCCCCCTACTCCCCCTCCGCCCCCCCTCTGTCCCACTCAGGCCTCGTGCTTTAAAACAAGGCAGGAGGTGGTTTGATTATCACACTCGCGATCGCAGCTAATTAGGATAGGTCAGCTGGTGCAGCCGCACAGTATCCGTCCCACCACGCTCTTCCTCCTCCTCCTCTTCCATCATCCCTCTCTCCTTCTCTCCCTCTCTCTCCCTTCCCTTGGACAGCTCTATCAGTGGGTACCATCTCTCTACACCACTGCTGCCTGTCTGTTCGTGATAGCGACTATGGCATTCGTCTCCACAGAGGCGAGCGATGTGCTGCCAGCCACTCCGCCGGAGCCAGACAAGCCGGTATCAGCGTCTGCTGCAGGCGCATTGGAGCATCAATTAATCGCCTTTTTAAAACTGGCAAAAAAAAAAAAGAAAAAAAAGAAGCATTTGATATACTTAAGCTTAATTAATACATTGCTACCAATTTTCCAGGCCTAATTAATCAATTTGCGTCTGGTCCCTGGTGCGAAGATGTCCAGATTATGTCTAGCAGGAAACTGAACCGAACATCAGAGAAGAAGATGAATAACATCCATGGAAATAAGGAGCTGCATGTTTGTTCTACCGACGAGAGAATTAATAAAGAAACCGCGCGGAAAATAGAGTAGTAAAAGGAAAAG
The DNA here is from genome assembly GCF_045865225.1 of Trachurus japonicus. Lineage (NCBI taxonomy): Eukaryota > Metazoa > Chordata > Actinopteri > Carangiformes > Carangidae > Trachurus > Trachurus japonicus. The sequence continues at coordinate 6,022,580 of NC_140909.1, forward strand.
AGGGAGAAAAAAAAACATGGCGGTACAAATCTGAAACAAATCAGAGAGAGACACTCACTTGTGTCGACACTGTGGGCTACAACCTAGTGGCTATAAAGGCCAAGAACTGAAACAGGGTCGAGGATTGATTGGGACTTGAACTACATGCTTTGTGCACTTGTAGTTCTGTTTATACTGAGCCAGTGAATGAGGCCGCAGTGTCCTGGCAGGAAAGCAGAGAGCTACAGAGAGTAATTGGGAGGGCTATGCTTGGAGAGGAACAGAGGACTTAAGATGGGATGAAGGAGGGAAACAGGGAGGGGGGAGGGAGGGTGTTGAGAGAGAGACCTATGAAGTAGATGCTAAGTGCTGAGATGTGAAGAAAATAAGCCTGGAGGAAAACGACCTCCAGGGACACTGACCAATGACGAGCTCCATTTTCTTTTCTTTTCTTTTCTTTTTTCCATTTGATAAAAGACGTACCTGTGTGCTTTGTTGTTGCACAGGAACCTTCAGATGTCTGGATGCCATGCTGCACATCACAGTTTTGTCTATTCATGTTGTTTTTTTCTTCTTGAAAAAGGCAGGAGAGTGCAGACCATAATATTGTTATCTAATGTAAATATCAGCTGAACCTGAGGCACATGCTTCCTGCTGGGATATTGGGATATATATATATATATATTTTTTTTTTTTTACAAGTTAATAAAGATGCCCGCTGGAAGAGTGCCAGAGCGATGTTCACCACGCCTCGCTCCTCATCGCTGCTCCTGCACCATGCCTTGGCCTCCTGCCCCCGACCCCTCCCCCCTCTGCTCAGCTCAGACCACATGTTATTGGCTAAACACAGCCAGCTGCAGCCGGTTAACTGTCTAATCTCACATCAATCGATTTCCCCCCTCCCAAACAAGGGTAAGGTGGAGAAGTGGAACGAAAGTCATAGAGAAACACAGCAGAGTGAGAGTGTGATGGGAGTGAACGGGAGGACAGCGATAAGTGGAGGGGGGAGGAAGAGGGGAGGAACGTGGGCAGGTTATAGCCTTTCACTGAGTTTCCAGAGTGTGTGCAAGTGTGTGTGTGTGTGTGTGTGTGTGTGTGTGTTTGTCTGTGGGTGCTACCTCTTATTGAAGGTCATCAGATGGACAGGAACTGATGAGAAACAAGGGCGTAACTAGGGATCTTATCTTTGGGTGGGCATTTGGAATATTTGGATGGGTATCAACAAAAATGTTGAGGGGGGTGGGGTAAAATTGAAATGAGCTCGAAACTTAAAAAAGAACCACGCAGCTTGCACAACGTGCAAACTCCACTGTCAAACTAAAGAAAACTACTAATACAGCCTATAAGAACCAGATAAAAGAATGAACAAGAATCAAAGGTATTAACAGTTTTAATTGGATCGCCAAGAGCAGCTAGCTACAGACAGGTGTGCAATTCACTAAACCGTGTTGGTAAAGTGTGTGAAGAAGTGTTGTGGTTTGGTGATAATGTAAAGGAGTAGCACATCCACATCTCCAAAATGGCTAATAGAAAAGCAGTGCGTTTTTTGAAGACCACACTGTGATGAAAAGTGTGACTGAAAGTGTGACTGCACAGTTAAGTGAAATCTGCAGTGTGCAGATATGTTACATCTGGCCAATGAAACCCTTGTTTCTCCAGCACCTCACTAATCCTGAGCTGGTCTCACCACATTGATGACCAATGACAAAATGCTCCAAAAAAAGAAAAAAGAAATAGAAACAAACAAAAAAAGCTATAATGGTGATTTATGAGTGAGATATTTTATTGGATGGGCAAGGCCCCTCCCAGCCCACCTGTAGACACGCCCCTGAGTAGAAGACGCACATCCCAAAAACCACTGCTACCCCGAGACGCTGCCACTGCGAACTCCTCCCTGATCTCATGTGTGTTGTGAGTATAAATGTGATTCTTTCTTTCAGTCCCTCATGGACAATTAAATGGGAACATTTTCAAAATGAGAAACATATGGAGCTTTTTAATTGGCCAATTTCTCTTGCCAACGTGTGTGGCTGTTTTTCATTCTAAAAACCAATGGAAAGGAAAAAAAAAAAGCTATCTAGTCACACATGCATATTACAGCACAGAGTGTTGCACAAATTGTCATTGTCCTTCCGCGTGGAGTAAAACAGCCCTTCTGTTCGCGGGATTAATAGCATCATTACAAAGAATCCATGTTCTGTACACAGCGCTGTACTTCTGGATCCACTCACTGAGATACATACATCTCAGTGTCTGTGTTTCTGTTTCGTCATGCAGGTAATGGCCCCTCACCAGGATAACACGACTGGTTAAAGCTGCACCACACCTGCTTTTTTTCCCCCATTTACTTTTCTCCATACCTATGTGTAATCTTTTACTTCCTTGCCTTCCCCTTACTCTGCACTAATCATGGGAGGTGGCAAGGGGTAAAGGAGGGAGGACTGCAACAACTCACATCTGGGGAGTTATTGTTCTACACATGTCATGTGTAATCTGCCCGACCCACAGCGCTTAGAATAATTATTCATATTTAATCACCACAGTACGAAGCTACATCGCCTGCCGCTCACTAAGTCATTTTCCATGTTCCATTATCAAAGTTTCAGAGACGGGTGCTCAGGGAAGGGGGACTAAATGGAGAGGCTGAAGTAGTTGGGCTTATAAAAACATAATGGGCTTGTCTGCTTTGATAAACTGAGGACGTGTATAGAATGCACACTCACTCACACCCTAACACACACACACACACACACCACACACACTTTAAATGTGAAAAGTGCAAAGGGAACAAAGCAGAAGAAGGGGGGGGGTGAAGTAGCCAAGTATAAGTTTGGATTGCGTCTTTCAGGGTAGAGAGGAGCTCGATCCTTAATACAAACAACTGCAGCAGAGAAAACAGCTTGATGGTGTGTTGGTTTGCATGTAGCAAATATTGGCTGCTGTTCCATGTCTCTGTCTCTTTTTTTTTTATGTATTTAAATGTCCCAGCGAGGACTCACCTTGCTCCAGAGGCGGCGGCTTCACGCCCGTGGCCTTCAGCTTGAGAGCCTCTTTTGCAGACATATCACAGCAGGAGCCTTTGTTGGTGTCCTGGTCACTGTCGGCCTGATCGCTGTCGCCATGACCACTGTCTCTGAGGCTCGCTCGCTCCGGGTCTTTAAAAGTGGAACTGCTACAGAAATACACAAAAAAACACAAAAAAAAAAACAAAGCATGGCTGAGAATTTGAAGGAGACTTTCATTTTATTTTATTTGTAGTGGAATTTCAAAGACAGAATCAAAACATCGATGCACCATAAAGAGAGAGAGACTCCTGTGTGTGAATCTATGTCATGCACTATGGAAAATACTGTAAGTGACCATTTAAAACCCAATTAAATGTACACGGCCTTCAGCCTCTCAGGCAACGACTCAGTACACTTAATTGTCAGTTTAGTTACTATTGGTGCAGCATTGTGTCGGAGCTATTGGAGAAACGAAAACAAAGGTCTGAGATGTAGTGACGGTTATAGATCCGAGCTCTTACCTTTGAACAAACTGTTGTCTGCTACCCATATAATTAGGCTCAGTGGGGAAATTGTCCGTCTGCGGAGAGGAGAGAGAGAAAGAGAAAAAAAAAGGTATGTAGCGAGCTTTACAGAAATGAGTCCTGCTGTGAAACAAGATCTCCTTGTGACATATGATTAATTATGCAAGAAAAAAGAGATGAGGTGAAGGAGGGAGTACGAGCACAACACAACACAACACAACACAACACCGGGGGGATGTGAGTTCTATATTGTTTAGGGTAGAGCATTTCATCAAGCACATAAAGCAGTCTAATTAGCCTTTCGGGGGTAAACTGCAGAGCTGAACATCAAATCCAGGCGGACGGCACATAATCAATAACGGCTGGGACAATAGTCTTAGCATTGGAAAACTTTGCAGTTATCGTATTGTGGTGTCAACGGAAACATGCAGTAACCCAATTTACCACAACACATGTTACAGAAATTAAAATACAATTTAGAGGAAATCGTCTCTGACACTTCCTTTTTCCATTTTTAGTTGCACGGGAGAAATCGTTTGAGTGGAACCGGAGCTTTGTATATGTGTGTTGTTGAACTATCTGCTGTTTATTTGCTGTGCAGCTACCTGATCATACACAGGGGGGCTTCATGCTACGTGGATCAATACTCTCTCACACACAGACACACTAACACGGTAAAGTCCTGCATGCAGGCACACAAACAAAGAGTATGGCACACATGACAAAAGACAGTATATAATGAAAGAGTGGTATAAATCCCTGTGCTTTATAAACTGCACACACACTCATCAGTCATCAGTATTGTATGCAGCAGTGCATTACACACCGGATCAATCACATTGGCAATGCAAAAGTACTCTGTCTCCCTCCCTCCCTCCCAGTCTGTCTGCCTGTTGTTAATTATATTAAAGTATGGTATATGAGGGTTTTTAATCAGTGGGATAAAAAGGTCACCGTGATCCCAGAATGCTTTGTGGCATTTACAGAAATACCTGCCGACCATCTAGCGGTGCGGTTGGAACGTATTCTTGATGTTGCATTCACGTGAAATCGGGCAGACGTCAGACAGACAACAGACGCTGCATGTAACAGGATAAACAAGCGTCTATGTAAACAAGTGGTCCGCCAGCACGAGGCAAAACAATACAGGCGTGACAATATGTTGTCATGGTGATGTCGTATTGTTTACCTGACCCACGTTTTACCGAGTAAAATGACATCCGGTTGGTTTGCCGACGGCCGTCTGCCTGACTGCACCTGAATGCAACACCAGTGCCTCCGTCCTTCCTCACACTACACAGTGGTGACAGTTTTAACAGGCCGAGCCCACAGCTCCGCTGAGTTTCCGTGGTTACCTACGTAGGGTCACGCTGCCACCGGACGTAAAAAAAATGGCGATGCAACATGGCCGCCTCGGTTCGGTGCGTCGCCCACTTGTGTATTTGTAACGACTTGTAACAACTCATTCTAAGGAACCAGAAAGCTTTCATTTGTATGCGGCTGTGATTCCACTTCAGTGAAATATGTATTTATGAAAGACATATTTGATTTTTGCTAATAAAAAGCCAAATAAGTTACATACTGGGGCTTTAATTATATCAAAGTATGGTATATGAGGGTTTTTAATCAGCGGGATAAAAAGGTCACCGTGATCCCAGAATGCTTTGTGGCATTTACAGAAATACCTGCCGACCTTAACTCAGAACGAACACAAGTAAAGGTAAGAAGTGATCAAAATGGACCGACGCCGGGAACACAGGAGAAGAAACCTGACTGAAAATTTATATACAAGAAAGAATATCTCAAAGTCCCAGTCAGACGGAGCCGGAGACGGGCTTGGAAACAAAATACCTTCATGAGAAATAGCTTTCATACCGCGTTTGAGGTATTCATCATAGTAACACAAATAATTACCCTATGTAGTGCACAACTCTCTGTCTTGAATCGAGAGCAGTAAAATGTCATGCTTAGTGAGTAATGTCTCCTTGTGCCAGGGTTTTTCACATGCACAGCTTGACTCGCAGTCAATAGAGTATTTCAATGTCATCCGTGCTCCGCGGTGGCTCGCTATGAAAAAGGGTGTGTGTGAAGGTCAGACAGGCCACCTCAGTTCTCTGACCTTCCATGCTTTTGCCAACACCTTTATCTCTACCTAAACATTGTATTCCACCTCAGCCCTCACCAAGATTAAAAGAAAACACCCACAGAATATATCAAAGGCTGGAATCTGTCCACAGAGCAAGAGAAGAATGAATGTTTGAAAGCGTTTGGCATTGAAATGATAACAGCCAGAGTTTTTCAAAAAAAAAAAAAAAAAGGGGGCGGAAGATGGAAGTCTTTATATTGATGTGCCCCTTCTGTACTTTTATGACCAGGGACTCATCCTTGGACATGCTATTCAATCAACTCGGCCTGATCAGTATTGAATGTGATCAGGATGAAAAGACATTAGCCTACCAGAGAATGATTTTCTTAGCTTGTTATATTGGCTGTGTATACTTTCTGCAGCTGTGTGCACATGGAGCATACATCTGAATACTGAATCCTTGTGAACAGGGCCTCTCTCTATATTACAACAGACTGAAAAAAGTTCATCTTTTGTGTACGGTCTTCTTCATATTGATTAAATAAAGTAAGAAACTGTGGTGACGGTCTGCTGTGCTTTAGGGTGAAACATTTCTTTGCTTTGATCGAGTGTTAAAATGGAAAGAAACTACGAATCCCATAAAATAGTATTTGTGACGGTATAGGTTTTTCTTTCACCACAAAAGGGAAAAATAAAACATGTCACACTTAAAGTAGCATGTGCTCCCCCTCCCTCCTTCCCCCTTCTCCTCGAAGCCAATAAAAAGCACATTACACCACTTCATAGAAACCTCTTTCCTGCCAATTAAGAGTTCAGGCTGATCTTAAGCCTGCATCTCTTCCTGTCTGTCTATACCACCCAGCCCTTTCACTACAATGGGCCACTTTCCAATTAATGGATCGATAACGGCCAGTGAGCTGCTTTGTACTCAGCCAGTCAGACCCAGCAATGAATACAGGATAATTTGGGAGGGGGCGGGGGGGATGTTAAATATTGGATAGATGTCCAGTAATTCTATTATTATAATTATTACACACTGTATTCTACAGTACATAAATTCATTTAGCATCATCATCAAGTATCATTGAGTATTTCATGTTGCATGCTGGTACTACTTGTCCTCCCACTATAAAGAAGCTTCATTTATCTTTTATTATAAACCAAATTCATTCATAGAAAATCTTTATTTTAGTATTCTTACATAAAAAATGTATGTACTTTCTCTTCCTGTGAAACAAATTCAGATGTTTGATGACTCATCCTGATTTTGTATCTAATTAGAATCAGTTTCTTGAATTTTTACATTTCTCCTCAAACTATGAATTGTGACAGTGGCAACCTTGATGTTGGACCTGCTAGCTATAGTTTGAGAGTTTGGGCTGTGGCTGGATTTTCTGCCCCATCATTGTTCACTGTGGACAAACTCATGAGCCTGTGTCCCTCCCTCCCTCCCCTGCTAGCATCACTGCTACCTTCAGCTACTGGCTCAAACATACAGAAACTTCTTCATCATCATCGTCATCTTCCTCCGTTTCATCCTCCACCAGACTCATCTATGAGATCGGCAGGTGGAGGAGGAGGAGGAGAGAAATCCTTCACATACATAATGCAGCCTGTTTTCTACTGTCCAATCCCACAAGTGGTTTGTTTCCACACACTGTATTGGCTACTGTAGAAGTCAATCAATATCCATGACAAGTCCCTCCCTACTGTACCAGTTTGTTTCTACTGGACATGCGTGATCATGTGGAACTGACCGGCTTCATTCAGAGAGACGTTTCATGATGTCTCTAAGTGAACTGAAGTGAAGTGAACTCTTCTGTAGCGTTTGTACATTTGACCTTTAAGCTTTATTGACCTAAAATACGAGTCTTTGACCTTAAAGGTTCAGACAAAACCACTGAGCACACACACACACACACACACACACACAGTGAATACGAGATGAATCCAAAAAGGTTCGGTGTGATTCAGCGGATGTTTAGTTTGGATTTGTTAGAGTTTACACGTGGTTGAATTGTGCTGAATGATCCGTTGTATGTGATCCATGCAGCAAGGCCACAGAGGTCAGAGGGACAGTGTGCACAGTGAGGCTGAGTAAGTGTAAAAAGCTGCACACTATTGTGTATTCCCATTGAGGAGCTCAGACTGACTGAGCAGACAGGCGGCCGATTGAGACAAATGGGACAAGCGTATTGGAGTGCTGTTCTACTCTCAGGTCTTGTTGGTGCCTTTTGGGGCGCTGTTTATTTCTGTGGTGGCTATGAGTGTGTGTATTTGAGGCTTTCTGAGTGTGTGTGTGTGTCTGATGTCTTGGGTAGGGGTGGCGAACGAGGACAAATTGCAGCTTCTCTTTCACACATCATTGGACAACTCTCTTTTATTCACAGGAACAACAGTACACCCCCCCTCCCCTCCTCCCTCCTTCCCTCTACCTACCCTGCTAGGTATGATACATGCATTTGTCCTTTACTGTCTTCCAAAAATACACATAGTGCATTTGTGCGTGTCTGCGTGAGCGCTTTGTGTTTCGTCATGTCAGAGAGGATGTGTGTGAGTCAGTCCAAACCCGCCATCTTTTTGTGCGCAAGCCAAAAAGATCTGGAATGTAGTTTTTAATTTGATAAACTATAGTGTCTGTGTTGTGTGCTTTAATGTGTGTGTATCTGTGTTGTGTGTGTGTGTGTGATGGGACGTCAGCACCGAGGGAACGCTGGTTTACTCCTCTTGGAAAACTGTCAAAGTAGCTCAGCAACAGCCAAGTGGGAAGAGCGGGTAAAGGATAAAACAGAGAGAAATTGAGGTTACGGGAAAGAAAACACAGCGGTGAAGGAGGATGCGGCAACAAAAAAAAAAAAAAAAGGCAGCAACTGAAGCTGAGAACAGAGAAAGGAGAGAGTGAGTGAGAGAGTACGATAAAGAAAGTAAGGGGAAAAGGGGTGGAGAGCCTAAACAATAATTAGACAGTATCGATTACCTAGTGGCTGTGGAGCAATTGTAAGTGATCAAATCTAATTAGCCGGCCCTATACATCTTCCTGGAGATAACAGACCAATCAATCAATGGGCTTAAGTGAACTTAAAGCCATCAAAGTCTCCTGCTCGCTAAATATCTCGCAGTATCTTCCAAATAACTTGGGAGAGGTCTGGTCCAAATGAAATTTAGACGAGTAAGGAAGTGCCACTGATGGTCGTAAAAGGAGACGAGACAGATCTCGTCCACGCCGAGGTCTTATCGGCCCGTCTGAAGACATGTTTCTGGATTTCAAGGTGACACGGTAGCGCTTTATTAGGGACACTACACTAATACTTTTGGATCAGGGCTGTTTACAATTACTAATTGAGATGGGCCAGATTTTCAAACTAAGACATTTATCTAGGATGGACATGTTCAGCGACTGGTAATGTTTAATTTGGTCACATTTGACAAAAAAAAAAAAAATATGAGAAGCAACTGAATGTAATTGTTCAAATCATTGACCTGATGAAGAGCCAGTCGCTCTTTTATGTAGCCCTTGAATAAATATATTTTCTATTTCGGGAGAAGACAGTGTTGCAACGAGTTTTCTCTTTTTTTGCCACTTTTGACACAGGCTCATCAAAAAGTGCATGATAAAAAGCTTTAACCGAACAGAGGCAATACTTAACTCCACTTTTGAAATAAAAAAATTAACATGTTGGTCATATCTAAACTAGTAGGTACACCTCCAAAGTGCATGAAAACACAAAATACTGCTCAGTATTAGCAAAAACTTGCTTCCCTTATGAATTACAATAAACATTTTGCTCATATCTAAACCCAGGCACACCTCAAAGTGCATGAAGAACATAACATATTATGGTCTGTACAACGATATAATGTGGTTTTCTCTGCTTTTCTTGCAGGACCACGGGCCCGGCCACTCCAAGGTTGCCAGTTCTGGTCCCTTTGCTCTCAACGCAGCTTCAGTGTTTCTGTTTCATGACATTGACGAGATACTGGAAATCTCTCTGAGACTCTGATGACATGACTTCATCACACAAGGTAGCTGCCAATCTCCTGTGTTGCCTCATCACATCTCCTGGTTCAAAGAACTCATCGTCACGTTGGTTTAAACCCAGTCTGAGATGAGCTTCGCTTTGTGACCTGGTGCGTTATCATGCAGGAAGTAGACGGTCAATCATGGACACAATAGGACGGATGTGGGTGGTGACAACACTCAGACAGGCTGTGGCATTCAAACAGTGATCTATTGATATACAAGGGTCCAAATGAAATTACCCCCCACACCATAATACCACCACCACCAGTAGCACCAGCTTGGACTGTTGACACCAGGCAGGTTGGGTCCATGGATTCATGCTGCTGAAGCCAAATTCTGACTTTACCATCTGCTGCCTCAGCAGAAATCCAGATTAATCGGACCAGGCGTCGTTTTTTTTTGTTTTTTTTTCCCCCCTCAGTCGTCAACTGTCCAGTTTTGGACACTCAGAGCCAAATGCAGCGTCATACATCTATTTTCTGCTGACAGGCGCTGAACCTGACGAAGTCTTTCTGCTGCTGTAGCTCATCCTCCTCAAAGTTTGACGTGTTTTGCATCCTGAGAAGCTTTTCTGATAATCACGGTGGTGAAGAGCAGCTTTCTGACTCACCATCGTCTCCCTGTCTGCTCCAACCAGTCGGACTTTTCTCCACTGAACTTCCTCTAACTCGACGGCTGCAGAACAGGCTCTCGTTTATTGTTTTTTCGCACCATGAAAACTCTGGAGATTGAACGAGCATGAAAATCCTCATGGAAATCAACGGTTTCCAAAATTCTACAACCATCTGGTACCAACTATGATGCCAATGATGATGTTATATATTTATAAGAAATAACAGTGACAACATGTTATAGGATCATATTAGTGTATCGTATTTCTACAATTTCTTTTGAGCTCCAAAATTGTAACTAACTCAAACACATCACACTTTATTTTATGTATATAAAGTAAAGCCTTTTATATAAAGCCTGATCCTTTATTTTATATAACGTGCGCTGGGGGAGGTTGTGTTTGTGGACAGTGGTACCAAATAGCTGTTAAAATTGAAACCTGTGAAAAAATACAGCTGTCTAGATGATGAGAGGCGAAGCACGCTGATGCATAGAGTTAAGGAAAAAAAGACACAGAGGTGTTTCTTTTCACAAGTAAGGGAGCGTTCACACTTAGTCTGTTGGATTATTCACCTGAATCTTACAGCTGCTACTGGACTCCTTTAGTTCTGTCTGACAGTCAGGATCTAAGGCCCACAAGCAAATGTGCTGTTCTTCACAATAAATTAAAAGAAATTCTGTGTTTTGCTGTTTCCAGCTGCACCGAAAAACACAGCTACTGAACCCTGACCCCCAAAGCATGATGGGTATTCAACTGTGAATTTTGTGCAGAGTTACAACCCCTCATTATCTAAATATGTTGGGATGCATCATCTTCCGTTGCTCTGGATCTGCACAGCATTAAGCCATGATGCAGTCTTGACTGACTTCATCTGCTCTTCATCTGGCCAGTCAGAAGAAGAAGAGGAAGAAGCCTTTGCAGTATGATTTGCTGCTGTGAGTCACCTGCATGAACGGTGTTGATTTTCCTCTAAACTACCATGTTTGTCACAGGGATGGCAGGTTACTGTAACTGTCACATGACTGAGTGAGCCGTCACCACACGTGACTTATGTTTAAAGCCTCAGTATAAAGAAACATAAACCCTCAACAGACTTGATATATGTGCAATACTTGCATCTTTTCTGCCAGAATGAAATGATTTGTTTATTTATGTTTCGGTTGGGTTTTTTTTTTTTTTGGACTAACAAGAAATATTTCATGTCTGCAGTAAAGGAAGGAAGGATCACAATGAACCAGTGAGTGAAACATAATACGATAACGATAATATACTATGACTATAGCAGAATATATTGATCATTTGTCCAACTTAAAGCACCTTTCTTGCCGACACTCTTCTCTTGTCTCCATATCTTATTGTACTAAACAAATCGACTTACAGCTGCATGTGTTGTCTCTGCCGCTGCCTTGCGATGTTGCTGCTGCTGTGTGTGTATGTGTGTGTTTTTAACGGCATTACTACTGGGCTTGTTGTAAAATTGCTGGTTTATTATGAAGCTGGTGACTCCGGCAGCCCTAATCCAACTCAATATTCTCATATTGTTAATCACAGTGTGCCATAATGCATAACTGAATAACTGCATTCCTATTTTTTGTGTTCATGTTCATTTTGTGGGGAATAGGGTTTTTCTTTTCATTCATTAACTAGGGCTAAGTAGCACTTTGGAGGCGTTTATATACCATTGCATAAACAGCATGACCTCTCGCATTTTCACTGCTCACCAGCAATGGCACAATATTCATAATTAATATGCACCCACTCACATTGATTGCCTATTATTTTAGTTGACCATGCACCGTCATTAGAGTTGCCTATTAGGAGCCCAGAGGAAAGCGTCAAGTCATCTCAGTGGCACAACTTTTTTTTTTTTTTTTTTGACCATAATGATCAATGCATGAAAAACAAAAGAGGGAAAAATAAGAGAAGAAGGATGATGCAACAGACCAAAGGAGGGCTGAAGAGGTCCTGCTTCTGTCTTTTCATTTAAAACTAAACAAAAAAAACAAAACAATATATATTTCAAAGCTGGTGTCCTTCAACCTCTGCGGGTAGCACTACCTTATTATTCCTTTATTTGAGCAGTGGCCCGAGTGGGCGCAATTTTCTCTTCTGTCTACAAATGACTACTTTGGTCGCATTTTTAAGATCCTTATGTACAAGAGGGACGTCTGCAGAGTTCAACATCTAAAGAGACTAACAGTGTGCTTTTTCTTTTTTCTTCTTAGATATCCAAAAAGACCTGTTTTAGTCGAGCACACTTATCCTTTATAATAATGTTTGTCATTTAATTTTGGAGACTAAATCACCTTAAAAAGAGCATGAAGAGAAAACACACACAGAGGGATAAAAACAAAGGCTGAACCAGAGGGATGGTCAACAAAGCGTTGTTAAACTCCAATCTTAAGCCTGTCATTATCATCTTGAGAATCAACTCGCGTAGAAAATAATAAAATGCGGACCACCTGAGACAGAGCTCAGCCTTGAACTTGAATACACACACACACACACACACACACACACACACACACACACACGCACGCACACACACACACACACACACACACACACACACACACACACACACACACACACACACACACACACACACACACACACACACACACACACACACACACACACACACACAAATACCATTTAAGGTGCTGGAGATCTTACAGTCTAGTCTATTTTATGAAGCATGAAAATCAAATGACGGGCTAAACTAAATCCTGCATTATACAAAAATGTCTCAAAAGGCTTGTCTTAATAGGCATATAGTAATACAGAATAATCTGTTTACCACAAATTACAAAAATATATAATCTGTTTTTAACTTCTGTGCATGTAATTGATTTATTAATGGGGCCCGGGAATTGGAATTGAGCTATTATTGAATAAATCATCGTTATCTAACTAAAAAGAAAGAACATAACCCACAAACCGATATGATGTTGACCAACATCCCCTCGGGTGAAGATTACAATAAGCTGACACATTGGATGCACACAACTGAGGCTCTATACCGCAGCAAACTGTCAACATCCTTTTTCTAATGCTAAATGGGAGGTATACAGAAACCAATCTGGCTGCAGCTCGACTCACAATGCACCTGTAGAAATCAAATAAACCAAATTCAAGATGAGCATCCAGTCAATGGACCCCACAGCTTTGTTGTTATTATTCATTCTAAGGCCCTGTCAAAATCCAAGCAGACTTTCTTCTTAGAGAGCAGATTGATTTTAACATATCTTTTTACGTGGATGGAACCAGAATGCAAATGAGCTACTGCTTAAATACAACAACAAACTGAGCAGAAAAATAACGTTTCAATAAGTTTGAGACATCCAGTAGTCAGTTATGTGTTTGTACGTGCAACAAGTGGTGTCGTCCTGATTGAACAGGTTATTACCAGTTGAAGGTGGAACAGGACGACTTTGCCACATCTGCAGAGCCAACACTGTTGTTGCTGCTGTAATGATATGATCTTCATGATTAGATTTTTACTGCAGTTTTGTTTGTTTTTTAACCGCAGATTTTTTTATATTGGAAAAAAAAAAGTAAACATAAACCTTACTATGTTGACCAGCCGGTGTTATATTTATCTATAGGCACTGGAGTGTCACTGAGACACCATGTGAGTGGGAAAGTCAATCAACAAAATTAATTCCAGTTTCATAACCTTGGCACCGGCACAGTTCCTATAACAAGCTGCAAACTACTTTCAAATGGAGTGAATTTATACGACCGACCTTGATGTTTTGAAACTTAGTGAAACGTCTGCTACAGTCCTCTGCTACCAGAGTGTGTGTGTGTGTGTGTGTGTGTGTTCAGGTGACGTCTCAGAGAAGTTAAGTGGAGTAAGTGAGTTTGTCTTTGGAGTAAAGTGAACTGTCTCTTATGACTATTTGACAGTGGAAAACAGCAGCATGTACATTTATTGACACAAACTGTTTCAGCTGCAGAAGATGCAGGAAAATAGAAACAAGTAAAATTGTTATCCATAGACAATGATCACACTAAATAATGATTAAATGCACTAAGACTGTTTTTCTGTTTTGAATAAGTTGGAGATGCTGTTATAGTCTTAAACTTTCCGTATTGCTGTTTTAACCTTCTACATAACTCAATTTCATTGCTATGTAAATGACAACAACAATAAAGCATCTATTCTATTCTATAGCTGTGTCTCAATTCAGGGGCTGCATCCTTTGGAGGACACGTTTGAAAGCCGATTACGTCCCAGCGTCACAACAAGCTGTCACAATTCAAAGGATCCTCCATACGCGTCCTCATCTCACACCTATCCTTCACGACCTCCCATATCCCAAGATTCTTTGCCTGCTGTTAATTATTAGCACTTGGCATGCTAGCAATTGGAAAGTCGCGGCGGGTCCACGCTGTAGCCAGCCGCGCTCTGCGGCCGGCTTGGAGGCGTGGTGGTCAAGGCTCTGCTGGCTGCACAGCCAGAGGCCAGGAGCTGAGGAGCCGTTGAAAAAAAAAAAACAACACTTTCAAATGTTTAACATGAGGACTTTGATTACGCTTGGATGTTGTGTATAGGCTGAGTCCCCTGAAGGATCCAGCCACTGAATTGGGACACAACTTGAGTATACTGAAGGCTGAGACTGTGTGATCATGTGTGGCAGCAGCAGCCTCCACTCCAGGCAGAACTCATTAAATAGGGATGGAAAAATAAAAAATAATCTCAATCTTTTAGACACAGAGAGAATCTGACATGAACTGGAATTTCTTTTCCAAAAAGCTGCTTCATGATCTCAAAAGGCCAAGACGACCTCTCTCCCTCCCCCTCCTCCTCCTGATCTTCCTACCTGTTACATTCTCCTCTGCAACATGACTTTTGTGCGTCTCCGGTTCCAACATGTACGACTGTTAGCGATTCGACTGCTCTGACAACAATCCAGCAGCCGGTTCAGTCACACCTGCCATCTCCAAAAGCCGGCGCAGAGGAAACCTTTGTGCCGCGAAGAGGAGGGGCGACACAAGACAGCACGTTTGTTCTCCTATCAACACAATCCACATCTGTGGCAGTTTAGCCTCAGGAGTAAGTGATAAATGTAGCTTTTGGCATAGATTTTTATTCCAACACACAAGAAAAAACCCCTAACGCAGCAGTTTGCCAGCTCTCCTAAAATAACAGCTGATTTACCCTCTCTACTTGAAATGTAGACACGTTTAACCAGCTGGACTGGGTATACACACACACACACACACACACACACACACACACACATACACACAGCTGGGACCGGTCTGATCTTTGATTAAGGAAAACAGGTGGAAAAAGAAGAAGAATATGAGACATGATGTTGAATGACTGAAACACCTTTGAAACTGTGATGGGGGAAAAAAAGAAAGAAAGTAAAAAGTGCAGTATGTGATCTTGGTGTCTGAAGCACTAATCATTCAGGACTTGCTCATCAATAGGTCCAACAGCTTTGCTGTTAACGGAAATCTTGAGTCAGCACTGACCTTGCTTCACCCACATTAGTCCAAAGCCAAGTCAGCCCAAAAATCCAAAGCTGTTACAGGCCAATCATACTTTACCCATGAAGACAGACACACAGGCAGCTACACACACACACACACTCTGACACACAACATTTTAAAGCTATAGCTCTGACAGCTTGGTAAATGTGTTTGTTTGCCACTTCGTTGAAAGTTAGTTCAGCATTGGTGCCACTCTCACGTCTGTGTGTTAAATATGAACCTCATGGTGACGACAGGACTCCAGAAAAATCACTATCAAGAAATAGTCAGACACTTAAAGGGATAGTTCAACATTTTGTCAAATTGGCCCATTGCCATAATCTCTATAGGTCGTTTTTGAGGCAAATGCAGAGACTGCTTGCTGGAAAACTGCCCCTGATGGTAATGCGCATCAGCGGTTTTGTTATTATCTGTTATTATCTCATAGCGTGGTGAATGTGCAGGTCACAACTTGTCCACCAGAGCGTTTTGGAGTTGTTGGATTGTGTATTGATGAGGGAAACCAAGAAATCCCATTAGCCTCCATAGCGTAGCTCTGAGCAGCTTGCGGCTCTGCTCCGCCGTTCTAAAAATAGCTTGCACTGACAAATAAAGGTAACAAACTCACCTCCATAAAACCAACATGTTGTGTTTATATATTGTGATTCAACAGAGAGCTTTAGGCAGAGCCGGGCTAGGTGTCCCCACCTGGTCCCAGTTTGTATGCTAAGCTAAGCTAAGCAGGTTCTGTGCAGACTGCAGAGCGATGAAAACGTTGTTAAATGTTCTCATCCAGGTTTCAGCAAGAAAGGAAATATCATGTTTCAGGGTTTCCCCTCATCAGACGATGTTTTTCTTTTTTTTTTTAACAAATAAGTAGAAATTACTTTAGAGTTGAACAATATGATCAAACAAATGCCAACACAAAAACACATCAACTAATCCCTGTTATCCAGCACAACGAATCAAATTTGACTAACGAGAAACAAGGATTTTTATACGATAGTCCTGCAGGAACCATCCACAACATGTTGTCTAGTTAGCGGGTTAACAGGAGCAAAGCTGAAAGCTTGTGAACAAAAACATTAAAAGAAAAAAATTATTCCGTTTGAATTGATGAAGGGAAGAGCCGTGCCGTAGATGAAAGAATCTGAGATATTTCCCCAAAGCCCAGAACCAAGGCCAGGCACAGATATAGACAAAAACACACACATGCACACAAACACAGACACACAAAGTGCACCGTGCACATATGTATGTGTTATATCAGTGCACATACACCTGGGTTCTCCCCTCCCGGACACACACACACACACACACACACACACAGCAGATGGACTATGCCTAGCTTCACTTCAAGGTGACCTATCTCGTGTATATGTATCGGGTCAGTGGTGATGAGTTATCTGAGCAGAGGAGGGGCTGGGAGAGAGGAGGAGGAGGAGGAGGAGGAGTGGAAGACAGGAAGGATACTGTCCATACACCTGGGTAAAAAAGAAAAACTGACAAAAACAGCTTTAGGATAATGCTCCGCTGTCAAAGTGTTGGACGCCACTTCCTCTCCGTCTCTTTTAAGTGCGTCTATGGTGCATTAAGAATCTGTCAGAGCAGCTTTAGCATTAATCAGCCTGCCCACTGAAGAAACAATCACACATAATCTCAGCCTCTAAGCCCTGCTGACCTTCTCTTCAAATGCACAGATAAACTCCCTTTCAAAGCTCAGTCAGTTAAAGACACACATAGGCCCGGGCTCTGGCGGTTCGTAATTTTATTTCACCCTCCACCCCTCCCCTCTCTCTTTCTCTCTCTCTCGTAGTCTATCTGATTGGTTCCTCCCACAGCAGCAGCAGCAGCACCCATGTTTCTCCACCTGGGAGTACACTGACTCAGTATGTCAACGTGACCTCAAAGAGGACGCATTTCAGACAGCGTGTGCGGGCAGAGGGGCCGTTTTACCCCATCAATCTGTAGAGGAGAGGGGGGAGGAGAGGGGGAGGAGGAGGAGGAGGAGAGGAAGAGGAGACGAGCAGAATACACAAGTTCCATTCATCATTTCAGCAGTGTTGAGAGTGTATAAATAGCGAGATCTGTTCAGAGTTATCATTGAGCCAACGCTTCCATCGTGGTACTTCATTTATTAAGACTGTGCAGAGATCAATACGGCAGACATATACACTCTGTACTGTTGACAAGATAATCTCATCATTATGAATTTGGCTCGGGTCGTCAGTAACATGAGCAATTGCAACGCTTATCTGAGATGACAAGAGCACAGAGAAAGAGAGGGAATCCAAAAAGGGGGGAGAGTCAGAGCAAGAAGTGGGGAAGTGAAGAAGAGCGAGAGAGAGGGGGAGACAGCCTTTTTTTTTTTTATTACGCTAAACAATGCTCAGAGATAATGAAATACAGTATTTCAGTACCAAACGGAGCAAAAATCAATAAGATATGGAGCAAAGCAGCAATTGATCTGAATGCTAAAGGCCCCAAAAAGATTCCTCTCCAAGACATGAACCCAGCGAGGGGCCGATCGAGTACTGTCTGTGGTACAATGGGAAAAGATGAGACGGGGGCCGAGTATACCGCTTTCAATATGCCATTAGCACTCGGCGACGTCGCTGCTCCCCCCGAAGAGCAGACACAGTCACAACGTCTGACAACAAATCTTGTGCGCCCACCACTTAGTGGGGCCTTTTGTTTAGGAAATAACATCTGAGAGTGCCGACTCATTCACCTTCTGTTTCCACAAACATGTAGCAGCCACTGCAAAACACAGTGGCTGTCAATTCCCCTCAGACACATGCAGGGCTTTAGACATGGGAGTCCAATTTCAAACTGTGCTGCAGAAATAAACCGGGAGCAGAGGAGACAGTGGGATCTCTGCTATTAGAGCGTTGGACTTTTTCACGTCGCTGTGTGTTGCAAAATAGTCTTCAAATTGCAAAAGCAAATTGTTATTTCCGAAACGAGTCGTCGTAATAAACTCCAGTGGGTTTTTTGCGAGGGGAGGAGAAACTCGATTTACGGCGGCTTGTTTTGACGTGTGCTTAGGTGAAATCAGAGCTAATGAGATGGCATTCACGGTATATCCCTCTGATCAATTAATCACATTACTGATGAAGCCGAAGAAGTGCTGAACTGAAGACGGCAAGGACGAGGAGAGAGGGAGAGAGAGAGGGGGATTCAGGGTTGAGAGGGATAAATCATTTCTCTTATACTAATGAGATAGAAGGTGAGAACAGATTCACATAACTCATTCTTTGAGCTGCGTGTTGTTGCTACAGCACATGCCTAGGGGGCACAGTGAAGGAAGATGTGGAAGAAATAAAAGCTCTCTGAGGTTGGACCGGTGCCAAGACACAGCAGAGCCAGTTCCACTTTGTTTGACTTTGAAAGTGTTTGATTTACAGCAAGGAGACCGAGCTGCTGGCAGTTCAAAGAATACATCTCCACGCCATGTACGCCTGTGTGCTGTGCATCTCGGTGCGCATTACGATGAGGTCACTCCTATCAGTAACCGTCTATCTCAGATCGGGCCCTCCGTCCCCCCCGCTGCTCGGAAATGTTAAGTCTAAAGACCCCAGGAGGGATCTAAGGGCCCACAGGGGGCAGACGGCCGCTTCAGGGAAGACCATTTCAATCTGAGGGAACCAGCGAGACCGGTGCTTCAGAGCACAGCTGGTGGTAGCACAGGTGCATGTGTGCGTGTGCACGTCCAAACACACACGCTCCGTCAGAGAGCCGTGGCAGCCGAATCTTAGCTTCCTCCACTGTGAAGGTTATGTTTTCTTCTCTTGTTTTGTGACCTCATTGATGCTTGGTTGGCTCCTCTTGCCTGAGTTGTTTGAGCACAATGGCAGCGGCACAGAGGTAAATGTTTTAGACTCCAACGGGAGAATGCAAAGGATTTCTTGTAAATTCACAACAACCTTCTTCTTTTTTCCTATGCAGAATAGCTCCTATTGATATTAAAGAGAAAACACATTACGGTTAAAAGGGTTGTTTGGTGGAAGAAGCTCAGATCCATCTGGTGTGGGCGGGCACTTACATGCAACATAACTCACAGTATCAGCATAGTCAGGAAAAGGAGAGACACGCTGTCAAACAAGCAGCCACAATAAACAAAAAATGACTGACAACACGAGTAACAGCAGCCGTGCTCTCTGCAGCCGTGTAACGACAGGAAAGAAAAGTAATTACTAAGTCTGATAGGTCCTGATCTGGAACCGTCTCCCTATGAAGGTAAACTAAGCTCAACAGCGGCGCTGGCTCCTGAACAGACGACATGACATGACAAAATGACAAGATATTTTGAAGCAGTGTCAGCGAATTAAGCAGAAGGAGGCCTGCAAAGTCCACAACCCCATTTATCACACACACCCACACACACACACAAAAAGTCTGGAGTGAACATCCACTGACATTCCCCAGTCTTATTATCGTGCCCATGTCATCTCCAATAGGCTGCTTCCTATTGAACCAAGCAAATTGGTTTAATGTGTCCGGCCAATCTGGCCATCACGGAGGTCAACTTGTGTTCTCATATCCTGTCTGCAGTGGCACAAAAAAACAAAATTCCTTTGTTGCCCAGCATTGTCAGATGGGGAGGTCTGTTAAAATAATGAAATTATGCAGCACAGTTAAGTGCTGTGTCCACATGAATGCACAACAGCTGGGTGAAAGGATTTCCAGAGGCTGACCAGGAAGACAATACCCCACATACATAAATTATTGACTCCAGTCATCCATCTATTCATCTATGTACATCCACCTTCTTCTGTCCACAGCTCGACTCTGCTGGGGTTGTTATAAGTTACAGGGAGAAACTGTGTCTACTCTTGGGTATAGTCAGGGCCCACGTTTATATTCAATTATTTAGAAGGGTGACTTGGATTTTTGAGAACTTGGCTATAAATTAAACATTAACTTCCACAGCTGCTTCCAATCCCAAACTAATTTCCTACTAGTACTTATAATATGTATCTGCACACGAACTATTAGTTGTTTAAATTTTGAATTGCACTGACCAGAGCACATTTTCTTCACTTCTCCTTGTAAAACATAAACTTTGCATTGGTGTTACAGTGTTAAAAGAGAGCGGAGAAGAACGGGAAATGTAGGAGATTAGTACAGTAATTTCTACTCGAGTTGCCTCACATTGTAAACAGAGCCAGGGTAAAAAAAAAAAAAAAAAGTAAATGAATGCTCCAATTCTGCTTATACCAGAAAATAAGCAGCTTCTGTTTCCACTCACTGTGCTCTACCCTCCTCCTCCTCCTCCCCCCGTGTTCACAAATATGTAGCATGAGACCTCTGATGTTTATCGTGACATCTTCCACTTTCCGCTGATTTGTTAAATGTTATGATTTATTAATGAAAAATGTTTTTTTTTTTCTTTTTTTTTGTGCTGTGTGTTGCACCGCGCCGCTTCAAAACGCACCGACACATCCAGCCGGTGCCTTTAACACCACCACCGCTAAAACAGCAGCGATGGCAGCTAATAAAAAATGAAAATGACTCAACGACAAAAACTTCTATGTTTTGTTTTAATAGAGATAACATAATTTACTGTTGTTCCCTGGAGCGACATTCTGTGGTCTGACTTCACTTCCTCTCACTTGTATCTATCATGGGCGCTTGGGGGAGATGAAGAAAAATAAAACTGCCTATTAATAATTCAGAATTTCGGCATGTAGTGTTGTGTACAGTAGTAGCAGGTTTATTTGAGGAAATATGAAGATACACCCTAAGGCGAGCTGATAATTTTTTTTTTCTTAACGTACTGGCAAGCTCAAATAAAATAAATCTGGCCTAGTGGCCCAGCAGAACTCAACTGGGGGACAAAAGTACAAAAATTACAAATGGCCTCTTGAACCGCCTCTCATTCATGTAAATGACTGTTGGTGCATCTGGCCGCTGAGCTGCCCAATCCCGTCAGCGAGACGGCTTCAGTACATATACAGGTTTACCAAACTCATTCCATGGAAAGCTCCAGAGGGAAGTTATCTAAAGATGATGGGGGAGAGGGAGAGGGAGAGAGAAATGAAATAAAGAGCGCTTTTCTATTCATTGCTTCAGTGGCCAGTGAAGTGTGGGAGCAATTTCAATACAATATACAACGGAGGCTTTGATAAGACTTTGCAGTAGAATCCTTAAAAACAGCCCAAGCCTGGTTGCATATGCATCTGTGTGTGTTTGTGTGGTGTGCACACGTGTGTGTGTGCGTGTGCACGTGTGTGTTACTTTGAAGGAAGGGTGTTTCAAGGTTCGGACAAATGCAAGATTGTCACACTCATAAAAGGAGAGGGGCTCTGTCATGGAGTCTGCCAGCTAAAGGCTTAAATCACATGCCTGGAATGCACAATGACGTTACGCCCCCGCACGTACACACGCACGCACACACAAGGACACACAAATACACCACAATCTCCCTAAATTATGCAGACTAAGACCATTCCTGGAAGCATCCACTTTCAACATCTGCTCCAGCTACATTGTTGGCATACATAGGCTCAACCTAAACAGATGAAAAGGAGTGAAAAATGTATCTCATATATTGTTCACACGCTGCTTAAATGATCACTATCAAACCTCTCAGCTTGGGTTTTTGTTTTGTTTTTGTTTTTTTCGTCCAGTATCCTATAAATTCACTACAGGTTTATTGCTGCCAGTCATTTGAAGAAACCACTCAGAAACCTTGGTTTACCAGAAATCGTTACAAGAGAAAAGCTGCCAGGTCTTTCTAATTCATATGCAGAGAAACTGAGCAGATTTATAAATACCATGGATACATTGCTTGCTTGGCAAATCCACTGCATGTCACTCAAAATGCTTGTCAGACAGGCATTTCCAGGAAACTATTCAGTCTTAAATGTTTGTTAAACATGTATGTCTAACATTTTTATTATTATTATTATCACCATTCTTATTAGAGCACTAGGATTTTCCATATCAAATGACAATGTCAAGTCAGCAGACACTGGAGCCCCTTTTCTCCTTGACACCCTCCTCTCAATGCCACACAACACAAGGCAGAATGCCGCCACCTAAAGGCAGCTTTTATAGCCTTTCAGACCCCCTCTGCCTCTGTACCACCTGCACCTTATTAACACGGATCGTGTCCCACCGAGACGCGACTGTTTAATTAGAGTTTCATGGCGAATCAAATTACAACACTCAAAACTTATCAAAACAAATCAATATGATAAATTATGGGCCATTTAAAAAGCGAATGACATGGGATTCTTTTGAATGTTCGACAACAAATGGAGGAGGAGGAAGAGGAGAGTCCCTGCAACAAGGCAGCGAGACAGCGGCAGAGAAACTTATGAAGCAGTCAGTGGGTCAGAGTCTGGCACAGCTGCAGAAGCTGAAAACACAATGTGGGACAAAATCCTAAAATGTATTCAAAGACAGAGTGGGCGCAGGCTCACTCTTTGGAGCGAATTACTGAAATCCTTTCTTCCAGAGCATTGAGGAATTTTGCAGCAGATTGGTTTTAACCTTGATTCCACACTAAGTAATTCCCTTCAACGCCTTAAGCGGAATTAGGCATCATTACGTATCATCCATCTCCTTATCCCAGGAATTCTCTTTACAAATGAAATGAAGCTCTCCACTGGGCCGGGTGCTGGCACGGCGGTGACAATGATAAGGCCAGCAGAGCTCTGCTGATATGTTCATATTATTCCCCTCTCCCAGCTAGAGACCAAACCCAGTCTGTCTGCCAGTGCGCCACTATAAAACATCATTAGAGACCAGCAGCAGTGTGTGGAGGGAGACTGGGAGTTGCAGGCGGCTACAGTAGGTGCAGAGGAAGACAGCAGCACTAAGGTGCCCTTGTGAAGCACTGAGCAGGCGATATATGTTCTGCCGCTTTATCAATCTCTTTATTTATTTTTCCTATTCAACCTCTCCTCTCGTGGCAACTGTAGTGACAGATGGGCCGAGAGGCCTTGGGATCGATGGACGGGGAATTCTGTCTTTGTTTCCTGACATTTTTCCCATAGCCACTCTGCTCTGACTCAGGTTACTTACTGTCCACACGAACGGAGGGAGGAGGTGGAAGCAGGCAGGAGGGAGGAAAGTGATACGCTTCTGTACAGCTTCTGAGGAAACTTAATGCCTCAGGCCATCTCCCTCTACACAGGTTTCTGTTGAATAATACAATAGAGCACCCTGCTCGCCTGATGCGTTGAGGGGACCCTCTGTAAACAAGACACTAAGGAATGTGTTGTTGCTGCTCTTGCTTGTTTTTCCCTTTGACAGTCCGAAAGAGGAGGGGAGGGGGGGTGAAGAGAGAAAGGAAGTGCTTGAAATGGATGTGCAACAGCCTCACACAGTCTTAATTTATCATCACTGCATAGGCAGAGAAACAGCCTGCAGAATGGATCAGCAATTATTCTGTCCCTCTGATTAGGAAGCCTTAACGGTCTTTGAGCTGACCTTTGCCCTATGCAGCTGGCTCATAATAGAAGCAGAGCTGAGACACAGAGTGGGAACAACAGACAGTGGCCTTCCTCCCTGGTGGGAACACGTCACATCTGATCACAGTCATCGTCACATCCATGTCCAGTGCAAATAGCTGGCTAGAAAAGACAGCAGTGAGTCCAATCAAGACACTAATAGTTACAGTTCACAGGGATGTAACTGCACGAATACTCATTCTCCTATTCTACCAAATAGTACAAGGCCACTGGCAGAGAGAGTGATAAAAATAAAACTCACTGAGCATCTCTTTCTCTCCGCTCTGTCAAATTACATCACCGGCAAAACATTTTTATTTATTAACAATAGGTAAATGTGAGGAAAAGAGTTCACTTTGCTACAACTGCCCATTATCCCTAGTGTTACATACCACCGTCTTAAGCAGGCCTTAATCCTCGTCTGACACGACAGACTTTTAATGGGCTTAAGGCCAAAGACACAGAGAAGTTATCACGTTAGAGGCTTATACACCCAAGTACTCCACACAAAGACGTATAAAGAAGCCGTGAAAATAAGTACAATCTGCTAATCTCTAGGAATTAAAATCGCTAGAATTAACCACAAAGCGACCGAATTGGCGGAGTGATGTGTAATGAACGGTGGCGTAAGGCAGTAAACAAGCACCTGCCATCGTTTGGAGTCACTCAGCCCTAATGATGTGGCATTACAACTGCAACTGCTATTGCATGCAGGTACATTTATATACCTTAAAGTGCGTTTTCAAAATATATATTGTTATCAGATTAGGACATGCAAATGTCTGTGTGATAATTGGATAGTTTCAAATGGAAACTGCTTAAGACTGAGCCACAGGCTAAACTGTTTCCTCCACGGGAATGAAATGACAGTGACTGAGTGATTTATGAACATTTTTTTTTTTTTTTTACAGGAAAACAGATTTCAAAAGCCTGTCGTGACATATTTCAAGCACAACTGATTTGTGTTGATGTCACTGCCTGTGTTCTATGAGAGCACCAGAATGACTGTTTAATCCTTCTAATGCTCGCCCCCCCCTCCCTTCGCTCTGTGCTCCTGGGCTTCTCTGCCTCTGCCTGTCCTTGTCTTCTTTTTCCTTTCATTTTACAAGCGTTGATATAGGACATAGGAGGAGGAGGAGGGGGGGGGGGTGGTTTCTGAAGATAGTGACGTGAAAACGGTGGCACAACAGTGAGGGAGAAGAGTGCAATTTCTCTTACCTGTATGATGGACATGCGGTTAGTAGGTGTGTCTGTAGTGCTGGTGACTGGGCCTGTGAAGCTGGTGTGGCATCCCACGTGGCCTTGGGGCACGCTGAGGTTATTGGCAGTGGGCTTGAGGTACATGACCTCTGACCTTGGTGAGCTGAGTGGCAGGCGTGTCTGGTAGTCAAAGTACATGGGAGAGGTGGCCAAGGAAGGGCTGCTTACCACATTCATCACATTCATGGCATCCCGCTCCTCCACCTCGCTCTGCACCAGCATGATGTCGTTCTTGTTAATCTTCTTCTTCTTGCCTTTCCCCAGCTGCGGGTGCGAGTATTCTGCAATACGACAGTTATACGTTCGGATCTCCTTGTTTTCTCGCTTGCACTTGATCGCTATGGTCACCATGGCAGCGAGAAGCATGATGGACACGATGCTGAGAGTTACAATAAGAGGCAGGGACATGTCCCAGTTCTGACTGTCCTTTGTGCGTGGCAGTCCATCAGGGGGACGCCCGTTAGACGCCTTGATGATGAGTCTGGCGGCGGCGGTGAGCGTCGGCTTGCCGTGGTCCGACACCCGGATGATCAGCTCCACGATGGGGCTCACGTCGTCCCAGAACGGGTGCACTGTTCGCACCTCCCCGGTCACGGGGTCGATCTCAAACAGGTGGTCCTCATTGCCGTCTGAGATCTCATAGGTGAGCCTCCCACTCTCGCCATAGTCGTTGTCCACTGCCCTCACCGTGGTGACGATGTAGCCCACACCGACGTTACGCGGCACGTGGATTTCAGCTGTGTCGTTTAGGAGCAAGGGCAGAACTATGACGGGGATGTTGTCGTTGACGTCCAGAACGCTGATGCGCACCGTGGCGTTGCTCTCCAGATGTGGAGATCCAGCATCTTTAGCAAGAACCTTAAAGTCAAAGTACTTGATTTGCTCATAGTTAAAGGATCTCACAGCGTAGATGGCTCCATTAGCAGCGTTCACATTAACATAAGTGTTGACATCACCCCCACTCACATTGGAGTTTACGATGCTGTAGTAAACTGTGCCGTTCTGGCCGAGGTCTGGGTCATGAGCCAGAACTGAACCCAAGTATTCCCCAGGGATGTTGTTCTCAGGGATCTGAAGAAGATAGACTGACTTGGTAAAACGAGGAACGTTGTCATTCTCATCCAGAATCTTTACGGTGAAGGATTTCGTAGAGTTTAGAGGGGGAATACCGTTGTCTTTGGCGACGATGGTGACGTTGTACTCGTCCTGCACCTCTCTGTCCAAGGGCCTATCTGTCACCACCGTGTAGAAGTTGTCATAGTTTTCCTCAAGTTTAAAAGGGACGTTACCAAGCACTCTGCATTGAAGTTGTCCATTCCTGCCCGAGTCCTTGTCTGTGACACGGACCAGAGCAATGACAGTGCCTGGGGGTGCTGCCTCGCTGATGGCTCCCTGTCTCACAGACACAAAGCCTATAGATGGCCAGTTATCATTCCTGTCAAGCACTTTCACAGTGACTTTACAATGGCCTGGGATTGGATTGGGACCTAGATCCTTTGCCTGGATGTCAATCTCAATAACCGGACTCTCTTCGTAGTCAATTTCCCCCTGAATCTTTATGACCCCTGTTCTGGAATCTATGGAAAACAGCTCCCGGATCCTCTCTGGAGCATAGCCACTAAAAGAATAGACTACTTGTCCATTGTTGCCCTCATCAGGATCAGTGGCATTTAAATCAATAAGGACTTTACCAGGAGGTGAGTTTTCAGGAATTTCCACAACGTATGAGGGCTGGTCAAACACAGGGCTGTTGTCATTGGAATCGATAACTTTAACATTAATCTGCATGGTACCTGACCTGGTATATTCCCCCCCATCCGTGGCTGACAGGATAAGGGTGTGATGGCTTCGTTCTTCTCGGTCCAGTGGTCGTTGAATAACTAATTCTGGGAATTTTGTCCCGTCCCCGCGGGATTTTACTTCCAAGGAAAACAGATTGTAGTCATCGCGTGTTATTTGATAGGTTTTCAGCCCATTTTCTCCGGCATCTGGGTCATGCGCGCTGGTCAAGGGAAAGCGCGTCCCCGGCACAGCGTTTTCAGAAATGTCAATATCAATCTGATCTGAGGGGAAAGTGGGTGAGTTGTCGTTAATGTCCTGAATATCTATTTTGATCATGCAGATCTCCTTGTCATTGGCAAACACTTCCATGGAGAGCTGGCACTTGGGATTCCTCTTGCACAATGTTTCCCTGTCAATGCGCTGCTTGGTGTACAGCAGTCCGCTTTGGGGGTCCACGTCGATGAGATGCGGAGCCGAGTTCTCCAGCACCCTGAAGTTAGCCTTCTTACCCTGTCCTTGCCCAGTCTGTTCGAGTCCGAGTCTGGCATCTTTGGCAATGTTCCCAATCACTGTCCCCGGACCCTGCTCCTCTGGGACAGAGTAATTCAAGTTTTTCAATGTCAGGGCTTGAGCCCATAAGAGGAGGAAAAAGAAAATAGAAAGATACATCCCCACTCCGTAGAGAGCTGCAGTAATCTGTGTTGTCTTTTATGCCTCCGTTGACCTGTTGATATTCTGTTCAAATTTGGTATTTCTATTATTCGGGATCAAAAAAAGAGTTCTGTTCATCATGTGAGGCCTTGGCTTATGTCTTTATGGATTGTCTTTGCTCTGTCTCTCTCTTCCTCTGCCTCTTCCAGCAATCTGTGGTGCTGAACACCTAATTTATATTCAGCTGAGTGCCCAGACTCATCTGAGCAGTAGTCGCGATCCAGTCTCCAAACAGAATAGTCATTGTAAGTGTTCACTCATACCACCTAAGAAGGAGGGGTGGGGAGGTGGGGAGAGAAAAGAAAAAATATATGTTTATTATAATGTATAAGAGTGAAATGGTCAGCCAAAGAAAAACAGAGCACGCTACACAAGCCATTCTACCAGGAAGAAATCAGATCCACCGCTGAGCCAAAAATGAAACAGGGCTCATGTGTAATTCATCGCCACAATTATGGGGGAAGCTTGTCAATTAGTTAACCTTGGGAAGACACTCGGCGCAGCCCTGATACACAGGGAAATAATGATTCCGCTTGTAGCTTATTTACCACATGTATTATCATAAACACAGGACTGAGGATGCAGTTCTTAATCTATCTCTAATGTGCAATGCATGCATGCCCGACCTGACCCTGGCATGATAATGGGCCATTCACACATTAGGAGAACGGTGACTGAAAACTGTAATAGGGCAACTTTAATAATATGGAAACACTGCAGGCGTACAAATGAGGATGTCCTATTGTGGGGGGCGGCTATTTGAGTTAAGTGTGTATAAAAATGAGCCTCTTACAAGCATTAACAAATCCGCATAATCCGGATATTTAAAATGAGCCTTATAAAAAAATGTTCTGAAATGAGCTGCCAACATCTCAGCACAGTCGTGTGATTCTCTCCCTGCTTCTGCTGCTGCTGCTGCTGCTCTCTGTCTCTCCCTGCTCTCTTTCTCTCCCTCTAGCTGCAACGTTCAACGGAGAAGCTGTTGCATCCGCATGGACACGGACTGGTAGTGAAAAAAGAATCGTGTGGAAATGAGAAACGGAGGGTCTAACGGGAAAAAAGGACAACCAAAAAAAAAACAAAAAAACATGAACTTACCTGAAAACTGCTGCAATAGTCCGAGAAATAGAAGTGGGGAAAAATGAAATTAAAATAAAATCAAAATACTCAGTTCCAGCAAGGCTCAGAGAGAGTTTCATCCCCCTGACCACTTCACCAACGTTAGGCTACCACCCGTATCCTCCGTCTCCCTTCTGTGCCGTGCAAAAACCCCCACAAGCTTCCGTACACGCAGGCTACAGTGCAGCGCAGTGGAAATAAAAAAAAAAGTGCTCCAGAAAAGTATGACTGTAATGTCAATGAGCTGAAGTCCTATCCGCTGTCTGATTAGGATGCAGCAGCTCGCCTTCTGCCTGCAGTGAGTCACCACCGAAGGAAAACTGTTCTCAGAAATACTCTATAAGGGGACAAAACAGAAGAAAAAGAAAAAAAAAAGAAGAAAGAAAAAAAATCCAGATGTGTAACAAGGTTGATCCAGAGTGGTTTTTTTTAAAAGACAACCAGTGGTTTTCCTCCCCGTCCGAGTCCGACACATCGCTGGGTGACTGTTCCCCGTAGTGGCATTTTTTTGTCCTTGTCCTCCGTCCGTCCCCACACACGCACGCACACACACCCGTCAAAGTCCACACAGGGAGAGAGAGAGAGAGACAGCTGCTGGAGAGGTGGTCAGCAACAACGCCGCATTCTGCTCCAAGACTCTCGGCAGCTGTCAGGGAGAAAAGGTGGTGATTTTCTCTTCAATATATACTGCACAGTCGTTATTTAGTATTTCCCGCACGTAACACAGCCCTAAGCACAACGAGCGCTTCCTCTCACTGACTGAACTCCGGACACCGCATGGTGCATTAAACATTGTCGCTGCTCCTCCGGCGGCCAATGAATTTGAAGAGGTGGGGAAGAGAAGGAGGGATTCAAAAGCCGCTTTGGATGCAGACCGCAGATGATTGGTGGCTCGCAGTTCACCGGTGGCGCATCTGTTTTTTTCAAATATCACACTTCATTGTTGTTTACAAAAAAGGAAACCGTGCGTTGAACACGCTCCGCTATGAGACGTGCACGGAGGAGAGAGAGAGGGAGGGAGGGGCGAGGGGGGTTACTGAGGTGGTTTGAAATTTTCAGTTAAGTCGTTTGTCAAAAAAGGGGCAAACAATGAGATTTGAACTCAACGGAAATGAATTCATTATAACGGGACTGACTTTTATTCTGAAAGTCACATAAACGTGACAAGATGTGTCTCATGGAAAAGAGCAGCGTTATTTTCTATTTATAGACATAGTGTTGATTTGAAGTTGCATTGTTACTTGGATTGTAGCAGACTGTATCATATTAATATAATGATGAACAGCAGGAATTGCATTAAGCAGTTGTTGCATGTAATTAAAAGCAGAACTGGTTCCCTTGGAAATGATATGATTGAAAATTAGTAGAGATCTGAAGCTGATGAAGAGATTCTGCCGTTTCCTTTTTAGGACAATCTCACAATCACAGTTTGAAACCGACAAATTTCATCTTGTCTGTTTATTCCAGTTCCTGTTCCACAGTTCCTCCATTTCTCGTTTCTAAGATTATGTGATGGAAAACATAATTGCTTCATGTTCTGAAGTGTTTGTCAGAACAAACAAAGAATTTGAAGACATCACCTCAGATTTTTTATGAATATATAAATGTGTTTTATCATTTCCTTGTTTTTTTTTCATGCACCAAGCGATCAACAGAGAAAGTGATCAACAGATCAATCGACAATCAAAGTGATCTGGTTGCAGTTCATTACTGGGAGTGAAGGGAAAGACACTGGATGGATGCCAAGTGCACTGGGGTCAATGGAGGAATAAAGAAAACATGCAAAACAACTATAAAAAGCTTTTTGCAGTGTTATCACTGAGCCACCATGCTGTTCACATCTCTATTGTTTAGCTTTTAAGGATCTGACAAATATCAGATCGTGGCCTTTTTAACTTTCATTGTCACTCGGCTGCTTTGTCATGGACCTGCAGCTTTTTTCTTTTCTTCTTTTTTTCCAGAGTTTAACCATGCCCTTCATTTGGTATTGCTCTTTCAACATGTCAGCTTTGTTCAGTTTAATCTTGTCGTCCGTCCATGTATAAACATGGGTCTCAACCTCTTTGACTTTGCCACTGACCTTTAACTGACAGGAGGGAATGACAAGAGTGTCAGAATCATTCGTTAGTCAGATGGCGACTGATGCTCATTATGAAACAGCAGGTTTGATGTACTAATGTCAAGATGTTGATAACTGATGAAGGTAAATGTCACATCACTGTCTCTATCTGCATACTCTGTGTGTGTGTCTGTGTGTGATGCATCTTTTCACTTTGTATGCCTGCCTCTGAAGTCTTCAATGTTATGTGGTCATTCCCCAA
The DNA here is from genome assembly GCF_045865225.1 of Trachurus japonicus. Classification (NCBI taxonomy): domain Eukaryota; kingdom Metazoa; phylum Chordata; class Actinopteri; order Carangiformes; family Carangidae; genus Trachurus; species Trachurus japonicus. The sequence goes on from NC_140909.1 coordinate 6,053,950, forward strand.
ATTATCCGGCCCAAGACGAATTGCCGAGTATCATGGGTAATTTTCTAAATATGATTAGCAACATGTGTGGAAAATAATTGGAAAATAATTCAATCTGCTTTTGGGTGAAGTTGAATCATCCATTTTCTGGGAACCACATTGTTCCCTCTGCAGTTTTTTTTTTCTTTTTCAAAATAATTCGTCCAAAATAACAAGTTTACTTTTTTTTCCCTCCTCTTCTCCACTCCAACCATGAAATGCTACACACCGAGCTTAAACAATGCCTGGAAAATCACCTGCCTTGATGAAATGTCACCAGTGCTGCCAGAGATAAACCCAGCCATTAGCAGCTTTCTTCATTAGCCCAATTAAATGGCCCTCAGGAAATGCACTGACAGAAAGCGTATTTGGAATGGGCTGCTGGTGAACAGCTGCATTAAAACACTATTCCGTAAATTAAATTTCAATCTAATGGTGATGGCCTTTCTTCAGGTGGTAATAACAGAGAGAAGGCCTCTTCCTGCCTCTACACTATTTAACCCATTTTTTGAATTCTCTCTTCCTCCTCTCCTTCTTCTTCTCCTCCTCCGCCCTTGGAGCAATAAAAGATGGCACTCCCTTTCGCCATAAAGACATTTAAACCGTGAAGATGGACCATGTGGAGTCTGAGACTAAGCTTTCTCTCTACAACCTCTGTCAGGAAAAAAAAGAAGAGAAAAATCAGAGCTGACTTTCACACATGGAGAGCTTCTCCAGCAGCAACCTGTCACCTCTTTCACCGCTGCTTTTTACCTGCCTGCTGTTTGTCTCCCACATAAATTTTTCCGTGTTGCCGTCTGAATCCGTGCCTCTCTTCTCCTTCACACCGTTCGGCTGTTCAGCCGTGTTAGAGACAGAGTGGGCGTAGCATCTTATTGTTTACTTCACTTTACTGTGGTTCGGCAGTAAAGCTGCTTCCCAACACAGTTTGACTAACTCTTTGTCTTTGCCTATGATACTACTATGAAAGCTGAGACAGTAGCATTGATGATATTTTTAAGGAGTCGTGTTCCTTTCATTCTTGAAAGACCCTCAGCCCTTATCTGCGCTGTAGTTGCAGCACCCAAGTATAATGTAGCCTGACTGCACGAGGCTATTAATATTAATCCCTCTCCTACAGGTGACCTGCATATGACTCGCTTTACTGAAAGTTAGTTCAACCTGCATTTGAACCCATATACTGTTTATTTGATTATTTAGCATCTAAAAGGGGCTGTAAGTCCCACGGTTTAATACCAAACTACATTATTAAACTGTAAACAACAGCATCACAAAGAATGAGTTAACTTTAAATTACTTTCAGATTGTCTTCCCTTTACCTCTTGCTCTGTGTTTAAATATAGAAACTGGTCTTCTTTATTTTGGTGTATCTTGCTTAATGCCATTCCCCCCCACTTTGCAGGTGGTAAACAGAGATTTATTTAAAGTATGCCATCACAGAGAGAGGCATCATACTGTGAATCTAAGAATGTGGATAAAGGTGAACACCATCAGACATCTGGAAAGAGAGTGGTCACTGTAATTGCGTTTTCAAGGAATTAAGCTAGAACATAGATAATGAAAATAACAATTTGGGACCTTTATGCTTTAATAACTGTCATATTGACCAAACTTATGTCCATGTCACAGGTAAATATCCATGCAGGTCAGTTGTCAGTACACTGGTCCACTCACACTGCCCATATAGAGTAAGTACCAGTCATTATGGTCTGTCCATGGGAATCTACAAATCTATGCAGCCTCTTGTTCTCTTCTGTTCCAGCCCTGTGTCTTTTTAAACATGTGTCTATGTTTATTTCTAGTTTCTAATTACATGGGCTGTGGGTGACGAATGTTTCCTCAACAGATTTTCCCCATTAGATCGGATGGATGTGTTTAATGGTCAGGTAGAGCCTCTATCTCTTTACATACCTGATGCTGTTTGTGTTTCTGTCAAGCAAATGTTCAGTGTTTCGAGAAACATTTCCTCATCGCTGCTCACTGTGCAGCTGATGTTGCCTCATCACAGTCTCCGCTGCTGGATTGTGAGCTTTTGTGGGTGGAGGGCATGACCTTGGATTACCTCTGTGAAAGGGGCTTTGTTTATTTTTTTGGAGATATTTATAAGTCGACCTAGTTATAACACTACTGTGAGGAAGAAGAAGAAGAATTCTTATCATGCATACATGTTTGTTTGTTTTTTTCCACAAGCACATTGCACAGATCTGGAGTCATCGAGTTGGATCCAATACATTAGAGCTTTCAGGATTCTTTCAGTGGAGGGATGCTGCTCTCCTCTGACAGAAAACCAACCTGAGATGAATTGCAATCACCTATTACAGCTTCTGAGCAACACCTATAGTGCACATGAAGAGCAAAATCTCATTTGGGCAGCTGAAACTGGACGCGGGGAAAGCGTTGCGGTAATGAGAGGCGTGTCTGTGGTTTTCACACAACGTCTTCTCACCTTGAGGTGCTAAATAATTACCTCTCCCTCTCACCTGCAGAGCCAGGTGTCTTGCTGAGACAAGGCAAAGAGACCAACGTCTATAACCCTGGCATGGGCGGTCTTTAAAATCTCAGACTAACATTAAAGAAAGTTCCTCAACACTTTCATACAGTTTCAAAACTCTATCAAAGGAATCAAACTGAGCAGCCACTGGTTCAGGCTCCGGCTGTTTCCGCTCTTTGTTTGCAGCCATTTTTCCTTTGTTTACTAATATTACAGAGATTAATTAAAGCAACCAACAGAAGTGTTTATTAGGCAGCATAAAGGGCTTACCAGATGACAGAAGAGGCCACCTGAGAGATAATACACACACAATACCTTTTCATCAACACTTATTAGCAAGATGTCTTTTTTTATTCCCATTAACATGACAATTTGGAACCACTCAGTCTAATAATGGTTCATGTTCCCTCGTTCATTGTGCAATTTGAGTGATGCACCCCAAGGTATTGCTTTACACAATTTCATGAGCATCACCTGATTCAATTGTTTGCACTTGTGAACCACTGAGTTCAAACCATCTGGCAGATAACAAACAACTTGTGAAGTTTTACACAGCGGTTTCCAAATAATGTGCGTGTCATGCTGACGTCCCCAGCAGCATACAAAATCTTCTCAAGCTGAAACCGACCACCCTTTTTTTTTTTCTTCAGGTCGTCAATTTTACCGATGGCACCAAATAATAAACAAAATGATAAGTTCACAACACTTGTCATGTCATCTTAGCCTCTCTGCTTCAAAACATTAAATTAAAAAAGAAAAAAGTGCAGAGCTGACCCTTTCACTCTCTAAAATGGAGACTGCATGGAAAACAACTTCAAATTTCTAGGTACACAAACAACAACATCACCCGGTCTGCTAACACCACCGCCATCGTTAAAAGATGCCGGCAATGCCTGCACTTTCTGAGAAATAAGAAGGAGCTGTTTGCAGGGAAAACTTCTCACAGCCTGCTATCGCTCCTCCATAGAGAGCCTGATCACTTACTGCATCACAGTATAGGTACATATCACAGAGCACAAAAAAAAAAAAAAAATCACTGGCTGCCCTCTTCCCTCCCTAGATGACATTGCAAACACCCGCTGCTTCACCAGAGGCATCGACATCATCATTAGCATCATCATTGGTTGACCTGTTGAACCTCTGGCAGGTGTTTCAGGTCAAAACCCGCACCAATGAACTCAAAACCAGCTTTTTTTCCACATGCAATCATCACTTTTAACACCAACATATCCCAAGATGAAAACCATTGATAGTTGCAAACCTTTATTGTCATTGTATTTGGGATATAATGACAATAAAGGCTTTCTATTCTATTCTAAAAACATGAGCAAGCTACTATCAAAAGTTCACTCATTACCACTTGTGAAAGACTTGCTTGGATAAAATGATACACATCTGCACACTTGAGCTGCAACAAGACAACAAAAAAACAACTTGTGTGTTGTCATCTTTTATAACTTGACAACGCAACACAAACTTTTGTTTAAAGAACCATCCAAGCAGCGAATATCACAAAAATTACAACAAGAAATCTAATGCTTCAGGATGGTATCAGGTCAGCAGACTCTTGTTTGCAGTGGGATCACCAGCAGCCCTTTTTTTGAAATGATACTGAACAATGTCTAGACTGCTCAGGCATTTGTCCAGACTCGCTCACTCCCGTGTTACATCTAATTCATTGGTTTGTGTGATAAAACACAGAAATAAGAACATGGACTAGTTTGCATCAAAATAGGTCAAAGAGATTTCCTACAGAGGAAGTAGAACCATATAGGTCACTGCATTATTTCTGGAAAATCAGAAAGAACAAGTGTTGTAGGATTGTTGAAAATTACCAACCAATTTTTATATAGGTGACCTAGTAGAGTGTCTATATTTGTCCTGCATTGGGCTTACTGTATGTGGAAGGAAGGAAGGAGTGGATTTGTATCTCTCTCACTTTCACATCTCAGCTCACTTTATCTGGACTTAATAGTCTTTACTCTCTCTCTCTCTGTGTTGACATGGCTGCCTGTCTGTGTTAGCTTCACCGCGTCTGTCAAGGCAACGAAAACACAAAACACTGTACACATTTGCATTTTAAAAAACCATTCATTCAAACTGCATGGTGTTTTCTGGTACTATCTCAAGGCCTTGTTTTGGAGATCTGCGTATAAGGACACGCCGTGGTGTCTGACATCAAACGACTATTCTTAATGAATCCCCAAATGAACTCCTAATTGAGCTGTTTTACCCGACGACGCGTCTGAGCAGCATTGTCATTTCGATTTCAAAAGATTGGGGTGGGTGGTGGGGGGGGTGTAAACAGGATTTGAGATTTCCTCTTTGGTGTTTGGCATGACTTGGACTCAAGTAGGCCAGCTCAGTTTGTCTTGTCTAAGGCGATTTTGACTCTAGGGATGGTTTCAGTCCCACCCTCAGTAGCTGAGCGTCTCTGTCTCTTCCTCTTTATCTCCCTTTTCCACCCCGACCCTCCCTCCTCCTCCTCCTCCTCCTCCTCCTCAGCTGCTATCTTCCTTCTCTCTGTCCGTCCACTACACCAACCAACTCCTCCTCCTCCTCCTCCTCCTCCTCCTCCTCCTCCGTCTCCTTCCTCCTCTGTGCCCTCTGTCTCAGACACCCTGTAGCAAACAGGTGTATCTGTCTCTCTCCTGATGAGTTTATTACTCTGAAGTGTCTCCATGGTCCCCTCGGACCCCCCGCTTCCTAATACGCTTAGCCCTCGCAGCTTATGTCAGCCAGAGTGGGTGGTCTGATAACGCTCCACTTGATCAAGCCATTCACATCCAGGTCCATCTGGTCCACAGTCACTTCGGTCAGCTTTGGATGTCAGGGAGTCGACACGCAGACAGACAACACCCACACGGAGTAACCTTCCTCCACCCATTAAAGGTGATGGGAGTGACACTGCAGTGCGGTGCCACGGTGACCAGCTTCCAGGACCTCTTTTTTTTTTTCCTATCGCTCTTTTTTTCCCCCTCCTGAACTTGTATGGAGATTAATGCAGAGTGACTCAGCTTGGTTCCTCCAACACATCAAGCTGCTGTGCTCTCAAGAGGAAGCAGGAAGAAGTTCATTACATATACAGCTGAAGAACTGAACTCTCAAAAACACATTTGCCATTTTATCACATGTACAAAGGGGTTAAGTTTTGATATATATTCATTTAAATCTGAAAACGCATCCCTAAAAGTATCCTGGAAAGAGAGGAGGTGATGATTTTCTTTCCTTTCTTTTTTTTGTGCTCATCAGCAACTTCAGTATTTTTAAATTAAACCTGCATTAACTGAGATTACAGCTTCTCCCGGCAGCAGAAACACATTTTAAACACCACACTGATATACTATCCTCCATTACAGTCATGAGGTAAACGTGTTAGCGACCAATTGCCTATTTAAAAAGACTTGCAAATATGAAGCAGCAGCATTAGCATTCACTGGGAGTTGTATGTTTTGTGGCCGGCTCCGGTCTCGTTTCCACCAACTCTTTGGGGAAATATCTGGATATTTAGCTGCTAAATACTTCACTGTGTTTACAAGATAATCTGCTGGTCGGACGTGACGTACAGTGAGTCTTTCTTTTTGCCTGAAAACAGCCACCTGCTTGCTGCATCTGGACAACATGATGAGAGTGAAGCTAGAAACAGTAAAGCTGAGGGTGATTGGATTTTTCTTTTCGGCTGTAATCAATATGAAAATAGCTTAAAGGTATTCAGAAAAGAAAAATGAATTTGAGCCCACTATGGGTCTTAAAATTAAAGCAGAAGTAAGTGATATATTTGTGTTAATATAAGTCTTAAATAGTTATATCTTCCGACAGCAATCACTTACATAGAGTGTTTGGACTGAAACACGGGTCTCTCAGTCCCTCTGCTCTGCTCTGAGCCGAAGAGAAAACATTTATCGTATCCTACAGTTTTTATCCAATGAGGAGAGAGAACGGCATGCAGGGCTGTGTGTGCAGCCAAGGGACGCCGTGAATGTGGCGACGTAGGGACGAGGACTGTAATGGTGCGTTCAAGGAAACTCGTATTTTTCCGACCGTGAAGTGGTACCAGTTGGATCTGGTACGAGTTCACAGGTCAGAAGTTACGAGTGGCCGTTATAGTGACTTTCACCGGTAAAACAGGTCGGAAAAACACGAGTGGGTTGCCTGAAACGCTACAAAGTCGTAAGTTGTGACTTGAAGCTGTAATTTACGATTTCAAAAGCCTGCCTGGAACGCAGCATTAGCGAAAATGACCGGACCACTTACTTCTGCTTTAATGTAGAATCACTTATGCAAAATTCTATCTTCGAGTAAATCCAGGGTGAAAGTGGGGTAGTTTGTTTTTGCATTGGATAATGCAGGTGCAGAAATGCGTCACGTTGCTCACAATTCATCAGCCAGATATTGGATCCGTCATCCGTAAATCAAACGTCTGAGACAAACGAGGAGACTCGTCCACCACCACTGACACAAACTCTCCTCCATCTCTACTCCACTCTCCTCCTCCAGATCCCTGCGCTCCATCACTTAGCCTCGCTAGCTAAGTTAGCAAGCTATAATGTAGCAAGTCCACTAGCTAACAGTTAAACACATATACACACCGAGCTCGGTCCCGCCCCAAACATTGAATATCCCACCTGCTCGATAACGACCAATCAAATTTGTTTTCCTTACTCGGGTAAACTCGTGCGGCAACCAAGGGGGCAGTTGTCGGTCTGAGAAGTGAAGCTCACTTCCGTATTCAAAAAACTGCAATCCCCTCTTCTTCCTCTGGGGGCTGGTGTCAAAAAGCAGCATTCTCCATAGACCCCCATGTTAAAATCGCCGACTTTACATCCTCAATAAACATGATCAAAGCCTGGTGTCAGAACGTTTTTTCGTCTCTATCGATAGTTTCTACCCCCGCACACACTCTGAGGGGGGTGAATTTTTTTTTAATTCTTTTTTTTTACTGTTATTAGGTTAAAACTCTGGCCAATTAGGGCGCGGAAACGTTGAGTGACAGGTCCGAGCAGCTCCGTGGACAGCTGCTTCGAGGCCAGTGGGCGGGTTTTCGGCCGGTCAATCCAACATGGCGCTGTTCAGGCCGCCATATTTGAGTCACAAAAACGACTCCCCTATGGGGGACGTCACGGACGTCCCCCATCTATCTATCTATCTATCTATCTATCTATCTATCTATCTATCTATCTATCTATCTATCTATCTATCTATCTATCTATGGCGGCAACTCATGGAAGGAGGCGCGGCAAACAGGACAAAAGGCCATTTCTGAACACCTTTAAAACCACGTAACATGTGATGCATTACAAGGCATCAGCAACACGTGTCAGAATATGACATTGCAAGGTTTCTGAAGCTTCACAATGAACTGTATCTACAGTCACGGAGAGATGTAGTAAGTCTCTTCATTCATGACGCCTTCCTCCGCTGTTTCTCATTCACTGAATAGTTGCTTATATAAATAACAACAAGCCAACACATGTAGCTACTGAGTAATCCACAGCGGCTCTGATCCTGGACAGCAGAGGCGAAACAGGAGGTACATTTTTGTGTTTCCCCATCAACCTCCCGCCCACCTTGTTCCTTCCCCTCTCTCACCTCCGTCTTCTCCTTGCAAACACATGCACCCCACCCCCACCTCCCGCTCACCTATTCCCTCCCTCCATCCTCCTCCACCCCACCTTCCCACCAGGAGATATCAAAGGGGTTGAATGCAAAACAAAGACTCCAACCCATCCCCATAGAGCGGTGCAGTGCCTGCGCTTAGATGTGTATCACGCTGAAGTGTGAGTGCAGCAGCAGCAGCAGCAGCACCCGATTCCTTCAGTCTTTGTAGACTCTCGGGGGCCTTGAAGTATGCATATGGGTTGTGTTCGTCATCCGTTGATGTACACAACAGCAGGAGACAACCTTCTGACGCTGTGAAGTGCCTACAGGTGTTACTCACAATGATGTTCAACATGCAAAATAAGAGACTGAGGCGCTCGCATTTCGCATTTCCCACAAACATCTGAGTTATTTACAGAGTGTTATTCACTGGAGACAGAGCTGACGATGAGTGGTTTGAGTAGAAATGGCTGATTTACATTGATATGTCGTATTCAATTTCCATTGTTTCCATTGTCCACTTCAAGTGTGTATGTCCTTACGCACAAGAAAAAGAAATAAGTAAATAAGTCCTTTCTACTTTTCTATACTTTATACTACACCTCAATCTCTGGTCGTCCATGGAAACCACATCCACATATTCTTTTTTTACCTCCTGTCCTTGCAGAAGATGCAAACAGATCTTACTGTCTTTTTTTCCCTCCTTTTAGTTCTGTAGAAAATGCATCAACAACTTGCTAAATGAATATGTTCAGCCTGTTTAACCTTTAATGGTACAAAGTATTATAAACAGGACATCCACATCTACTAATAGGACTAGGGTGGGCAACACATTAGTACCATCTAGTGGTGAGTTCAGAAGAGCCTTTCTGTCTCATTATGTAGAGTCACATGTTTTTTATTTTTCATTTACATACATTAAATTTTATTTTTTCTATCTATCTATCCATCTATCTATCTATCTATCTATCTATCTATCTATCTATCTATCTATCTATCTATCTATCTATCTATCTATCTATCTATCTATCTATCTATCTATCTATCTATCTATCTATCTATCTATCTATCTATCTACATTTGATTGTATAAGCTGACATGCTGTCACTGTGCCATGCAGATGAAGTGCTCCAACTGATTAACAGAAATCTCAAACCTAGAGTTAATTAGTCGATAATAAAGAATTATGAATGTCAAGTAAATTATGAATTCACTCCCAGTATGTTCATGTAATTAACTCCAAATGTGTCCCTTTAAAAAAAAAAAACCCTTTACCTGTGTGAAAGTGCCAGTGCTTCACGTTATATATAATACATCAGCCCATTTGCCAGAGTGTCTATACACCACTAATAAGGCTCGCTTATGTAAGTCACGACTCCTCTCCACCATCTAAATCGAAGACATCAATGTGCATAAACCAGCCTCTCCATGTGCATACCGTGGTGTTATCACCCTGTGATTTTTTAATTGCTATCAATCATAAGTGTGGATGTTTCCATGTAGAAAAATGGGAGTCTAATCCATTTGAGGTCCAGGCTATTGTTTGGTTCTGTATCTATGAGAGTTAAACTGGAAGCAGCAGTGCACTGAAGTTCACTGAGGTAAATATTGAATCAGTCTGGCCTCATGTTAAACCACCGTCTTACTCCCTCTGGGATGTATTTGGTTTTGCGGCATCCATATTTAATTGCACGTTCGCTGTTTGAAGAATTAACCCAGCCAAACAAGTACCTATTAATTAATGTAGGAGACTTCATGTCAAATCTAAATGCCTGGAAGTCCAGATTGCAAGAATAAATGTGCCATTTATCTGCATAATGGAGTTAATTATTGTGGTCAGGGTATTGATATGATTCTAATTGTGGTATGGCACAGGCTGTTCTTGTGGGAGTTTTGCATTTGTTGAATACACAATGATCTGACTGGTGCCACCATTTTCTTTTGTAGCCTGGTAACTTTCAGGGGCAAATTTGTCCTTGTTTGTATCTGCAAAGATAATCCACGTTTCAGATATTATTCATGTTATTAGGCAGATAGAGCACATACAATACATAATAAGTATCTTAACATTTGATTGTTTAAAGATCCGTAAGGGTTCAGTTCTGTGATGTTTCCTATTTCCTACTTCTAGTTGATAAGAAAAACTTCACTTTGATTTCTTTTCTAGGAGTTTTTTTTTTTTTTTAAATATGAACCAAAGGACAGATTGTTGTGCTGAAATGAGCGGTCTATTTTTTTTTCTTTTTTCCAGAGATAAAAATAAAGCCCTCCAAATGTCAGCGATACACAGTGGTGTTCTGGTATTTGTAGAAGAGAGGAAAGTGTCAGAGGTCTTCTGCCACTGGTTTTTATGTCAGCATCCAAGTGCTTTAACAGATGGCTTCGTCGAGCTTGTTGCTCAGAGGATTTACATTTTTACTGTTGTGTAACCGGGCTCCTATTCAAAAGTAACAGCATTTTGTATTTCATTTACCCTTTTCACCCCCAGAAAACAGGTGTATTGCGACTTTAGAAGGAGCAATCTGCCGAAGAATGACTAACCAACTGTATTTCTGAAACCAATTGACGACTCTGTCAACTGTCTGCATGCCTTTAATGTCATTTTCAGTTTACTTATATCTTTTGCCATGTCTCATTGTGTTTCTCCTGAATCTTTCTTCAATTTTCTCTTTCACAAAATAGGAAAACTAAAAAAGATTGTATTACATATTTCTAGAACCTCATTAATTTAATGTTGAACTTCTAACATCAAAAATAGTAATATTAAAAGTTAATTTGAATCCTTTGTGTTTTTGAATGTTTAATATGAATATAATTCAGGAGCTAAATGTCTAAAGGAACTGAATATGAAGGTTTATGTTATTGTACTGTTTCTCCTTTGATACCTAAGAGTTATATGATCACCAATGAAGCATAAAATAAATATTTTTCCACTGTCGTCTTTTTTCTTCTAGTCTTCATTTTCTTCCATTCCCTGTTCTGTAAGGCCTGTGGTGAAGGTCAAGCTAAAAGCATGAGTAAACACAGTAATTTATGGACACTGCATGTAATTGTAGTCTTCTGCTAGGACACAAGGAAGAAGGAGGCATGAAATCGCAGCGTGATATTTTTGGGAGTCTTATTAGGGACCCACATGGAAACAGTAGGCAACAAAGAGAGACAAGAGAAAAAGCACGGTCTGTATATCAATAGCTGAAAATCAATCATGCTGTAACTTCTGCCTTGATTATTATTATTATTATTATTATTAATAATAATATTATTTAGCCTCAATCTGCTACAACGTGAAGCAGGGGGAATAAATCAAATGTTTTGCTGGATTAGAGACGAAACAACCTTCAAAACACACACCTCCTCTGATGTCGCTCCAAGCTTATAAAAAACAGAAAGACATAAAACCAAAAAGAAGCAAGTGTTCACCGCCACAGACACTAAATACACTGTGGTAACTTACATAATGAATCAGAGGAGAGTTGATGGATACGAGGGCTTCACCTGCGTCACAAGTGTGTGATTCACTCCGGCCATTTGTTAAATTTTAGTCAGATTCTGTTATTTCCTCTGTTGACTTTACAGTTGAAGAGTTGGTTTAGGTTTATTTATTTTAACACACATTTATATTCGATGGTGCAAGGAGGGAACAAAGCTGATTGGCTTCCACCCCTGTCACTAATTACGACAAAACAAATTTATATGGCTAACAAATGAACATGGAGAAAAAAAGGAGATAAAGTGCATACATAATCAACGTTATATCAGCAAAAATGAGGAGATAGAGAACAAAATGATCAGTAACAAATAGAGACAATGGAAATAAGGTACAAAAGACTCATAGATTGAAATCATAAAAAAGACAGAGTAAGGATGTGGGATATGAAGAGAGCGGGAAATTCAAGAAAAGTTAGCTGCTTTTTAAAGAGTGAATAGGAAGATATGGATCTTAGCGAAGGAAGTTGGTTTAGACTCTGTGGACTGGAGAACTCTCCATGGTGCTGATCTCAAAGCTGAGTTTAACCAGAGGCTGCTTTGTCTCACCAGTAAAATACCATGCAATAACACACTGTGTCTCTAATCATCGTCTTCCCCTGTTGATATTCTCCCATTAATACTTTCTGGTCTTGACTTCACTCCTAAAGCCAGAGAGCGACTGTGACTGCCGAGGTCGAGGTAGAGCAGTTACACTGTGTGGTCTTGTTGGCTGCAGACAGTGTTTATGCTTTTGCCAGGGTAACACATTTGTTGAGCATATCTCCTGCTTCTAATTGCTCTGGTGTCCTTAGTGCATTCATGCATGCCAGCTGTGGCAAGCAGCTTTCTCATCTTTACCAAACTGAAGAATGAAGATCTTTATAATACAAGGAAAGTTATTCAGAATAATAGAAGTTTCACAACAACAATGTCTGTAATCAGTGCTGATATTCTTACTGCTCTTTCTAAGAATAAAAGTGGTGCCATGTTGTCAGAAGAACCCCATAAAACATCTTAAAGACGAAGTCAGGGTGAATAGCCAAAGAAGATATATGCTTTTATAGATAAGTATCTCATATTTCACAAGCTGCTTTTACAATAAAGTTGAGGGTGAGTATTGAGGATAAGTTGGAATTAATTAGGAAACCTATTAAGTTGTACCAGAAAAGAATAAAAATCAGGGAAGAGAAAATGAGACTGTAGGATCGGAAGCTCCTTAATGTTTCAAAACTGCAAAACCTAAAAGTCCTGAAGGTTTGAGCCACAACAAAGTTGAAGTAAATCTGTACACCAACACAGCAACAAAACATGAAGCAGTGATTCAGAGTGGCTGATTTCTTCTTTTTTTAAATGAAACAATCTACTGAGATTTTTATGGGACCTCTGTAGTAGTGCACCTCTTGAATTGTTACATGTTATCACACTAGCAACAGTTCAGAGTGGCAATAGAAACAGAAAAGGCGATTTTACAGAACGGGAAAAACACTGTAATTGTTGTCAACACAATTTGAGTCCAGATCCTTTTCTCTAACTGGAACATTTCATAATTTCATATCCGCTTAGAAAAACATATTCACCTGGGTTTTTCAGTGCTTTTCCCTCTGATTCCTCATAACATGATGATGGCAACATCTAATCAACATAATCGATGACACTTGATAGTTAAAAAGTCAACACAATTGCTGGAGAACAGAATTTGACATTAACAATATTAATGATCATTATAACATAATGTTAATACTGAGATAAACTCATACTTGAAGAATCAAGAATCCTTGGCTATGCAAAAATTCAAAAAGTCTTTTTTTTTTTTTTTTTTAATTCTGTTGATCTTTCTCTCTGCATCCGTCTATTCTGATGGTCTGCCAGACAGTTCCTTAGCAACTGAAAACACACATTATCCTTCGACAGCACCATTCCCTCACACTCCCACCCCAGCATCTCTGTTTCCCCAGGTCTTCCGCTAAAGAGGCAGAAAATGAGTTTCCTCTTTGATGTTGGGAGCGTAATGCAAGCAGCGCCACGACGACTGTATACCACGGTGGTAATGGAGAACAAAGCCCAAGGAGGTGAGCGCAAGTGCGACCCTTGACTTTTCAATCCTCCTTTGCCTTTTCTTAATACTACCACCTACAATCACTATCACTTCTCATTAAAGGGCACTTCCCATTAGAGTGAGTCAGTCCATCTGAGTCTCTGGCCACAAGTCCAGGGTTATTCTCCATCAGTACCAGGCTGTATTCATTATACCTCCTCTTCTGCTTTCCTATATTCAGAGTAATATCCTTGAAAAACGCTTCAACATTATAACAGAAAATGTGGTTTTGTCTATATTGAGAGGGGATTTTGGATTAGTAAAGCCTCACAATCAACGGTAAAGCATCTGTCTATTGATTAAAACTCAAGGTCTGATTCAGGTGAAGATGGGTTGAAAAGTCTTTGGTGCCTTTTATGAAACTTTTCTGCCACTTGAATCAGAGACACAACAGATGCTTTAGAGCAATAATCCAGAAATATTCTACACAGATGGTCCTAAAAACTAATCACAGGAAAACTTCAGGTTGGTGCCAAATAACACCTTTGTAATCGTTTTGATCATATAATGCAAAACACATATTGATAAGTTTCACTACCAAGCGTGAAACAAACAAATTCACAGCATATGAAAAAATATATAACACATGTATGTGGGTGGGTATAATAAGTCAGGAAAACAACAAAATGGAGAGAAAACAATATACACTAAATTGCATCAATCAAATTCTATTTTTTCTGTTTCCATGTGGATGTGGGATATTTCAGTATTTTCAAATTACAGTTTAAGAAAGAAAAATCTACTCAAACCTGCCGCAATCATTTATCTCCGAAGGGCCTGCAAGGTTGGGAACTGTTTTTACAAAGAAGATTATAGGCTACTGGAAATCTGATCCCAGAGAATCTCACTCAAAAACATGAAAAAAACACAAAACAGTTATGTTTGTTTTGTTATGGTTTTTGGTATTTGCCATTTAAATCTAAAATACATGAAAATACCATTACCATTGCCGCTTACTCTAAAGCTGTGTCAAGTACCACTAATACGTTTCCACCTCACAAGACTTATCTCGTTTGTGAGACAATCCACCTGAAAATATTTGCCAATCGGCTTTAGTATTTTAAATACTGAAGCAGATTTAATGGATCTTACCAAAAGACCCAAACCCACAGTCACTCAGTTGCCAGTTTGTCTTTTGTTATTTCCTGTGTTTTATGGAGTGTAAATCTTCTCTTATTTGGCACAATGTCTGGGCATGTAGTGGGTCCACAACAGAAGAAGAGTGAACACACAAACACACACTCTTCGGTTCTTGTCCATACTCAACGGGGTCAATACAAGAGCAAACTCAGTGCACCAATCTAAACTGGACGGGTGTATATGACAGAGATGAAAACAAGAGAGCAGGGTAAATGGGGACCTTGGCTGATTTATAGCGTCTCTTCTCTCGATGAGAGGCCAGGTGTTTGGATGGCAGTAATCCCCGTCTCTCTCTGTCTCTCTATCAGCCAAAAGCAGAAGAGCTCTGCTGCAAAGATGGCCTCTTGGCCCAACTAGGCCTCGATTGGATTAACGTTGCTTTTAAAAAGAATTACTGGTGTTATCGGGTTCTGTGCCGGCGTTGGTTAGTGATTCATTTTCTTGAACCTGTGACAACTTTAGTTTTATCCTTTGTCTTACCAGACACTCTGAACTAAAATAGACTTGCTTCATGGAATTCAGCGCTTTCAAAGGTTGACACATATAACACCCCCTGGTGATTTTCAGAGAATAGAATAAAGTCAATAGACGACTTAGCATCGTTTCTATATCACTTATCCATCGCTGTGACAGTTTTGAAAGACCCCATGTTGGGTGAGTCTGCCTGGACCCAGAATTTAAAAAATGAAACTGTGACAAACTGCCCCCGCATTACAGAACCTCAGTTAATGAACAATATATACAGTATAAGTTGTTGCATTATTTTTGCTATGACCATATGGAAAATGATGAGGACATGGGGAAATTGAGCTGTATTTAATATATTACCATATTTAAAGTTGCTCCATGGGTTTTACCCCACAAAAGCGCTTTTATATACAGTAAGTGCACCATGAAACTGTCTCGCATTTATTTTGGTCTTGTGAATTCATGCATAAACTCTAGAAAGACATTAATGCCTTTATAAATCAACAACATATTTACTCCAAGAATGTTAGATTTGGCTAAACCAGGACAACAATATTCTTTATCAAGAATCTAATGTAGCTTGTTGCCAAATTTCACATCCACAAAACAAATCAATCACAAAAAACTTTCAAACAAGAAGTGATGTTCCATAGAAAGAATAAAAATAAAAACAAAGCACAATGTTTATTTTTATTTATCTATTTTTTTGTAGCTACTTTTAACCAATGTGTTTCTGTGTTTTATTTTTGTTTTGTTTTTTTTCCCTTTAGTGAAGTTTTTGAAATAAAGTTTTAGATATAGAGCCTATTATAAAATATATTTATGTTTTCTGCTGACTTACCCCTCACACTCACTTCTGACGTTGAAGCATGTGATGGCCGTATACCGACGCGGCGGCGTCAGGTAGGAGGCGTTTGGTCCACGCAAGAAAAATGGCGTCCGGCGCCAACGAGAGAGCAGGACGGCCGGGACACCTGTCGGCCCAACACGGCCAGATGCGCGCGTCAAAGTCCGCGGTTTTACCGGCGCTTCATCTGTTGGATTATCACTTTGCTGACGGACCAACATCCGAGGGAAAGGAAACTTTACTTCGCCGTGTCCACTGGTGGAGCCCACGGGAGAAAGACCGCCGACACGGGAGGACAGCTGCGTTACTGCAAGGAGCTGCAGCAGGTTGTGTTTCCGGTTTGTGTGGATGGACTTAAGATGAGCGCCTTTTTTCTTCTTCTTTTTGTCAAACCAACGTTGTTTGGACAGAGATCAAAGAAAGGAGGGAGTTGCCATTTAGCTGTTTGAAGACCAGACTTGATTTAATCTGTTCATTTGAATTGACAGACATTAAAGGAGGAACAATTTAATCATAAAATCACTCATGTATGTAAGGAATCATATTAATTTGAAATAGGCCTACTGATCTAACTGACCACAACAGTAGGCTACAGCCAGAATATTCACATTTTTGAATTTTATTTGCAGCCTGCAAATCATGTTCATGTTTTGATTTTGTGTTTTGGCCTGTTGCACCACCCACAGCTCCCAGTGTCAGTGGCATTTCAGCCTCTGGGTTGCCAGTTAAGCTACTGTACCACTGAGCTGCAGCTACGGCTGGGGGATAAAACGATCTCCAATTGAGATTGCGATAAAACTGTTGATCGATTTCGATTATCGGCTATGGTCATATTTGACGTCATCCATAAAGTGATTTATGTAGAGGTATAAAATGGCGGTTTTTGACAATAAAGCATGTAGTTGTTGTCCATGCATTCTTGGATATCAATATTTCCTTGATATCACACGGCAGAAATAAGCAGCCTGTCACCGTCTGATACACCGCATCCTGTTGTGAGCATATTGTTTGTTTGAGCTGCAGCTAAAGCTAAAGGGAAGATTTACAAAGTCAAAGTTGGAAAAGAGGGAGGAAATGTGGTGAAATGGAACCGATGGTGAATAAAGTGATGGTGAATGTGTGGAGCGGTTGAGATGAGTCCGGCCCGGTCAGTTCGCCTGTCTCCGCTCGTCATGTGTTATGATCCGACGGTCAGAAAGAGGAGGAGAAAAGTCCGACTGTGAAAACATGGAGCTGCTTGTGACGTTTATTCTGCGGTAACACGTCTGTGTGTTGGCTCATCTCTGGCATGAAGAATATGCATTAAGGCTCTTGTAGATGCAGGGTTACAGTGTGTGTGTGTGTGTGCCAGCACTGCGCAAACACAGACACACACACATGGGGCATAGCGTCGGAGTGGTGAAGTGAAACAATAACCTGCAGATCACCTGAGTTGACGTCACTGTGAGTCTTTGAGCAATAAAACAGAGTAAAAAGCTAAATATTCATCAACAACCTGCTCAACCTACAGAAACGTGAACATGTAGGAGATATTTTGCTGAGATAATAGATGTACTAGCGGTGCTGTTGCTTCATCCCTCTCACTAATGCAGCCTACATATTATAGAGAGGCACGGTCATCTTTAATTTGAGCCTGTAGAGACTGTGTGAGTGAGTCTCAGGGTACCATAGCCACAAAGCTGGAGAAGGGCAGAGGTTAGCGTGTAGCTGTCTGTCTGGGGGCGAGGGGAGGGGAAACAACGGGCTGCAGTGTTTTGAATTTGACTGCGGCAACAGTTTTGGTCACAGTCTTACATTACAGACTGTGGCCTGCGTGAATTGAAGTTGTTTATTTTCAGCAGAGAAGCAAAGAGAGTATCAGAGACTTTTGAGAGTTTCTTTTGAAAAGTTTTAGAGAATATACTGTAAACAGTGAACCAAGCAACACATTAAACTCTCAGCATCAAAATATCTCTTTTTCTATTTCTATCAATTTCTTTCTTCTTCCGAGGTTAGCGTGCTGACTATCTAGCTCATGTCGGTTTGCCCGGTCGACCCATCTTGTCACTTTTAGACAGTGAGATGCCGTAGCGTCCAGTCTGTCCTGACGTAGTAGCACATCTATAATCTCTTGTTTTTTATAATATTGATGTTTTTTATTACACTATAAATTCAGAAATTGGTCCAATTGACCAATGATTACGTCCTTGCATGATTTGCCAAGTTTGTGCTATAACAAGTACACTTGATTATTTTTAACGTGGCCCACCCTTTCCACAAGAGAGCGGCTAATCAGTTTCTTGGATTTTCTTTTAAGTGCAGTGTCATATTATCAGTATGTGTCCTACGGTGACATTCATGTCTTCCCTTGATAATGGCTTGGTGGCTGACTCTGAGCACGGAAATGGTTTAGTTGTATCAGTGGAGATTTCTTATTTATTACCTTTCTGCTTCTCATGTCACTGACTTTGCTTACAATGTTTGGACAGCATTTATCTAACAGGATCCACAGAAGACACAGAAGGAATTTGTCTAAATTTACTAATGTTTATCTTTATATCAGCCACTGATTATTAAATAAAAACTTGAATACGGTAAGAACTGTGTTCGGTGGAGTCGCTCAGTCGATGTTATGTGACTCACTGTGGGTGGAAAAGTGTTTGTGGACTCCAGCTACATTTACCAGACATTTTATCAGACAGACAGGATCCTGAGAAACGTTTCATCCTCAGTCTGTCATTGACTTTGATAGCTGAGCATTTCAAGAATCTGCACCAGTCTGCGTAACATCTAAAGTCATCTTGATAATGTCCCTGTTGTTCATCATCCTCAATTACAGCGATGATTAATGTTAAATGAGGTTTGCAGAAGTGAAATGGATAACATGGAAATGGCATTCCTTGTTCCGAATATTTGGGCAATTAACGTGTTTCAATTACAAGAAATAGTTTAATAAGTAAGCGTGATATTTCAGATTCGAAATCCAGCTCATACTCGGGGAAATGTCATCGCTTTTGGACTTTAAAGGAATCTATTAAATGAAATATCCAGTGGGCATTCAAGTCATGCAAACTGCAGTGTGAAAAGGTTTAAGACAATATAATCTATGGCTGGTATGAAGGAAAACAACTTTTATGCACGAGTGTAATGAATACTTATGAGCTGCCCAATGGCAACTGAAAAAAATAGCGTGGTTTTCCACAGCTACCTGAGACACAGAGGACCTGACTTTGCAAGGGCAAAGTCAGTAATCCTGTCACATGCTGATTGGTTCGAATGCATCTGAATGACAGCGCTCACCTCATCAGGTATAAGTTCATGTTTGTGTGCACTCCACTTGAGTCTGAGTTGCATTCTAAAGAAAGCTCGATGTTCACATTAGCATCCCCCATGGAGCCCCGGCAGAGACATCCTGGTCATTAGCATGCAGCTCTCACTCTCACCTCCCTGTGCTCAAACTGACTGACAATTATAAACAGGAGGTAATTTTCCATCGGTACAACAACGTACATAGGTTTACTTCAAATCTATTCAGTGTTTGCGTGTGTTTTGGTCGCCCATAGTACTCAGAGCTATTATCTTTAACGAACGACTTTGTGTTCTCATTTAAACGAAACAAATCATACGGTGTTCTGTTATTGGTGTGGAAAAAAGTCTAACTACTGATGGAGTATAATCGATAAATGGTGACTTGTTTTGCCTTCTGGGTTGTTGGCTGTTCATTTGAAGAATAGAATAAATTGTTTATATTTCTGATGATTAACTGTTAGACATAACAGACAATAGAATTAGTGGCAAATAAGGGCATGTACTAATAAGGCTGGAGTGGCTCATAAGCGTACAGAGATGAGAGTTGGCTAGTGTGTACGTGTGTGTTTGGGGTGTAAAACACACCAACAGTATAAACTGTGAAACATTTTAACCGGGGGAAAAAAAAAAAAAATGAAGGTGAAAATCCTCTCACATCCGGCAGCTCCCACTGAGTTCCTGTTTCACGGGCGGTGGTGACATCATTGCTGTTGTTGTGTACGCTTACGTTCTTGATCAAGCTGTGGGGAACTTTTTCTTTTTTCATAAATGTTCTCGTTTGGAAGTTGCAGTTAGTGAAGTTGTGAACTGTGGCTTATTGAGAGTGTAAATGAATGAGGCGTTTTCCTGTTTTGTACTGTGCTGCACTTTACATTACTGTTAATCTTTAATACAAAATGTTGAGATCTATTATGACTTGTAAAAAGAAAGTTACCAAGGCTTGTGCAATTAATTTCTATGTATTTTGTGTTACTGATTTGATCATGTAGCATTAGATACAAGCTGGTCCTCATAGTTGTTCGTTAGTTCAGCGTTGTAATAGGTTGAATGATAAGCACTTAACTAAGGTTAATGTAGCATTATAGTAAGGAGACAGTGGGCCAAACTGGCCGCTGGGTAATAATAAAATAGGTTCAATTGCATAATGATTGAAATATATGTGACCTATCAGGTTAATTCATACACTCATTTTCCTTTAGACTGCAAGAAGGGATTATGCTTTATTGCATTGAGCATCGTCTTTGATCTGATTCTGTGGCTATTGACACAGACCTGTAATGTTTCTAAAGGCCTGTTATATTTTACATAATCTACATTGGACCAATTTTCACCACACAACAACTGTATGTGGTCACAGAGCAACTGGTGCTCAGTCTTTTCTGTAACATGAACTGTACAGTATATTTAAATGTTTAAAAAGTCACCAAATGTTTCTCCATAAATCCAGAAGCAAATACATTTCTAAATTTACATCAGCCTCCCAATCAAATGCTTATAAACCCATTTCCCAAAACTTAAAGTCATTTCTTTAAGAAAGATGCTGAGATGACTTTTAAAAATGCCCTGCCAGATGTAATTTCCTCAAGCAATTGAGGATTTATTTGCCCAAATAAATTGCAATGTCTGATACATTAAATGTAAATGAGCTTCTTAATTTGAAAAAAAAAAAAGTGTTTCGAATGTTGATTTGAGGAAGGAAAAAAAAGGGACATGTTACAAGTAACTTTGATTCAGCTGTAGTCTGTGTTATAGGAGGGGAAATTGTGTTGCATTATGTTTATGCATTTCATTAGAAACACCTGTACACCTGCTATTCAGAAGCTTCAGTTAATGTTTATATCAGACATACAAATGGGGTAAAAATGTGATGATGCCATGGGATTGTTGGTCCCAGAGTATGTTAACCTTGCAATAATCCATTTTTCTATCTTGGTAACCCATCTAATCCTTTGGTTTTAAACCAATCAGCATCCATGAGAGTGGAACTACAAACAGCTGTGGACAAGTGACTGTCTGAATTTCCGTAAAAGGACCTTTCATGCGTTGATTTTCCTTTTAAAAATAGCAACAACAACAAAAATCATTGAATAGTGTGCTAACCAGTTATCGTAGCTCTTCAGAATGCAGCTTGTTGTTGTATTGTGTTTCCTCTTTGGTGCCATCCTTACCACATCATACAGTATGATCGACAGATGGTTCACTCCAATCACCTGCCAATATTTTTTGAAAGCGGCAGCCTTTTTCCAGTTTCCAATGAAGGCCTCCCTGATGGTTCCGTGTATCAAACCATCTGGCGCATCATGTTAAGACAACTGCGGATCTCCTGGGATAGTTCACGTGCAAATATCTTCACTCACGGCCGAGCAAAATATGAAAAAACATCCAGTGAGCAGCAGTTCTGCAGACAGAAAGGCTTTTGTTGCTGAGAGAGGTCAAATGAGAATGTCTGGTTGGAGCTGATAGAAACACGGATGGCCACTTTTTTCAAAATGTGGGGAGCATCTCCGAACACTTCAAACACTGAGGTGGGTGAGCTATGAAAAGCAGACGACTAAGACAGTTTCCAAGAGCAGAAACCTGAGGTTGCAGTTGAAAACTGGAAAAATACTTGATGTGGTTTGATGAATCTGGATTTCTGCTGAGGCAACAGATGGTTGGGTCAGAACTTGGCATAAACAAAATGAAATCACAGACTCAACCTTGACTTGAGTCTAGAGTCCTGGCTGGTGGTGGTATAGTGGCAGACTCCAGCCTCTTTAATACCAATCAATCATGGTTTGAATGCCAAAGTATAGTTGCTGCCCAAAGAGCATACAGTATCTCTGTATGCCCAAAATTTACCATCATCCAACGGCTACTTCCACCTATCGTCATCTCAAACTGGCTTCATGAACTTGACGATGAGTTAAATGACTTCCTCTTGTGATGAGATCAGAATCACTTAGGATGTGGTAGAGCAGCAGATTGGCAACAAGTGTGCAGCTGACGAATCTGCAGAAATATGGTCAAGATGGACACACCAGCAATGAATGCTTCCAACATCTTGTGCAAAGAACTGAGGATGGGCAAAGAGAGGCCATGTATGTCACCATTTGTTAGAAAAACTGGAGGGCATAGGTCTGTTTGTTAAAGAAAGACATGAAATTATTTTTTGCATGTTCATCACTGTCTCCATCAGAGCCGACATGTGGTTTTGTGGGAGCTGGCTTGGGAGACAGTACAGTGCATGAATAGAAATAATTATTGATGTTCTCACCTTGTTATGCAACAATTATACTGGAAGTGGAAGTACTTATATGACACGAAAGTTGTGATTAGCATTTTTAAAAATATACTGTAGATGCAGCTACTAGCTCATTCAATTGCTAATGCATTCACCACAAGAGAAAGGCACTTGAAAATAATCTAAAGATTTTTTTGTTGTTGTTGCAGCTCAGATGAAACACTAAGAGCATTCTCCTCTGCACCAAATAACCCTAAACATAAACAAGTGCAACTGAGTGCCTCTCTCATCTGGACATTTTTACCTACAAACGGTACATAATATGGAAGTAATGGCCACTTATTGTGACACAATCACATTTACATGTGTTTTCTGAATCATTTGACCTGTGTGAACATTTCAATTTAGCTTCTTTCATCTATAAGATTTCCATAATATATGTAGATAAATACTATTACATTATGAAGCAACATGTGTTTTTTATACACTATTGAAAAAATAGATAATTTCAATTGAGTCAGTGAAAACAGATCTTTGTTTTAGAATGTTTAGTATTTTCATAGTTTATAGTATTTGCTTAAATTACCAAATTTGAAAACATTTTGGGACCCAGTGGAGAGAAGCCGGGACAGGAGTCATGTGGACCTCCCCCAGTAACCAGTCAGGCGCTGGGCTGCAGCACAGCTCACAGTGCTTGGGATGGAAAAAAGTCAAATCTGATTGACTTAGAAATTATAATGAAATGGTAATAGGTGTGATTTGTAGGCTGGTTAATGATGTTGTGCTGTTAAATGCATCTAGGCGCACGTGTCTAATCAAAATGGGTCTTAATTGAATGTAGACAATGTAAAATTCATGATTAAAAATAAACACTAAAGAATACTGGTTGTCGAATTAATAGTGAGCTCTGAAGCAGCTGCCTCTTTGTTGACATGTTGGTGCAAAGTGCTGGATATAGTGGAATAGATTTTTCTCTCCTGGAGGCTCACAGTAGTTGTGAACCTTTTGCAGCAGGGCTTTTTGGAGAGAGCTGCCATTGTTAATTGGAAAATGGGTTGAGGTGGAAGATACCACACAAAAAAAGCAGCAGCACCAAGGTCCATGGAGGTATTAAAGCTTTACACGGGCATAATTCTGATTTTGGCTTATCGCCATTGTCGGCTTACAGTACAGCAGCTGAAAAAACAGTGGTAACTTTCACATATCAACACCTTACCACTTGGTGAGATGCCATTCTTGTTTTAGAGCCATATTACAGCAAAAAAAAGAGGCAAAGTGGCTCCTTTATATGATAAAAGCTGACACTTTACAGGTATTGTTGTCGCCCCATGTTGCGCTTTAAATGACCATCCAATATAATTGTTGTACATGTTTACATGAGGCTGTTTTGAACATATAAACCACAACCAGCCCCTCCACTACCAACTGCCACCTCCTCAAATTAATCCACTGAGCTTGCGCATGACCTGAATCAAAACATTGTACAAGGTGCCTTTATTAAACAGCTTGTTACTCAGTCAAAACAATTAGGGCCGTGCATTACAGAAGTGGTATCCTGGCAACTGGGTATGCGAAGTGCAGAAATAGAAAGAGACAAGAGAGAGAAGGGCCCGTACTTGCTGCCATAACTGATTTGTTAAATTTGACTTCATGCCTGTTGATCTGCTTATTTATCTTGTATTGATGCTGTCTGCAATAAGGTAAGGCCGCAGGAAGTTTGTGCTGAGACTGAGACTGATGGTTTGTGTCCAAGTTGCAAAGCAGAGCCGTGACTGTGAGTCCAACCCACAGGCTCCAGATAGAGCCGAGCGGTGCTGCAGGGACTTGCTACAGAAGATAATTTTGACAGTGGCTGGAGGGCTTTTCCCTACTGTTATTTAGTATTCCCACCACATACACACACACCAGTGCATGTGCATGTGCATGTGGAGCCACTACTTCTTTCCAATTCTCGCTTTCACACGCACACGCAGTGACACACCTCCCATCATCTCTCTGTGCTTTCTAGGAGAAGAGATTGGTTTCTTTTTTGATGTGGAGTGAGCCCCTGACAATGAAGTGTAATTAGGCTGCACACTTTGCGCTACCATTTGAATTGTGCTGTGCAGCTAAAAGCTTAGAGAACACATATGCCCGCGGATTACAATGAAACATAAGGCAAACACTCACAGAAATTATTATTTACTTTTTGCAGGGATATTTTGATAACCGACACAAAGAAACACCACTCTTGTCTTTTGTCAGTTTTGTGACTGTCCTATTTTGAGATGCCATGTTTATTTTTCTTTAAATGTACACAACTCCTTTAGGCTAAACAATGCTGTTTTTTTTAAATACATAAATGGATGGCATGCTCATGAAATGGAAGAAGAATTGTGCGCTAAACAACATTATTTGGCCATTAATTAGATTATTCTTGTGTTTTGACCTTTACCAAAGGGTTAAAATAGATTAAATTTATATTAGGAGGTTAATGGACAATGTCTTTATTGCTAAACTAAATGAAAACACATTAAAAACGACACCCACAGATGTAATGGTGCACAAGCACTCAACATGTGCGTGCGCGCGCGCACACACACACACACACACACACACACACACACACACTAGCTGCTCTTAGATACACATCATTAGGCAGAGCAGGTTTTAAAGTGGCAGTTTAGGATGACTTGTCACTCACTCTGCTGCCTCCACCTTGCTACACTCGGGGCTGCCAGGCCGCTATAACGACAGGAGCAGCGGCGCCCAGCACTCCATGCTAACAGCTAAGCAGAACATAAGGTGACATTGACACAGTCATTGCACCAGCTCCGGTCCTACCCATGACGTCAGTGTCCTTCGACAGAGAGCACACAGGATGGGGGCTGGAGCTGAATCATGTGATCAGCCATCCCTATCCCTATTTGTCAGCGTCTTGGCTGTAACGCTTCTACCTGTATATTAGGATTGGGAGGAGGAGTGTGAGTGGTGGGTGGGTGGGGGTGGGTGTGTTTGATGCATGAGAGCAGCGTACGACAAGAACCATCCAAAGACAGAATGAGAGAGACGGCGACAGTAAAGGAGGGAGAGGGAGAGTGTTGTCTGGATGCAGCACCTGGAATAGAGTACGGAGGTTCTCTGCCATCAGTCATGAAGCATCCATAAAGCATGCAGAGATAAGGTTAAACAGCATTTAAAGCACATGGTTATAAATGGTTGACCATGACCTTAAAGCCTCAAGGGAGGAATGGAGAAAAAAAATGAAGCAGAGAGAAAGGAGCGAGAGGTAGAAATCCAAAGTAATGAATGTAAAAACACAGAAAGGACAAGAAAAAGGACAGAAATGAGAGAATGTAAAAGTGTGATATAAAAGGATGTTAAAGACATCCTGTCCAGAGTGAGGCTCAGTGCAAAAAAGAAAGTGTCAACGTGATGATACCGTACATATAGAGGTTAATGGAGAGCATGAGGAAGAACAGGAACAGAGGTTTAGAGAAATGAAAAGGCAGTTGACTTTGTTCTGTTACTCCTGTTGTGTTTCCTCAACGCAGGAAAATAAATGAATATGACAAGAATGTGACCCCCGCAGGGCCGCAGACTTCTCATGTGTTTTCAACAACAACAACCAAAAAAAAAACATGGATCACTGAATTAATCAAAGTGAGATAATGAATATCATCGAACCGCTTTGCACAAAAGAGAAAAAAAAAGAAATTCTCCTTTCAAAACCTCTGATCCTCAACAACTTCCTGTGCTCTCCCTCGTCTCTGTTGAGGTTGTGAGAGCAAGTAATTATTTTTAATGTATGCACACAGTGAAATTTTTTATTTGTTTTGGAGTTATGTTCAACACTCACCTCTGTCGTGATGCATTTTAAACAAACAGATTTGCTTAGCGTTGCGGCGTACCTCTGCTCCCCGTTTCCACCTGTATGTGCTGTCACCGAGTCAAATACAATGTCAGATCTAATTGAGTTGCGAAGCTGTTTTTCGCAAACTGTTACAACTGGAGGGTGGTGGCGGCATGCTTGTCAATAAAACTCCATTAAAATGAACACATCATAATTACTGCCTCTATTATCCTTCAAGATCTAGGACAGAGGCACCCCCTTGAAATTGGCTGACTAACTACTCCATATGTGCACGGCCAATAGAAGTAATTGTCCTTGTGTGTCGCTGTGACATGTAAACAGAGTCATATCAGAGTTTGTCACTAAAACAATCAATTTCAAGGTGCTCCCGACCAACAACAGTCCTATTGGCAATTATTGGTGGAGCACAGAGAACGGCGCAAACATTATTAACCAACTGCTGCACGGTAAGAAACAACACAGCCGCATGTTTATGGATCGACTCCAGCTAAGATGAGTTTCACAATTAACGTCAAAATGGGATTCATTTTCGTTCATTCCCGTTGATTGTAGTGCAGCACCTGTTGTTTACCATGCATGCAGAAAAGATTTATCATCACGCTAAATAGCCCTGTGATCGGTAAACAATGGCAGTTGTCTGGGCTGGTTCAAAACAAAACCCTGTTCCACAATCACTCGATGAAACCGGATCCTTTATGGGACACATCATGTTTGATAAACAAGTAAAAAAAAAGAAAAAAAAAAAAAGTGGACTCTTTTCAGATATGGCATTTGCTGCAATCTTGCCACATCTATAAGCTGCTTGAGCGGATTTGATTTATTCACCATCTTAACTTGTGAGTGGCTGTGGCTTAGTTGCACCACTCCTGTTGCTATACACATACACACACACACACACACACACACACACACACACAAAAGAAGAGATTAAGAGACTAATGCTTTTAGAACAAAGTGGAGCTGCCGGTCTGTTGTGAGATTTGACACTATGCTTTTTTTTTAATCTGCAGAAATGAAGAGCTTACAGAGGTAAGGATGTAGTAATGCTCTCATCTCCTAAAGGAATTAACAGTCCTCATGATGAAGGGGAAAATGAATCTTTGATTAATAGTTTGGATAGGGGTATGCACAGATGTAGATAGCATCTTTCTAATCTCTTCTTGTGATGTGTTACTCCCCCCCTACACACACACACACTTTTTTTCTCCTCCTTGTGTGCACAGAATAGCATGAAAAGGCAAAGATGGATTGTCCGATGTTTGAGGAGAGATTGTTCTGGAAGCCAGCTGTGAAACTGGGAGGATGCCCTGCATAAGTTACATACTCAGATCAGACCTCTAAGCTTGCCAAGAAAAAGATGAAGTCCAATCCCTGTTCTTCCCTCGCCTCCATAAAGATCAGATTATAGTTTCTTGATATTGAGTGTTCGTTCTTTTCTTTTGCTTTAAACAGAGTCTTACTTTAAAGTTTTATCTTCACACATTGACCTTTCAACCACAGATTTTTTTTTCTTCGTGTTACATCGCTGTTCTTCATTATCCCCTCGCATTGACCCAGACTGTGAAACATTAATGTCTGGATGTTTTCAGGCGCTAATATGACATAAATGTTAAATCTTTGTTGAATATTCCCTCCACTTATCCGTGCTTTAGATAATCTTTTCATATAATCAAATGAAAAAAGGAAACTGACTTTTCAGGGGGAGGAGAAGAAAAAAAATATCATCATTTCAAACTAAAGGCTTTTGCAAACACAGAAGTATTTGTACGAGTTTCTCGTCGTGTTGAGGAATTACTATAATTGTGTCACGGTGGTGCCAAGCCAGCAGAGGTTCCAGTTGTCTGCCTTAAACTTTAATTTCGTCCGGCTTCGGTTTCCAGAAAATGTAATACAGCAAGGGATGTAAAACCTGCCTTATTCCTTGCTGATATTTCCATTATTGATCAGGCTTAGTTTGATTAATCCTGGTTTGAAGGCTGGCCAAACTGGTGTAAACAGAATGACTCATCAATACTCACTCGTCATCAATAGCTTAATAACTCTTACAAGCTTCAGGGTTTGATCCATCTGAGGCCTTTTGCACTTCTTGCTATTATTCACTGTGATCTCTCTCTCTCTCTGTATTTCTCTTGCTCTCTCACCCCGTAGGCACTACTGACTACACACATACAGTACTGCATAGATTTTAGCTATTGTTCTCTGTGTAGCTAAAGGCTCCCCTCAAGTTAGATTTTTGGTAATGATCTAATTAATCAGTTAAAGTCGCCATATTTAACGCTTTTCCTATATTTGAAGTTTTTATATTGACAAGATATATTTGTGCTTTTAGGAACAAAAAAACATCTCAAACCTCTACAACAGGTCACTTAGCCGCCAAGGGTCTGAGCCTTGTTTCTGATCGATTTACTGCATCAGGGATTAAATATCATATAAATAAAATGATAAATGGCAGAATTTAGATAATAATAAGTAATTATTCTTAGAGCACTTTTTGAGCAAAAGCACAAAGGTTCAAATCAAACGATAAAAAACATGATCACGGACAAAAAGACAATGAATTCATGTGGATACAAACAACATAGAAGTTAAGTGCATAGGCAAGCAGATACATACATGCATATATATGTTACATTTAGCTAAAAATGAAAGAAGCATAAACATTGGATCGAGGTAGGTTTACTCTGGCGTCAACCCTCAGAGTAGCTACTGCTTTGTTTTGTTGTGACATCACAATGTTACAGAAACCCTAATGGCTCATTTTAAGCTCCAGTTTCTGAAAGCAGCATGTATGAATTTCTTTTAGAGCTTTGATATGTTCACAGTCTTACAGTAAAGTACTAGAACCTGGACCTGCTCTATTATTAAAAATGATATGGCAATGTCCTAATGGGACCTTTAATAAACACAAGCTACTGTACATAGCTAAAAAAACAAAAACCACCACATTTATTTCTGTGTGCTATTAGTCTTTTCAGCTCCATGTCATTATCCATTTGTTTGGAGGTACATTTGCTATTGATCATCTGCACACCAGCGCAAAACTGAATACTTTCAACATGGTGTGCACTGTTTATAATTGGTGTTCAAAGACGAAGCAGGAGCAGGGCTGTGTTTGTGTTTGTGTGTATGTTTGTGTTGGTGTGTACATACAGTGGTTCAGTAAATGGGTGGCCGAGTGATGGGAGCTCATCAGCTGAATGATAATCTAATTACTGCTCCAGACTAAGATAGATGGAGCCACGTAGCAAAGCACACATCTTTGTGAGATTTAATTTGCGCCGCAAAAGCTACACAAATAATTTAGGACCATGCGAGAGATATGAATTTTGATGCATGTATATTAGTTATCGCGGCTCTCAAATGGGGTCTGTTACATAATTCACGGCATGCCAGCTTGTCGAGACAAACTGAGAGTCTGTCGAAACAAACTGAGAGACAAATTGAGTGCTGTTACTGCAGGATCTGATTAAAAGCAAAGGAGAGCGACATTTTGAGGGTTATTGATGTGTGGTGACAGATGTGATGGCTGCCAGTGACGGATCCCAATCCCCCACCTCTGCTTTTTGAGTCCAGCCTAAGTTAATTTGTTATCTAGCCTTTTTTCCATCCAACAAGGATGGAACATTAGACAGAGATTTCACAATGACTGAGGGAGACTGAGGTAAAATCATATTGGTAGGAGTGCACACTGCATGATCAAATCAATGCTGATTTTTGGAGACAGACGTGACGGTGGCGGTACTGTCAGCTTTCTGAGAGAGCTGACAGTATTTCCATAACATCTGACCCCTGGAAAGAGATGCTGCATGTTCCTTCTCCCAGATATGCTATGGCGAATTGCAATCTGTCAGCTGAGGGACTCAACGGTCTAATAATTGGATTTTTTCTAAATAAATTGTAACCCAGTGAGGTCATTTTAATCAATCCTTGTAATTACAAATTACAAATCACTGTGTGCCAAGGGAGCTTTGTGACATGGCTGCTGTAAAATGATTCCCAGGCACTGACTGGATCAGCTCCTGCACTTTCTCACCGCCGCCACGGTGGAAAATAAATGCTTTAGAACGGGTTTTTGAGCCTTGTAATTTATGGAGTTCACTCCTTAG
This sequence comes from Trachurus japonicus, assembly GCF_045865225.1. Classification (NCBI taxonomy): domain Eukaryota; kingdom Metazoa; phylum Chordata; class Actinopteri; order Carangiformes; family Carangidae; genus Trachurus; species Trachurus japonicus. The sequence goes on from NC_140909.1 coordinate 6,084,545, forward strand.
GTCCTTTTGCCCAAATTAATTAAATTAGATGTGCCTTTAATGAGAATGTTAATATGTTGTAATACTCTGAGTCTGATGCCATAGTTTCCTCTGCTCTACAAGTATAAGAAAAACCTGAGAATATAAATGCAATGGTCAATAGACTGATGCATGAAAAATCCAATGCATGCATCTGAAGTCCTTGATGAAGAAAAATCTTTCTAGTTTTACTTTACTTGCTTGCCTCACTTTTATTAGTGTAGTTTTATCTCCACTTCGGTCTCAAATAAACAAGTTTTCAAAAGTTTAGCAGGTGATTTATTAGAAAAATGCCATAATTTGTGTTAAAGAGGAACCATACAAGTCCCATCACTTTCTGGCTGTTTTGGTCACATTTTTCTCCTCGGAGCGCCCCCTACAGTTTTGTGTTGCTGTCATAAAAACTCACCACCAACCCTCCTCCCTGTCATGTGCATTTTTTTTCAACAAAGCTGATGAGAAGGCAATCCGTGGAGCGTTATCTACCGAGGTGGGTAACGTTAACAAGGGATTATGGATTACCATGTGTGTTTATGTCATAGTGCTGTAAAGCAGTCCATGTTTTTAGCGAGACAAGATCTGGGACACCGGGTCGGAGGCAATGATCTTGCAGAGATGGTTTTAGGCCAAGAGACGCAAAGTGGAAGGAAGAGAGCCTCCATTCTCCCTGGAACAAGTCATTTAACCATCTCAATTACTCTGAAAATGTTTAATTAAAGAGCAATTCTTGCATTGTTCCTCTTTAAAGGTAGATGAATTCCTCCCATCTAGCTTTGCGGTTGTATATCGCAAGCAACTCAATCATATTTTTCATGCTGCATTCACGTGAAATTGGACGACAGCCGCTGCACTTAACGGCATAAACAAACCTCTATGTAAACAAGTGGCCCGTCAGCACGAGGCGATGTGGTATTGTTGACCTGACCCACGTTTTACCGGCTTTCTCTGGACTTCTGTGACTAAAATGACATCTGGTTTGTTACCGTCGGCTGTCTGCCCGACTGCAGGTGAATGCAGCATCAGTGTAATGCTCCATTCCTCCTCGCTGCGTTACCGCGGTGACTTTTCACAGACGCCACCTCCACCTGAGCCGACAGCTCCGGTGTCTCCGCTGAGTTTCCGTGGTTACCTACCGTCACGCTGCCACTGAACGTAAAAAAAATGGCGACACGACATGGCAGCAGCACCGAGCTTACCGTCTCCATGGAGATATGAATGATATGAACGGCTAATTCAGAGCTCAAAGGAACACTTCACTTTGTTGATGGGGGGGATTACTAGTTACAGTAATGAAAAACATATTTTTGAATGAAATAATCGATTTCTGTAAATAGATAACAGGAGAAGTTACACAATGTCCCTTTAACTTAAAATCAAAAGTCTAACAGTAAGAGAGTTATAAAAACAAAAACGAAATGTAAGTGTAACATGTGAATTTTCCACCTTTTTAAACATATGATTACATATTATAATGTAATATTCATTACACAGAGTCCACAGTTAGTTACGAAGTCCGAGCTGCACAAGAAGGCAGGGGTAAGTCCTCGAGAGCAGTGGAGTAAAACAAGTAGCAATAAGGCCGACAAATGAACCACCAACACTTCAAGTCGTGTTTACAAGCAGCGCAGATTGGAAGATATAGAGCAGTTGTTTTTTGGCACAAAAAACCAATTGTATTTTTCAAATGATTTCTGTGGCGTACAAGGTTCAGTTCACAAGAGGTCTTGTACACCAGCAAGTTCTAGTGACAGGTGAATGGAATCAAAACTCCACAGAGCGAACAGGAACAAGGAACTCTGTACACCGGCTCACACCCGCCGTCCTGTTGCTTTCAGTTTGCAGAGCGAAGGATAAAAGTGAAGCAGGTGCTGTGAGTTTGTACGAAGGAGGAGGAGGAGGAGGAGGAGGAGGAGGAGGAGGAGGAGGAAGGAGGAGGAGGAGGAGGAGGAGGAGGAGGAGGAGATGGGAAAGAAGCTGGAGGAGCGTTTGGCAAGGACGAGCTTGTACCCAAACAATTTGTAGCCTGACCCAGAGAAGAGTCTCATCGTTAGACGGAGAGTGTGAAAACATGTTTCACTGCCAGGAAACACATCAGGTTATTGATACTGTGTATTTGTACTGTGTATGGGGACACAGCTCGTTACTGATGGATGGATAGATAGATAGATAGATAGATAGATAGATAGATAGATAGATAGATAGACAGACAGACAGACAGACAGATAGACAGACAGATAGAGCTCTTCAGGTGTTCAGAGGTCAGGTGAGTGTGTGATTGTCTGCAGAGCTCCAGGTCGTCACAGATTCATCGTCTTGCTGTTTTTCAACACATTCTCTCTCTCTCTTTCTTGCAGCTGTTATTTCTTCAACAACAGCTCTTTTCTTCCAATTTTCCTCCTCTTTACCTCACCCCTCTCTTTTCTCTGTTCTCCACATCCCTACCATTTTAATCCCGTCATTGGAATCAACTGTGTTCTGAAAGTGTCTTGTTGACAGGGCTCAGAGAGTATGAATGTGTGGAGACAACTGCTCATCTGCTGTCCTTCGCATATCCACCGCTCATCTCCCTCTCTCCTCCCCTCCTCCTCCTCCCCGTGCCGCTCCATCCCCTCCATTTCTGTGTTGACAGAAGCCCATTTTAGATGGAGTGTCCTTTTGCGTCACGTACCTTTCTCATCAGCAAGAACGAGTTTTTTCACATATCCTACAAGGCCCTCTCAATCTCAGATTTATTGTCAGTGTGGAGGCTGAAGTTGACTGCTTCCTCCCTGTGATGTATTTTCATTGATGCCCTGACACTCTGCAGTGTAGAGATGAGCTTTTACCATCAATAAAACACACTTTTTTTGTTGCTGTAGACGCTAGGGTCGCCAAGTGTGTGAAACAAGATGTTGTTTTTGAGATTTGAGTAAAGAGGTAGTTAGGAGGAATCATTATTTATATCTGAACAGACTGTTTTAGGACTTTCCCCCCTCTTTCTCCAGCAGCAGAAGCACAACTGTGATTTACACTATCGAGAGTGTGTGTGTCGTCTTCCTCTCAGTTCAGCCTAAATGTCTTTCATGTTGCCTCTCTTCGTGTTTTGAATACTTTGCTTTCAAAACCATTTTGTCTCCTGGCGTCTCCATCTCCACGCCCCCTTCCATTGAGTCCTCACCTCTTCCTTCGTGTCCATTTGATGGCTGTGTCCTTCACCTTGCCCTCATCCAGTGAGCCAATCAATAGACACTCAGTAAGGCCAAGCATCACACTTTTAATGATTTCCTCCTTCATTTGGATTTGGTTTCACGTGCATGTAGAAATTCATGCACGCTGCTGAAGAGTAGCTATTTACCCAGCAGCGTTCTGTGAGTTAATTTAGATCTCAAATGGGTTATATAAACATTAATAGACATTATTTCCCTCCTCATATTATTTCAGTCTGTTTGCATCTACAGAATATACTTTTATCATCTGGATCTGACATACCCTCCAATGACTCATTAAATCATTAATTAACCTGTTCTATAGTTTATTAAAAAATTATATTGTTTTCATGATTGAAATTATCTTCCTGGTGTGCATATTCCTGATAAATGATCCATAACCCTAATTAAAATGCATAATGCATGCTCCCCAGATGTTAATCCCAGAATCTCACTGATCAAATCTTGCACCAGACCGCTTTAAGTCGTCCTTTCAATAAACTCTGAGGTGAATTGGGTTCAGTCCAAGGAAATGTTGTTCCATCCTGTTTGTAATCTGAAGTGTTGTTGCATTTTGTTAAATGATGTTGCGTTCTCAGGGCCACCCTAAAGTATAGCCTGACAACATTTAACAAGTTTAGCTTTCACAACACAAGACGCACGGAGGTGTGGAGATAAATTCCCGAGAACTGATCAAGTCGAGTCGAGTCGGATACATATTAGGCCCCATCAGTTCTTCTGAACCGAAGCATCGCATCAACCTTGAGTAGACCTAGATATTATGAAATTGAGCATCATTCAGTAACTGCATGGTCTGTGTCTCAAATGCACTCAGAAACTTTGGTAGCAGGTTCAATCAGAAGCAATTTGAGCGAGTGGTACATTTGTCGACAATCAGAGGAGCAAAACTGTCAGATGGTAAACGCAGCTAAAGGTTTGTGATGACACAAAGCTGTAGGTGTATTAACAGATCTTTCTAAGGCTGAATCATCCCAAGCACCCTTCTTCACATGATTCTGTTCAGAGTTACTTCCTCCAACCTTTAGGCTTTATGTTGTTTGCAAAAAACTGTAGTGTTGGAGGGAAAAGGTGAAAAGCTTTCATACGTTGTGTGGCTTCTTTATGTTTGTGCGTCCGAAGCGAAGGATCTGGTGGGAGAGAGAGTTGTGTTGAAGGAATGGCACAACAACAGGATGTTGCAGCGATTGATTGGAGCTGTGTGAAGTAATCAGGCTATGTTTACACAGAAACAATCTGAACCGAAAACGCAAAAGTGGCGTTGCATTCTCACTTTTTATTTCGCATTTAGACGAGCGTTTTTGGGGTAGAAATCTGCGTTCATACAGTGACGGAAAAGTCTGTGGAATTCAATGTTGTATGCACGCTGTAAAGTTTTAGAAAGAAGACTCCGATGCACTTTGTGACTCTTACACACTTTTAGTTAGCTTTTCAAAACACAAGAATACAGCGTAACTCTTATGCAAAACCCGTGTTACACTCTCATGCTATCCGTCTTTCTCTGAACCTTATTTCTTCCTCTTCCGGCTTAACCAACACAATAATACCTGAAGAGCGCCTCCTTCTGGGCGAACTACAACATTCGATCCGATTAAATATTTTGCCGTTTTCATCCGCGAGCGTTGTCGTGTAAACAGGGCTTCACTCACACAGTTTCTACGCTGCCAGAACCGCAATTATGTGGTAATTGAACAATAGAAACGATAGAAACGGTAAACCATTTTGTCATAAACCGATAACTGCCTTCATCTGATCAATGGTTTTTGTAGTTTACATCATCAAAAAACTCCAGTTATTCCATAACAATGGTTTTATTTGTGTGCATGTAAACACACTCACTGAAGTTGATTTATTAATATACACAATTAATAATTACTTGAACTCTGAGCTGTGAGCTTGTGATGTTCAACAATTTACTAAAATATCTTGAGATGTTTTTCTTATTTAACTTATAAATATTCATGTTGACACCCAGAGTCTCTCAGCTGCATCACCTGCAGTGTGAGTTCACTTTGTGGACTTACCTGTGTGCTACACGAAGCCTTTATGTTGTATGTCTTGAGTGTGTGTGCACGTGTTTGTGTGTGTATGTGGGAGTTGCGGCAGAAGATCGGTGTGAACATGAGCAGCAGGCCGTGGCAGACTTTCAGAGAGGTGCTGTTTCTCCCCCGCGCTCTGCCAGAACATTCCTCATTTTCCGACCTAATTGATAATAAACAGATCCCTCGGGACGGGAGTGTAAATCTGACGGGCTGGAAAAGTCCACTACACATTGATAATGTTTAATCTTATTATGCTCCGGATCTGCACTGAGATTAATTAACCCAATTAAACTTGAGCAAAAACATACAAAAGTGCACTGCAGCCTCACCAGGACACGTTGAGCTTTTTGTTATTATTCACTCTGATGAGGAACATGCGTGTTTGTCCTTTGAGCTTTTCTACTCAGTCAATATTGTGACGCACTACACACATGTGTCTGCAGCTAATCACAAGATTCATTATGAACATATAGCCTATGGGTCTATAGTATACTGGGAATATTGATTCTATATTCTATATTGATGCTAGAGGAAGAATCTGTTTATTGGAAGTCCTCATTCATGAACAACAAAGGAGCTTGGTTGTAGTGTGTTGTGTGTTGTGTTACAACCTGAGTAACTGTTGTATTGGAGCAATTTCTGACCTGTCAACTTGTGATTAGATGTTGGTTGGAGCTGCTCTAACAAGTTGAATGACATCAAGTAATGCACCGTGCAGACTGCAGTTCTCCCCTTGTTGTGCCAAGAGATTTAACATCTTTCAGCTGGTTGTTTTGGTTTTATGACATCTGTGTCCAGTGGCACAGCTGGGAGGAACCTGCTATTGTTATTAAATAAATCTGCTCAGTTACTTTATTTTTTATTTTTGCAGGGACAGTGTACATTAAAGGGATAGTTCAACATTTTTGGCAAATTGGCCCATTGCCATAATCCCTATAATTTTAGCAGTAGGTTTGTTACCTTTAAAGCAGAAGTAAGCGATATTGTTGTGTTAATATAAGTCTTAAATAGTTATATCTTCCAACAGCAATCACTTATATAGAGTGTTTGGACCGAAACACGGGTCTCTCAGTCACTCTGCTCTGCTCTGAGCCGAGGAGAAAACTTTTCTTGTATCCTACAAGCTTTATCCAATGAGGAGAGAGAACGGCATAAAGGGGCGGTCCTCTCTGTGTGTGCAGCCAAGGGATGCGCGTGAATGTGGTGACGTAGGGACGAGGACCAATAGATCCATGACTAGGGCGGGGGCTGCTAACTCCATCGGCTGACAAGAAGTTAGCCAAAACGACCGGATCGCTTACTTCTGCTTTAATTGTCGGTGCAAGCTATTTTTAGAACGGCGGAGCAGAGCCACAAGCTGCTCAGAGCTACGCTACGGAGGCTAATGGGATTTCTTGGTTTCCCTCGTCAAACTCATCAAATACACAATCCAACAACTCCAAAACGCTCTGGTGGACAAGTTGTGACCTGCACATTCACCACGCTATGAGATAATAACACAACGTTACCAGACGAAGTTGTTTTGTGACTGGTTGCCGAAAAACTGCCCCCGACGGGAACGCAAATCCACGGTTTTGCATGAATTTACCTCTAAAACAACTCTGTCTGGCAGTGCAGAGGGGCAGGGAGGTGACTGGGGGAATGACATGCGCAAAGGATCGTCACGGTCGGGAATCGAACCGGCGATCAGCGCGTCAGGCACATGCCAACATGGGATGTGCTCTCCAACCACTCGACCACCAAACACCCCTATTCCACCTTGTTCACCCGGAGAATTTTGCAGTGTAACGGCGTCGTGCTGCTTCCATCTTTGCTACTGAGCATCATTATTCACAAGACTGCAAAAAGCCTGCGTGTCATTCCTGAGCATTTGATGAACAAGCATCGCTCTCACTCCTCCTGGTGAGAGCTGGCTCATTACAGAGCCGCAGCTCCGCGCCGGCCTCATGTAAATGGACGACTTGCCGAATTCAGGAGTCTCCCCCTCACATCATCATCACGTACAGTACAGCTCCACTCAGATACATCCCAGCATCACACTTCCTTCAGCTATTTGCTACTATTTGTGATATATAAAACATCAGACAGTGTGGGGTTGTTAATAAAATGTTTGCAATACCTGTAGGAATTGAGAGGTGATTAAATTTTAATGATACCACCTTAAGTAAGAGTTTTTAATGACCCCTCCTGAAGAATTTTAAAAAAGCAGTGACCTTCCCCTGAGCAAATAAATTTTAATGACACAATAAATGTTGAAATAGTATCCTAGGCAATGGTGAGACGTTGCCAGATCGATCTACTTAGGCTGTGTGAGTTCGTCAATATAAAATATATGTCAATGGCAGGTTTTTTTTTATGCTAACAATTTTTCCATGAACTTTTCCCTACCTGCCCTGTGCTGCTTACTGTATGCTGCTAAATTGGCATCAATTGCTTTTTCATTTCATATTTATTTTAGTTTGTGAAGACATTTCTTCTACTTCCTCTTGAACGCTCCTTTGCATCTTCAGATGGTTTCATTCCCAACATCAGAGCTTTCAGAAATGGATGACAATCTGTTCAACAATGGTCAGCATCCAGTCTTTTTTTCTTCAGGTTACCATAACAAACGTCTGCGCTCTGTTCATCCATACGTAATGGGGGAAATAAAGGAGCAGTCAGTGCAACACAGTGTAAACACCACAGCCTTTTATTTTTCCTCATCCTCCGACGGGTTTGACAGGATTTGGTTTGTCTTAACTGACAAATTTCCCAGATGACAGATTTGGCATGACAGCCCAGAGCCTGGAGATATGTGTAATCTTTATCTACATGTATTTGTATAATTAAAGTCTTCTGATGTTCCTTGTTTCTTTTTTTCTTTCTTTTTTTTTTAAAGATGTGTGGGCTCTACTTTGCATTTTGATGTTCTGATCTACATCCCAACTTTTTTATGGTCTGTCTCTTGATTCTGATTGACTTAGCTGCCCTAGATGTTCCTGGTCTTTGTTGTAGGTTGGTTTTAAAACATCTGGTGCATGGTCACTAGATAGTAATCAGTGTTTGTAAAAGGCTGTTTCATTCATACTTAGATGTTGACCTAAATGAAAACAGTCGATGTGATGGGAGTGTGTGGGAGGTTTTATGTTTTCAAAGATTAATTTGTGCTGATTTAAAATCTTTTCCAGCTTTGAAACCAACATTTGATGTTCACATCATGTGACACCTGTGTTAGTTTTTTTTTTTTTCTGTTCTTTTTTTCCTGCAGGAGTCAATGTGACTTGTTGATGTCGTACAGCTTTTACCAGTAACATTAATGGTGTCTCTGTTATATGCATGTATTCATTTACACCATGTGACAGTGATATTAAAGGAGACATATTATATCCCCTTCTCCACAAATTAAAATAGTTCACAGGTGTCTTAAAGACATGTCTGACATGCTGTGGTCAAAATACCCCAAGGATCAAACATCACAGCTCTTTTCATCCTCTCAAACTAGCCCTGTTCAAAACAGCTGGTTTCAGTGCCTGTCCCTTTAAATGCAAAACTGCTTGCCCTGCCCCGCTCCTACTGCCTGTACCGGGTGGGGTTATGCAGGTTTGAAAACTAGTTACATCACTGGAAGACATCTGAAGGAACAGCTCATAAAACCACATGGATTTCAACCGAGGGAACCTGCAAATTACAGATTTTTCTGTCAATTCTCACATTTTAGGAGCCGGAAGGCAAGACAAACACCCAAATAAATGTTAAAGGGCCTTTAAAAAGTGATATTTCCATAATATTTCCCCTTTAAATGAACAAAAACCAGGACCTTGAACTATAACACAACAAAGTGGGATTCAGTCATCAGTCATTTTGTTGTTGTGTTGAATGCAGATTTTTTAATATTCAAGTAATTGTGTGGTAATTTTTCTATGAACGTACCATAAAATGTGACATGTTAAACTTCTGCATGGCTGATATTTTATGACATGAGTGTTGCCATTACACAGAGGCAGAGGAAGCAACTGCTGGGGGCTGTTAGGCGGGCCCCTGAGGGCAGACAAACTTTGTTCCACAGCTATGTCTTGAAAACAGCCAATGGGTGATTTGCAATGACATCTCAGTAGGAGAACCTCCCCAAAGGGATCTCCTGCTCCTCCGTCTGCACTGACACTCCAGAATAAAAATCACTCATGTAACTCGACAAAAAAAAGAAAGAAGTCATTTAGAATAAAGACAGTGGAAATCTGTGTTAGTGCCTAGAGCCACTGTAGTAGGTCTACATCCCAATATAATGGACAGAATATTTCAGTAAATTTTCTTCAGATTTGGCCAAAACATTCTAAAGGACTCAAGGATGAGCGGATTTAATATGAAGGTCAGAGGTTGAAGTCATGGTGACTTTAACAAAAGTTGTTGGCCTTATGATTGCAAAATCTCAGTCAAACCCTGAACGAACCTTTAACATTTGTGTCCAATTAAACTCAGGTATGAACTTATTAAGTTCTGATGGTGAAAGGTTAAAAGTGAAGTACAGCGCAGCCTCACAAATCATTTTTTTGGCCTATTTCCATAACGCCTTGGGGTGTTTTCTTCAAATTTGGTAAAAAGATTCACCGGGACTCTTGGATGATTTGATTCGATTTTGCTGGGTAATGTTCAAAAGTTCATACCACAGTGTTTATGACTTCACAAAACAATGTGAAAGCAGTATCTCCAGGAATCAATTAAAGTTTTTCACAAATGTCTTCATGGACTCAGGTTCAAGGTGTTTTGACTTTATTTGTGAAAGGATCAGGATCACAAAATGTGGTTTTGTCCTTGTGAACACATTATCTTCATGGAATTTCCTCAGATTTGTTACAAACATTCATTTGAACCTCACAAAACCCTGCCTGCAGCCATTTCAATCAGGATAGACCATTTACGACAAGAGAGCCAGGTTTGAGGATGAAGATGAAATTACATTTATTGTGCAAAAAATAGACTTTGGTGCTTAGACCACGGGTGTAGACCAGCTGAGTAAACTGATCTGGGGATGAGAAGCTGCATCTGAAGTAGTTCTATCCCCCCCGGCCTCGACACTGGTGGTGGTAGGGAAGCTTGAAGTCGCCTGATGAGGGAACTTCTCGGTTGGAGATCCAGGTTAAGACAGTCTGTATCTTGATGGAGGTGGTGCCGGGGTGGAGGTGGGCTGAGAGTTTTGCAGGAATGACGGCTGGATGACAGGAGAGAGAGAACTTTTAAATTTGACGCTAATGACTGATTGGTGGAAGGGAAAGAGGATGGCATACTGTGATTGGCTGAATTATGAGAATGAGGGTGGAGCGAGAGGATAGCGTGAAAACAGGGAAAGGGCTTTGAGGCGTGCTTAAAGAGATAGTCTTCCTGTCTGAACTTTCGCTTAGCTTCATTACTCCAAACAGTAATTGTTACAAAACTTTACACAAATTGTCAATATTTTACATGACTCTAAGATAATCTAGTCTGATTGGCGGAGGTTTACAACCATGATACAGTAACTCTAGTTTGTATGTTTGTAATGCTGCTGCTACAGTTGAGATCTTTTTAATTTTACTTCGTTAATGTGAAAACAACCTTCCCTTTCATGTGACATTGTCTTCAGCACTAATGTCTTTCAGTGAATTAGTTGAAAAGCAACATTTTTTCTTAAGCACTCACTCACTAACGCACTTTGTTCATGGAAAAACATGTACATCATGGTTCTCTATCATTATGTCAGTTTCTGTTTGCCCGAAACTAATCTTCAACAGTTTTGTTCTCCATTGTTTCACATTAATAAGTTAATTAGAAATCCCCGCATGGCGACTATATCTGTGCTTTTTTTTTTTTTTAACTGAGTCACTACCCCCTCATCATTTTTATTTCATGATAGAGGTTATAAAATATGCAGACCGAAACTCCAGAGATGCTACAGACTCCACCACTTTGAAGTGTAATCCAAACATGACATGTGAGTGCTCAATAGTCAGTCAGAAATGTTTAAGCACACTCTTGAAAAGGTTATCATGGCCGTGCTGTTAGTAATTTATGAGACGCACAACATCTGATTCTAAATAATTTATGTCTCTGTTTGTTTTTGCGATGTTTGAGATGCGATGAAAAGTCTAATATTTTGTAAAGTTTTTGTGCCATTTGGATCAAAAGGTGGTTATATTATACAGTTTACTTACACAAGGCTCTGATAAGTGACAATAATCCCAGAGGGGGGGGGGGGGGGGGGGGACCTCAATTCCTTTGTTTGGGAGAATTTTAATTTTATTTATAAAACTTGCGCAGGAAAAACTGATGATAACAAAATAAAGAAACCCAGAACATTAAAAATCAAAGCCCCCTGCCTGTTTGGAATGACTTCTGACAACACTTTGGTTTCTCTTTAAAGCACAGCCTCAGGCTGCTCCTTAACTCTTTCGGGTAACTACTGATCCCATTCCAGTTGTTTCATGTTTTTAGGATGTGAGCTGAGTGGGCCGAGGTCCTCGGCAAGAGTGTTTTCCTTCGCAGTGTTTTCCCAACTCATCCTCTCGCATTATCGTTATCACGGTAAATAATTCAACAGTTTGTTTCTCGATATGACCTCCCTGCACCCTCTCCCTCTCTCTCTCTCTCTCGTGCTATTTCTCCTTTCTTCTCTCACACATAGTTTATGGTGATGAAAAAGGACCAACCTGCTAATGCACACCTACAAAGATGCACCTTTCTCTCCTCAGCTGAACCTGGTCACTGAATTCACTTTGCAGCCCTTTTTACACATGCATGCACAGTCCCACTCACGTTAATGCAGCCCACATACTGTAGTGGACTGATACTAGTAGCAGCCATGATAACAATGATTAATGTGTTCATTCTCTCACATCTACTCTCACTGACTGAGTGCACTGATAGTTGCTTGTTGCTGATACTGCCTTCCTCGAAATGTTTAGATGTACAGTCCAAATGACAAAGAGCCTCTGGGTAAGAGAACGAGGGTTTTAAAATATATTTTGCGCCCAGAGCACAGGATTCATATATTTTCCCTTTCTTTGTCTTTGTCTTTTGTACCTGGAACAGAGATCATGCAGTTTAAACATGGCACAAGACAAAAACACATCTCCAGCTGTGAATGAGCTGCATTCAAACATAAATGCATACAGTCACATTCATTTGATTAAATGCACGGATCAGACTTAGTTCAGCACAGCCTTTTTTTTTTTTTTTTTTCTGATTGAAACCGTGCTGCTATTCACACAGGACAAAAACAGTAGATGAGGATCATTACAACCCTTTGACCTGCCATCCTGATGGAAACTGAGGGTTTATCACAGATAGAATTGAAACATAAATAACTGATAGCAACAACAACAAGCCTTCATAAAATTGTGACTCAAACAGCATTCCCATCCACATGTGTACATACATGGGCTTCCACTTCCCAGTTTCAACTTCAAAACATAAACAAGGAGACTTAGGAGAGAGAGAGAGAGAGAGAGACTTCCTTAAATATTTCACAAGGCAGATGTAAATGTCATGAGGAATATGGTTTCCCATTGTGTGAAGTTTGACAGGTGCTCTCTTCATTACGTTATCGTCATCTCTCTCTGTAAAGTTCAGTGCGACCAGAGTGGAGAGTGGAGTGTCGGGTCCAACATCTCACATATTCACATAATATTCACATAACAGCAGCGTGTTGTTTTGTTTGTTTGTCTTTTAGCTGGTTTGCTGGACAGTCGGTTTACCCTCTGGCTATTTGTGTCCAGTTCGCTTCCTATTTCTTTTTTTTTTTGACCATTTTAACTTCATGCAGATGGAGTTACATTTACCAAGGGTCTGGATTGTTTTTCCAGAGTTTATTTTATTATTTATAAAACAATAATACACTGTATATACATCTAATGGTACAATAGGCTCCATTGTGGCCGCTTGAAACCCATAAAAACTACATGGATGAGAGGTGAAACGTCTTCCTAGACAGATAACCAAGTCCAGTTGGTTTTGATTTAAATTTCTTTGGGGATAACGATGACCTGGACAAATGAGAATATTCACAGGCCCATAAAAACTAACATTTTTAATTTGTCATTATTTCCTACAGGACGGCTTTGGCCGTGGTGAGTGGGTTGTTGTGTTTCGATTCCCGGCTCCGCATGTCGAAGTGTCCTTGGGCAAGACACTGAACCCTGACCTGACTCGCCCTTTCATGTGTCATCGAGTGTGTGAATGTGTGTGAATGATTAGCTTCCAAAAAGTCTATTATTATTAACTGTGCTGTATGAATATGTGTGTGAAGGGTGAAGCGTAAAGAACTTTGAGCAATCTGAGAGAATAGAAAAGTGCTTTATACAATATATAAGTGCAAGTCCATTCATCACGTCCAATTACTTTCATTCTAAACTCAACACTTGAAAATTGTAGCTTTTAATGTTTTCAACCAGATTATGTAATTGGTCCATTTTTGGTCATGGGAGAATTTTCTTGTAAGATGTATGATGTACTGTATGATGGCTTGCTGCACCCCAATGGAGCAAACGAATGACATCATTTTCACATAGATAGGTGTGAACTTAATAATACAAAAAATATATATAGATATAAATATAGAAAATGCTCTTTTACTTTAGCCGGTTTACCAACAGGTGCATTGGGCAAACAAACTTTTGGGTTAAAAAATGAAAAACAAATGGATATTTATACTTATGACAAGAACTGATGTTAAAAACTTTAGGCAGTAAATGGAATCAGTTGATCAGTCCAGTGTCACAGATGAGCTCTTCACAAAAAGATAAATGCTGCATATTTCAGATCACATTTTGACCAACATTATGAAAATGGTCCATACACAGTAGCTTTCATCATCCATGCACACAAGTCAATGCTGCACGTCTTCTTTAAACCAGAAGCCTCTGAAAGATAAAGTGTGGTAATATCACCAGGCAATGCAAAAACGGTGCCTCTGTGTTTGTCTTTGCTATTGTACGTGTTCAAGCTGAAATCTAATATGTATTTATGTCGTTATGGGCCAGGGAGTTCGCCGGTGCAATTTTCCCTTGTTCTTTTTTTTTTTTTCATTTCTTCGCCACTTTATCTTCATCATCTTCCTCTGTACTTTTCCATGTGATTAAGTCCCCGGTGGTCATGTGCTTTATAATCCCTTCTAATCACAACCTCCCATTGTAGAGAAATCGTCTTCGACTGCCATCTTAATTCCTTTCTGTCCATTGACTTTCATATGACATTCATCCCTCTAAGTCTCCTCTGGCGTCGCCGTGGCGTGACTGTACAGTGACAAACTGCACGGCTGGGGTAAGAGGAGGTTAAATGACTTGCCTCTAAGACAAAGAGTTCATCATTGCATCTGCTGTATAATGAAGGTAAAGGATTGCTGGCCTCCTCACCTCTGGGGAGAGAAAATTAGCACCTTCCAAGCGTTGCACCATTTCAAGGAAAGCAACTTGCACTGCAGCGCGATCCCCGGAGCCTTTTACATAATATCCTGACGATCTTATGAGACAGAATATTAGTGTTTGGTTATGAAATTCAAATAAGAGAATGCATTATAGCTCAGATAAAGGACAGTGATAAAAGGCTAATAATTGACCCAAGCCTCATGAGCAGACGTTATGATTTAAAAAATCACATTATGCTCTTTTTTTATTATTATGATTATTTAAAGGTGAATTTTGACAAATCTAACCTGGGAGGCAGCATCTGACCTATTTAAGATTATGTTTAATCCAAACAATTTGGCCTCTGGTGCTCCAGAGTGCTCTCATTATAGTGTAATGCACATCATTTATATTGTATCGAAGAAGGCTGAAAATATGTCAGCTTATGGAATAAAGTCTACTCTGCCTATCCATCATTCCCAAGTTATCCTGCTCGGGTTTTTATTTGTTTTGCAGCCTAAACTTTTTTCTCAGGAAGTCTCATGTAGCAGAGAACACCTCCCTCTAAAGACTGATGATTTATTCTCATATAATGATGCCAAGGGGACAGGTGGATTTTGAGAATTATTTGAATTTCACAGTAATGAAATTACACTAAAACATGTGATTATGTTGAAGATGCTGGGATGTAATATGATTGACAACATGGCAACAGTAGCATCATCTCCTGTTTGATGCCAGCTACCAGAGTCTCCTCCTCGCCCTGCATTGTATTTGGTTAATGAGTCAGTAAAGCAGAATAGAGCACTTCCATTAGGAATTAATAGATATGTTTATATTAGATTACCATGTGTTTTTACATCCCGTACAGTAGCATCAATCAAGAATTTCCAGCTTGGCTTCACAGAGAAACCTGCATCAGCATTTTCTACAGCGCTGGCAAATACAGCCCATAATGACATTGTCAGATTTACTGACTTTGAATTTTCCAGATGAGGCTCTGATTGGTTGTGGGAGGGTATTTAATGAAACATATGGTGTTTATATTGTTGGCGTAATGTACTTATACTGGTCAGATTCGGTGGCTGTTGAACATGTGGCATCACACCCCCACACCCCATCCCACCCCCCACCATTTACCTACAAACCAACCATAGTTTATAGTGAGCCACAACTCAAAGCCTCTGATGTCTCACTGGAGGCGCAGGAGAACATGGCTGTAAGTGGACATAAAACAGAAACCTCTCTGGAGGCGTACTCGAACCACCGAGCAATATTTTATTCATCGCTCAGGGACTCTACAGTATATTAAAGAACTATTGTATTTTCACCATGTAGTCTTTCTCACTGAGGTTTTTGCGTCACAATTATCTCAACAACAAATTATGAATCGTGCTAATTACACATGTGCACAATAGCGACGATGCACACAATGCACGTTGTAGTGCTGCACACACTCTAAAAACACTCGTCCTTTAAATAGGCTATTTTTCTGTAAGTATCCAGCTCTCCATTATCATGGCTAAATTAAAAAACGGTCCTCAGATGGTTTTAATCAGTTAGAAATAGCATCTTATCCCTATAATTTAGTTCTTCTGCAAGCAAAGAGCGGGACGCCCCTTTTTCATAGGCAAATGCTAAGTGTCACGAGGGCACGGAGAACAAGAGTGCAACGAGTGTTACATGGGTCTCATTACAAGGAAACACGATGTTTGACAACCTCATTTAATAGTCTAACTGGTACAGATGTAAGAGGAAAAAGTACAAAATCTCAATGGACACCAAAGAGAACGGAGAACATCGAAATGATCTTATAATATCAGAGTGTATTAATAACTACCATCCATCCACTCCCTATAAAGTGAACATGCATTAGTAGTTACCTATTAGATATTTATTGTGTACAACAGTGGATTTAGTTTGACAATCTATGTGTAAGACATTTCTATACATGCCCCTGTTAATGGATGTACATGAGGAAAAGGTGCTAAAATGTCAAGTGAAGTGGAAAACGTGTGGTGTCAGGGAATAACAAAGATAACGTTGTGCTGCTGGAGCCAAAACGACTGTATCGTAAACCTGCAGCGTTAGAATCACACTGCCCGCAGAGAACAAGCTGAGCTCAGAGCAAATGAACTCGTAAAGAAAAACTGAGACAAAACTGACGTCAAGTACAGGAAAATGCTGGAGACTTACGAGTTGGGAGCAGAGCGGAGCTTCTGTCTGACAGGGATAACTTTCAGATGCCTTTTATAGAAGCTCATCATTTCACACTGTGGATGTTTGATGCTATATGGCAGAAAACAGGGAAAAAAGTTTTTCTATTGTTTCGGCATATTCGTCCACATGGAAAGAGCGAGTGCATAAATCTTCTAATGGCATACCAGCGTTTTAGTGTAGACTGCCAAAACGCATCTTTTGTAAAACAATGATGTCATAACTTAACCCCACCTCTCTAACCTTATAACTTCAGCCACATAGCTAGAGGTCATGTAACAACAACGACAATGGCGGACGACTGTTTTGGACTGACACGACTACCAGTCAACTCTTTTAGAGTTTAGAGCGCACAAACTTTATGTGCAAGCCCCATGTCTTCTTCTTTTCTCTTTGTGTAGCAGCGTTACAGCATCACATACAGGTCTGGCATATGTACTGCAGTGTTTAAAGTTGTTTTCATTGATTTAGTGTGTCCACAGACATTTCTCAAAATATTGCTGTATGGAAAACTCTTTAAGAACAAGAAAGAGAAAAAAGACCGTTCAGGGAAAAGCTCTGTTTCCGTGTGGATAAAACCCAAGTTCCCTTCAACAAAAGTTGGTACTGGCTGAACTTTGCACCATCAATTTTTGAGCTATAGCCCGAAGCTGTTCACTAACTGTCTTTTTGTTTCCAGGTGTGGACAGTTTATTTCAAAGCAACACTAGTACCAGCCCACCCTGAGAAAAATCCCTCACTGTCAGAGACAAAGTTTGAGAAGTTGGAACTTCCTTTTCCTTTTTTCTCGAGGCTTCAGAAAGCTACTAATGGTTAAGACCTTGAATCAATTTGTTGCTTCCCTGGCACCTGAATGACTTTCAATTGTTTTCTTTCTGTCTCCTTGATGTAGCGTGTCCTGGAGACATCTTTACTTTCCATACGCACTGGTCACCGTCTGTCCATTACTAATACCATGCTTTAGATAAAGTTTTCTATCTTGTATTAATATAAAGATGAGATATATTGGTATTTTCATTTGCCCCCAGCGGTTGTTACTCAGAGCCAGACAGTCGAAGGTAGTCAAAGGTAATTTATTCACCAGACATTTGCATCAGGTCTCTTACTCCCCTCCAATAAGAGTTAATTTTGTTTCAGTCCTTGTAGTTGAAGGCCTGTATACTGATGTTCTAATACTTCGGACATTAATAAAAAGTAACACAGGCAGTCGGTTCATGAGG
This sequence comes from Trachurus japonicus, assembly GCF_045865225.1. Taxonomy (NCBI): domain Eukaryota; kingdom Metazoa; phylum Chordata; class Actinopteri; order Carangiformes; family Carangidae; genus Trachurus; species Trachurus japonicus. The sequence continues at coordinate 6,102,595 of NC_140909.1, forward strand.
ACTGCAAATTATTGAATTAGAAATCCGCATTTTTTTACCTGTTTTATAATTCATTTATGCATTTATTCAGCTCCTACTTTTCTAAATTGTACAACTTTCTCAAGAGAAAGATCACACAGTTTGACATGGTATGGCTGGAATTATGTTTAACTTGAAATGTCCTTAAATTACTCAAATTCCTCAGAGAAGTGCATCATTTGGCGGGAGGCTGCATCCAAAAGTGAAAAGAAGGCTTGAGTGAATTTCAGTGTGTCTGTCTCATTACACCGTGAGCCTGATGTTATTAGTCTGTGGGAGCGTTTGCAGCTTGCAGTTCTGAATTATTTAGCCCGCATGCAAGTCCTGAGCAATAAAATCAGTCACATTGACATTCTATGTACACCTGAATAAACTTGAATTGTCATTGCCTCTCAATGGGAAAAAGAAAAACATAATGGCCACATATGACTTGACACCAAAAGTGCCTCAGGGTAAGGAAATGAAAGACATCTATACAACTGGATTCATCTGAATGTGTGGTATCTCTGTCACATTCTTATTCAACAAGTCCATATAATAAGTGTTCTCGTATAATTACACAGAGAAGAATTGACTCGAGAGTCGATTTATCAAGATTGATGCTTCACTTGTTATTCTTTGGTGTTCCTTGAGATATGTTTTTTTCAATTGTACACAGACATTTTCTCTCGAGGCTTTTTTTTTTTTGAAGTATTGAAGGTGACTCCCAGAATTGATGTATGAATGGGATCTTTGGCAGTAATAAACTGCCGTCGAATGGCACGTCCTTTCTTGTTTGAACCTGTGCCTTCTGACGCTTTTGTTCGGTAACATCCAGGGAAAAGGAGAGAGAGAGGAGATCTTGATTAGACTCAGCGAGGAGAATTACATTGTTCAGCTATCTGCTAATGATGAGACTAAATATTAAAGGACTTGATACAACCAGGGCAGCTGCTGGTGCCCTGTTAGGTGCCGTATAGCCAGTTGTGAATGTGCATGATAAATTAAGTCAGGTCACAGTCTCTCTATAATTAAAGTTAATCATGGAGATGAATTATAAGATCAACAGGACTCATTCATCAAAGCGCCCCTGTTTTGATCATGTGTGTGTGCAGATGCATCATGTTTAAGATGATTATATGTAAATGTTGTATTTATCAGAACTCCGGACAGAAGGGAAAGCATTTGTGGGTCGCCAGTTTGGTTTATAATCACCAATCTGTCAGAGCTCATTTACAGATTCAGTTCACATGCATCATAACAACATGTATTTTAACTGGAAACCATCTTCACTGTCATGGATCCGCCCCATTTTCCGAAACCGGATCTAGCTCTTTAGTCAATATCTGGGCCGATATTGGTACATCCCTAGTTTCACTTACACATCTTTTGTGACTGCAGCTGCTTTAACGCATTAACAATAATCTCTAAAGTCCACAGACACACACACCTGTAAAATGTATTAAAAACGTCCTCTGTGGCAATGGACGAAATAATCAAGTAATCACACAAAGCCGTAATGAGGATGACCATGATTAAAAGGAGGCACAGACGAGGTGACAGTGACACAGGTGCGTTGGAGGAATTTGAAAATGTGGTTTAACATTAACATGCATCATTTTGTTAAAAGCAGCAGTTTTGATTTGATATGATCATTTTTTAGCTTTCTGATGCTCCAGTTCTCCTTGCACACAGTTTTTAAGGACTTGACTGGCAGGTTGTTGAAGCATCTTGGAGAACTTGCCACAGATCTGCTGTGGATTTTGTCTCAGTGTCTTCTGTCTCTTCATGTGGTCCCAGACTGACTCCATAATGTTGAGATCAGGACTCTGTGGGGGGCTATACCATCTGTTAGCTATAGGACTTGGTCTTCTTCTTGTTAATTCAAATAGTTATTTTTGACACTGGCTGTAATTTTTGGGTCATTGTCATGCTGCAGAATAAATGTGGGACCAATCAGATGCCTCGCAAATGGATGTGGCATAAAGGATAAAAATCTAAACATAAGTGCCAAAAACTTTTCTAATCATATCCATTCACTGTATGAACACTTGAGTTTTTCCTTTTTTAGCTGCTTTGCCCAGTGTTTTGTCTTTCTGTTCGGCTCAAGGTTTTTAATTAAGTGAATATGAAACCCAGTGAAAACACATATCAAATGATTCATATAGTGAAATGATCTGTTTTGCTCAAAGCAACATACAAATCATAATGTTGTAAAGCTTTTTGTTATATTTTCAATACTTATAGTTGAAGAAAATTATGTTTTAGCTCTAAAAAAAAAAGAAAAAAAAAAAGACAAGCCACATGTGCAGGTCACAAGTTTCCATGGTGAGGATCAGGTCACGTTGGGTCACTGCTGTACAAGTCGAGTTGAATGAAATCTCTTTACTCAGGTTACCTTAGGTAAGAAGACAGAGACCGTGAAAAGTCTCTTTTTATTTTCAGCATTAAAGAAAACTATTGCGGCTGCTCAAACCTTAGAAAACCTCACTAATATTTTACATTTTGTGGCCAAGCAGAGCCCAGATCTGTGACTGCAGGCCACACACACACACACACTCTGCTACAATTATTATTTTTAGTCTTATTATTATTGTTATTATTACCCCCACAGTGGAGGTTATGTTTTCACCCAGGTCTGTTTATTTTTCAGTTGGATTATGTAATCGATTTGCACTAAACTTGGTGCAGGAATGGGGGCACGGGCCAAGGAAAACCTATTAAATATCTGGTAGGGATCCAGTTAAAGTGGTGGATACGAGTTTTCATCCATCACTTTCTTTAATGCTTTTGAAGGTATGTGCCATTTCACGTATTGCTAAGACTATACATCCCAGCATGGATCCTGTAGTGTGTTATGTTCTCTTCCCCCCTGCAATCTACAGTAAATGATAGTATCTCTGGTGCAGCCCCTACATGATACAGTAGCTGCCTTGTGCGTTAGCCTTCAGTCTCATATGTTGTGAGGTTTGCAGGAATTACATTTTAAATCACAAAAATCATGTTTGAAAAACAAGATGTAACATCCCAGTGCAGAAAAAGCTCATTCTTAAGAGTCCATTTGTCTGCAGGTCCAGGTCTCGGGTCATGATTACAGAGTCAAAGTCAAGACGTTTATCAGTTTTGGTCAACTAGACTGAAGTCAAGTCTCAAATTTGTGTTTTATATCTGACTCAGGTGAAGCCAGTCATCCCCTTTTCTCCTTTGCAAAACAGGTTACTTCTTTTTCCGTCTTCAATTAAAAAAAAAAAAGAGTTTAAGTAACATCCAACTTTTAAAGCCTGGAGTCCATTGGGGGTATTAGTGCTGTGGGTGCAGCTATTCTCTCATAAATCTCTCTTTAAAAAGTGAGTCAAGCAGTCAATGGACACCCACAGGCCTGAAACAAAGTGAGTTTGGTAACTGATGTTAGTTACTGTGAAATCAAGCATCGATCACAATCACAGCTGTTAGGAGTCTTGTGCTTATCTGTGATTCTCTGAGAAGACGTTTGCTCATGTTTTTCATTTTCAAACAAAAAAAAGCAAATCAGAATATGTCGCCGTTACCTAATAAACGCTTAAATATGTAAAACAAAAAGACACGTCGGCGGGATTAAGTGAGTCAATTCTTCACCCACTAACTTTTTATTATGTGTTGACAGCAGCAACAGCTATAGAGAGAAATATGTTGCTGCCTCTGGACTCTGCAGACACGTCCAACAAGGACAACTGGAATTATGTGAGACAACGTCCGACTCGAGCCTCTACTTTAATAAATAAAACATTGCGGGGTTCGCAATATGATGTTGTGTTGTTGTGTCTGAGTGGTTGTGTATTGGTTGATACATGATTGATTATCATTTCATAAAGGTTATATGCTTAATTGAGGATGTTAGTCAGTCGTACTGACAAATGTCACTCGAGGCCCTTCTTCACCCCGTGGTGCAGTGACAGCAGTTTGTCCCTCGGCCCACATGGGATGCTCACCACAGTCATTCACAGTCCCCTCACACCAAAAACTTCAATAAAAGGTTGTCTCTCAGTATTTACATTATTTATCCATGGGCTGTCACCTCTGAGGTCCAGATTGTTTTTCAGGCCCTCGGGCCACAACCGAGGGATTTCATTCATTTCGGCTTAAGGTGAGGCGGTGATAAAGTTCCACTATACCACCTATATCTTAGGTTGTCAATGTTTCATGCCCAATATAATTGAAGCCAGGTGCTTTATTGCATACCCTTATTTTTGAACTTAAGAATAAAAGAAAATGATATATGTATCTATCTTCCTTTCTATTCCTCCATCTGAGATTGTGTTACCTTTATTGTCCATTTAGAGCAGAAATAGGTGAAGCACCGTTAACACTATATGTAATATCTCTATTGCAAAGTATAAGAAATTAGCTGGGAGTGCATATATATAAAAGACTGCTTTTAAGAATGAGCTCTGAGTCGGTGTATTTTAAAAGTTGTAATAAGCATAATTTTAAAAGAATCAAAAGAAAACGTCAATCTTCGGTGTCAGCATGAAAATTGCCAGGTGACGGCTGAATTCAGACATTCCTCCGTCTTGTCTTTCATCCAGAGACGTATCGCTCTCCATCTTTCAGGTGTACATACCAGTTATTTCCTTCTGTCGCTTCAGTTTTGGTGGGAGCTCATTGTTCACTCACCCTAGTTTTTTTTTCCCCCCTCAAACGGTTTCTGCCTTGAGTGAATTGACTCTTCACCCATCTCGCCTCCAGTGGGAGCTTCCTGTGGTGCTCCGGTCTCTCTTTTTCTCTCTTGTGAGCCACTGAATACATTTCTCTTAAGTTTTTCTCCCCTTGAAGAGAAGCCTAATTGCTGGCTGTGACATTGGTGAAGCTAGTGAGTGATCTCTGCACTCTGCCTGTGCACTGAGGCTGTTTGGACATTGAAAGGCACTACTTTTTGCCTTTATTTATACTCAAGAACATCAGTGAGATTTTTTTTTTTTTTTTTTTTACAGGTTTTCTTCAAAGCCCCAAATTCTTCAGGGAGCTGTGCTCGGCTCAGGCTCTGCAGGTTTCTTGGGCTCTGCGCTACAGGGCCGCTAGGTGTTGTCGTCATTAGCCGGGTAAAGGTTCAAGTGTGGAGCTTTTCCACAGTTTAAACATGGACTTGAACCATTTGCTGCATCCTCTTAGATCCATTTTAGCTCTCAAGTGAACTGCTGCTTTGGTGAGGTGGAAGAGGACGACGTCTCTCCTTGGCAACGATTACCAGTGTACCAGACAGGCAGGAGTTAGGGCTTCGCTGGTTGACGCCATCTCCCACCTGTGTCTACACTGGCAGATTAGGTCGGTTGCACAAAGGAACAACAGGACTTTGGTTGAAGGAAGAGGCGAAATCCGTGTGGAGTGACGTGTGTTGCAGCTCCTCCCTTTTCTTTTCCCTTTTTATAGAGACAGCAGAGTGTTGTGTGTGTGTGTGTGTGTGTGTGTGTGTTTACTGTGCGTGGTCAGTCAGGCTGCATCATCTGCTTTTTTTCCATCCCCGGTGTGGTCGTGGTCCTCGAGGGCTGGTCAGCTCCGGTGTCATCGGGTCCGTGGCCATTTCTAACCGTGCTGGTGTCACAACAGGGGATCGCGGCGGGATCCATTAGAGGGAAACAGTGTGAAACCGATTGAACGTTGCACATTGAAACCCCGGTTCTAGGAGACGAGGCAAATCCCTCAGACCTCACACCTGCTGGGGTTTCATACTTTGAAGACTCTATACTTGAATGAACTGTAGGCTGGTGTGAATACAGGAAGGACTGTGAGTGGTATATAATACTAATGTGGCAGCGGGGCGTCTTACCTGTGAAGGGCGAAGGGGGGATGGTGGATTCACCATATTACAGTGCATAACTGCATAGCTTCATTTGCCGTATATAAATAAATATATCATGCTATAATACCACATGACTCCATACTGCCGACAGAAAGGATAAGAGCATGTACTGTAGTTGAAAGAACAAACATAATTGGCTTAAATGGAAGTGGGAAAACGAACCATCTCATAGGACGAAGTGTTAAACACATGATCTTTCAACATTAGACACATAGATGTATAAAAACCGAGAAAACTGTTGTCTCATTTCTCCTCACACCATCTTTTCATTACTCCCCGAACCAGCCAAACAGACACTGTTTAATGTATCCCTGTGTCTGTGCAACTCCCAGAGCCGCGAGCAGAGAACAGAGGCCATTACTTATTACTCGGCAAAAGACAGGGTTCCCATCAATGCCATGCACAACGGGGGTTTAAAGAAAATGATTAATACCCTTAACAAATGTTATATAATCCCCTCTTGCAATTGTTTCTCAAAAAGCTGTGCTGCGTGTTCAGTTTACCAAATATGGATGAAGAGTTCCTGAGGATCTGAAGAGAGCTTGAATGTTTTGTGACAAAGGAGACTTATATGAGCCGTACAGTTCATTATATCAGTGGTGACTTAACAATGAGAAGTTGGCAAACTGCATTCCCCCCCCCCCCCCCCCCCCAAGAGCACACTGGAGAGGCTATTGCAGAGGGACTGAGGGAGTGTTTGGCATGGATAGTGCGGGACGAAAGGAGAGGAGACGGTCCGCATTAATGGATTGGACATTAGTTTGTCAGACAGCAAAGACAAGTGCTTTGGACATTGTGGAAGCACACAGTAATTTAGCTTTACAGTTAACGTTTATTTCCTCTGTGAAAAAGCAAAAAAAAAAAAAAAGTTGGATAAAGGTTTGTACACAGAATACTGACTGCTTAGCTTTCCTACCAACCTGTCACCACAGGCTCATGAATATTTAATGGCAAAGATTCCTGATACACATGTCCCTATCCATGCTCGCATGTTGTGTATCCATATGCCTGAGATGTCACAGGTCAGACTGGCTGCACAAATACACCGCATGAATAACATACGCTTCCCAAATCAGCTTCTCCACTACGAGCCAGCCAGAGCTGTTCAAACATGCTGTTAAAAAGACAGCTTGAAACATTTGACTGCTTCTGACTGAACGGCGTGGTGAGACACCTCCGTCTTTTGTTTGATTTGCACAGTCTTCTTTTAAATGATTCAGGCACCACCTCTGCTAAAGTTTTCTGGTTTTTCCTAAGAAGCTGAGTATAAAATAGTAAAAAAAAAAAAAAACCCGATGCCTTCCCCGCCTACTAGCTGGGATCCACCGAGTTTGGTACTGACTTGTCTCGCACTTCCAACTTCCCTACGTCTTGGCCATATAAACAAGGCAATAAATACGCCAGGGATGGAAGCTAATTAGATGCAGCGGTGACAGGTGAATGCAGAATTGCATGTGGGGAATATAGCAGAGAGAAAAAGCACAGGTAGAGACTGGGAAATAGAAAGCGTGTACTGTGTACTGTTGCTACCTCAACAAACCAAACCATGACACCTGCTGCAAGAACAAGCTAGCAAGAGAAACAAGCTGCTCTGAAATCAGCTCTGCAGTGGAGATGATGCTGCAGAAAGGTGGCCAAACAGTCTGGGACAGTTTCTATCACTGCCTTGAACAGACAATTTATGGCGTAGAATTGGTAAGCTTGAAGCAATGGGAAAATATATAATATATGTATATATTAAATTTTTGCATAATGAGCAGCAACATAAACACAAGTATGGCTGCAAACATCGTCCAATTACAAGGTTCTTCCTTGCTCTGAAATATCATCCAGTAAATTTGATACCACTCTCAAAATCAGGACAAGACTGTATTTATTTCACTTGAGTCACAAAAAAAAAAAAAAAAGTTTGGAAAGAAATGGTAAAACTTTCATTGGCAGACCCATAATTTTAAGATAGCTGTGTCCAAGCCAAATTTCACTTTTACCAGACTTAGTAATATTGTCTCAGGATCATTTTCAAAGCATGTGTGTGTATATATGGTATGCGTATGTGTAAGTGTGTGTGTGTGTGTGTGTGTGTGTGTGTGTGTGTGTGTGTGTGTGTGTGTGTGTGTGTGTGTGTGTGTCTGTGTCTGTGTGCATTCAAGTACACTAATATTGGAAGCTGTTCTTTTTGGAAAGCTGCCAGTTGAGAGGCAGCCAACACAGCATGGGGAAGATGGAGAGAAGAACAAAGTAAACAGGGTACATACACTGGAGAAATCCGTGCACGCCGGAGCAGTAATAGGACATACACTCACTTAAGTCGAATACACACACATGAAATCACACATATACATGCATGCATGCATCCTCCCTCCAACCAAACACATGTTCCAGTATATTGAGCTCGTCTTTTTTTTTTTTACCCCCTCCTGCTCTCTCATTGTCTCATTTACACATAGAGGGAGAGATGCACTATTACTGTTCAAAGAGCACAGCCTCTGAGTCTTAGATACTATTGAGCTGTACAATCCTCTGAGTCAGAAACACACAGGCAATATGTGATGCAAGTAAACGAGATGAGTCCGATGTGATGGATGATCAGGACATTTGTAAATTAGAGCAGCGAGCCACATGGGCCAACAACAGTCCCAACGATTCCCCTGTGTGTCTCTGTGTGAGTGTGAGACAGAATAAGAGCAAACAAACAGCCATGATTGCAATTACAAGCACCTGCCAACCTTTAAATGGATTTGTAACGTTCCTGAAGAACCGACAGCACCGAGCAGACGGATGTGAGATCAGCAGACTAATGATCATGAACTGAAGTGATCAGATGTCAGAGGGTCAGGCAGGCAGCAGGAAGAGTATGTGTGAGCACAAAGGGGTGTAAGTCACAAATTTCATCACAATATGATATAACGATTTGAAGTGTGACGATATCACAAAGTCTTACAGGATAGGTTTTTGATTTGATTCGATTCAATTCAGGGACCGTCGATCAATATGAGGTGATATCATCAACACAATCACTTCCATGCAAATCAAATCACACAAAAGCAAACAAATGTCATTTGATGTTTGTATTTCTGAGCTCAACAAGACATTTAAATGAAAAACAATTTATTATCTTTATTGGAAATATTCTGTTCACTATAAGGTGCAACAGTCTGAATATACTGTATATTGAGCTTTGCCATTTCCTCTTTCTACAAAAGAAAACTGAAACATTGAGTTCCTGCTTGTTTGACATTAAAGCAGGATTTAAGTCTGAACCTTTCTCCTGTTTTACGCAAATCGTTGTAAGTGAAATATAAAACTCCAGCTGCAATGCTTGTAGCTCTTTTTGAGTTGTGCTTTAATTTTTTGTGGGAAAAGCTAATGACGAGTCCCAAGTGATGATGATGATGAGCATCTGACTTGTTATTGCTGCAGTGTTTTGTTCTTCAGGTTTGTGGTATTTCCTGAGTATCTAATCTCAAAGTGGCGTCGCTTACACACAGCACACGACTTATTAGTTTACACTTCTCCAAAATATACAAATTTTATTTCTACACCACTGATTTGTTTCCAAGAGGAGAGACAGAAGTTGAGTTTTTTCTGGCTGCTTACCAGTCACATTGTGTTTTAATGCGGCTGTTCTCAGGTGGAAACAGACAAAATAAAGGTGCATCCAACAAATGATAATATGTATTCATGTCTAATTGATGACTTGTTGATCATAGAATGAATGTATTGATGTAGATCTATGTATCAGTAAACCCTTAGTAAAAACCCCAGGGCTGTTTTTGGTTTGAGGACAAACAGTTGATGGGAAATGGAGGGAAGGAGACAAGAAAAGAGAAGGAGGCGAAGCCAAACAGAGGCTGGTGGAGCTGGACAGGCAAAGTAGAAAAAAATCTAAATAGAGGAGGAGAGTATGGAGAGGAGGTTTAAAGTGAAAATGTTCTTCTACTTTCCAAACTATACACTGCCACGAAGACAGCACAGTTAATAGATGTATTCTTCATCCAATTATCTCTCCATGGGGTTTGAAAGCTTTCTGCTTGGTTATGTGCTCTTAAAGGAACAAAACAGGACACGTGTCTTTTCACGGTGTGTAAAGGTTTTTGTAAGGCGCCCTTGAGTGCACCCGTAAGTATAATGTATTATTATTTATTTATTATTATATAGTATGTGACCATAAATAATCATTATTTTTTTTGGACCCAAACACGACCAGACTCATTTTTCCCCGTCTTTGTCTTCTCTAGTATTTTCTTTCTTTCTTTTTTTAATTTTAATTTTTTATCTTTTCTTTCTTTATTTCTTTTGTTTAGTTCCCTGAGGTGTTGGAGAAGCGAAACAGAAACATAACACAGGTCCAAGTAACAGGTACTCAACCTAAAGCCAGCAGCCTGATACATGCTGGGAAAACCACAAGAACAATGGACACAGGCCACAAAGCCAAGATCCATGCGATCCAGCCACCCGCTCTGTTGGTTAGCCCACATCGGCCCACGTCGGCCCTGAGCGAGCTGCCTCCTCCAGCAGATACACCCTGGTTCCTGAGTGGTAAACGGCCACAGGTGTGCTGGTTTACCTGCTGGAGGAGGAAGTGAAGCAGAACAAAGAGCAACCGCCGGTTCCAGTGTGCCATTCCGAACATTTACTTTCATGTTTCGAAATGCCGGCCCTTAAAGCTGTACAGAAAAGAAAAATGAATTTGATTCCACTGTGGATCCTAACATTAGTGTAATAACTCATCTATCAGACGATGTAGGCCAAACTTTGTGCAAAATTCTATTTTCAAGTAAATTCGGGATGAAAGTGTGGTATTTTTTTTTCACATTGGATAATGCAGGCACACGGATTATGCGTCAGCCTGCTCACGATTCATCAGCCACTGATATTGGATCCGTCAATCAAAGACACACACACACACCGAGCTCGGTCTCGACCCAAACATTGAATATCCCGCCCGCTTGATAACAACCAATCAAATACGTTTTCCTTACTTGGGTAAACTCGGCAGCTCGTTGAAATTTGGCGCGACAAACAGGACAAACGGCCATTTCTGTACACCTTTAATTATGTTTGAGTAGGGCCGCCATTCTGAACCTGAAAAAAGGTTTGCCATTTCGAAAAGTTGGTTAAATCTGCTGTCGTAAAGCATTTGAATTGGCTGCTGCAGTAGTACAGTGGGTAGAGTAGTTGCCTGCCACAAAGAAACACAAGATAATCCGGTCCTAACCCTAACCCTTCAAAATAAAACACAGTGATTGACACTTTCGGAATGGCGGTCCCTCGGAAATTCGGAATGACGGGCCTTTGGAAATGTTTGGAATAGCGGACCGTCGGAATGGGCCGGCGGTCCTTCGGAATGGGGGTCGCCCCCCGCAACCACCACTCCCACACAAAACAGAAACCATATTTAAAGAAGGGAAATTGTAGATAATCAGGTGGCAAGAAACATCACAAAAAAGAGACACAAAAAACAAAACAAGACACAATAAACCCCACAACGCCATGCTACAGTAGAACAAACAAAACCTACCAAGCACATGCAGACACCAACAACACAGGGATCCTAACCATGCTTAATTTGACTTCACAGTTAGTAAAGTGCTGTAACTGTAGTTCAGATTTAAAGTTTGAGAATAAAATTCAGAGAGGAACGCTACTATTGGCAGGTGCCAGGTGTTTTTAGTTTTTTTTTTCTTTCTTGCTCACAGTGAAACAGGTGGTGACACATTTCATCTTAATCTAGTTTATTGCATGATTTCTGAATGTGTTGGGGAATAAGCAGAAACAAGAGTGGGAAATGTCACAGGGTTATAGGTTAGCTTTCTTTCAATCTTCCTCAATTTTCCGAATCAACATTGATTGTATTCCTCCTCGGCGACACATCCTGCTCCTTAAATTGGTGCTCGAGCATCCTCTTTTCTCTTTCCTCGGCACCTGATAATGTCGCTGTGACAGTTTACTGTTTGATTTCTATGAATTTCTTCATGATGATTGACAGTTTGACAGGCCCTGTAATTGGCTGCCTGATCTGTTCAGTCACCAAGTAAATAATAGGGACGGTGGTGGTGGTGGTGGGAGTCTGGGCCTTTCATGTCTATTCATTACGGGAAACACACATTTGCGTTAGATATTCACTTCATTAAGCTTCGTTCAGTTTCATTTTTTAATTCTGTAATTTTTGAACCGATTGGCTCTGAGTTTGGCTGCGGACACTGAACTGTAGGGACGGTCGTTTGTTTTCCTGTAAACAGTGTGACCTGCTGCTGGCACAACGACAGGAAAATTACACTAATATGAAAGTGTGTCTACCAACACAAGTTATTGTCAACAATCACAGCCACTCAGCCATAATTAAATTCAACGTTTCTGCAGTGAAGCGCATCCAAGTGAAAACCTAGATAGATAGATAGATAGATAGATAGATAGATAGATAGATAGATAGATAGATAGATAGATAGATAGATAGATAGATAGATAGATAGATAGATAGATAGATAGATAGATAGATAGATAGATAGATAGATAGATAGATAGATAGATAGATTGTGTTTTCTTAAATTGTATTTCCCTTTTGATGTTGGCACAGTTAAGCTTCAATTGTGTTTTGTTGGAACAGTTCAGTTGTACAAATCCTGGTTATTTGTTTTATGGTCGAACTAAAAGCAGCCTTTTAAGTTCAACTTTGTTATTATTCAGTTTGAGTTGAAACAAAGTTTAATAAAAGTCCTTGGTTTTCTTCTCTCCTCCTCACCCCCCCCCCCCCCAGGTCATATTTTACTATTTTTTGTTTGTTGTTGTTTTTGTCTTCTTTTATCCCACATAGTGAACATGACATCTGACTCTGACTGACAGGTGATCCAATCACATCTGGACAGCTGTAGGTGAAGGTGTGAACACGTCTTAGATGCATTTGAGATAATGAATCCTGCCCTAGTTTTAATTATTAATAAGGAAAAAAATATCACATTATAAAATTAGCTACAGCAGCTTGTTTACATAAACTGGTAAAAATCAGGTATTTAAAAACTACACATTACTGTACATGAATATAATATCTGTATTACTCAGTATTAAGCTCTTCATGACTCAGCAGATTTGGACCAACAGCACCAACAACACAGCTGTCAGTCCTGACCTATATACTGTATATTTGGAGGAAACTCTGTCTGGCTGTGTATGGTTGAATTTCCTCATCAACCGCTTGTTCAATTGATTTCAAACCTTTTGCATGTATTTCTGAGGAAATGTGGGTTAACATGGGCCAAGCAATTAGCTCTTAGCTTAATTTAAACAGATAATGCACTAGTTTTTGCATCTTAAAATATTAAAAAGAAAGACTGGGTTCTTTTCAAGTAAAAAAAAGAAAAGAAATTAGCTCAGTAAGGGTTAGGGATGACAAATATCCAACATATAAATAAATGAATGAATAAATAAATATGACAATAGAAGCAAAGAACACAGGCAGAAGGCAGCGTCCCCTCAGAGTCAGACACTGACAACAGTCCCAATGGGCCAAATGTAATGATTGAATTTTATGGATATATTTATGCTTTCAAAGGGGGAATCCCTGCCTCCAAGACCTGTCTTTGAAAACTGTTATTTCTCGTTCTTTCTTTTCTTTTTTTTTTAATACAGAACAGTCTATTATTGTAGAGTAAAACACACTTTAATTGCTTGTGTAATCGTAAGCCAAATGTTTCCTCCCAAGGCCACTAAACAGTATGGGATGCAGCACAGGAAAAAGTGTGGATGATATAGAATATTAATAACGGATTGGGATGGAAGTGTGAGCAGCGGATCCAATTTCATGGATGTATCGCTCTAAAAATGCAGGGGCATGTCTGGCTGATCATTCTCTATTATTGGGGCTGCTTTTGAGCCAAAAGGGGGAGAAAAAAACGACTGTATTTCTAATAAACTCAAATGTGGATTAGACACAGCAGGATGGATCATATTGTGTTGGTTTTTGTATGAAGTAATGAAAGTGTAATCATTCATAGAGGAGGAATGTAAACAGAGAAACTGACTTTGAGAAGTGTTTCCTAGGACGAGTGGCACAACTTGCAAGATCTTGTTGTTCATCTGAGGATATAAAACGCACTCTTCTCCCTGGTTTAGGTGATATTTGAGAATGAAAGTTGTCACTGAAAGTCACACTGAGCTCAAAGTCACGCCGCTCACTGTTATCAATTTTACAAGTAAAGGAGAGCACATTAACTATTATGTCAGGTCATCAAACCTCCCATCACTTTTCTGTAATGGTTCCGTGTCATCGTCTTAATCAAACTGCTGTGAGAGTGGAGTTACTTCAGGTAAATGTCTGGAAACCATTTTTCTTTTTTTTCCCCCATCAAAGTCGGCACATCAGCCACCAGCAGAGAACAAGTGGCATTGTGAGAAATCAAAGTACTGTACGCGTTTCGAGTGTTTCTTTGAAGGCAGAGAGGATGGGAGTAGATAATCATAAAGTCCATGAACTTCACTTCACCGTGTCCATTATTATATCAAACTTTTCAAGATTTCACAACCAGGAAACCCATCAATAGAAACTGTGATGTCCTTGTATAGTATGGACTGTAGACTGCACTATGGGCCAGATAAAGAGAACTGAATTGCCTGTTTGTGGTCAAATTTTTTGCGTGTTTGGTTAGTGTACATTTTGTGGGTGACTACTAAGAGTAGAGTAGAGGTATCTGGTACCAGTATAAAGGGATAGTTCAACATTTTGGCAAATTAGTCCATTGCCAATAGTCTTAGGAGTAGTTTTGTTACCTTTAATTGGACAAGTTGTGACCTGTACATTCACCACGCTATGAGATAATAACGGAATGTGGCGAAACAGAGTTGTTTTCAAGGCAAATGCAGAGACTGTTTGCCGAAAAACTGCCCCTGACGGGAACGTGCATCAACGGTTTTGCATGAATTTACCTCTAAAACAACTCTGTCTCGTAACGTTGTGTTATTATCTCACAGCGTGATGAATCTGCAGGTCACAACTTGTCCACCAGAGCGTTGTGGAGTTGTTGGATTGTGTATTTGATGAGTTTGATGAGGGAAACCAAGAAATCCCATGAGCCTCCGTAGTGTAGCTCTGAGCAGCTCACAGCTCTGCTCCGCCGTTCTAAAAACAGCTTGCACCGACAATTAAAGGTAACAAACCTACTCCTAAACTATAGGGATTATGGCAATGGGCCAATTTGCCAAAATGTTCAACTATCCCTTTAACAAGGTGCATGGAGAATCCAGGATACTTGAAAAGAACAAAAGGCTCCAGCAACACTTGTAACAAAAGAAGACAACTTTATTTGACCGATGCGTTTCGGCTCATAGCCCTATCAAGGTCGCCCTTTTTTTTTTCTTCTTTTTTTTTCAACAAAAGAAGACAACTTAACACACCTCACAGCAAGAGGGTTCTGAGTTTTCATGTTCTCCCCGTGCATGTGTGGGTTCTCTGCAGGTTTTTCAGCTTCCTCCTACAGACCAAAGACATGCAGGTCAGGATAACTGGCGACTCTAAAAATTGCCCGTAGGTGTGAATGGTCGTCTGTCTGTACATGTTAGCTCTGTGATTGACTGGCGACCTGTCAAGGGTGTCCCCCGCCTCACCCTAGATCAGCTGAGATCCAGCTCCCCTGCGACCCCAGTGAGGATAAGGGCCGAGATATACTTGCTGTAAACTACGCGTACGCGAGCTGCCGCGCGTATCCTGCGTCGCGTCACCTCGCGTCGATATGTGCGTTCGGTCGCAGCCGGCGCATCAAACGGACGCAGATTACGCGTGGCAGCCATGATGCGCTCGCGTACGCGTAGTTTACAGCAAGTATAACGAGGGCTTTAGAGGCACAGTACTGTACAGAAGATGAATGAATGAATGACAGCATGTTTGAACCACAGAACTGAAAGGAGGGTTTTGTGCTTTTCTGCAATGGAGAGTTGTGGCCACAAACGCAAAGCAATTAAATTTGATCCGATGGATTAATAGAAATGGGAAAATAAATGTTTTGTTGAGAGGAAACGTGGTGGATTAAGAGAAGTAAATGCAGTTGATGATAAAAGTGTCTGTGCTGAGCAGGTAGGCTGGGATATAGCAGGCTGTCATTCACTGGAGCAGAGGTGCGAGCTATGGCAAAGCACTCAGGCGGGACACTTCGACCACACTCGGATCTAAAAGCCCAGGTGATAGTGATCAAAGACGGAGTGATGGCAGCCCTGAGTCCTCTTTAGTCCCGGTCCTGGAGCTGAGCAGCCAGGTACCGGAGAGGGAGGAGAGGAGATGCACGTGCGTAACGTTGGTTAAAGGACTTTTAACAGCTGAAAAACTGCGACAGTTCATTGAAGTGACCCAGACAGGATGAAATGCAGAGATAAAAGCCATAGCAGGTGTCGGCCATCGCATTCATGTGACTGGCTCCAAATCAGCTCCAAAATGACCTGGCTGATAGATGATATGTCTGAATTATTTTTTCCTCATGCTCCAAAAATGTAAACACGATTGAGAAGAACTTGTTTTCTTATTACGTACTCTTAATTTGTGCCTCTTGCTGCAATAACAGCAGCCGTTGTGTGTAGTAATGCTGGGCCGATTAGCACCTCCTTTGCAAACGTATTCAAATCAGATGCAGTCACAGACACAGCAATACATTTCCAGGCTTAGTAAATCACACTGTGTGAGCTAAATCAAATATCTGCACATCTGGGCAGAAATGCCCCATGTTGCATATCATTAAAGCCAAAGGTGCTAAATGGACAGCTTCTGTGTTCTTGCTTATTTGAAAGATGCAGTCCTCAGAGCGCACCATTAGTAAATCAGTTTGTATGTTTTTTCTATACATGCAAACCTTTTCTGTAGCAGTCCAGGCCCTATAAGGTTCCCTTCAGCTTGTTTTTGTAACAAATCTTGTTTTTTGTTTTTATTATTTTCCTTATGTCACCATCTAATGCTGTTGTGATGTTTTATTTACTTTATTTTGTCCCTGCTTTCGCTTTCTCTTTCTTTGGATTTAGAAATGTTGTTACAGTACACAGCTATTTAAGCACAAGGGTTTCCTATACTGTATATCCCCCATACACACACACATACACACAAAGTATTGTCTAATAACAATAAAATCACAGGTATAGGCCGGCTAAGCAAAGAAATGTATGATCCCACTGCATTAACTGACAATATTTGTTACATGTGTTAAAACAATCATTAAGATTGAACTGATGTAAGAAAAAACACTTCAATTTAAAACTGGCTTGATACATTTTTCTTAAAGCAGATCTAATTAACTGATATTTTTTGCCACCTGGGAAAAGCAGAACAATGTGTGAATCGCCTTAAAAAGCGAACAGCAGAATCAGGCAGAAACCATCATTAAAAGACATCTGAGGTTGTGTTTTTGTCCAACCTGATGAATGTAAGTTCAATATTCACTCTGGTTTTGAGCCTTTAGCCTTGTTTTGATCTCCACCAACCTCCTGAGGGAAATAGTTGCTACTTTATCTCCTAATTGCTCCGCACAAGTTCACCAGCTAATTGCTAACTGATGAACTGATTCACCAGAGCCACCGGTGCGATGACGTTAATGTAAAAATGATGTAGTACATAAAAAAAAGAAGTGACAACGACAACCGCAGCAATGTCATGATGCAACAATCCATCCATCAACTCAGACAGCAGGTTAATGTTGCATCAAGAAACTCAACCGCAGACGACGTGGATCTCTTAAAATCATAAAGAACGATAATGTACGTACACACAATGGTCCTGGTATTGACGAGTTCTCCTTCCTTGACTTTGCAAACTGGGTTATCAAGTGCTGCAGAAAAAAAAGCCGCTCTCTCAGCAGCTTTGACTCGGCGGGCATCAAAGAGATTGCCAAAAGCAGTTTCTTACTTGTGAATGCTCTTGGTTAATATTTCATTTGTTTGATTTGAAATTGACCTCTCTCCGTCACATTCTGATACAGGTAAACAGACTAGTAATTGAAGTACTTCCATCTCATGGATTTTTTTTTTTTTTTTGATCTTTTTGCTTTGTTGTGTGTTTTTTTTGGGGGGGGGGTTTGAAAAAGCTCAGGGTCCCTGCGGCCTCACTGCTCCTGTGTGCACACGAAAAAAATCACACTGATGATAAAAACATGGGGAAAGTTGTGAAGGACGAGTGGAAGGTGAACGAACGAGAATGTGTAATGCTTTTCAGAATAAAAGACTGAGGGCAGACAGGGAAGACAGGTCAGCACCATAGCATGGCTATTTTTCTATTTATGTCATCACCGAACTACAGTAAATATCCTGTGTATCTTTTTGTCATTATGATGAAATATGATCTTGTAAGAGGAGCCAGCACAGAGGCAGGTGTTCATCTTCCTGTGGCATGAAGTGTGAAGACGCGTGTGGTCAGACCCATGAGCAGAAACACCGACTGACGAAGCACATGTTGTGCTCTAGAAATACATATTCTCTATAATTTGCATATTGATACGTTACAGTACTACAGTACTACAGTACATGGCAGCGAGCCGGAACAGATTTAAACAGATGAAGAAGTAAATATTTTCTATTTTTTTGCTGATATTTCAAATATCTTGTATGTGATGTCATCAATCAGTGCAGATCAGTGAGTCGAGTCACATCGAGTGGACGTTGTTTACATCCATGCTGCTGCCAGTCTGTAATGCTTTGTGTCAAACCGATTATACAACCAGGAAGAATAAATTTGCCAAAACGGAGACAAAGTCCTGACTGAGTGCAATACGCAACAAACTTTCTGATCGTTGATTGGACAAAGTAGGAGGGGAAATTCCTCCCTCCCGACCTGGAAAAACAGACAGCAAACATGGAGCAGCATGTGAAGTGATTGTGTTTCGAATGAACATGGCTCAAGAAGCCGTTCAATAAGATCACCAGGTTATTCAACGAACTCCTTCTGCTTTATCAAATTACGTCTCGGGCCTTATTATCACATTGCTTATCCAACATAACTCAGCTGTTCTGTTAAAAAACCCATTCCCCCCATTCTCTCACTACACAGTTTAAAAACGTCATTGCAGCTGGTTTAATGTGGTTGTCTGACCAGCAAAGCTTTGAGCCCCGCGTCCGTCCATGTCTGTCCTCTGAGACATGTTTTGCGACGGACAGTGTCTGTTGTCCTTCCTCTACCCAAGATGCACTGTGACACTTCCTACATTTGGTCCTATGTTCGGTTTTTGGTGAGCGTTCACACTGCATACGAACCACCGGCAGATAAACAAGGTTTTCAGGCAGACCAGAGTTTGCTGGTTTGGTCCACACCAGAGTTTCTGATGAGCTGTTGTCACATGTGGCCTAAACAAAGCGGCAAACTATCTGAGGAAACAAACTCTGGTCCCAAACAGCTCCGGTGTGAAAGAAACTTAAATCCCAAATGGCGTCTAATCTGAATATGTAATTCCGGTTGTGCAGTTACAAAAATGAACTGTTCCTCAGTAATTAAATGCAAGTGCATATTGGATGTTTAGGGTGGTAGGCATACAGTAATTAAAGAATGCAAAATCTACTTAAAGTCATGCAAGTTAAATAAGTGCAATTAAACCAACGGAATTAATGTATTGATCTGAATCCTCATTTGTCTGAAGGCCAGTGTCAGTGCATGAGTGTAACATTCAGTCTACGCTGTGCTGCATATTGAAAACAAACAACTGTTCTTCTGATGAGTACTACAATATGTTACCCAGTGAGTTAGAGCAGCAGCAACTGTTTGTCTCTTTTTTAATGCTTTAGACGACAGAGAACGTCCGGTAAACATGAGATTAATGGAACTAAAGGACCTAAAGCTTCACCTCATTGTCAGGAAGTAAAATAATGCTTCACTGTTGTTCCATGAGCAACATCTTCTGCCTTTTTGTCCATCCCCTCTCTTTCTATTTATGCAAAGTAAAGATACTTCTTGTTCCCTCAACGCATGTGCTTGCCTCGTCACGGCTGACTCATTCAATTATCTGACTCACCAAGCCACTCAGTCTCCAACTGTGCTCAGGGCTGCATGTGGGCCAATTTCTACACACACTACATTTATATATCCATCTATCTATATCACTATGTCAACATGTATATCACTATATTACTCTATATACCTAACCTGAGTATAAATACAGTATAAATATGCAGTAGACAGTCCAAATCAAATCACCTCTTTTTCTGTGTGACGATGATTTGTGTAAACAAGGCATCTGTCGCTGTTGCCAAAAATAGAGCCGTGATGCCCGCTGCACCCCTGCTGCACCGAGACAACACTTGACACAAATGTACATTTAAATCCAGGGACTTGCATGTGCAAAAAAAAAAAAGACACAAGGACGCGCAACCTGTGATGCTGTTTTTAGCATAATGTCAAGCTGTCCTGCCTGATGGCCGCTCTCAGTGTCGGGCCGGAGGTGAAGGAGGTGAGCCGTTCTGTTGAAATCATTATCGTGGCTATTCCATTTTACTAAGTGCGGTCATGACCACGGGGATCTTAAGATGTTAAAAATGTCTCGAAATTAAGCCAGTGTCAAGTCTTATCGAGAGAGCATCAAGCTGATGTCAGACTTTTCTAAAGCTTTTAGTTTTCGGCCGTTATTAACGCGATGATCAAAGGAACAGAATAAAGACTATTGGATGTTGGATCGGCCTCTGCTCTGTCTCAGCACAATGGAGCAGAACTGAGTTATGGCTCTGTTACTCCAGTCAGCAGTACTTGGTAAAAAAAAAAAAAAAAAAAAGGATAGCAGCTTTCTCAGTGTCCTTCACTTGTTACTTATTGTTCTTTTTATCTTCATGGACAAACTGTTTGCAGGCTGATGAATTACAACGCCACTATAGAGTCCAGCGTGTGGATGTTAACTCGAATGTATTGACTGACTGTAAAAGACTAAATATGTGCAGACGCAGAATAAGTAATGCCGTGCTTAGCTGTTAATTTCCATTTGATGCACCGAGCTAAAAAAAAACAAAGCTTTTACCAGGCAGTTGAAAGCAATATATGTTCTGAAGGCTCACGCATGCAGTTCACTTTGAAGAATTTCTTCTTATTTTTGTTATTATTAATTCTCACCCTCTGCTTTTGCACTCATAAGGATGATATACGACTAAGGGATCGGGCCGATGAAACACGAGATTGTCCGCCACTGTCTGTAATTAACATGAGCAGGTACACACAGAAAGCCCACAGATCTGACAGTATTCCCCTTGAATGGGCTGAGAGGGCCCAGGGACACCATTACCCTAACTGATGAGGGCTATTTCTCATTCCTGGCCAGTCACTTCACAGCCATTAGTGTGTGCATTATCGACCTGTGGAGAGGTCTTTGTGCTCACGGGGAAACACCTGCAGGTCAAATCAAACCCCCACCACCACCACCACCACCACCACCAACCCCCAACTCTCTGCAGTCTTCTCTTATACCCTCATCAGCAGGCATGAGATCCGGCAGAGAGAGTAAGAGAGGTATGTTCTCCGTGTGGGAGATGGAGCGACAAAAAAAAAAAGAGTGAGATAGTGAATGTGCGATGTAATATATGGAGTGTGGGTGTGAATAGATGTACGGTACGTGTTCAAGTGCATGGCACGAGTAAAAAAAGGGGAGAAAGGCAAGAGCAAGAACGAGCAGGGACTTAACCTCGGCTGTTTCATGAGATTTTTCTACACACATGTTCCTAATGGTCGTATAGTCAGATGTAATAGTGGAGATCTAAATGAAACGTGACATTTACCAGACTGGATGAACCAGGCTGCAGAACAAGACATGGAGGATTTGTATGTGTTGCCACAATCATTTCAGTTACCTGCTTAAAGGTGAAGGCTGCACATTCAGTAAAAAAAAAAAGTATTGTTAAAAAAAAATCCATGAAACTGCATCAGTGCAGTCTCTTCATACTTCATATTGACTTCCTGTTCTTTTTTTTCTCCTTCTGCTCTGAGCCACAAACTCATCTGTTTATACTGAAGACCAGGGATGGACTGGCCATAGGGCAATATGGGCAAATGCCACAACGGCCGCACAATGATGCGGCCGCGGCGAGGTGGCCGCGTGAAGATGCGGCCGTGCTGATGTGGCAAAAAAGGTTGGTGGGCTGGCCAACTCTAAAAGAATGACAACACAGTTATAAATGCATATGGGGTAACATATAGTTCACCTAGTAGGGCTGCTTGCCCTATGACCAAGAGTTATGGTCCAGTCTGGATATTGGATATCAATGCATTTTCTTGTCTCAACATCATTATGATCACCGTTATGTATATATATGTGGCCGATGTTGTTCTGGCCTGCACTGAGCGGATTTCGAACCCGAGTCTCCCACACCGCGAGGGACGATGCTAACCGCTTCGCTAAGAGGTCAATGACCACTTGGCAAGTGGATTAGCACGTCTTTTATGGGTGAGTGGAGTTTAACTTCAGTACCGCTAACCGCCACACACTGTCACTTCTCCTCACTGGTACCTGGTGACTGTGACTATACCTGCAGACCTCCATTACATACAGTGTATATAGTATATATAGATATATAGTGTTTGTGTAATGTGTGGCCTCTCTCTGTTAAAAATGCCAGGGCCTCTTTTTGGTGCCAGTCCGTCGCTGCTGAAGACATGAATCTTTAAAATGACTTCTACACGGCTAAATCATTTCTTAAAACAACTGTGTTTAGCAAAGTCGGGGGACTATTTTCAGTCATGGATGAGCATGGGGGTTCTGCAGTGAGGAGGGTGTGTGTGTGTGTGTGTGTGTGTGTGTGTGTGTGTGGGATCGACTGGAAATGAACACGCGTTTATCGTAATGAAGGGACATTAATGTGTTTTTAATAGTTTTTGGGGCTATAATGGAGGTCTGTGGCACAGAGGAATAAGATATATTAGTCTTCACCTCCATGGGCAATTATTGTTAGTTACATCACTTCAGTGTTGATTTTGCTCTTTTGCTGATATCGCCAGACTTGAAATGACTCTGCAACTCATTTTTAGATTGTGCACATATTAATCTGGTCTAATTTAGGTGGGATGTAATACGATAACATTATATAATCAGTATTAACCTGTAGAGTTTCTAGACCATTGCTTTTTAAATCCCTGTAATTCATTTTGTCGCCAACGTATGAAATGAAATTCTTTAGGTTTCTTCTTTTTCTCTCCTTTATTTTCTCAGCGCTCGTCAGCAAAGCTAAACTGTTGAGGCTGAGAGGGCGACTAGCTGTCATTTAACATAAGTTGCCCTCTGTACACACAGTCAACTCGCCTCCTCTGGTGTGGCCCCGTCTCCTTCTCCACTGTCATTCCAACTGACAAGCGACCTAAAAACTCACCTTGGAACCGCTCGCATCGGCCTGTTTAGACGAGCGCCAGCCAGGGAGGCCGATGATCCGACGCCTGACAAGAGACACTGTGCGTAAGTTTCAACAGCTCGGAGCTGTTTGTCTTAACAACCCCTGGGAGCCACTTCGATAGATTCAAGTTCTCCTCAGCTAAGTGGATCGGCAGAGGGCTGCAGTTAATCTCATGACTGATGTATCTTCTCAGCCGCTGGTCAGGGCGCCATCGACGGGGCAGCGTGCAGATGAAAGGGTTCGCCTGGTATTCAAACGGAGGAGGAGCCTCCGACCAGCACACACACACACACACACACACACACACACAGGTCCTATTCTCTTGCTTTTTTTTTCTTTTTCCAACAGATACATTAAAGGGATAGTTCAACATTTTGGCAAATTGGCCCATTCCCATAATCCCTATAGTCTTAGCAGTAGGTTTGTTACCTTTAATTGTCGGTGTCAGAGCCGTGAGCTGCTCAGAGCTACATTATGGAGGCTAATGGGATTTCTTGGTTTCCCTCATCAAACTCATCAAATACACAATCCAACAACTCCAAAACGCTCTGGTGGACAAGTTGTGACCTGCACATTCACCACGCTATGAGATAATAACGGAACGTTACCACACAGAGTTGTTTTAGAGGGAAATTCATGCAAAACCGCTGATGTGCGTAGCCTTGAGGGGCAGTTTTTCAGCAAGCAGTCTCTGAATTAACCTCTAAAACAACTCTGTCTGGTAACGTTCTGTTATCTCATAGCGTGGTGGATGTGCAGGTCACAACTTGTCCACGAAAGCGCTGTGGAGTTGTTGGATTGAGTATTTGATGAGTTTGATGAGGGAAACCAAGAAATCCCTTTAGCCTCCGTAGCATAGCTCTGAGCAGCTCGCGGCTCTGCTCCGCCGTTCTAAAAACAGCTTGCACCGACAATTAAACGAATCTACTGCTAGCGATTATGGCATGGCCAATTTGCCAAAATGTTGAACTATCCCTTTAAGCATATGAAATGAGTGTTACAGTAGGCTTTTATAGTGTCTGATGTTCATCTATGTGTGTGTGTCTGTGGTTTGCTACAGAGACCATGTGGATGTTCACACAACTTCAAAGCCAACTTCTCATTGCCATGTTAAGCTGGTAACTGCTTTGAAGGGAGAGAGCTAATGTAGCTGTAGCTCTGGGTGAGTGTGTGCGTGTCTGCGTGTGCATGTGTGATTTCCTCTGTGCAGACTTCCAGAGAAGAAAACTGTCCTTCTTGAACCTCTATTCAGCTGCCGTTCACCTCCGTCATGATTATATTACTAATACATGTGAATTAATCTTAACTGTACACAATTGCACCTGTCCTCCTTTCTTGTTATACTTAGCCCCAAAAGGAGCAGAGACATGTGTTAGCCCCTTGTTACAGGCCTGGTATCTATTCTCTGTGCGAGCAGATCAAAGCATTAATACTAGACAGGTAGGAGACCTGAATGAAATGCTAATGCTAATCCTATTAACATTCCAGGCATGCCGAGCGGCTTGCTAATGGCTGCCACTATGGGTTGGATGGGAGTCATCTTATTTAGGGAGATCGAAGTGAAGGCATTCATCAGAGCGTTGATATCATCACACATTATATGAACAGCTGCATATATTTTTCATAGGGTTGACATTGTAGGGAGATGCTAGTGTGGCGCCACATAAATCAAACTGACAATACAATGGACCTGAAATGGATCAGGGTGAGACAAAGAGGATGCAAGAAGTAGCATGCATATCCCCACACACTCATACACACACACATGCACACACACACTGTCTCTTTCCTCTTTTCAAAGCTAAATGCAAATGTTCCGCTTCTTCCATGGTTCATTTATCCAGTATGTAATTAGTCTATTCTCTTTCATAAATCAATGACTAAAGAATCTTCCACTGGTCTTTGACAACCTTGTTTCACAGGAATGAAAGTTTTATGACCTTGCAGCAGGAAGAAAAATACACATTTTCACTCTTAACAGGTCTAACGTCAGAATAAATATTCAGTTTAATAATCCTAATTTCGCTGACTGTGCTTGTGTGATACCGTTAAAGTAATGAAAGAGCTTGAGAGCCTTTTAAGTGTAAGGCAGGAAAAAAAAGGCCACCGCAGTGACATCGCAGTCACTTGGTTCCTTTTTTTTGTCTAATTATAGGTAATGTTTTCTAGAAATGATATGTTTTGTTTGATATGCTCGTGGTTTGGTTTTACAGTGCGTTGAATATGCTTTGCAGTAATTAATAAAACCTTCATAGCATGAAACTAGCCGCAAATAGTTAAAAAGAGGAAAGTATTACACTGCATTACATTTGTTCAGTCAACATGATGAGAGCAACCAACCACACTGACTCTAAAACTGCTCAGGTCTCACTGACAAGGTCCTTCTTAAAAATAAAAAAAAATCAACCAGGCTGTATTTGCCTCAGTTGTAACCTTTTTTTTTTTATTTCTAAAAAGCAAATCCAGAACGAGTGAACTTGAAAAACAAAAGTGGAGCCTGGGAGAAATTCAAATCAGGCGTTTCAAACTAATTATGCCTGTTTGTATAATTCATGCAAGCGAGGTAAAAGGTTATGCTTAATTATTCACTCACACATCTTAAGTGTTAAAAAAATAAATTAAAAAAAGAGGAGCTGTTCAGCTGTCAGATGCAGGTTTGGATACAAACGGTGTTTTTACCTGCAGTTTATAACGTACATATCTGAAAGTCTGTAAACAAGACAGGTGGTGAAGTTATTCCATGAACTGCGGTGAACTGCCATTCATTCACACCCGGCTTGTTTAGAGGATCCTACATACATACACGGTGGTTAATCCTCTGTCACTTCATCATAATTATACATCAGCAAGCGCATGTGCGGATCAATACGCTCGTCAAGATCGCACGCCTGCACTGCACACACGCCAACCAATGTGTTCCTTTCACAGGAACTTCACCAGAACCCCCCCCTGCCCCCGCCCCTAAAACATAATTTTGTCTTCCGAACCGAGCAGTCTCAATAGATTTCAAGTCAAGGACACTTATTGTGGAAATTCTCTTGCAGTGCTGCTGCTGCTGCTGCTGTTGCTGCTGCTGCTGCTGCTGCTGCTGCTGTACGTTTCCAAGAACAATCTATATCATTCACTGTCTTCGGCCAGAGAGCAGGGATTTATATAAAGAACAGCCAGACAGGCTGAGGGAAAATAGATGGCATTTTATTTCCTGTAGAGAGAGAGAGAGAGAGATGGAGAGAGTATGGAGTACAGTATGTCTTCTGTCTCCTGTTGGTTAGAAAAAAGAAAAAAGAAAAACTTTTGGTGCAGAGGTCATTATTTAGTCTTGTGATCTGGATAGCCGGTGCTGCAGAAGCCTAATGAAAAGTGCCTTAAACCCCTTCCCCATGTGTCACTTTTTGTTAGACAATATGATGGATGGTCCATTTTACAGCCTATTTCATCTGCCGTGCTGTTCTAAACTGTATTTTCAGGGTGCTTTTACTTGAAACATCCATTTTTTGCGTGTGACATGGTTATTCATCAGGGACGAGGCTCAAAGGCACCAAGGCTTTCAGGGAAGGTGGGGGGTGGGTGGGGGTGGGGGGGTACTGGTCCCGCCGAGTCGACACACCCCGAACCATCTTCCTCCTGCTCATCCTCGTCCTCGCTCTGTGTTATTCTTATCTTATCCTCCTAAAAGCACTTAAAATATGCAGACGCTTAGCACTTACAGCAGCGTGCCGTACAGAGGTACCCTTACACCCCCCTCTCCCCACCCCCCTCCCCCCATTCTTAACGCCGGTGATGGCACACCAGGGAGGCATTATGGGGTAGACAAACAATATTCAGCATTTTGCAGTTGTTCACAAAGAAAACAGGGCGGGGGGGAAATGATCAGCCATGCCAATCTCTCTTGACTAAAGCAGCGTAGACGGCCGCTTCGGTTTCAGTTTATTTGAAAAGGGATAATGCACATTAATAAACATTGTAGAAAAAACACATGTAAATGCACCTGAATTATAGTTTTCATCGACTGTCCCTCTGCCAGATTGTACAAGGCAACCTTTAAAAGGAACAACAATGGAATAAAATATTGTACCACATAGGGTAGAGCACATTCTATACACATACTAACTGTCCATACATACATAATACACATTTGGACGACGATAACGATGCTCACATCTTTGGGTGTCTACAAGCCACTTCTTAACATTTGCTTGGAATGAATGGTATGATGGAGATTCTGCTCCATGACATGAAGGGGAAGGCTGCATGGACACCGAGCAGAGCTGAGGATGTGGATGTGGATGTGGATGTGGATGTGGATGTGGATGTGGATGTGGACGGCCAGTCAGCCAGTCAGTCCTCCAGGT
Organism: Trachurus japonicus; assembly: GCF_045865225.1. Taxonomy (NCBI): domain Eukaryota; kingdom Metazoa; phylum Chordata; class Actinopteri; order Carangiformes; family Carangidae; genus Trachurus; species Trachurus japonicus. The sequence continues at coordinate 6,130,093 of NC_140909.1, forward strand.
CACACTAACACGGAGAAGGAACATTAAAAAGACGAGCCCGGGGACCTGGAGGGGGGGTTTATGTGGTTATAAGGTCTCATCTGTGTCCGGTTGTGAAAATTATGGCTGTAATTTCCATTCTGCCTGATAAATGGCATCTACAATTTTTACTTGGGTGATTGCCTTCCATAAATCTCCTCAGATTAAACAGTGTACTCTGTACTGATAGCACTTAAAAAGCAATCTCCTTCTCTAATGGCATCCTGTGTGCTGTAGTTCATAAGGTACAGTAGACTCAAAATAGTCAAAAGGGCACTCACTCAGCACACTATTTCATGCTGATGAACTAACTTTTGTCTCCAAACCGCTCTTGTCTGCTGTTCTGTCTCATCCAGACAGCGCAGGCTTTGCAGACGAGCTGCACTGGAGGAAAAACCCTCGGTGCCATTAGGGTTTCTGCAGCGTGTGTGAGTGTGTGTGTGTGACTCGTCTCATATGTGACTGCTCAGCTACACACACACACACACACACACACACACGCATGCATCCAAAGCCACCAGTGCACACACTCCCCACTCCTCGCTCCCCCGTGCAGCAGTATACTGTACCAAACTAGCGTCCTGCCCCAAGGGTAGGTCATGTCATCCAAGGCCATGGTTGACGAATCGCTCCAGGCCGTTCACACATCTGGACCCCCCCTTGCCCCCCCCTCGCCCCCCCCTTGCCCTGCCCCCTGCTGGTTCCCACAGGCTGAATGGCCCTCGCCTGGTGAAGGCCTTTTGGACATCACTGTGTCAAAGCAGCTGGGGACTACACATGTTTTTTCTCCTACCCTGTCAGCAAAAGGTCAGAGCCCTATAACACCAACTGGCTCTTGCACGAGGGACTTACAAATATTTCCACATGGTATACTAAATTTATCATTGTATATACAGTACGTGTGCATCCACTAAATCTCTGTGTTTTGAAGGCTAATTGCTTCAAGTGGTCCCTTGATTCACTGTACACACACACACACACACACACACATACTGTATGTACTGGTGTTTTCCATCCTCTTTGTTCCCAGTTGGGAGCTGGACACTAAAGCGCCACAGGGGAGATGTTGACCCTGTTTGAGCAGAGTAACCCCTGCATCTGTCTGCGATACTACTACATCAGCAGAAAGCTCGCCACAAGGTATATGTCCAGCTAGCAAAGCAAATGTGTATGCAGAATAGCCTTTTCAAAGGCAGACACTGCAGCTCAGGAGCTCCCGGCAGTAACCTACATGACAGTCCAACATGGCACAGACTGTATGCAAACATGTTTTAGACTCCTTTAACAAAAGCATTCATAGAGGTTATAGAGTTTGTTTGAATAAAGTGAGAGTTACGCATAAATAATTATTTAATATGTTGTAACTAAGATGCAGAAGATTTGTGAATGTTCCTCATGCCTGCTGCGTCTGACAGACATCTGGAGAGACGTCACAAACAGGTAGCGAGCACTTATTGTAACAACAGCTGGCAGATTCACAATGATGGATCATTTTAGATAGTCAGGCTTTTTCTGGGCCAGATACTCTGAAAGGTATGAAGAGCGTTGATGATTTTTCTTTTGGGAAGGAAAGAAAGAGTGAATTAAAGACAGATGGAAAGAAAAAAAAAGAAAAAGGCACATGGAGAGAAGTCTTTAATTTTGCAGCAGTCTTTAGATGTCTCTGCCCAGCGATTTTCTGCAGGATAAGGTCATTCATTGATCCGGCACCACATTTATTACAAGGCAGCTGGGTAATAGTGAGAAGAAAAGTATAAGTTGATACAAATCTTTGTCAAATACTACGACTTTATCTCACCTTTATCCAGCTTCACACACACGCACACACAGCATCTCCAGGAGAGGAGTTGATTGATGTTTTAAATCTGCCATGATATCCTCTCTTTTCCTTTTTCTTTTTTTTTTTTTTGTCTTAATCGTTTGTCATTCCTGCTCTAATTTTCAGGTCTAGCTACTTGATATTAAGTAATTCAAGTGTGAAGACTCAATAATAAACCGCTGCACAAATATATTGGATAATTCTTGTATACACGCTGCAATACATGATGATGCAGCAAATGCAGAATGTTTAACCCTTTGAGTTTAACCGGCACGGCGGAGATAATATTAACAACACAACACATTGTTTCCTCCAAATGCAATTAATCATTTGGTTACACCAGTGCCTGTGTTTCAAAAGAGTGCTGTGGAAAATACACATGGAGACATCAGGTCATAATACAATTTGCAGACAGGCTGCCTGTGAGCATAATGGAGTCTTGTCACACAGAGGGAGCGAAATTGGAATTAATTCAATTTGTCACTGTGACAATTCGGACTTTGATTAAAAAGGACTCACGGACAATGGCTTTGGTGCTAATGTGTATTGTTTGAGTGAAATTTTGAGGGAAAAAAAAAAAAAAAGCCCAGACTGGTTTGCTTGTGTCTGGCTCTATTGAGTAAAAAAAAAAAAAGTAGACTCTCACTAGATCCCTGCATGATTTTTCAGTAAACAACTACGGGGCTGCTAATGCCGATGTCGCGCTGAGAGTCGAACGTTAGCGGAATACAAACTATCCGAAATGATCTGCATTTGCTTTTAGTGCGTCTGAGAAACAAAAGCTCGACAAATAAAAAAAGGAACAATTACTGATAATGAACTCGCCCTAAATCGAAGCTGTTACACGGCAGCTTGACTTCATTACACTGCCTGCACAAGTTTGACTATAGGAGTTCATACGGTGCCACTGTTTATCTCTGGAGCCAATAAGACTCTGGGATTTCTTCTCCTCTCTCCATCCTCTCCCCACCGCTCCCTCCTCTGAATCCTCCAAACTCCACTCCCTCCCTCTTGGTCCTCTGAATAACCTCCAATCATTTACAATAAGCCCTCCTCAGAGTGCTTAGTAATAGGATGATGTTGTATTTCTAAAGCTAGGTGGTATAAAACAATAGCACCATGTAAAAAAAAAAAAAAAAAAAGAAGAAGGAGGGCTCTAACAGAGGCTCTGTTCCACCATACATCACCGTATAGATGCAGGACAGGGAAATATGCTGACATCAGGCCTCTATCTACCTTTCTTACCCTCCATGGACACTTCATAAAACAAACGGTGGGTGTAAATTTAGAGGATGCAGCCGTAAACAATAGGCCACTGGGAAAAGTTTAGAGAGTTCAGCTCGGATAACAGTTTAGCCAGGAGAACCTGCCGATGATGAATAGGTTTGTTTGTCACCTTTCTTCCCTCTCCGGGGAACAATGATATGGATCACAGAGGGAGAGAGGGGAAGGGGATGCAGGAGAGGAGGAGGTAGGGGGTGCAAAGAAAAACAGCATCCTAAATAGACCCATATTACAGGCACAGCACAGAAAATAGCTGCTGTGTGAAGCGTTAACAATCCCCCTAATGTGACATGTCAGATTTCTGCTTTTTAAACAGTGGGAGCTGTTTTCTCACAAATCCAGTCCGTATTTTAGCCAGAACTCTTTCGTAGTACATCAACATGTGGTGAAATGAATGAAAAACATCTCTTATAGCAGGAATGTATGTATGTATGTACCGTACATCTGGATACAAACTCACACAGCCACTCACACGGCTCATAATGGCTTTGCGAGCAGCCTCACTCTAACAACATGCACAGATAACAACAAGGTCCCTGGAGATGTGAAATGCACTGTTCATTCAGTTCAGAAACACGGAATAACTTAACAAATAATGCATCACTGTTTCTGGAAAATGAATTATTGTGTGTTATGTGGGAGCATCTGAGTGAGATTGGGAAACAGAGAGAGAGAGAGGGGGAGAGGAAAGAGAGAAACCACGTCTGCAAGTGTGCTGTATCTTTCAGTGAGTACCTCAGGGGAAATATGGTGTTTTAGATAATGACAGGTCCCTTGTATTTGCTGATACCTGGCTCTGCATTATGCCACGAACAAAACCTCATCACCATTCTCAGCTTGGCTGTTGTCATCTATCAGCGACACACACTCTGAATAGGTAAACACAGTCGCTGCGAGGCTATAAAGCATACAAAAATCAGGTGTGATGGTGACGATAGTGGCGTATACGCATGTGTGTGTGTGTGGGAGCATATTCGTGTGTGTATGCGTGTGTGTTTGTGTTTGTGTTTGTATGCTCACTCACTCTTATGGCTGCCATTTCAGTGATTCAGCCTAAAGATTGCACTTTTGTAAAATAGCATCATTATGTATCTCACTGCAGAATACAGACGTACGCACCCAGACTCACACAGTCACTGAAAAAATACAACAACCCAAAAATCATTTTTTAACTCTTGATTCTGTGTGGCAAGTTTAGTTTCAGTGTGGAACAAAACCAGCTATTGATTAAGGCACCAAATCCTCAATAAATCTCCCAAAAGCCGGTTGAGGCAATTGCGTTTTTTTATTAACACTGATGTGTCGTGTGCAGCCCACTTTGTTCTGATCCAAAAACCTGATATAAAAGTGGTGGTTTTAGGGAAAGTTCAAAGCAGCTTGGACTTAATGAATGTCATTAATGAGGGGTGTTGGAAAATCTATTCACTTTAACTGCAGGCGTTTTTCAGATTAGACCCCATGAACAAACCAGTTAAGCCACATAGAAGAAAAAAGAAGAAGAAGGAAATGCTCGGTTGGTCAGATGTGTCAGTAAAGTTGTACAGTTTGAATGAAGTGCGCATCAGCCGGCTGTAAAGTTGCAACAGTAAAAAACAAAACTCATATAGATTTGTGAAGGTTTATAAGAGGGTATAGTCTCACTTCAAGGTGCAATCTTCTCACGTAAATCTAAGAAGCAAGAGTGGAAATAAACTTGGGATGCTTGTCCTCATGATGGATGAGGGCTCTGTCATGGAAAGGGCATACCTCACTGTTGTTCCACTGACTGCTGTTATGAGAAGCATATCTATTGCGAAAGAGCAAATGCGTCTTGTCCTTCAAGAAACCCGAGAGTAGATTTGTGCAATGTGTTATGGAGGGGGGGCTATGGTCTGAGTACACACACTCACACACACCACACACTTCACAAAAGAAATCAAGTTCCATGGTTTGGTAATGGCAGAGGAAGGGCAGGCTTTTGCTCGCACATCCTGGCTCAGATCTGAGGGAAGCTGTTTGCACTGTCTTTCTGTGTTAAGATCAAGTGCACGCTCGGAGGAAGGATAGGCAATAGGATACAGAAGTCACAACCTTGCCCTTTGCGGTTTGCGGACTGATCATGAGAAAGGCTTCCTCGCTGACTTAAAAAGAAGGACATATTGTGAGACACTTGGGAGATATGAACCTTAAAAACACAGTGCCCTGCAGCCTCAACAACAACAACAACAATACCAAAAAAAAAAACTGTAAAAAATCAGTTTCACTCTCTCTGTCACACTCGCTTTAAGTCACACACACACACACAAACCAACACACAACACACTTTTGAAAGGCACAGAGCTTTCTTTACTCCGGCTAAATCACTGCTGTATGGTTTAAACGAAGACCAGAGGCTCCCAACGTGAAAACATTTAGCAGCGAATTTGTATTTTCAGCTAAACATCATCCTCTGCATTAGAGGTTGTTAGGAGAAACATCTGAGGTAGATTTCTGAGCATTTGAAGAAAAGTAATAGCGTAGAAAATAACTCAGAGGCGAGGCAGGAATAAAATAGGTGTGATTTTTGCAACAGCAGCAAAGCATGAGACACTAAATAAAATGTAATCTCATAGTCCCATTAGAGAGCACGACACACACACACACACACAGCAATACACACAGAGAAGTACAAATTAAAGTGTCTTATCATTAGGTCATCTGTTTGCAGGGCTTTTCCTTGTGTAGTCATACGTTCAGCCTGCAGCACATGCATCTCTCCTGCACACACACACATGCACACACACACTTAGCTCCATCTCCAATAACATACTTTTATGCACAACTTAAATTAATACATTTCGGAGCGTAATCCAATCTAGTTTATGTTTAGCAGAGAGTTGATGACACATTTAAAACATTCCCTGCAGATACAAAACTTTCACACTTTGTTTGCTCACAAAACATTTGAGCAGGCACACGATCTTTTTATTTATTTATTTATTCATTTGTTTTTATGGTTATTTATGGTTTTTATAGTTGTGGGTAGGGAAGCATTGCGGCGTGTGGTTAAATATTTAAAAAGCTGAGACAGCACTTTTTTTTTGTTTTTTGTTTTTTCTGCTGTGTAATGCCACATTAGTTCCTGCTTTGGATCAATGAGTTAAAAAGGACATAAAAAGACAATAAATGTCTTTACATAGGCCGTAATTAAGCTGCATTATGTTTCCCTGCACAATTGGGGCTTTTTTTTTTGGTTTTGTTTTCATTGCAAATTAGTTTCATCTTGTTGGATAAAGTGTCCGTCAGGTGTCCGAGGCAGCCAGGTATGTTTATAGTCCTGCACCTGTGAAACTGTGTCCATGCCTCTGAACAGTTGTAAAAAACCGTGGCCCCCTGACTGAACCTAATTGCCGGCCTCTCACCCCTCCTCCCAAACAAACACCACATCACTTCTTCTGGCATTTTCATTATGAGGAATCCATTCAGTGGCGATTCTCCACCTGCATGTCAACAAAGCTGCTTTGACGCGTCAGATTTGTCAAACTAATGGAAACAACGTCCAGTGAAGGTCAGTAATGTCACACGGTGATGAACACCGGTGAAGGAAGGGGGGAAGGAAGGACGGAAGGACAGAAGGACGGACGGACGGAGAGACTATAGGAGGACGTCAGGTGACTGCATTAAAACAGAGAGCGAGGTTGGCGGAGGGGACACGCGGCACATGGCAGGATAATGAGGGGAAGGGAGAGAACAGGAGGGAACAGCGTGAATGCATGATGCATGGAGGGCGCTGAGATTATGAAAAGCAGATACACTGTAAAGGACGGGGGGTGGAGGGGGAGGGGTGAGGACTCGCTACAGATCATGAGTTTTGAGTTATATATGATTCCCATCTGAGGTTTTTTTAAAATTAAACTAAATTATTCACATGACTCTGGATGTTACTTTTTGCCTCGGTGGCGGTGCTTAGAAAACGACATCACAGTTTCAGCAGGTGGCAAAATGTAAAAAAAAGAAAAAACAAGGAAAAAAATCCTTAATGTTCAGAGTTTCAGCTCAATTATAACCTTGTGATAAAGCAGCTCACACATTGGCTTTGGTAATCACAGTTTATGCACAAACTCCAACACATATCCATCTCTGTCTGCTTAGATAAAGTCCACCGGTTTCAGGCAAATAGCTGAGACGTATTTGCCAAAAAATGTCTGGAAACGTAGACGAACGGCTCATTTTTACACCACGTTTGTGGAGATGGACTGACAGAAGGGGCCGAGTAGCCGTCGGTCAGGGCCCTGGCTAGGATTCATAATGACCCGGGGCCAGATTACCAGCCATCTGTACACTGCTATAGATATCTGTGCAGACTGCTCCAGTGGCGGGAGGGGAGGAAAAACACATTGGGGATGGGGGGGGGAAAGAATGGAAGAGTGACCTTTGGGTGAATGAGTAAAGAGACAAGGCTCATAGGACAGATAGAGCGAGTGAGACGGACAGAGGGAAAGAGAAAGAGAGAGAGAGAGGTGACTGACAATGATAGATGGAGACCCTCACAATCTGGAGGAAACGGAAGGAGCATGACTTACACCCAGCCATGTCCTACAGTATATCACTTATGCCTGCTTGGCACAGCCCAAGGCTTGGAGGAAGAGGAAAGGTGAAGGAGTCTGTCAGTTCCATCTTCTCGCAGGTGCTTGGAGACAAGCCATTTGTCAAAGTTTGTCATTGGCTCTGAGGTTATCTTGCCTCTCTGATAGAAGATGATAGGAGGAACATCAGAATTGTGTGTGTGTGTGTCAGTGTGACAGGGATGTGTGTGGAAGTGGAGGTGGTGGAGAGGGAGGGGTGGGGGGGGTGAGGCAGGGAGGCAGGGAAGGGGGAGGAGTGGGGTTTCATTTGGTCTCTATATATAAAACATCCATCACCCATCAGACATGTAGGTGTCACCTAACCAGGCAAATCTAATGATGTGATCCTGTGGAAGTGTGGAGGAGGAAATCGATCTGGGAAAGTTGTGAGTGAAGTTTAACAGCGCTCGACTTTACAAGAGCTGCACGTCGGCATCCTGCATCCTGCATCCATCCATCCATCCATCCATCCATCCATCCATCCATCCATCCATCCCTCCCTCCATCCGCCTGTCAGACTGAAACAACAATATTATATCTCAAATAAAAGGAGAACCGTCTGCTCGGCCGCCACCACAAGGGATTACTGCACCTTAATTAAAATGTTGTTCTGTGGAATTTAAAAAGCGTTGCATACAAGATACCAGAGATGGACAGAGCTTGAGTAAGAGTACAACTGGTCAAAATCTACTCTGTTACCAGTAAAAGTAGCTCAGTCGACATGTTACTCAAGTAAGAGTAAAAAAGTACTTGCTTTTAAAGGTACTTAAGTATCCAAAAGTACATGCTTTTAAATTTACTTTAAGTAAATAAGAGTAAGAGTAAATTTCTTATTTTTCACATCAATGAATTACTATATTTTTTTCTAAATGAATCTAAGGACCTTTTAACTCTTGTTTCTGAGAATGAACTCTTTGAAAGCAGCTGCACTGATGTGCTTGCTGCAGAAAGTAACGAGTACTTTTCAGCCTTCCTAGAAATTAACTCGAGTAAAAGTAAAAATATTTGTTTTGGAAATGTATTCAAGTAAGAGTAATAAGTACCAAAGACATCTAATACTCAAGTAAAGTACAAATCCTCTGGATATAGTAAATTTACTCCATTACTGTCCACCACTGCAAGATACTAAAATAAATGTATTACATAAAAAAAAAAAGATGGTTGTAGTTTTAATTAGTAAAGTGTGAAGCTTTTTGAACTTTATGTCGTGCTGTTTTGCTCCACTGGGTCAAGACCAGGAGGTGTGTGTGTGTGAGGTGGGGGGGTCACAGTGGCCAGAAGCAAGTGTTAGTGTAAAAAAAAAAAAAGAAAAAAAAGTGACCTGTCGCTCTAAACCACTGATGTGTTTCTATGTAGATGTCAGTCCCGACAAAAAGGACCCCTCTGACCGCTCTGTCTGTCCAAGGATGATGTCCTCTGGAGTGGTTAGTAACACCGAAGCTGTCCGAACGCATCCCGCAGTCACGCTTTAACTTTATCTGACATCTCTTCAGCATTTACTGTAAATGTCGAACATGACCGTGTACAAGAATATGACTGATAACAGGCACCGCTGCTGCTGCTGCTGCTGCTGCTGCCTGCTGGCACTCAGACCTGCTTTTCCTCTATTATTCAGCCCAATAACAGTGACCAGTATTTTGCTTATCAGCGTGGGAGCAAAGTAGCGTCCGACTGCTGTAATTCCCATGTGTCACGCATGTCTGTCTCATCTGTCTGTGAGGCAGGCAGCCTTCGCCGCGAGGAGCTTAGTCCTCCTCCTGCTTTTCTGCTGATTTAAACACATCTTCAAGTAAAAGCGAGGACTTTTTTTTTGTGGCTGGAAATAATTCATTCTTTTCTTAAACAAGCACACCTTGTGAAATGAAATTAAATGAGCACTCAAATATTCTTTTGAACCAGAAGCAAGAGAAACGGACATATGGAAAACAGACTGAGCACGGAAATATAATTCAGTGGTTGAGCCGTCTCCAGCATGGCACGGTGCCTAAAAACAGGTTGGCTTCTATTCTGCTAAATAAAATAATAATAAAAGAAAAAAAAAAACTTGAATGACCTTGAATTAGCAAGGGCTGGCTCTTTGGCACAGCCGACATGAAGTCTAAAATTACTGCTGGGGGGTCAGCGAGGGCCCCCGTCGAGGGAATGGTAGAACTACAGGCCGTGTTTTTTTCAGTGAGGTGGAGGAGAAACAGCCGGTGACAGATGAGTGAAAGATAAAGAGTGCGACTGTATATCGTGGCTTCATTCCTTGTGTTTCCTAGGTTGGCCGGGGGAAAAAAAAAAAGAAGAGAAAAGCCAAGGTCACACTGAGTGAGCATTACAAACATAAAACCTTGAAAGCCAGAACAGTAAAACCCGAGTGCTCTTTCAATTATTTTATGGAAATGGCGAGCAATCCCTCTGACCCATTACTATTAATTGGAAATGTAGAGTATGAGGTCAGGCCTTTACTCTCTGATGTAAAGGATATTAGAAGATTTTGTGATGGTCATATCACCGGGTAGATTGGAAATATAAAGTGGTGGCATAAAAAGGGAAAAACAGATAAGACTCGAGACAAGTTTGATACATCAAGCCCGAGAAAATGTGGAACTGATTTGATTTAAATACGATTTCTCTCCACAAAGTGTGAGCGCTAACACGGAGTAGCAGCTAACTTAGTTTCCTGAGCACATTTAGGTCACTGTCTACAGATACAATATTGAATGAGATTGATTGCCAAAATTTTAGCATAATCCCTGAGGCTATTAAAATAATAATAAAAAGAAAACTCTGTGTGTTTCTGTTCTGCTCTGTACTGGGCAGAGAGCTGAGATGCAGTTTGTACTGTGAAATATTCACACAACAGAAAAATAAAAATCTGTCTTGTGCAACATGTTGAAGAGGAGTTAAGGTTAACAGACAGAGAAAAAAGAAAGAAAAATAAGTTCAAAGTCCAATATCCTGACAGGATCCTTCAGCACATCTCCACCACCTCTGACCCCGACGGGGCCAAAGCTCACGGAAACTCAAATACAGATAATTTAGACATTTTCTTTTCATCTGCAAAATGTCCACACTTGTTGTGTTTGTGTAGTTTCTGTCTGAGTCAGCAAAAGTGTTGGTTTATTCAAACACATATTGGGTGATTCTTTATTTATGCAAGTTTTTCTGTCGCCAGGGGGAAGTTTCTAGAAAAAAAACAACTATTGTATTTGTTGGGGCTATACTATATAAGCTCTGGAAAAAGACCTTTGAACATCTTCATGGTAAAGTTATAAAAAAAAGAAGTTTTTTTAGTTTTTTTTTAGATCTACACTTTCTCACATAATAATGTGAAAAAACATATTTCAAGTTTATTTGGTTTATATTTGGGCAATAAGTCCTTTTTTATAGTTAAACATTGCTGTTCTTAGGCCATGTGTCATTACCATCACACCAACTGTTTTAGAGCAATAAAAACTGCTGCTTGGTTGTTGCAAAAGTACTGGGGCACAGAAGCATCATGACTTATTGATCTCAACACATGTGAGTTATTTGCAGATTTATGCATCCTGATATGAGAGTATGTTCATCAGGTGTCAACACTCAACAAGTTACTACTTAGATATTCTAGTTCAGAAATAAGAAATTTCACTTTATTTACATACAGTATATTGAGTGTGCATTGTTTGCTAGCTACTGAGAGTTATGCTAGCAAGTCTAAAACTAAACTTTTGCTCCAAGATGTTTAAAGTGTTGTTACTATCACACAATTGGCCGACAGTCAATGATGTCGAAGTTACGATCAAAGCGAAGAACGAAGATATTTGTTCGAAACCACAGAGTTAACAGAAATAATTTTTTTCAAGGTTTGAAAGGTCAAAGGTTTTCCTGCAGTTGAAGAATCACCCGTTAACAAGAACTTGGGCTGAAAGAAGAAGGAACGGCCATGTTGGCTGCTGATTAGTTGTTGACCTGAGTTATTATGCTGCTGGTCACCGGCTGATTGACACAAGACTGACACTTGTATCTCTCACTTGTCAATACGCATGCTAAATACTAAATAATATATTTATCTCCGTGTGCAGCTTACTGCGGAGAAATGCGATCAATATGAGCAAACATGACAGCATGAAAAACAGCTGTTTTTTTCCTTCTTTCTTTTTTTTTTTACTCCTTCAAAAGCTGTTGACAAGGACGGCCGAGGTAATAGCACTTGACCTTATGGTGTTTTTCCGCTCAGTCACGTGGTCTGGTTCCAACACTCAGCTTGTTTTTTTTTTCTCTTCTTCTCTCAACACACCTCGCTGAAAGATGGCGAGCTTAACCTATCATCGAGTCCGTAACCTTTGACCTCTGCGACTGTGCCGGAGCTGCTGAGGTATGGTTGAATTTCAGCACATAAATGAATAGAGGGTAGAAGGGCGTTTGGCTCTAAATGGTGTCCGTCTGGAAGATCACAGGGCAAATGAGCCTGACTGGCCCTTTGCCAACCATCTAATTAATTAACTATGACAAGGGGAACACCCAACACACACCAAAAGACATTGGCAACACGCTCCAGCAATTTGCCCCAAGGGGTTGAGAGGCATAAAAAAAAAAAAAAAACGAGAGGATTTAAATAAAGCTAATGTCCTCTCAGATGACATGTGGATAGAAACAACTGGTTGCAGCTGCAGATGCTGTCGTCTAGATTTTAAATGTTTCTCGTGCGGTTTGCCTCGATGGAGCAATAATTCATATCTAAGAAGAGGTGATACTTGAGTGTCACAATGGCTTCAATAAAATCACAGCCCCCTGAAGCTATATGCAGTCTGTCTCCATTACAGTCAAGCACTTCCATGAACCCCTGCCTCTGTTGATTTCACCTTTCATGAAAAAGCCTCTCCTCATTGTCTCCTTTCATTTTTTGTTTATTCATTGTTAATAGAGGAGCCGACACTCGGGCGCTCGTAGCTTTTCACACAGAGGTAAATAAAAACGGCCTCTAAAGTCTGAGCCGCCTCCAAAATAATATGCATGATATGCATTATCTGTTATTGCTGATTGCGCAGGCTCGTATTAACAACGCTTTGGGAAATATGAGGACGATAAGAGAGGAGAAAAAGATTGATGCCGATTACCAGGGAGAGTCTCACTCATTAAATAAACACTGTTGACCATAAAAAAGGAACGGGAGGATATTATGAGTGTATTGATATCGTGTCAAGTGTGAGCGCTTTAAGTGTATCTACTGTATCTGCCTGATTGAAGCTGCATTTTTCACCTCTGAACAAATGAAGCAGGTAGGTATCATGAAGCTCAGTTTGACTATTCTCTTTGCATTTATTGTAGATTACATACACAGCATATACAGTATAACATGGGAGGCAGCAGCAGCATTTGACATATGGTGCTCCCTTTACACTTTAAAGCTGCAGAAGAGACTTTATTCTCACTTACACTTGTTTATAATCATCACAACGTCGAAGTGGCAGAACAAGGCGTCCCAAGGTACAGCCATGCAAATTTCTCCAAGTATTATTAGGATCTATTCCCACGTCAGAGCAGATCAGAGGTGCATGTGTGTTTGCAGCATGTTCAATCTATTTTCTATTGTACAGCCTTTTGTTGAGATGTTTACATCACAGTTTGACTGCAGTATACAACAGTCATTGGAGAAAATTCAAAAACACTGTGAAGTGAGATTTATTCCTGAGGAGTCACAGCTATTAGTAGTCTGACTTTTCACCTGATTTCACTTTTGTTTCACATTCGGCAGCAGAAACAGCGAGTGGATGTGAGACCCCCTCTCTCCCACACTAACTTAACATCCTCTGCCCTCTGTGCTGTATTTTATTTATGGGGCTGTATCTTTCAATTTGCAGCTTTTTTTGTGGGGGAGTCCAGTAGGATGTGGACATTAAGGTCTCTCATGTGTGCATGAGATTCATCTCACATTCAAACAGATATGCTCCGTCAACACCACTATTTACAAAGTATTCTCTTCTACCAGTTCACAAACTGAATAACTATCCGATTTCACAATTTATTCACAGAAACCGAGATCTTTCTGTCACTTTTCAAAATTTCTTTACCTTCACTTGTCATGTATATTCTCACCGTACTAGACACAGTAATAATCTCACTCGATATTTACCCTTTACCCGCACATCACACCATCAGTTTAACCCTATAGAGGTCCTATGTTTTGGAATGGACTACCTCCTTCGCTAAGATCTATATCTTCCTATTCACTCTTCTCTATCTCCTCATTTCTGCTATTTTTTGCTCATATAACGTTGATTATGTATGCACTTTATCTCCTTTTTTTCTCTATGTTTATTTGTTAGCCATAGAAATTTGTTTTGTTGTAATTAGTGACAGGGGTGGAATTTATCTACAAGCCAATCAGCTTTGTTCCCTCCTTGCACCATCAAATATAAATGTCTGCTAATCATCAGTTTAATATGTCCTATAGAGGTCCTATGTTCCTTCTTCGCTAAGATCCATATCTTCCTATTCACTCTTTAAGAAGCAGCTAAAAATACATCTTAACTTTTCTTGAATTTCCATCTCTTTCCACATCCTTACTCTGTCTTTTTTTATGATTTCAATCTATGAATTTTTTGTACTGTATTTCCATTGTCACTTTTTGCTCATTTTGTTCATATAATGTTGATTATGTATGCACTTACATCTCCTTTTTTTCCCTCTATGTTTATTTGTTAGCCATAGAAATTTGTTTTGTTGTAATTAGTGACAGGGGTGGAATTTATCTACAAGCCAATCAGCCAATCATCAAATATAAATGTCTGCTAAATAAATAAACCTCAAACCTCATGATTTCACCATGGCTGCATGTGGTTTACATTAGGAACCAGTGTGCGCTGATAATGTACACACAGTGAGGAGATTAGAGGGAAACCTGTGCGTTTGTAATGGTGATGAGCCCACCTGAGCCCACCTACTTATCCCTGTGCTTTGATTATGACTCTCTGTGGGCCGAACCTTCCTCCTCACCACTTTGTGTATTTAACACCCAACCTGACAGCTTGTAGCCGTCGTTGCACTTTGCTGATGCTTGACCCTGCATGTGCACCCCTCCCTCCACCCCCACTAGTGTCAATTTCCTGTCCCCCGAGCCCCTTCGCTGTTTAATGACACTGCCCTGATCGTGAACCTGCTGGGACCAGGTGACCGGCTCCTCCAGCAAACTTTTCATCAGGTTCTGAAAATGTAGAGTAGTAAATTCATGGCTCTTGTCTTGCAGGTCGAGTGCCATTTTTTTTTTTTTATTGATCTGACAGTACCAGGGCTGGATTAGCACCCCAAGGGCCCCTGGGCACCAGGTCCCAGAGGGCCCTTGTCGCACAGACCGTTGGCATCTCACATATCACATCCACCCATTACAAACCAGGAAAGTCATTAAACTCCACCTTAATTAGACCTATTCACAATTGTGTATATGACGTACCATGTCAAAACCAGACCATAATCACAAACTATTATGTCAAGACTGTCTAGTACAACGAAGGCTGACACAAACAGCAGATCAAATAAACACAACACAACACAACCCACAACATCAACACAATGACCACTAGGGAGCTTACAAGAATGCCATCCTTATAGCCACACAGCACAGCTAAATGCAGCCAACATATGAACTTGACAAACCAACTACAAAATAGCAACATACACACACTGAGTCTTTACAACTTTGCAAACAATTCTGTGAACTGAAAAGAAGCCTGTACAAAAGATAAGATAATCCCTCTTTGCATGCTTCTTTCATTGTTTATAATTGCAGCCCTTGTGAATTCCCACACTGCCCAGGTCACTGAACGCACCATTGGCTCAGCGCAAGTCATAGATATATCTATGAGCGCAAGTGGCTGAACGAGCTGGTGTGTGTGTGTGTGTGTGTGTGTGTGTGTGTGTGTGTGTGTGTGTGTGTGTGTGTGTGTGTGTGTGTGTGTGTGTGTGTGTGTGTGTGTGCGTGTGTGCGCGCGTGCGTGCGTGCGTGCGTGTGTGCGCGCTATAGTATATTCAGGATGGCTCTCACGTAACACACCCCATAAAGCGGGGTCCTCCGACGGCTCACCTGCTCTCATCACCGCGGAGATGTTGGTCGAGGCCGGGCAGCGGATGGGGTGGTACTGCTGGTGCTAGTACTGGCATAACTCCGGGTCTATTTCATCCTCCAGTTTGTATTTTTTGTAAAATGATGTGATTCGCGGGACATCTTTCATCACCGCCGCTTCTCTCTCTTGCTTTTCCTCTCTTCTTTTCCTCTTTCCACCGCTCAAAAACTTTTTTATCCATAATCTTGCTTTCTCTTACTCACGCTCTACTACTGACCTCCCGCTCACACACTCTCACCTCTCGCTCGGCAGGGGCTGGGCCCTGGCAACCAAGGGCTTGGTTGCCATGGGCCCTTGGTTGCCATGGGCCCCTGGGCACGTGCCCAGTGTGCCCCAATTATAATCCGGCCTTGGACAGTACAGTTCATTTACAGCTTCTCAAATGATTCCCATAGGACCAGCTCTTCTGCTGCAGAACAGCTTTTGTTAGATCAATTCAAAGCTTCTCTTCATTGTTCTCAAGATTAACGAAATGCCGTCTAACGGGAGGAAGCCCTATGATGATGATACTTTTGAGATAATGCATAGTGCAGTTTACATTATAATTATCTTTTTCTTGTACATAAATTAACGATCTCTTCTTGCCCCCAAAGAAGAAAACAAAAGAATCAGTATTTTTTCCACAGGTGCCCTGTAAACACCGTATGTTTACATTCATGTGACATCGTCCTGTAATTATGACGAGGAGCAAAAGGAGGAAAACATGTTATTACAGCGTCTCAGAATCCACTTAGGGAGGACGTCAGGGTTGATGGATGGCTGATGATGGTTGATGGATCACACTCAGACACGGGGGACTGCTGTTCAACACTGGTTATTTAAACAATGACACTGCTTTTGTTTTTTTTCTTCCGCTGTGGTTTGTAAAGGTTTTTTATAAGACACATGTAGATAATGTTGTCCTGACACTTTCTGCATCCGATTACAAAACATCTCCATTTGCCATTTTGAGAGAGACTTTACAAACAAAGCACATTTTGTTATTTATTTATTTATTTTTTGGTACTGAAAAGTCCAGTTTCAACAGATTTAATATGTCACTCACCCTCCATCTTTACAATGATAATAACATAACAGGGGGGTTAAAGGAAACATGAGATGTAATATACATCAGATTTAGAAAGAACAAGGATAAAGGTAGATAAAATCTTCTAAAACAAATTAATTAAAAAATAATACAATACCCACATTAGAATATGCATATTCCCAATAGCAAATGACAAAAAAACCTACTTAGATATTCACATATGTACATGAAGTTTAACATTAATACTACACAATATACATGGTTCTGGTGATGATTAGAGTTCAGAGTTATGCAGTTTGATGGCAACAGGCAGGACTTATTTCTGGTGTCGCTCTTGGTGCAGTGAGTGTGTTGCTGTACGAGCTCCTGTGGCTGATCAGAGGGGTTGAGGGAAAGTCCAATATTGTCTTTATTTTGGACAACATTCTCCTAAAATTAAGTTATCTGCACTTATTAATAATATATTTCTCTGAATTTGTCACATTTCTGAATGTAGGATGGGTCTGGTGACTCCAGTCACACCAATACTGTCTTGGTGCCCTCCATTTTCTTGTTTCTTGTTGTTTCGTGTTTTTGTCAAGTCAGTATATTTTTGATGGTTGGAGAGTGGAGAGTGTGTTTTTGTGTTGTCAAACATAAAACATGATGAAAATGTAGGTCATAAAAAATGTAAATACAGTCACACTGATGAAGCAGCCACCGGTTCACTTGGCTTCACTCAAACCAAAGAGAGAGATCAGTCGACTGAATATCAAATAATCAATGTGCAACATATTGTGTCACTGTAGGAGGCCCTGCGGGAGGTGTGTGTGTGTGTGTGTGTGTGTGTGTATGGGGGTCTGGCACTCTGACACTCATTAAAACAAGCCGATACCTGTAATGTAATTTAACTGACCAACTGTGGTGCGACAGCCTCGGCCCCTCGCTCTGATCACCAAGGTCTGCACCTGGAACAGCCTGAGCGTCTCATCCTTCGGTTGCTCAGCAGGAGTCGTGGTGTTCAGTCGGTGAATCGGCTGCGGACCACAGTATAAATTGAATTAGTCAAACCCCCATCTTACAACTTAATCAGATACACTTTCAGACCACTAATTAAGAAGAATAATTACATATGCCTGTCCCCCCGTGGGGCAGAGAACTCCTAAGAGTGAGTTTTAAAGGGACTGTTATTAATTATGGCGGCTAAGGACTGAAATGATTATGGCTTTCTGCATTGTCATGTCAAGTGTGGCGTGACTGAGGAAATAATTGTTTTGATTTGCTCCAGTGCCTCCAAAATCTCACATCATTGTGATAAACGATTCAGTAACGTCAAGGTATAATTGTCTTCTTAAAGTTTCCCCTCAAAAGTGTCACTTAAATTGAGCGGAAAAGTTTCTCCCCCGCCTCCATCTGCCTTTTTTTTCTCCTTTTTCCTGCTCGTTATTTTATCTCCCTCTAATCCTCGTCTGTATTATACAACTGTGACAAGGGCTGAGCCGCACTGAATTTCTTAAGAGGTTGAGTTAACCTCGGATGGATTGTGGGAGGTGGAAGGTAGCGCTCGATCGATATCTGGTGTCCCGACAATATTTAAGCAGAGAGGGACAGGAGCTTCTGTGAACAGCGGGATCTTGTTCTCTTCAAGTGTAAGGAATGTGGCTCTTGATTGATTGAGTGGCAGAAGTGGAAGAAGAGTTCACTCAAGGATTTTACTGAAAAAAAAAAAAACACCATTTAACTAATACTGCTTCGGCATGTGGACCCAAAAAATACATATCTTCACATATCTGAAAAAATAAATTCATATTGATTTAAGCAGTTGGTGCAGATGAAGCTGAGGGATCATTAAAACTACTACTTATTTTGCTGGATGAAAGGTTATGGAGGTACATGAATGCAGCACACATCTAAATGACTGATCAAGACGATTAAAAGTGTTATTTACTGCACCTCGGCAGACGCCACTTGTTTCTGAGTGTTAGCCCTTCAGCTCAGGATCGGCCTGCTCCCCTGCTGCTGCGTGATATATTACTGTGTGATACTGCGTAAGACAATTCAACCCCACCTTCAACTCTTATCTATGAGACAACAGTAGTTTCCCACAGACTGGAAGGAGACACTTTGTATGATCTGTGCTTTTGGTTTTGTAATTTGTATTTTGATCAGACCCCCCCCCCCCCCCCCCACCTCCCAATTGAGCTTAATAATCACTTGGTGGATCTCTCCCATCACCCTGCAGTGTTTCCTTAACTCCTCCTGTCTGCATCGGCTCACATGAGCACACGTGACGTGACTCCACTTGAAATGTTGAATCTGAGTTGTTTTTTTTTTACAAGAGATGTCAATGTGCTTTGTGTTCGATATCAATTTAATTGTCTAGCTAAGTGGTTAAAACACTGAAATTTAACTTACATAGATTTTTTATTCTTGACAGAAATGATCTCTGGTCTGGAGGAATCCTCCTACTACCTCCCGTCACTGTCATGTGACATAGAAAACGTCTCCAGATGTAAATTTGATGTGTCTCCATGTAAATTTCCATTTGATATGTAATTTAGAAGTATCTCTGT
The DNA here is from genome assembly GCF_045865225.1 of Trachurus japonicus. NCBI lineage: Eukaryota > Metazoa > Chordata > Actinopteri > Carangiformes > Carangidae > Trachurus > Trachurus japonicus. The sequence goes on from NC_140909.1 coordinate 6,149,463, forward strand.
TCTGGTTGGATATTTAAGGGGAAGACCAAAGACCCAACATTTGAGCTGATCTGCTCACCAAAACTCCCATACATCAGGTGTTGCAATACTTCTATTAGCTGTCCTGTATTAAACCTTTGGATACAATACACTGTTATGTTAATAATTCATTTCGGCTTGTTGAGACATTTTATTCCAGTAGTAACAAGTCTGTTATCAGATATCTATTAGGTCCTTATAGTAAGTTTCACTGTGTACCATCCATACAATTAACCTCAGAGTTGCACAGAAATTAGATTAGAATCAACTTTATTGTCATCACACATGCAGTTGCGGCCTTAGGCATCTGGGTTCTGTTTCAATACTTCATATCAGGCGCTACCCCGTGAAACATGATTATGTTTGCCAGCTGTATGTGCCCATGTGTCCCTGACACATTAAAATCTGAAAGGACTCAGTAAACGCACCATGCATCCCAGTGACGCACATTCCCGTGTCAAACAATACATTGTGATGAAGTGTTACAATTACTATCTATTACTATGGCAAGGAACCATGACTCAGCAGAAAATAACAAGGATTGAAGTTGGTTTTTAACAAAAAGAAAATGATTACATGTTCAATAGGCAGCTTAACACAATCCAAAACTGTAGGCTTTAACACGAGGTACTACGAAGTGCTCCGCATTATTTCAGCACCACAGACGGCATGAAGGAAAGGACAGATCCTTAGATTTGTCTATTGGCCTACAGTACCCCATCGGTGCTCGAGCACCCACTGGAGGCGGGGCTTCATTTGACCCGCGCCAATCAGAACCGGCACCTATTTGATTGGATGTGGTACGTCCTCTGTCAATCAAAATCTGTAGATAAACCGTGAGTAATATCACACTTTCATTGTGCTCTGTCTGTGTTTTATTTCATTTCTCTTTGAAGTTACAGTAGGGCCTGCTCATAGATCACCTGGATGCATTTTAATCTGAGAAAAAAAGAAGAGAGAGGGAAAAAGTGATTGACAGACGTCAATCATTGGGTTATGCAATTACACAACCAGTAAGTTTTGGGCGCAAATAAGGAGGAAAGCAGGAAACGAGGCCGAGGGTTTTGTTTTGGTGTTTGACCGCATCATGGACAGAGTAGGTGCATGCGTGGCTATTGTCTGAATGACACATATACGCACATTTGTGTGAAAACTAGGTGAAGAATGATTGTTTATACTATCTTTTACTGAAAACATAAGGTAAGGCCGCCTATGCACACATCTCACAAGTACAAGGCAACGAACTGCAGATTGCATCTAACCACAAGTGAATAGACAGATCAGATTAGATAACATGATATAAATATGTAGAATACAGGGTATGGAATGACATATAAATATAAGTATTTACAATATGCACAATATGAATGTACAGAATGTGCAATGGTGGATACTCAAAAAAAGTGTAAACAGATTAAAAGAGAGAGTCAATACAGTACTGGGTGGCAATGCATATGAGCATGTACAAACAGTTCAGACAGTATGTGGACAATTCGGTCCAATCCAGACTCAGTATCATGTTCTTCCATGTTTTGATGATCACTGACTGGTTCAAACCTACACACTACAACTGATCAGATTCTCCTTAACAACAGAATACAATTCTTAGTAGGTGGTTGATTATTGATTTCCACTGATACATTTGATAACTATTTCTAATAAACTGGAGCAAAATTGTTAAAAAAAAAAAAACTTTAACAGAACCTCATCTTAGCACCCGAAGGACAGAATACTTATTTGGGGAGACGCAGGCACAGGTACAAGTATTTCCTCCCTAGAGAATACAGAGCTTTTGCCAGAAATCTCATTCCCATGAGCTGCTATTCTACAGTAATTCTAGATATTTTATTTTTTCATGCATGTTTGCTCCTGCAGCAACAACAGCAACAAACTGTTTCCTAATGCTTTACTTTGCACAGCTTCTGTCTTTCTCCCAGCAAACACCTGTCGTGTGTGACACCTGCAAATTAACTTTTCCAAACTCATCGCTAATGAGTTTAGCAACATGTCCTGGCACGAGGCGACAGCCACTCGTGGATTGCAAACACTCACAAAGATACATAGGTTGCAACGAGGTCACATGTAAATCATTTGCGTGAAGAATTAGATTGGTAATGTAATGAGACACAACACAGACATCCTTTTCTCATCATGCATAATTGCTTCAGGCATATACTCTGTAATACGCTTATAAGATTAAGACTCGCAGAATGAATGTGTCATCTGCAATTCAGAAAGAGATGGACATTTTCTTTATTAAGCGTGACCATATAAGTCACAAAAGTTGAGTCATACTGCAGAGGATTCTTCAATGCATAAACTTTAATTTCTTTTCCCTCGTCTTTGTCTCTTTGCTATAAATGTTCAGTGATAATTTTCCCTCCTTCCCTGCAAGCAGCGCAAATAAAGGATGTGTGTGTATGTGTGGGTGTGTGTGTGGGTGTGCGCGTGTGCGTGTGTATAACAAAAGTATGAGACAGAAAACAGATAACCATCAGTGCTTCACAGATGACACATTGGTATGGGTACTGTAGATACAAGCACCTCCTTCCTGCTCCTCAGCGCCTTTCCATATACACCTCTGTTAGAGCGAGGAGCGATCAATAGAGTCACACAGATAAGAGCTCTCCTCATCTGATAAGGCTCTTGAGAAGAAAAAAAAATCAGTGGTTTTTACCTAAAAGGCTAATCACTGATTAGACCCACTCACAGTGATGTTTTTTTAGATACCTTAGAGATAGTATGGAGGTTGCAGCGTTGCTTCTCTGTGTTTGTTTGCCTTGAATTTTTTGTCCTCAACGGAAAAGCTGTAATTACAGAACAAAAGTGGGAAATGTGCAATTCTTGTCATGTAGAAATATGATATCAATACTAAATCACCACAGGGGTAACTCATCACCCCCCACCGCCTCCATTCCTCCTAATCTAAATACTTGTAAAGAAAAAAAAAAAAAAAAAGAAACACAAAAAAAAGTCTGATATTAGGACCAAATTATAAGTGGCACATCATGACAGCTGAAAAGAAGAGACACTATTTGGTTCTGAATAATTCATGTCCAGAATGGCACAGCTGCCACTGTGTTAAACTGCACAAGCATAAGTGGCATTTGGCAGATATTTTACCTTCTACCCAAAAATAAATAAATAAATAAAAGCAGAACAGTCAAATAAAAACTGTCAAACAGAATATTAAAGAGTGAATCATGCAGAAGTCTCACATGTTTGCAAATCCTAACAAAACCAGCCTTAGTTATTGAGTTCAACAGGCGCCTTTTATTATGTTGACTGAGTTGTTTACTTCATTAAAACGCCTGGAACTCCCTCCGAGCAGCAGAAGAACTGACGAAGAACCTTTGATACTTTCTCAAAAAGGTCTTTTGAAATAGATGTATTCAATCTAGACCATAGTTTAATTTCAACCTGACTTCCATAAGCCAATTTCCCATGAGATAACAGTAATGGACACTATTTTCCTTGGCCTTCATTCGCTCCTGACAAATACGTGTCATTTGAATAAGTACAAAATTGCACGCTATGAGAAATCGATAAACACACCATAGAAGAAGGGGACGGAGGTCATAACTTACACAGAGCTTTCATACATCCCTTATAAAAAATCAATACACTCTTTTTATACAGAGAAATTACACCGTTACTACAAATTCCAGTAATCCAAGCAGAATGAATGTTCGCACAGGGGTTAAAAACAGTGTCGGCTAGAAACATGCAGCAACAACCCATTGTTCAGGTTTCAGGTCAAGAGTAGTCAGAACAGAAGGAAAGCTCAGAGAAAAAAAAAAATCATTTTTGTGATGTCGCAAGATGTTTCACTTTGGTGTTTTTGTGTCCAATTATTTGTGCATGTCTGTGAATGTTTCTCTTGAAAATGTATGTGAAGTACTTTGAGGTCTAAAGTGGTTTAAATTGGATTTATGACTGAAGGTCACCAAACTGTGTCCAGCCAGAGAAGAAACTCATGTCAGCTATAATAAATCCAGAAGGCGAATCTCATTATGTTCAACCCTGTCACTGGGTCTCAACTTCTATACAATACAGTTATTATGAAGCAGTGACAGACTGTGTGTAATGTTTGAAGTCAAGTTAATACACTGGCAAAAAAAGATGAAGGGTCATGGTCAAACGCTTACATTCGTCCACTTACGTATATAAAAAAAAAAGAAATCTAAATGTTCCATTTGCACCATCTGTCTGATGGAGGAACCAAACTGTGAATGTGAAGGTGAACAAACGCATACACACATGGTGTAAATGCAATTTATTCTTGACAGCGTGGTAATGATGAGCTTTGCTGTGTAAGAGCGCGTTTTCAGAACAATGCGCCTCCACAACATTGCTGTCGACCATTCAGGCCACCAGACTCCAGTAAGTGTTTATCACCCCAGCATCAAGTAAACTTAACAACACATTAAAGTAATACATTCATCAATGAACCGTGCACGCCATTGTTCAATGAGTCATAGGTAATCGTTTTTGAGCCCTGGCAGATGCTAATAAAGAAATGTGTATGTTGTTTTGCCAATAATCAAACACCCTTGAGCTAAACTACACATGCCCCATAAAACAAACCCATCTCAGGGCCGTTTTTCTTTTCAATCACCATCATCACCTCTTTGTCAGATAAACATTTTAATTTTTTTTACTCTCAGACAGAAGATGCCAAGTTCTCCGTGTGGCCATTTACAGTTTGTTTCATGGCAGCGAACGGGGAGAAAAAATGTGTGAGTGTGTCACTCACACACATAGAGGCGTCACCGCACGATCATAAGCAGCTTTACTGGTCACAGGTCATAAGACATGACGGTCAGTGGGTTGTGATTATTTTCTATTTTGATGATTCTCTGGTGTTTAGTGAGGATAAAAAAGAAGAAATAGTGGATGTGGGTGGACGCAAAAGTGGTTGATCTCAGGCGATCAGAACAGTACTGAGCTGGAAAAGAATCCTAATGGATCTTAATATGTTTTTTATATAATTTTTTATAAATTCTCAATATTATTCCAGATTATTTCAGACTTGTAATAGACCATCAGTGTATTCTCCTTTCCACTTTTTTATACTATTCTTTTTCTTTCAAATGTCAGCACTGAAAAAATGGAGAATTAATTGTCCAAATATAAAGTTCATGCTGTTGGACAGGTTGTTGTTACAAAGCATTGACCAACACATTTTTAGAGCGTTTTTCCTTCAATAAGTGATATTCTCATTAAATATTTACCTGCTGAGGCTCGAGTGTACAATGCTGTGGTGCCCAAATACAATGACAGAACACCACATGAAATAGTAACTCTAAATATGTATTCATGAATGTCATAGCAGACAAGAGTTTCAGACAATCCCAAAATAAGTGACAATGGCTGGCTTCATTTGAACCGGACTTCCTCCAGCAAGTTGTTTGACTGACATCAGAGTTTATGGGTCATGGATATAATGACATGATGGACGGGGGCTTTGGGATTGTAACAACACCGTTCTTTGTCTAACCTTACAGAGAGGTTTTTTACATTGCAGCAGTTCAGCTGTGGATACACAAGTGCACTTTACAGTACGGCTGTGTCTCTGCAGAGCTAAAGTCTGCTTGTCTGTGCTCAATCAACAGGGATGAGCACACTCGCCCTGATGGAGGCTGTCAGCAGTGATGGTGCTCCTCATGCACCCCTTCCTCAGGTGCTGAAATGACAGTCAAGCATCACTTTCATCTGATGCCACACTGATCAAGTACTGTCCACACGGCCCAGCTCGGTCACCGTAGTTAATCTCTTTTTTTCTTTCCCCAGTTGCAATTGCACACAAATTGTGTTGTGTGGACTGAAGCTCTGTGGTGAGTGATAGCACTTTGTGATGACAAAGACGACTCGATGCCGCTCCAGGAAACAAACGACAACCTGTTGTCCTTCTCAAGAGCTGTATCAGTGGTTTTACTGCTCTACTTCTCCAATCAGCGAGGCCAAACCATTCGCTGTTGTCACAGAAAAAAAAAAAAAAAAATTAAATAAGTCTATATTTTAAGCTTGTTTGTAGCGGAGACTGAGACACTGGGAGCTTCATGTTGGGGCTTCAATACAAGAGGGACATTACAGACGAGCACTATGGAGGTATTTGGATGTTTTTTCGTGTGTCTTTTTCACCCTGAGGTTTCTCCAATTTTTCCCTGTTAAAAGGGTTTTCCATGGAGTTTTTCCTCAGTGGATGTGAGGGTCTAAGGGCAGAGGATGTTGTTATGATGCCATGTAAAGCCCTTTGAGACAAACTGTTTGTAAAAACGGGCTATACAAATAAAATTGCCTTGCCTTGCCTTTTTGGACAAAGAAAAGTGAGCCCCGTTCGCCGCCGTCATATGGACATGCAGTGCTGCACGGAGCCCAGCTGTAACTCCAAAAAGGCACAGATGACTCTGAAACCTCTCCCAACCCTTAGTCGACATGAGGGTGAGTAGAAAATGAGTGAAATTTTAATTTTGGGTGAACTATCCCTTTAAGTCATGCTTATGTTGTTTAACCTTAAGCTTTGATTATTTTCCATATCCACTTCATCACCCTAAAATTAGCCAAGTGTTCTATGTACAGATCACAATTGTCATTAAATGTAATCACACAGACACTTTGCTTGGTACAGTGGCCTGATTGGAACAACATGAGGTCTAAAGTTTTACAATTCAGGGCCAGGTATCAACCCAGAGCACTGAGCTCCTCAAACTACAGCTGCACATTATTTCTTTTATTTGTTAAGCTGTTTATCGTCTGTCTGATCTGCACTTGTTGTAATGTTTATTCCCTTAATTAAGTCAGTGTCTTTTGCCCTGGAAAATTTAAGATCAGACTTTGTCACATCTTTTTAAACGTATAGCAAAATACGTTAATTTAAAAAAAAAAAAAAGAATTACCAGCGTTCATCTGTTTTATATACTTTGACTAATGTTATTTGTCCTTCTGCTTTCTGCCGTCTTTTCGTCGGCTTCAAAAGTACTCACACCATCTGTTTTCTCTGAGGCTGAGGGACAATAGGAGGGAAGATGCGAGTCCTTGGAGCCGGCTTCATTTTCTCATCTGTAGTCTGTGAACTGCACTGTCTTCCCTCATCAACAACTTTGTTATGCTTTTTTTTATTTTTATTATTAAATTAGAAAAATTCAGCTGCTTTAATAAACTTTGAATCACTCCACTTATGTCCTTAAGAAGTGACATTACCTTGTCTTTAAATAACCCTGATTTGCAAGCAGGGCAAATATGTTATGAATAATATGAAGAAAACAATTAAGTCAAAGAATATCTTTAGGTGTTTATGTATCAATAGACAGACACGCACATATGCCGTACATGTTGTTCCAGGTGAAATAACAATAAATGCAATAAATTGCAGCCACGCATTTCTCAGCCTGTGGGTTCAACAGATAGTTTAACAGATAACACCACAGACTTAATGTAGCAGTGTTAAGAGACATAAATCAAATAGCTGCCTCTTCTTTTAGAATTAACAGCAGAATAAAGCAGCAGAAAAGTAGAAGATGGATTATAACCAACAAACCTCACAGCTGCTGCAGGCAAAATGAAAAAATATAGAAAAAGTAGGTGAAATGCTACATTGCCAGGTAGCAGAGTGGTTGTTGATGGTTTCTGTGAGTTACAACCATAGACTGTATGTAAAGGTTACCACAATCAGTATTTTACCACAGCAGAATCCGACATAATTTGCTCTAAACCTGACGTTTCTGCTAATTTATTCACAGTGTTAGAGTAGAAACCGCTCCACTCATCCTCAAGCCTAGAAAACTAAAACCACCATTCTGGTTGGTCTTATCCTCTAAAGCTTATGTTTTACATTCTGCATCCACAAACACACGAGGGTCCACTACCGTCCATGTGATGAAACTATTTTGTCTAGGAACGGCTCTGTGGTTCATCAATGACGCCAATAATTGATTGTACTGTATTTGCAGCCACCAAGCTCCTGGGCATGAATTCATCAGACGGGACAGAAGTGAAAAAAGAGCTGTACAGTACGTCCACGATGTCTGCAGCTGTTCACATCTGCAAGGGAAGTATAAGTGCACCTCTGCTCAAATCTTCTTTACATTTTTGTGGGGAAATGAAAAATCATTTCACTTTAGACTTTAAAGTTTCTGATTGGCAGCGAGTGAACGGTGGATGACATGAGTTGGTGCCCCACAAAATACCTTTTGCAAGTTTGTGCCCATGTTAGAGTTGAATACGAGGTGGATATCAAAGGTTTGGTTGGTGCAGCAGAACTACTGGGAATGTGACACACACACACACACACACACATACGAGTGCAAGCGAAAGATGAATGGTCCTCATGAGACTCACTCCCACATGTATTGGGTACAAAAAGTGGAAGGGGGGTGCCAACAGTGGGAGGTATGACAGAACGGTCCCGAGTGTTAAATCCTCCGGTATCACACGCTCGGCTTCACCTGGCTATGAAACCTCTGCTGGGAAATTATGACATCTGCCTCATTAGAACATATTATTTTCCATAAACGCAGTTTTTCTTTTTCTTTTTTTTTTGGATTACACACCTGTTGCAGCAACCCGACCTCCATTCCTCCATTATCACACTTATCCATCAGCGGTGACGTCTTCACTCACCCTGCTTCGTGTATAACGACATTTTCTCACTCCCATTTACTCTCTGATTAGTTGCAAAAAAAATGTCATCCACTTTCTTATGTGTGAAATGGCTGTTTTTGTCTAGAATGTACAGGTTTGTTTCACTTGGTTGCTTTGGAAATGAAAGACCAAACCAGTGCCAGCACACTGGCAAAAAAAAAAAAAAAAGTCTCTTCTCCTCTCTGCAGAGAAATGGGTAGAGAAAAGATTTTTTTTTTTCGTCTTCGTTTTTCACATTGAGTGACTCAATTTCACGCTCCATTGGCATATCTGGGGTGACGCACCATGAAATCAGTCCAATTCTGGGATTTCAGAGGAACAGTATTTTGAAACCTCCTGAGATATGTGGCCATATTACTTTCTCCACCTCTGGACAGATTACACTATTATGTGACAGTTGCAAAAGGTAAAACTGTGGTGATGGTATGTTCCCTTCGTTGATAAACTGGTTTCTAACAGCACTCTGAACGGGGACTATTGAGCAAAGTCACAAATGATTCAACAAAAGGCATCAATTCATTTTGTAACTTATACTTTTTTTTCCCCACACTGAAAGCTTCGAGCAGACAAATAGAAAACAAGACTGGGTCAAAACCCCGAGTATGTGGCTCGACTGCATTTGGACAAATCTTGATTTTATAAAACGACCAACCTCATCTAACAAAATCACCAAACAAAGACAGACCAAAATTCAGTTCCTTTTTTAGGCTTTTGTTTCTATTACAGACATAATGAGAGGGAGAATGAGAAAGTCTAACACAGAGAATAAGGGCCACATGCCGGACTCGAACCTGGAGCCACAGGGGCAAAGACTATATTTCTTATTTTGTCTCTAATGAAGCTCACAGCCTCAGTCTGCACCACAGTATTTAAACTCTTATTTACTTCCAGCTCCAGAATGAAACAGACTTTGACTGAGGCAGGTCTTTAATTCCCTCTGTTCAATTTGTAGAATTGGTCATAGCTGCTGGTACGAAGCCTCGTTATCGATGACTTCTCTGTGTTTAGTTATTCCCCCGGCCCCTGCTTCATTGGAAAACTCTTCTCTGCCTCCCCGGAGCTCCAGAGCAGCTGGAAAACCAGAGCGGTTCTGACTGTGAAGCATCAGTCAGTCAGTCAGTCAGTCAGTCAGTCAGTCAGTCAGTCAGTCAGTCAGTCTCAGTCTCACTGTTACAGCCCATCTCAAGAACCAAAAACATGAGAAACTCCTGCTCAGTCGTGCACTTCCTTCCTAAATTCTGCTCCTAAAGTTTCTTTAAGCGCTTCACATTTGTACGCTGATGACGCTGTCGTTTGTATTTCTAACTCTGATTTATTACAAATCCAAAATTCATTATTATCTGATAATAATTCATTCCAAACCTGGTTTCACAACAACAACAAACTTCTACTGCAGCATGGTTTTTGGTGCAAGACAGAATCGATCGTTTGCCTCTAAGATACATTATTTCTAATGATGGGTCACTATTAAAATATTTTGGACTTTGGAACGACCCTGAACACTTCTTTAAATATCACATTGATTTTTTTTTTTAAGTATATTTTTTGGCTTTTTGCCTTTTATTTGATAGTACACAGTATAGATAGACAGGAAAGGGGGAGGCAGAGAGAGGGGGAATGACACGCAGGAAAGGGCTGCCCGACGCGGGATTCGAACCGCGGCGAGGACTGTAGCCCCTACATGGGGCCGCACTGCACCATGCACCGCCCCATAACACATTGATTTTATCATTAAAACAGTGTGTGGTAGTCTGGGCTTACTTTACCTTTCAAATAATTGTGTTACATTTCAGATCAGAAAAAGGAATTATCCTACAACTCATATTACCAACTTTGATTTCTTATTGATTATGATGATATTTTCTATCAAAATAGGTCCAATATTCATCTCAGACTTCGTCATGTCCTGTTCCAGTTTTTTCCCCTGAGATTGAGCAGGATATTTTTTGTGTGCGTTTTGTGTTTTTTCTGTATTTTTTATTTTTTTTCTTGTATCTGTGTCTTTATGACCTCCTTGGAAATAAGATACTAAATCTCACGGGGTATTATTTCAATAAATGCAGTTCAATCCACAAAATTGGATTGAAGAAGCTCTTGAGGTTGCAGCTTTTAGTATTGAAACTATTCTGGCTTTTCATCAGAAGCTTTTTTGTTAATCATAATGAACCCCGCCCACTATTGACCCCCGCCACTCTAAGGGAAAACCTACTGTACAGGTCGTCCAAACCACTTAAGATTCATTAATGAGTCAAGCAACATTTGACCAAGATGTCTTTTTGCATTTATTACAATGAATCACGACGACTGTGTTCATGATTAATACGCACTCAGCTCAGCTGCCAAGTTGCCAGTTTTTTATTAAGCACAATAATAGAAGTAACTCTGCCTCATAAGCTCTGCAGTGAATCCTCATGAGTAACGATGATTCAATCTCTGTCAACTTTGTTTTACAGAGGTGTTGATTCACTTTTGTAGTTTTCATTTTGGAAGCTTAAGTTGATGTTACAGTTATATTATAGTCTAAAGAGGAGCTCTAATGATAGAAGTCAGTTATACGTGCGATTAGCTCATTTGTTTTTGGCTCGAATGGAGTATTTTTATGTTCACTTAAAGGTACATTGTGTAAATTCTCCTGTTATCTAATCAAGAAAATCGATTATTTGGTTCTTCAGTATGTTTTTCATTAATCAGTAATCCCCCCCCATCAACAAAGTGAAGTGTTCCTTTCAGCTCTGAATGAGCCGTTCATATCATTCATATCTCCATGGAGCGGGTAAGCTCGGTGCTGCTGCCATGTGGTGTCTCCATGTTTTTACGTTCAGTGGCAGCGTGACGGTAGGTAACCACGGAAACTCAGCAGAGACACCGGAGCTGTCGGCTCAGGTGGAGGTGGCGTCTGTGAAAAGTCACTGTGGTAACGCAGTGAGGACTGTGAGGACTGCACGTGAATGCTGCATTCAGGTGCAGTCGGAAAAACGGCCGCCGGTAACAAACCAGATGTCATTTTAGTCACAGAAGTCGAGGGAAAGCCGGTAAAACATGGGTCAGGTCAACAATACGACATCGCCATGACAACATATTGTCACGTGTATTGTTTTGCCTCATGCTGACGGACCACTTGTTTACATAGAGGCTTGTTTATGCCGTTACGTGCAGCGGCTGTCCTCCGTCTGCCATCTGCCCGATTTCACGTGAATGCAGCATGAAAAATACAATTGAGTTGCTTGCGATATACAACCGCAACACTAGATGGGAGTAATTCTTATACAATGTACCTTTAAAGTTTTGGAGCATTTGAAATATTTACGATGAAGCTAGTTCATGCAGACCACTCAAGCTGCACCCATCCTGACCAGCTGATCGTCACATGCTCTCCTCATCCAAATATGGCGGGTAATTTAAACACCTCAGTTTACCTGCTCATCCCTGGCTATGCTGCCGCTGCTGCTGCTATTTTCTGCTTCTGCCCACTGCTGTTACTGCCTACATCTCATTGAACCTGTGGATCCCCTGAGGGGGGGGCGGGGGGTCTGCTTCATTCCCTGTAATGTCTGGCAAAGTCGATCATTCAGGGAACGATTAACCGAGACAGAGCCTGACGCCAAACCTACTGCAGCCATGCTCAAGGACACCTATACTGAGCTTCAGCTTGCAATGCTTACACTCAATAAATTATTTGTTCTCATTTCAGAGTTGTCTGACTGAAATTTCATTTAAGTAACTGAGTTTAAAGAGGAGGGTTCTGAGATCATTGTCAAGTTACCACTTATTTCTTTTTTTTGCAGAAACTTGCACAAACCTAACAATAATATAAGGTCAAAGTCTCTGTATAAGGAGATAATATGGCCAGATCCTTTGAGATGGGTAGAAATACTGACAGGGAAAATTCAGCATCGTTTTACCAATGTGAGGACTTTTCATTTCTGTAAAAATAAACACATCTATTGATAAAATGAGGTAAACTAAGACCGTCACGAGCCTGTGTTAAAATGTCAAGCTGTCCTTGAAGAGAAGACGAAGGGTCGCCGCCTTAAAGACTCTAGAGCAATAAGCAGCACCTGGGGAGGTGATGGAGGAGATGCAGAGCAGCTGCAGCTGATTCAAACCTGAAGTAGGCCTCGGAAATTATCTGAACCAGCTGTGACGAGCTTTGATAGAACGACCTCAGCTTCAATCACGAGTTCTTAATAAAAAACGTACATGCTATAAAAGTTAAGAAACTGTAGTCACACTTTCATGACCTCATACACCTCTTTTCTTAGTTATGAAGTTTCTCAGCTGAAAACGCATCTGACAAAGTTGTGTGTCATGATGCATAATGAAAAATTAATGGATAATTAGTCATTGATTTCTTCTTCAGTGTAAATGTGTCCTTCCAAAGGGTAAAACTAAAAAGAGAGCAGCAGAGGGAGTCCCTTAAAGACAAGTAAACTGTGATATTCTGAGTTCAAATCCAGAGGGGGAACCTTTGTTTCTTGTCATGGCTCCGCTCTCAGTTTTTCTAATAAAAGTATAAAATGTCCCTGAAAACTTCAAAACAAAGAAAAACAAGCAGCAAGGAGGCCATTGTATGTATTACATCAGGACTTCTGGGAGATCAAGGAGTAAAGGAGACAATATTAAAACATTTATCTTTGATGATGAATTAAATATGGTCACCAGAACATATATTGGAAAATAAAGAAACTGAGATTCATCTTTAAAGTGTGGGTCATCACAAAACCACAACGCCTCCTCAGCCTTTTCTGCTTCACCTTGCACATTCTCTGAACAGATGCGGCCGCCGGGATCATTTAGTTTGCAGTTCTCAGTTTGTTTTTTCCACATTTGAGCTCACGGTGATCAGTCCTGTCTGTGTCACTCTAAGTCTCACTCTCCAAGTGAGGCAGCTCTTTAGCATCCTTCTCAGGGATGTCATTTCTCTTTCGATTTCAAACCCCTCGTCCCTGGAGATTAAAAGTCGGGGTGATCATCTGGCATCGCGGTCCTCTCTCTAACCTTATCTGTTCTTGCTGTAGCTGTGACACACTGCCAGGCTTTTCAGCTGGAAGAGAGGAATTGATGTGAGATTTGTTTGTATTTTTTTCACCGAAATTACGAATCTAAGTAAGTACTTTATTTATATAGCACCCTTCTCAGTACGAATACACAGAGTGCTTCACATCGAAGATAAAACCTCTTGTATGATCTAATGTTTTATTCTCAAAAGAATTACACAAAATATATCAGCTTGTACATGTAACATGGTCAGCCTCATTAAAGAATATTTAATAATAATAATAATTTGAATGCAGCGTAAATACATCAGCTTCATCTGTATGATTGTACAGGAAATATTTTATTTAATCTAAAAAACCTTTTCAGAGTTCACTTGAGTTTTCCACCAAATGTTTGTCAGACTGCAGAACAAGTAAGAAGAACAACTTAGAGAATCCAGACAATTTTTGAGTGCAAATAAATAAGTAGTCTTCATACAGGTTAATTTAAACCACACAATAATGAATACCTTACCTTTGAATTTTGGTATGCAATTGAAGAGGACAAAAATCTTTGGAGTTGGTCCACGCCATTGAACAACAACAATAAATCCTGCAACAACCAATAATCAGCTGCTGCAATGTAAACAGTGGGGGAGTTTCATCTGCATCAAATTAAGTGCAGTGAAAGAGCTGGTTTGTGCCACTCACGGGTTCAGATTGTCATTTTAAGTGTCTCCTCTTTTTGTTCTAACAGAAACAGCCATTTATCCCTCTGTGCTCCAAAGCTGCATAGTCTGCTGACAAAAAAAAAGGTAATTTTACCCCACGAAACATACAAAGACTTACAAAGCAAAGCATGAATAATTTAAACTAACAACAACTTTACATACACCAAAATGTCAGACAAAAAGGTGTGTTTGTGTGTGAAGAGAAAGTAAACTCCTATCTAGGCCACGGGTAAAATACTGTATGTTTGTGTCTTTGAGAAAAGCATTATTTCCTGTTTATGTACAGAATGTAAATCTGTGGGTGTAATATTATGTGTGTGTGTAGGTGATACATATTCATGGCTGCATATGGATGGATTTAGTTTAATGCTCATATATTCAGGGTTACTTTTGTTGATACACACGTGTTTACATCTTTTTTTTTTAAGTTAAGGTTCAACCACTGAGATTTGAATCCTGTCTCAGACTGAATTATCCATGCACTTGAACAGTTTGTCATGTAGAAAAGTTTTTTTTAATATATATATTAGTTACTATTTGGAGAAATGATTTTAGGATTCCTAACAGGGCAGCCATGTCCAGGCAGAACTCTTTTGCCCAGACATGTCCCCCTTTTCAGCTTGTCCAGGGCTTCTCTGGTTGTTTTTTGTATGAATTTGTGATAATGTCCGTTTTTTATTGTTTTTATGAGGCCATTAAGCATGCACTTAAATTGACTGGTGTTTTGCACAGGATACTACGGTACTGTGTTGTGTGTGAGCAAATGCTTACCTCTCATTACAAAATGCTGAAGCGTAGGTTCGTTACCTTTAATTGTCAGTGCAAGCTATTTTTAGAACGGTGGAGCAGAGCCGTGAGCTGCTCAGAGCTACGCTACGGAGGCACATGGGATTTCTTGGTTTCCCTCATCAAACTCATCAAATACACAATCCAACAACTCCAAAACGCTCTGGTGGACAAGTTGTGACCTGCACATTCACCACGCTATGAGATAATAACAGAACGTTACCAGACAGAGTTGTTTTAGAGGTAAATTCTTGCAAAACCGCTGATGCGCGTTCCCGTCAGGGGCAGTTTTTCGGCAAGTAGTCTCTGTATTTACCTCGAAAACAACTCTGTCTCGTAACGTTCCCTTCAAAATATGGTCACTTTGGTATCACAAAATGACTATACCAAGCTGGACACTGTGCTGTTAATTTGCTTTGCGACCTGCTTGTATCCCATTTGACCAAGTGGAAGCTGAATGGTTAAATTACATTTTCTGTGAATATTTTCTCTGGATCTCTGCCTCCTTAATGTAAAATAACAGAGTGGTGCCAATGCGTATTTTACCATCTTATTTGAATTAAGCAGCTTGTATTGGAATAAGCTAATGTTACATTAACATATATTTGATAGTCAACTTAATCTCAGAGATGTCAGTTCACCGAGGTGAAGAGCTTTGGCCGCACAAACCACGGCTGTCGAAAGCGTGAAACCATCACCGCCTAAAATAAACTGACACTGACTGCAGAAGATCAGATTTCAAGAGGTTAAGAGAAGTCACTGCGTAAAATTATATATTTTTCTGAGCTCATCAGCATCACGGAGGCCTGATCTGTTGTTCTCAAGAGACAACAGTCAAAGTTCAAACACCTACAACCCACTGGAGAAGCTCTGCATTGACAATATGCAGCAGCAGGAGGGGGAGCTCCTTAGTTTAAGATCTTTCATTTAGGCTAATGTGGAGTGATGGTTTACCTTGCAGAGTCCAGTTCAAGCTTCTTTACCTTCCCTGGGACTTGTAATGAAAATGTAATATTGCTCACTTCCCACTTATGTTTAATGCAAAGTTTGCAAAGGGCTTTACCAACCTTTTGTCCGGTTGTACCACCTGAGTGAAAACCTTTTGAATAAAATGTCAGGGAACACGAGAGGAATCTCACGAGCATCAATTAGATTTCATTTGTTCATCTCGTTTGATCTGACAGGGACACACTACAAAGATGATAATCCACTTTACGTACCACTTGACATCTCCTTACAGTGGAGAAATGTCGACCCTGATTTCTTTTGTTTTTTCACGACCAGGGCTATTTTTAAAGGCTCTCAGAGGAGCAGTTCTCCTGCACCTCTCTTTAACAGTGGGATTCAAAGAGCAGATTTGAGTTCAGTTTAAAAGAAGATTTCAGTTTAGTTGTTTTTAATGATCTTCCTTCACCACAAGAAGTGGAAGTTTTCTGTTACTGTACCTGCTGAGCACAGTCTGTCTATTGAAAATGTCCTTTTTGCATAACATTTCAAGCATCTCATATGCTCAGTATAAATTATGTATTTTTGAATGTGTTTCAGGTTTACTTTACTGTACGTAATAAAGCGAAGTTGCATGCTTAGTCTGTAAGCACAATTTTGTGTATTATTCTGCCTAACAACATATATAATAATGTTTTATGTATTTATAATTGTAGTCATTATTATTTACTATTTGCTATCATTTTGGAGGGGATCTTTTATACCTTTATTAGACAGGACAGTGAAGCAGGGAGATAAACTGTGTAAATATCGTGTGGGTCAGGAATGAAACCGACGCTCGCTGTTTCAGGCCATGCTAACATGGGGTGTGCTCATTATTTACTGTATTTTATTATTTATTTACCCTCTTTCTTATGGAGTCAAAGCCAAGACAATGGGACACACTGTTGAAGGTGTTAACCTCAGATTTAGAAGCTGATCCAATAAGACAGCCCCAACAAACCATAGCTAATGCTGTGAGTGTTATGACCTTTGTGATAAACCACATATACCGCATCATTGTTGTCATAATTAATTTAATCTGCCGATTTTCAGGTTACAATATGATACAGTTTCAAGTGTGATGCCCTTTTTAAGACCCATAATTTCCAGACCAGGGATTTTCATCAAGGGTCTTTAGTTTCAAATGTCAGCGAGGTAAAACCGCACCGCCTCTATCAGACGAATTTGAGTTGGACGTTGAAAGATGGGCTTCACACTTCCTCACATTTCCTCTTTCTCTGGGCAAAGTCTGATGTGATGAAGACGAATATGATCAAATTCAATTACACTTTGCAGTCATTACTTATTACTGTCCCTCTCATATATTTCCATGAGCAGGGCTGTGGTGAACATGAAGTTCTAATAATGATGGTGATGATGACTGTCCATGTTATATTTTAACGATAAAGTCAGACCAAAGGAAAAGAGCATTGGTAAACTTGAAAAGAGTTGGCACCCAAAAATTAATAAAAAAAAAAAAAATGAAGAAGAAGAAGAAGGAAAAACTTTTGATGTCCACATCCTTTTGATGTCTATCCAAAGCAATCCAAAGGCGATCCTAACTTGAACTTTCTAATTTATAGGACACTCAAAAATCAACATAATTCATAATTTTATGCATAAGGTATTACTATATACTGTAGTACAGAGGGAAATCTAGGCCTGGCTATGACTTGATTATATAAGATGCAGCATGGGAGCAGCCAGCAGTCCTTTTGATCGTAACATCCACAATCATTTAGTGAAGGATGTAGTAAGTTTTCCTGTTACTACATCACCAACATATTAACAGCTGTTTACTGACCAGTGGAGTGGACACACTGTATGTTCAGCATCAGCTAGCCTGCTAGGGTTAGCAAACTAACAGTACACTGCTTTTTGACATACTTTTCACTTGAGATGCACTCACATGCTCAAAATAGTTAGTTAAATTATTGATGGAAGTATTCAAATTGGTGTTTCATTCGAGCCCTAAAACCATATATTTTTTTAAAGGGTCCCAGAGTGAATAAGTCTCTCAACACCACCCGTTTTCACATCTTTTGTGAAACAATGATGTCATAGTCCCGCCTCTCTTAACTGTAACCTGAGCCACACCACTGGATGTCACGAAACAACAACAACAATGGCGGACTACAGTCAGGTCTCTTGGACACTGCGCCTGAAACAAGTCCATTATATCGTCATGTTCAGACTGACACGACCTCCAGTCAACTAGTGTTTAGTCAATTTATAATGTCTTCTTCTGTGTTTTTGATGTATTTCTGTGACAGTGTTACAGCGCCACATAGAGGCCAGACATTTCAGTGGTTTCATGCGTACACAAATATTTCTTGAAACGATGCTTTGTTTACGGAAAACTTGTTACGAACGACAATTAAAAAGTTTGTTTTAGGAAAGCTCCATGTGTGGATAAAGGCCTCAGATCAGTGATCATGTATTTTGTGTGAAAGACCAAAACGTATCCAGAAGGCAAACGGGTAAACAATTGAAAAACTCTAATCTCTAACGCTTTGAACCAAATTCATCTACGTACTAGCACGAACATGATAATGCTTTTGTATTTGCTCTTTGTTAGCTTGCACCTGGCAGTTGGTGAAGCAGTGTTAGAACTTGTGCTAATGGAAACTCTGGTTCTTGTGCTGACGAGGTTTTGGGTTTGTATTTTCTATGCTGACCCCACAGCTAAAGGTTGTTTCTGTTGGTTATATGATGTGTAATCTCTGGCTGTTATAATGCCATGTAGTATTATATAAAAAAAAAAACATCATATGTTAGGTCAAAACACCTGATCAAACACATCAGATAATAAAGTGAATCCGCCCTGCTTAAGTCATTGTTGATTTCAGGAGGGCTGGCAAACAGGATCATGCAGCACTACTCATCGATGGGACTGCTGTGAAGAAGATCAGCAGTGTGACATACTTGGGGGACTCAGGCTCTGTTTACACGACAACACGTGTGTCTCAGACGTTTGATTGACGGATGACGGCTCCAATATCAGTGGCTGATGAATCGTGAGCAACGTGACACATAATTTGTGCGCCTGCATTATCCAATGCGAAAAAAAACTACCCCACTTTCATCCCGGATTTACTAGAAAATAAGATTTTGCACAAAGTTTGAGCTACATCGTCTGATAGATGAGTTATTACACTAATTTTATGACCCATAGTGGAATCAAATTCATTTTTCTTTTCTGTACAGCTTTAAGGACAAAGAGTTCATCACTATGTTCTGTTTTCCGCAGACGTTATCACACTTCACTGCACCTCAACAGACTTTCGTTTTGAAGATTTGCAATATGTGTGAAATTGTCCTGATGATCAACATTTAACTCGCGCTATCAAGTCTCTGTGCTTGTGTAACAGCTTGAAACAACCCAAAGTAAATTTCTATTTATTTTGGTCTTAAAGCAGGACGGAGCGTAGGCGGATGAGGAAGGACGACATGTTGTTTCAGTTTGCTTTTTTTTTTTTTCTAAAATCACTCACATTCTTTTCCATTTGGCCGTATGTTGATTTAGTTCGAAAGATCCCTGCACAAAAATGTTTTACTTTTGATCTTTTTTTCTTTTTTCTTTCTTTTAATCTGACCTGATCATAACCTCATGACAACAATACTGAATTATTCATGCAACACACCCCCACACGCTTTCCCTTTGTTTGAATATCACAGCACCTCAGCGACTGTGACTCCTTGTTAATGTTGACTGTAAATGAGTGGATAAATTGAACTGTTGAAGATTCATTAATGAGGTTGTAGCTTTTGATTAATCTAACTACCCCTGCATTTATCATGATATTTCACAAATTACAGCCGAGCACATTACGTAAGAAGAAGCATAATGAACGTGCGGTCAGAAGACGGAGGATGGTTTCTGAAAAAATTCAGAGATATCTGGCAAAGTGTAATAATGTGTCACATTTGGTTACACACACACACAAGCTCCTACCTTGTTAAAGGCCGAACTAAAGTATGTGAGGTCCTGGCTCAGTGTGTGTGTGTGTGTGTGTGTGTGTCGGTACGTTTCTTGGAACACAGGCAGTCATTAAATAATCATCGTGTGTCTGACTTTGTTTAAATCAGATATGGAGAGCTTTTTTGTCCTTCGTGACATTTTGATCTCTGCTTTGTCATTAAGTGAGGGGATGTGATGAAATTTACATAGCCCTAATTCTTCAGCCTGCTGACAACATATTTTTCCAGTGACAGCCATCTTTAATATTTAGAAGAGTACTTTCCAATGCCCTTCAACTGTGCCTGCAGTATTAATGTATCCTTAATGGGAGAGGTTCCATAAATGAGCCTCAAATGGGGCTAGACATTTTAATGCTTGCTAGAATGGCTGTTATTTCCTCACTTAGCCATAATAGTCTTTATTGCATATTTAATAAAGTGTAGGCTCGTATTAATTGTTTAGCAGCCAAGGACTTCATTAAGTGGTTGTGATGTTCTGAATGAGTTTTCCCAGTCTTCACCGTTCCTTTTGTCCCTTCTCATCAATTCTAGTTATGTACAACACAACAGTGATTAGATGAATGCTTCTTTTTTTCTTTTTTTTCCATTCCCACTGGAGGGAATGCTTTTGTGTGTATGTGAATGAATGAGGAGAATACAAGGACCGTTTCTATTTATTAATCTTCTTTATTAACTACTTAACTTGTTTTATGTGAGTTTGTAAAGGTGTAACGGATGTGAACACTGTCTATTGTGCATGAGCTAAGGTGAATGTCATGTACTTTCAATTTAGGCCAATCAGAAGATATAGTTTCACCCAGGGAGGATATACTATGTGACACGGACAACAGTTTGGCAGGAAAGCCACTAATGCACCAAACTGAAAAAGTTCAGCTATGACTGAATTTACATTTCTCTATCAAAAACCAGTTATCAATTTGGAATTTACCATTAAACAACCTCAGTTGTAAACAACAACAAAATAAACTAATTTACAATATAAACAAAGAAGTAATGCTGTTCAAAGTTCAAATAAAATAGAAAAAATGTAGACCTGACTTAGCAGAGAAAAGGTAGACTTATTAGCTTAAGATAACTCCTTCATTTTAGATGTTAAAACAATGTAAAGCAGGGTTTCCACTACCATTTACCATTACTTTAAACCCCTTTCCACTACACAGTTACAGCTTGAGTCAGTTTAGGTCCTTTTCCATTACAGCTGAGTCCTTCACAGTTTCTCCTTAGCGGGGGCGGGGTCGTCATATCATGGCGTCTACAGCCGCGTTGTCTTGCTCTCTTTTATATAATAACAATAACACGGTGATGTCCGGCAACTCAAAAACCTTCTCACAGGTCTGGATACCTTTCAGAATCAATAACTCAAAACAAAATAAAGTTTTATCCACTCTTCATCTAATTATCAACAATCAACTAATTATCGGCCGCAGCGTGTCTGTTCTCATCGGTGTTGGAAAAACAAAGGAACTAAGAGTGTGAGTGTCGCTTGAGTGTGATGAATATGCACAAGTATTTTCTTGTTAAAATCCATCTATGAATAATCTATGAAGACAAATGAATCTAGGTTTGTCATTTGGAGTTAACCCACTTCATAGAAGGTGTCTCTATCCTACTGAAAAGTCCTTTCTCAGTGTTTATGCACTTGAACACTGGCCCAAGTGAGGTCTGCAGAGGGGGTACTCTGCACTGGAGGAGGCTGATGAACAAGGGAACTTGAACTGGCACTAACCGTGCACATCAGTAAAAGATGGACACCATGGAGAAGATTGGAGAAGTAATGGAGCTGACAAGTAAATCAATCAAATCATACTCCATGTCTATCATAATAAAACAGTCGACAATATACGTATTATTTTAGACCTGAATACTACAGTATATATTTGAGTTTAGTGTAACTTAACAACATTGATATTATTGATGAATAAGATTTTCATATACTTACAAAAATTGGAAATTACACTAAAGGGCTTTACAAAGGTAATAAAGGCACGATGAGCTATTACAAACATGGTGATTCATCCATGTTAATGTGAGGATACTGCAAAGCAGAACACAAGCTCAGGGTTGAGGATGATGATGATAGTGGGGAAAGGGTGTGGGGCTTAGGGCAGGATGAAGCAGAGGGGCAAAGCGTCCAGGGCAAAGCTGCTGCAGGGGGAGAGGGATTGGCTTTGCTGCAGGTGGTGGTGGTGGTGGGCTGGATTCCTTGATGGATGATGGAGTGGAGTCACGCAGAGAGCCACAGGTGACTGGACTTCCGACAGAGAGGTGAGATGAATTTAGAGATCTCTTGATTCCACCGATAGATGAGCACAGGATTGGACAGGCAGACAAAAGAAGAAAAGGAACAAGAAGACACTTTCTTGTATGTGTGTGTGTGTGTGTGTGTGTGTGTGTGTGTGTGTGTGTGTGTGTGTGTGTGTGTGTATGGAGTGAGCAATGCTCCGATGTATTCATTCAACGCTTTATAGACAGACAACAAATTTAAAATCAATGATTTAAGGTCTGGGATGATATGAGTTTGTTTTTTTGGGGAAGTTGGTCAGGATGCATGCGACATAGCGTTCTGGATGAGTAGATATTTGAGTGATCGTTGTGAAAGTCCAGCAAACACAATATTGCAGTAATAGAGTCGGCTTGTGACAAATGCATAAACCAGTTTCTCAGCATCAGGTTTGGATTTTTTAAATATTTTGAAAAAGAAAGAAGGAGAATCAAGTAACATGATACGATGGTGGAAGTTGATATCGTCTTCTTTGGTACCTACTAAGATTTCTGTGACAGAGGGATTTTAGGTATGCTGCAATTTGATGCCTTTTTGTATTGTGGCCTTTTATGAAAATTTCTGTTTTAATGGTGTTAAGCTGTGATTCATCTACAGGTCAGGCACGTCCAAACTATTCCACAAAGGGCCGTGTGGCTGCAGGTTTTTGTTCCAACCAATCAGCAGCACACCAGACATGATGCAATAAACTGATCTCAGTCTTCAGACAGTTGAAGAAGAGGAAGAAGAAGAAGAAGAGGAAGAGTTCAACAGAGAGGCTGAGAGAAGAAAATAAGTACATCTTAAGTACATGTTCTTGTAGAATACATGAACCTTTAAACAAGACAATTTGTCTGTAAAGCACTTTATGTAAGAGCAGTTAGCGTCTAAATATAATGATCAAGAAAAGTTTCATGCTGTCATCAGTACAAGCAGAGACTGTAAGTTTGGATATTTTGGCAGAAAAACAAACACATTATATTAACATTTCACTGACATGTCAGTGTGTTTGCAGTTTGCCAAATATGTAAATGAACAACACATCTTCATCAACAGAAGACAAAATCTGGTCACAACTGTTTTCTACAAAACATATTTCTGTTGCAGCGTGTTTGTACAACGTCATTTCTGGGGCACAACTGAGAAAAACTGCAGGGGGGATCATCACTATGAGTGATCTCTTTCATATAACACATAGTCATTTGATCCATCATTATTATTATTTTTTATAAAATATTGATTCTAGAAAAGCACAACCAATCCTGCCATGTTCTTGTCGTCATAAAGGATCCCAGGGATAAAAAAACAAATAAACTCTAACCATATCTCCAACCTCTGCAAAGTATTAGCTACTTAGCTTTATCATTGTTGTGTTTAAATGTGAAGATTTAAATTGTTGATGATAATCAGTTGCTCTTGTAATCCTGCTCTTTGAATGCATGCAGCCGGGGAAATTAATTCCAGTCAACTGACATTTCTGTAAAGCTCTCCATCAGTGTTTTCTTATGCCGCTGTTGCTATTTCCCCTGGAGACTGCATAAATAATAAGCTATTCAACTCCACCACAGTACATTACTACAGTAAACACCACTTTTATCTAGTCTGAAATTAAATTGAATTGTTCCTATTCCCAGTTCGTCCACAGTCATTGATGCAAC
This sequence comes from Trachurus japonicus, assembly GCF_045865225.1. Taxonomy (NCBI): domain Eukaryota; kingdom Metazoa; phylum Chordata; class Actinopteri; order Carangiformes; family Carangidae; genus Trachurus; species Trachurus japonicus. The sequence goes on from NC_140909.1 coordinate 6,173,503, forward strand.
AAAAGATTATCCTCACATCATTATAATCTGGTATAAACATAAGCTCACAATTAATAACACTTCAGTGATTATAAACCTGAAAGGAGTTTTGATTAAATGTGTTTTTAATTTAATTATTGACCATTTTTTATGATGAAATATTTACTCTTAGCAGGTGGAGGCTTTTGTCAGCCTTTTTATTTTTTTATTTTTTTATTTTTAGTCCCTCAGAAAATCAACAAAAAGCTGTGGTTCCAACAAAATCCATGAGAACTGTTTGATAACACAAGACATAGCTACTGTTTGTCTTGAATGGCGCCATTATTGGAACAACAAAATGAAAAGACTTTCCCCTCAGCGGTCAAAACTCACAAAAGTCAGGGTGCCTCACTTTTAGGACTCATTAGGAGTCATCTGGGAAGAGTTTGAACCACAGTACTTGCCTTTTGAACTTACTTCAAAGACATCAGAGTGCTTAGCAGTGTGGTTTGACAGCTTCACACTCGTAAGGACAGGCTGATCTCAGTCCCCTTTCACCATTTAATTCCCTGAATGGACTCGAGCTAATTGGAGATCATTATCATGATGGTATGATGTATTAGAATAGTGTCGCCCCTGTTTAAAGACCCATAGAGGCACTTAGAGAAAAGGGGAAAAGATGTCTCAACAGCTACTGACAGACAAATAAAGAAAATATTGCGTGTGAGAGAGAACATTGGTTCCTCTGTACTTATTGTTATTATCAAATATGTCTGCCGCTGTGATGGACTGGAAACCTGCTCCGCCTTCCCACGACACTACACAGTAGGGCAGTAAAGTTAATGGATGTATGTATGTGTACATATTTATTTATTTATCATATAAAAACTTCTTCCACAGTTTGGTTAAACAATGATTATTACATAAGGACATAATGAAGTTGAGTTTAGCGCTCTCACGGCAGCAGTTTAGATAAAGAACAGATCAACAAAGAAACTGGATAAATGACTAACAAACAAACATGAAAAAGAAACACTGCTGTATGAGTCGAATTAAATGTAAAGTATAAATAAAGGCAACACCACTATGCAATAAAAGGTCATACATTGCAAATCCTATTAAAGCAGAAGTAAGCGATATTTTTGTGTTAATATAAGTCTTAAATAGTTCTATCTTCCGACAGCAATCACTTACATAGAGTGTTTGGTCTGAAACACGGGTCTCTCAGTCACTCTGCTCTGCCCTGAGCCGAGGAGAAAACTTTTCTCGTACCCTACAAGTTTTATCCAATGAGGAGAGAGAACAGCATGAAGGGCTGTGTGTGCAGCCAAGGGATGCGCGTGAATGTGGTGACGCAGGGACGAGGACCAATAGATCCATGACGAGGGCGGGGGCTGCTAACTCCATTGGCTGACAAGACGTTATGATGCATTCAAGGCAGCCCGTAACTCGTGTATTTCCGACCTGTGAAGTCGTACCAGTTCGATCTGGTACGAGTTCACGGGTCGGAAGTTATGAGTGGCCGTTATAGTGACTTTCACAGGTAAAACAGGTCGGAGAAACACGAGTGGGTTGCCTGGAACGCTACAAAGTCGTAAGTCGTGACTTGAAGCTGTAATTTACGGTTTCAAAAGCCTGCCTGGAACGCAGCATTAGCCAAAACGACCGGATCGCTTACTTCTGCTTTAACTTTATCCACACAGAAACACAGCTTCTCACTAAACAAACTTTTTCTTGTTCATTCTTACAAAGTTTCCCATAAACACGGCATCATTTCAAGAAATGTCTGCATGCACATGAATCCACAACTCTGAACCCTGTAATACATATGCCAGGACTCCATAAACTTTTGCGTCACTATAAACTTTTGCATCACTGTATGCACGCAGATTTCCCCCCTAAAATGCTTGTCTAAATGCAGAATAAAAAGTGCACTTTTGCATTTTCTGTTCAGATCGTTTCCGCCTAAACCTCTAAGCATTACATGTCAACTAAACACTATCGATGGATGTGTTTCAGGTGCAGTGTCCAAGGGACCCGACTGTAGTCTGCCCTTGTTGTTGTTGTTACGTCACCTGTAGCGATGTGGCTCAGGTAACAGGTTAAAGAGAAGGGGTTATGAAGTCATCATTTCACAGAAGATGCATTTTGGTTGTCTACAAGAAAATGCTGGGGCGGTGTTTTGAAATGTATTCACTCTGGGACCCATTTTTAAAAAAACGTTGTTTTGAGGGCTCACAAAATATTGTTTCCATGTGAACGAAACACCAAAACGTGAATACTCCTAAACCCGTTTCAGTGTGGACAGGCCCTCAGTCCGTGTGTGAGGGGTGGATACAGGCTTCGGCTCTGGGAAAAAAGGTTCCTTACCTTTTTGGTGCAGGTTCTCAGTGTTCGATAACTCTTTTCCGATGACAAATGATCCCAGGTGAGTTTTGTCTGAGCTCGCAGATCTGGTCCTCCTCTGCAGGCAGTCAGCACACACCATCTTTAAGTGCAGCTCCCACAATCCTTTGGGCCATCTTAACCACCCGGGATCAGCCCTATTAAGAGAATACAGTTATTACTATAAATTCACTGTACCCAAACTGTAGTGCAGCAGATCTGGTTTAAAGCACTCTGCACAACAACAGAGCTGCACTGACCAAATAAAATAAAAGGCATAATGTCACTCCCTTAACCTGTATATCTGGTTTTAGTGAGGACAAAGCCAAGCCACGTCCTCCTGTGGGTGCACTAAATCCAAAGTTGATAAACACTTGAGTTAGCACCCCTGTGATTCAGCACACAGTCTAATGTACTAAGTTTGATAAGTGAAGGGCAAAGCCACCCTCATGCATTTTCATCAGCAGCCCCTGGACAAGGCTCAGACACACATTTCAATACCTCAGAGAGCCCTTACACAACAGATAGGCAGACTGTAGCTGTAATGTACATCCCAGAACAGCCATTATCGGAAAGAGGTTGTGAGGTTGTTGTATCGAGGAGACAGTTAAAACGGTTTAATGAGAACTCGGATACTTGCTTAAAAAATTTACGATAAAGGATAAACCGAGAGCGTCCGTCGATAGACAAGCCTCAGCAAAGACTAAATAGAACACCTAAATTTGGATTAAGAAGCAGATAAACCACTGACTATGGCCTTTAGTGTGTATGTGTGTGTACTGCACATATACAGTACGTCACTAGAGCTTTGTAATGGGGGGTCAATATCTTGACTCACTCGCTACGTAAGGCTTGTCTGAGTCCTCCAACGCATTGTCTGTCTCAGCAACCTTTCACTGACAGCACTGAATGCCAGCTATAAATACTGCCGGGCCAGGAGCATGACAATATATCCCGGATCAAATATACAAATGTGTTTTATGGAAGTCAGCAAGCAGCCATCCATAACGGAAGTTGAGTGAGCATAACTTCTGCATGAAGGTTGTTTCAAGGAAGCTTATTAAGCTCAGAAAATGCATGCCAAACCATTTGCCTCTCATTTCGTCTCTGTCCTTTTCTGTAACACTCGCAGAATTGTTTGAAACGTTCGCAATTCACATTTACCGAGTAAAGACTGTGTTCAAAAGAAACAAATCATGCTGTGAATGCAACCATGAATAATGATCTTTTTTTTATGGTATGGTGCCTCATGCACCAGTTGTTAACTGTCCACTTTGATTTGTTGTGTGTGCACCCAAGGAAGTAAAAAAAAAAAAATGCTTCAAACTACCTATGAATGAAAGTTTATCTGTGGTGAGAGAAAGCATGAATAGTTGGGCTCCATTTTCTTATTCAGACAACCAGTGATTTTCCAAATACAAGAAATATTGTAGGCTAATGGTGGATTTCTACTCTAAATGCATTGATGAATCACCAGCAATGGGGGGGAAGGAAACCAGCAGAAAATGGCAATCAATCACCTGATTAGATTTTTCTTTTTTTGTTAATGAATAAAGCAATGCTTAAAAACACTGATTTTTTGACAAAATTCATTAAAAAAAAAACTACCAATTTATGAAGAATCTCCACAAGAGGATACATTCAAAGCCTCCAGAATTGAATCATTGAGAACATAATTATGAGCTGATTGTGTCTTTAGAAAATCAAATCACTTGACTTAAAGACGAACATACAAAAAAAGTGAATGTGTATAAGTGTAATCATGGATCTAGATGTGTTGAGGCATTTCTATTTTCTCACTTATCAATCACAATTACTGAAGGGATGATTAACTGCTCCAGTAATGATGTTGGCCAGACTTACTTATAACAGAGAACATGGTTTGAATTACAGTGGGTATTGGGGGGTAGGAGACATGGACCCCATCAAGAGGGATAAAAACGATAGTCTGGGGGGTTGAAATATTAATAATATCATTACGTAATATATATGTATGTATGTAAATGTAGGGTATTATATTATTCCCTTTGCTGGTTATAATCTAATGTGATACCCCTAAGGTGGACTGTATCAAATCTGAATCTCCTTAACTGACCCCCCCGAAGATTGTGGGGCACTTCAAACACTGACAGAGAACATGTGAAGCTACATTAAAGCAGATATCAGTGGAATGTTTTTGTTAATATAAGTCCTAAATAGTCCTATTTTCCGTCAGCAATCACTTACATGAAGTATTTCAGCCTAAACACGAGTCTCTCCGTCACTCTGCTCTGCTGTAACCCGAGGAGAACATTTTCCTTGTGGGATACAAGTGTTATCCAATGAGGAGAGAGAACGGCTACGAGTGGCCGTTATAGGGAACTTTCACAGACAACAGGACGGTAAACACGAGCTACGGGTTACCTGGAACGCTACCAAGTCGTAGTTGTGACTTGAAGCTGTAACTTACGGTTTCAAAAGCCTGCCTTGAACACAGCATTAGCCGAAACGGCCGTGCCGATGATATCTGCTTTAAAGGTACATTGTGTAGGAATTACTCCCATCTAGCGTTGCGGTTGTATATCACAAGCAACTCAATCATATTTTTCATGCTGCATTCACGTGAAATTGGGCAGACGGCAGATGGACGACAGCCGCTGCAGGTAACGGCATAAACAAGCCTCTATGTAAACAAGTGGTCCGTCAGCACGAGGCAAAACAATACACGTGACTATATGTTGTCATGGCGATGTCGTATTGTTTACCTGACCCACGTTTTACCGGCTTTCTCTGGACTTCTGTGACTAAAATGACATCTGGTTTGTTAGCGACGGCCGTCTGCCCGACTGCAGGTGAATGCAGCATCAGTGTAACGCTCCATTCCTCCTCACTGCGTTACCGCGGTGACTTTTCACAGACGCCACCTCCACCTGAGCCGACAGCTCCGGTGTCTCCGCTGAGTTTCCGTGGTTACCTACCGTCACGCTGCCACTGAACGTAAAAACATGGAGACACCACATGGCAGCAGCACCGAGCTTACCCGCTCCATGGAGATATGAATGATATGAACGGTATCATCAGAGCTGAAAGGAACACTTCACTTTGTTGATGGGGGGATTACTGATTAATGAAAAACAGACTTTTGAACAAAATAATCGATTTTCGTGAATAGATAACAGGAGAAGTTACACAATGTCCCTTTAACTTTCAAAAACAGGTTCCCCAGTTCTTCATTTTTTGTCTGGCAGGTCCTTTTTCTCCTCAGATGAGATTCTTTATAGTATGCAGGTAATTCAAGTTTTTAATAACATCATGATACTTGCAGAAACTCCACTGTGATGCTGTGGAGTGACACCAGCATCCTGTGCTGGTCTCACTACCACTGACTATTTCCAGCTTCATCCCAGTGGCTCAGTTTTAAACCTACACTTTCTGAACCTTAAGCTACAGAGAGCAGAACTGAAATAATGAAACCAGTGAGCTGTGGTGAGGAGGAGAGGTTTTTGTTTTTAATAATCTTCTCAGGTGTTGAGGTCTAGAAGACTTTCACCTCCGCGGGGAAGTGACCACGGAGCGTCTCTCCTCCACTGCAGCAGCTGTCTCACTTTCTTCAGCTTGCTCGCCCTCCTCCTGAGTCACTGAACATCTCACTTTATCAGAAACCTAATTTAGCTGCGAGTTTCGAAAAGCTCTTTGTTGTCATCAGTATTCAAAAGATGTCACTACTTGGCAAAGACTCATCTGCAAATTGAGAACTCTGCTTCATAAGTCAAATGCTTCTTTAACAAAAAAAAGACCCACCACAAAACCTAAAATAAGGTCGCCCTTATAATAATTTTTATTATTAACAGTGCATAAGACCCTGAGGCACCTGAACCCTTCAGGTCTTCTCACCTCGACTGAGCTATCAACCTTTCCCTGGCACAGAAACATGGTTTGGAGCTGCTTAAATTCACCCAGACCTTGTCACACTGAGCTACAAACCACTCCAGCGCTCATAAGTAATCAAAGTCCTATTGTGTTAAAAGCTAGTGATGGGAATTCTGACTCTTTTTTCAGGGAGCCAGATCATTTGGCTCAGCTCAGCAGTAGGAGCCGACTCTTTCAGCTCCCAAATGACTCTTCATTTAGCACCACTTTGGGTTTTTATGACTCAGCCAACCCTTTGATTGCTATGTGTGCACCTATACCGCTGAAATTATTCGGTGTAACTCTACTAAACCATATAATTTCCAAAATACCATTAAATTACAGTGTGTTTGGGATAAAAGCTTTAATGTGAAAATCATCAAATGATATTAGGGGCTCTCCGAGGGTCTCTCACTGTGATGCAGCAGGTAAAATAAGTATTGAAGGCGTCAACAGACTTGCATGGTTAGCGTGCATAGAGGTCATGGAGGTTGAGTGCATTACTCATCGTTGTTTTCTTACCTGCTTATTCCAGGTCTCTCTGAAGCTCTCGGTGGGTGCTCCTTGGCTCTTGGACGACTCTTCTGAGTTTTCTTTTGACTCTTCTGTCAGAAATCTTGCAGGAACACCTGGTGAAATGATGTTCTTTTTACTTCTGGCCCCAAAGGTGCATTCAGGGGTTTAGAAACACGTCTGTAACCAATGGCGTCTGTATGTTTTTCAAGGTCTTGAGAAAGCTCTTTGCTTTGACCCATTATTAGATGCTTCTTGTGTGACACCTTGGTAATAAGAGACATATTTATAGGCATCATTTAAGACTAAACTGATTGATTAATTAGCACTTTCCAAGCACTGACAGTTTCCAGCTGGTTTCTTGGCTTTCCATTCCTTTTTGCACCTCCTCCCTCTCTTCAATACTTATCTTCTTTGTCATTTCACTCTATTACACATAACTTAATTTATGCACATATATGTTTTGATTTCTATGTATGTATGGATTATTTGGGCTGATACCAACATCTGGTGAGAATTTCATGTCAATGGTCCAATTAGAAACATAATGTTAACACGTTTGATACTTATTTTCTCTGCTGTATACATTTATTATTATATAAATATGGGGTTTGTATTACAGTGTGTAAGCTCAGTTGTACATGCATTCAAACTTGCAATTAATCCGTTATCAGAGAGAATTATATTTTAAGGTTAATGTTCTGCAAGCAGGGACTTTAAATTTGTTTGTACCTATCATGCTGCACCTATTGCACCAATGGATCTACATGTACAGTGTTAACTGGTTTATTTGGATTTTGTACACCCAATACAAATACAGTGGGAGGTTCACTAACAGCTGCAGCAGAATGAGCAGGAGTATCGTTTCTGAGACGGAGAGAAAAAGATAGAAGCAGAATTATTGTCATTTTCAAACATGGTCATCTGGTTTAACACTGTGTAATATCTTTTAATTAACCTTTATTGAAGCTTGAAACCAATACTGTTTCATGTACTGAGAGAATAAAAGGTCAAACCTCTTCTATCGTTTGCAATTAAATTGAGCTGTCTGTGGTGAATAACTATAATATTAGTGAAATATTTCTTTTGGTCACATTTTAAAAGTACACTTAAAATACACACTTGTGCTCAGAGGATAAGTCATATCCTGTTCTTTATTCTTATGTGGGATGTGTTGTTTACTTGAAGCAGACTCTTAAGTAACCTGGGTTTTCATTTCCCTCCCTACACGATTATGATTTTTTGTCTGAGTCATTGGCACAGACGGAGGATAAAAGTACTTTATTAATTTCACTGGGAAATTGTGGAGTTACAGCAGCCAAGTCGCATAAATCATGATACAAGCAAGACGAGAAGGGACACTGTGGGACATGGGCATGGGACAAAAACCAGGAAAGCTGTAATATGATAAAGTTTGGAGACTGAACTGAAATCCGGTTCTATAATCTAATTATATCATATTAATATATGTGGAATAGTGCATTTGTGAACGTGTTCAGACCACCTCCATCTTTCTACATGGTGTCATGTTGCAGCCGCATGCTAGGAAAATTCCCTACAGTGACAAAGACGGATTTTTAAGAATACTGTAAAATGTGGAAAAAGGATCAACTGAACATAGACGTTAGCTTTCAGCCCGTTTATTCTCTTCTCTGTTGAAGCATCTTTGGCAGCAATTACAGCGCAGATTTTTTTGCACATGATGCAACTCAGACTTTGCTCACCTGGATGTGGAGAACTGAGAATTGAGTCCAATACATTTCTGAGTGATGAATCTATTTGTTCACTCACTGTCAATGTCGGTGTGGACACAGTCGGCTGGATCTTAGTACCTGTAAAAAGAAGATGAGAAAAACAAATGATAATGAATTTATCCATTTGCTACAATGTACTTCACAGGTTTATCATTTACTGTAACATCACATTTGATAAATTGTGGTTATGAAATGATTCAAGTGGAAGAAGTGCCTTTGTAGATTGTGTCTCTCCTTAAACCGTTTTTGTTTTTTGCATTAAGTATTTCCTGATTTTAGCAGAGCTGCAGGTTTTCTCCGTCATTTAGTTGTTTAGTTTGTCTCTGTACAGCTCTGACAGCTTTATTGTCATCCAAATGTTTAATCTTATACCCTGTGTTTTATCATTCTGTACTGGATTTTATTTTCTTGTTTTTAGCTGGTATCTTAATTTTTGCTTTGTATATTTGTTTGATAAGTAAATAATGTGTGTTAATATTATTGAGCAGAAATAATGCAGAAACTGGATGAGTCACTGTGTCTTGGCTTAATTTAAAAGGGTACTAATTTAAATACTTAACATTTTAAATTGATTTTTTGTTGTTGTTGTCAGGGAACCATATGATTCTTCACTTTTTACAGGTAATAAGTTTTCCAAAACCTGTATGAACCCTATTTTCAAACACAGAGATAAAGCTATGCTATGCAAAAAGCATATTCACTTTCCCAGACCCAGGATAAGGACTGGACTACTTGGGTTTCTGAAATCAGGATGTGATAATTACATGCAACAGACTCATGTAATCCCAAAACTAAATCCAAACCAGGCCACAAGTGGTTCACACATCCGTTATCAGCAATCACTCCACAGTTATCTCCACAAATTCAGCAGACTATCAGTGGGTGTAAAAGATTTGGCAGCAAATTACATTATGATGCAGAGACCGTGCCCATGTGCTGGACACACACATATACACACACACACACACACACATGCATGTTACACTCCACAGAGCAACACTGATGGAAAGCCTGTTTGTTTCCAATCTGTCTCTCCCTCTCAGTCTACTGAGCGTTTCTCTGTCTCTTTTTTCTGATGGTGGAATTTCACTCAGTCTTATTTGATTTGTAACTGTGCCTTCGCCGTTTTGATGCAGCCTGGCACCAAAACACAGATATGTGCCGATGCAATACAACTTCTTTTTATTATTTTTTTTTATTTTTCTCTGTAATTATTGGATTGAAGGAGTTGGAACGTCAGCAACCGAAATCTTTTGAATCCGGCAATGAAAACACGATTTACCATGTTGCTGAGTTAAGTAAGTGATGTACTGGAAGTGAATCAATACGATAGGGAATAAACCAATGATGTCAGTTTTAATAAGAGCCAATATTAGACTAATTTGACTTTGACTCTGATTTCAGGATTAGATGTAACACATGCTTCCTCTCGTCACAGCAATAACTTTGCAGTTTTTTTTGTTTGTTTGTTGTAAAAGAAACACGTTTAAATGTACTGACTCAGTATGTTAATTTGAACATTTCTTATTTAAGCAAATGGTCCCCACCAGCAGCAGCAGCAGCAGCAGCAGCCATGTACAACACATGGCTGCTGCTGCTGGGGAAGGTTGGTTACTGACTGGGAGTATATAGGACGTATTAACAATTCAAGCCATGCCGCCAGCTGATGGATAAGAGTAGAAACATTTTTTTTCCCACAGTTACAATTCCCCTGTATACGAGAATAACATTTAAATTTAAAATGTCAAGCTTTCCCTTGTAGCCCCCGCTTCTATTGCATGAATTGATTGTTATTGATCATGACTGATGTTCATTGTTCAGCTCACAAATGTAATTTCCATCTTCTGTTTAGCATTTGGAAGAGAGACGTGACCAACATTTTAAACAGCATCCCTCTGTCTGTTTTTGTTTCTGCCTTTATTTCCTTGTTTTTGATGAACAGTGATGTGGATTTCATTCACCTCTCTGGTTATCACTGAGTCAGGAACATTAACTCAGAGTTGGTCACAACATATCGATTTGGTCCAACAGATCTCACAGATCACATGGCCTTGGTCTCACTGCCTCTCACACAACATAACTTTAGCTGATGGTTTGAATTTCTAACTTTTTATACATTCCACATTGACTCCAGTTCGTCGTCCACATTGTTCTTCATCCTAAAGTGCATCCCAGTTCACTAATGCACTTTTGAACTGCGCTTTTCTTCTCTTGCTCTGACATGGTCCCTCCTGCCAATAGCTCCACCTACTGGTGTATAAAGGTGCCTTCTCAAATAGGTTCCTTTTTATGCTGATGACACACAACTGTACCTGCGGGTTAGATTCACTGACCCTGGAATATTTTAGCTCTCTAAATGACTGATTGTGTGGTGTTAAAAACTCAGTGTCAAATGATAAAGAGATTCATGTTTTATATGATCCCTTTTCCTGCTAAAATACATTTAAAGCAGAAGTAAGCGATCCGGTCGTTTTGGCTAACTTCGTTAGTTATCAGCCCCCACCCTCGTCATGGATCTATTGGTCCTCGTCCCTACGTCACCACATTCACGCGCATCCCTTGGCTGCACACACAGAGAGGACCGCCCCTTTATGCCGCTCTCTCTCCTCATTGGATAAAGCTTGTAGCATACAAGGAAGTATACAAGAAGTTTTCTCCTCGGCTCAGAGCAGAGCAGAGTGACTGACAGACCCGTGTTTCGGACCAAACACTCTATAGAAGTGATTGCTGTCGGAAGATATAACTATTTAAGACTTATATTATTAACACAAACATTCCGCTTACTTCTGCTTTAATTCCCCTGTCAAATAATATTGAACCAGTTACAAAAAATCTCAGCAGCACAACACTGTTGAATCTCATTCTCATTTAATTCAACACACAATCACTCAGCAGTCTTTTTACTTTTCTTAGGCAGAAATCAACTGATCATGACTCCTGTTTTAGTCACCTTGTACCGGTTCCCAGTGCATTTCTGACCAGTCTTTCATTAATTACTTCTAAAGCCTCTCTCATTGTTACATGGCTGACATTTCGGTTCTATACTCACCAGGTCTCACGTTGAGACCTGCAGGCAAAGGTCTGACGTCTGTTCCATAGACACGGCTAAAAACTAAAGGGAGCAGAGCGTCAGTCGTCACAGCCCCGAGGCTCTGGATTCACCTGCCTGAAGAGTTTGACAAGTCAAGTTGGCTGAATTTGTACCTTTAGATTCATCTGCAGTTTCCATAGTTTTATTTCCCTTGGATTTTTCTATGTATAATAATAATAACCTTTATTTTTAGAGCATTTCTTTAAAGCAGTGCTACAAAGTGCTTTACAAGGCATCAGAGGAACAAGAGTCACAGAGAAAACAAAGAAAATAAAAGCAAGAGGTAGATAAAAGATAAGTAGATAAGAAAAGTTAAAACTCAAGTAAAATCACAAAAAGACTCTGATAAAAAGAAACATGTTTTAAGAAGTTATTTAAAACTGATAACTGACTCTGCCAACCTGATATTATTATATATTACTCTGTATCAGTTTATATACACTTGATTGTTTAGTAGCATTTTTTCTGCTCTAATAAAGAAACATTATTATTATTATTGTCATTAACCATTTTTACTTTATATATATATATATATATATATATATATATATATATATATATATATATATATATAACTTTTCTGATCAGGGCCCCTTCCTATATGCAGAACATGGCCCCGCGATCCATGGGGGGCCCAACAGGTGGAGAGATGACCTCCAAACGTAGGGAGCAGGCAAAAGGGAGAATAAAGTCCAAACAAGAGGAGGCTCCTGCTTCACTCATGTATGTTGTTGAAGTACAAATGTAAAACCTTTGTGGCATAAACACTTAAGATGCTGCTCATGAGACAGAAGAGAGGATAAGTGGACTGGAGATTAATGTTGTTGAGAGAGGCTGTTAATAGTTTTTTTGGAGGACACTCAGGTTGAAGTTACTTTTTCTTTTTCTTTTTTTTTTTAACCAAAACATGTTTTGTGGCTCGGATTTATTGATTGATTGATTTTAGTTTGAAGCTATTTTTTATTTGGTTTGTTCTTACTGATAAATATTGTCAAATGATATGGCATATCATTATACAGTCATTTTGTAACTATTATACATTGGGAATTGGGTGAGGTCCAAATAAAATTTTGCCAGGGGCGGCCTCAGATAATCAGATTTTTCTATGTTGATTATGATTCATATCTTTAATTATTTGTTATCTTCACTATTATTTGATCCTTTTTTGACTATATTGTGTTTTGATTTGTTTTGTTGGTCCATTGGTCTTGATGATGTATCTCCTATATTATGCTGTTTATCATAGTAGTATTAATTATTATTATGAAAGTGTGATAGATTGGTGAAATAATGGTGCAGGGAGAAGGGATGGGATTTTATAAGTTGAGAACTTGTGCCAAGTTTGTCGTTGTGTGTTGTGGCTTGTTTTTGTTCTTTCATGTTTATAATAAACTTCAAAAAAGCAAAAACCTCTACATCTTATAGTATTCTATAACCTGTGCTGCTGCTGCATGCCAGCAACCGTATACATTCGTCATTAGTGGCTATACCTCAGTTGGAGCCAATTACACCTGATCCTTTAAACCGCTGCACACACACACAGATCCATGTTATGTTGTGCGATCTGAGGGAGAATGTGTATCAGCTTCATCTAGGGGGTTGTGAACAGCAGCCCATGAAAAGGTCAGTATGCAGCTAATTTACTAGTGTGTAACTAATTTACAGTACTAATTTTTGGTCTCATATGATGTTCATTGTGGGGTTGATAGATGAAATAAATAATCTAACCTCACTGATAATGTTATAGCAGCACTAATATGCTCCGTAAATCAAAGGCCTGCCTGTGAAGGACTATTAAGGACATAATTCAGAGATATTTTATGTGCATATTCACTGGGAATATCAGTGTGAGAATCACACATCAATGTTATTGTTGTGGTTTATTATCAGTGTAACACGTAATTTTGAAAGAAGACGGACAGGCTGGATCCAGATGAGGATCTTAATATTCAATATTCAGTATTTGTGATATTGTAATTGGTCTGAAACTGAAAAGCTATTGTCTCTGATCACATGGTTTGTTAAAATACAAACAGGTTAAAATGTCTTTGTGGGTGCACATGGATGAACAAATGTTATATTTTGCTCACAGCCACTAAATCTGTGAAGCGTTGCACTGCTGCAAACACTATTTTACATGTGGTTGAATTACCGTTGGGTGTATTTGCATTGTCTCAGCTGCCTTTCAGATCAGTCCTTTTTCTTTTAACTTAATTCATACAGTACAAATTTGACGCTGTTATCTGATCCAAAAGTTTGGAGCTTTAACAGACTTAATAGACTGCACATAAGTAAATATAATTTCTTCTCAGAGCCGTGTAAGAGAAATAGTTCTCTGGGGTCATTGCATAGGAATTTGTTCTATTTAAATTCAAGTCTGTTCTTTCATCACACAGGGAAAAGTGATCCTGGAACTGTGAAATGTAAACCACATTCATGCAGCCATTAGACATGTCTCCATGAAAATATACGCAGGGGATATTTGTTTGTTTTTGGTTGAGTTAAATCTGTCAAAACCGTGGCTGTACCTTCCCAGGGGTTTCTGGTATTAAACAAGTTGCAACATAAGGTTAGAAATCAAGGCTATAGTCAAATGAATGTGTTTTCTCTTCACTTTATGCAAGATGTTGCATATATCGATGTTTATATTGTGTTCATATTCATGTATCATAACACTGTAGAGATACAGTAAAGTACAATCTCAGATAGTAAAAGTAGAACAGATCTTTGTCTAACTGTGTAGAAATATGGACAAAGTGATTGCTGAAATGTCTCCGTACAAAAGGAAACATCAGCGCAGCAGGTTTGTCAGTTCAGAAAAGAAATGAGTCAAACAAATTGTCTTGAATAATGTTTGGGTTTTTAGTAAGCTTTCAAGAGTCTTTCTACTCCTCAGGCACTCGTAAGTGTGAAAAAATGACCTTCTTCACAAAGAGGAACACATTTAAAATCAATGTCTCGAAATGTGTATTTTTTCCCCCACTTTTAACACTGTTGGAGTATGAATAACCTCTTATTTCCTAAGATAAAGGGGGGAAATACACAATCTTTAAATCACTCCAATCGTAGCGAAAAATAAAAGGCGTTAGCTTTAGTTCTTCACTTCCTCAAGGACTTACAAACAGTGTTTTCCTTTTCTTCCTCTTTCTTTATGTTTCTGCCTTGTGTTATTTCTTTTAAAGCACGTATGATGACTGTCACCTCGGACCGCATTTGTTTACCTTGGGTTAAAAAGTCAAATATGCAAAGTTATTTCAGAAACACAGATGTTCGCCACTTAGATCTTGCAGGTGAAGGTACGGCGGGCCGTCTTTAAACGGGAGTATTTCCTCAAAATGTTCCTTCTTTTTTTCTTTTTTACATCAAATGGAGCCGATACATTACCCATGGTGATGGAGTCTGATGGCAGCTTCCTCTGCCAAGATTCACTTAGATGTGATCAGTGATGGTTCACGCCTGTGTTCGCCAGTTAAGAACATCCTTAATGCCCCCCTTGTTGGCATAACTGATGGAAACTATGGTTGGATTAATACCTAAAATGTAATTCTTATTCTTAGAGACACTTGTAAAAAAAGGGGTCAGATAAATGTCGCAGATCTTTATTCTTAACATTTGTGGTTCTATTTTTGCTTGAACGAATGTGAAGCCAAGAGAGAACGCAGACTTTCAAGGCTGCTGAGTTGAGCCCCCCTGTGCTATTATTCTCCTATTTGTTATTCATCCATGCATTAATACACCTTATGACTCTGCAGAGTGGATAATGATCCTTAATTCAGTGTGCCCATTTTAAGAATTAATATTTAACTGAAATATCTTACGTGAATGTTAAGCCCAGTGCAACATGAGCAGCTACACAGGTCGTATTAAAAAGGCCAGTGAAACCAACAAGAGCATTCACTGTGATTCAGCGTCAGTCAATTATATGTGTGTGAGAGAGTTTTAAACTACGCACAGAGGGGAACTGAAGGCGTTTCAATATTAGAGTTCATATTCAAGTGGGAGGAGAGATTATTAATGGCACTCCTGTGTAGAGTGAATGTCCAACAGATGCCATAGATAGATAGATAGATAGATAGATAGATAGATAGATAGATAGATAGATAGATAGATAGATAGATAGATAGATAGATAGATAGATAGATAGATAGATAGATAGTGGCTTATATTTGAGAATTTCTAGTACATATGACGGGAGACCGCTGTGGCGCTTATACAGATGCATCTCAATAAATTAGAATATAATTTGTGTAAACATGGAAGTCTTCTAATTTGGGACACCATAAAACTACACCAGAGGTGCAGCAACACAGAGCTAACAGCAGCTAGCTAACAGTACTGAGCTAAAGCGAACAGCAACAGTGTTAGCTGTAAACTCTTACACAAACACAAATTTCCTAAACACAATCTTTTTCACACAATGACACTGGTGACGACCAAAGAACAACTGCCAACAACGTATCATGTGATAAATAATTACCTTAACTGGTTTGTTTTTAATGTGGAAAATGATTGTTTTCCCACCACTGGAGCCCCCAAGTCATTTCCAGCAGATCACTGCACAACCAACCAGAACATCTGCAGAACCATAACATGAAACATGAAATCATGTTATGAAAATGCAAAAATGGAGAAGAACTTGACTGTTTGAAAAAAAAAAAACAGAAATTAAATGTTTACATTCTTCTTAGTCTGGCCTGACGGAAGTGCGTTGCTGCGATTAGCCTCTGATTGGTCGGAACGAGCCACCCGGCGGAAGTCCCGCCTCCGTGCTGCAGCTTTCACAGTCCACTGGTAAAGGGAAACATCAACAAACAACAACAGGAACCGAACCATGGATTTATTATACATCCGTGTCTTGAACTGAACAGAAGAAGACATATCCGTCAGCGGTTGCCAAACGCCGTTAAACCGAACAAAAGAATAAATATCCGTAAACGGTTGCTGACCGTCGTTACACCGCGGTCACAAATCCAGTTTCCAACCTGCAATATTTTGCGAGCGGACCGTTGCTACAGTGCCGAACACAACGATTGTGACTGGTTGAAATAATTCCAAACAGCCGGAGCGTTTTTTTCTCTGATCGCAGAATCATAGGTGGACCAGCCAGACTCTCCTTCTTCTCTGGAGGAGGGTCTGGCGAGTGAGACTACATTCTAGACGGAGATCCCAGATGTTCTGGACTCTGGGTCACATGTTAACTGGAACCCTCAGACCCTGGGGGTTCCTGTTACCATGGAGACGACTGTTGCTTCCACTCTCTGCATCCTCTCTAGTTTCTCCTTCAGCCCTCTGTGTTTCTCCAGTGTCTCGTGCTCCTTCTTCCTGGTGCTGCTGCCACTTGGGATTTCTACATCCACCAACTACAGCCTCCCTCTGCTGCTTGTCCACCATTACTACTGTACGTTACTCGGTTGGTTTCGCCATCACCTGTTTCTGTCTGCCTGGTTCAGTTGTTCCCCGCCATCTTCGGAGGTGTGTCACCTTTTGACCTTGGGACTTCCAGCTCATACTGAGAACAGATGGTCCTGTATGGGATAGCCCTGCCTGGATGTTACACCCTAGCTGCTGCACTGTCTCCGGGGCATCTTTGCACCGCGTCCTTCCTGGTGTGGTGGACCTCAGCCTCTATCGATCTTGTGCTCAGAGCCTGCCGCTGTGCTGTCATCATCACTGCCGCTGCCTTTTCCCAGCCTCTGGTCAGTATTTCAACATCAGCCACTCCGTCTTTCCGCTGGTGATACATCCCATGCAGGAGTAGGCTATAGGTTTGTCCTCCCATGATGGCTCTATCTGTTCTTCTTCATCAGTGGGCTTCTGCTGTCTGAGGTGTCACTTAGCAGCTCATCTTGAGGCCTGATGTTCCTGATGTTCTGGCGCAGATACAGAATGAAATTTGATAGAGATGTGATAGAAATTTCATAGAGAGCTCAGGTGGGACACTCAGGCTACACTCGGATCTAAACACTCTGACCAGAGGGATCAAAGATGGGGTGAAGGCAGAGGTGACGTCTTTCAGTCCTGCTCCCAGAGCTGAGCAGTGCTGGAGGAGTGATGTGCGGCATGCGTAACGGCGCTTAAAGGACTTTTAACACACCTGAAAAACTGCTACTGTAAAGTTTGCTGGAATGACGTGGATGTAAGGAAATGCAGAGATACTGTATACAGTAAGCGCCTTTGCCCTGGCAGGAAGTAAATCAATAAAAGAAAAAAAGCTGTGCCAGTCAATACTTGCCTTTCAAACGTAGCCTACTAAATAAAGACGCAAAAACTTCCACCGCAATCTGTTTCAGCTTTGGTAAATCACGTTGCGTGTGCTAAATAAATCTATTTGCATCTACTCCTCCCAATATTTTGCACATTCTGGTTGAAACACCCATAATTGCATTTTCATCAAGGCAAACGCGCTAAATGAATCACGTATGATTTTTTGCCCGTTTGAGAGACGCAATCCTCAGTGCACCCGGTTGGTAGATCAGCTTCACATTTTTTTGCGGGTGACATAAAGTTTGCACATGTTTTTATACAAGCAAACCTTTAGTAGATCAGGCCCTAGGTCAGGGGTCTCAAACTCCCGGCCCGGGGGCCACATCCGGCCCGCGGCCCCCCTACATCCGGCCCGCGTCTTGACGTAAAAAATAAGGCTGTCAAAGTTAGCGCAAAATGCTTTTAATGGCACTATTTTTTTTTGACGCGCGATTAATGCGCTAACCTCCGGTCGCTCCGTAGTTTTGGGAAACAGAGAAGCTGCTTCTCTCCAGACGTGGCCACACAGGTCGGCAGCAGGGGCTGTCTCTCCAGGTCGGTGTACGTGTATGTGTCTGAGTGTGTGTGAGTTACTACGGTTACCGCGGCGCTCCCGTCCCCCGGATATTTCTGCAGCTGGATTTACATGATCCGGTCTGAGACATGAAACTCATGGACTGAGGAGTCGTCCCACTGCGCTCTGCACGTCACACCGACGACCGTGCATTTGTACTGTGAGGAGTTGCTCTCTCTGCCCCGTGGTCAAACGGTGATAATCCACTGCAACATGTTGCTGTTGCTGTTGTTGACGTTATTGTGGTTGTGCGCGACGTAGAGCTGCCGCTTCGACAAGCGAGTTTTTTTCCCCCCTCAATTGCCCGTTCATTCAGCCTGGTGAGGGAGGGAGGGGGGTGGAGGGGGTGGTGTGTGTGTGTGTGTGTGTGTGTGTGTGTGTGTGTGTGTGTGTGCGTGCGTGCGTGCGTGCGTGCGCGTGTGTAAGGGGGTGGAGGGGTGGGGGGCGCCGTTTTATAATGTTACAGAAAACCTGCATGTTTTTTCTCCTCATGTTCCTACACTAGAGAACTTGTTCTTGTCACCAAACGAGAATGCTCTCTCTCTGACAGATGATTTTTAAATACCATGAAAATGGTATTTGGAAAGCATGGAAAGCATAAGAAACGTATGCTTTCCATTCATATTGCTGGTATTTCAAGCAAAAATGAAAAAGATGCGATCAGGAAATTTTGAGATTAATAGCGATTAAAAATTTGAATCGTTTGACAGCCCTAATTATCATACAATATTTGAAAATAAACCCCGTTTTCAGAATTTTTTTTTTTATATACTTGTCTCGAACACTGAAGTGGCCCCCCACTGAGATGACAGTGCCAGCAGTGGCCCCCAGCTCATTTGAGTTTGAGACCCCTGCCCTAGGTGTACCGCCTCAGGGTGCTGGACTTGGGGTGAAACCCTTCATACATTGTGAGGAGCTTCATCCTTCCTCTACTTCCTTCTTATAATGCCCGCAGGGTATCTAATGACTGGCAGGGTGTAGGTGTTGATATCCTGGATCTTATTCTTGACATTTAGGTATTTGACTGAGGCTGATTCCCTGATTTTCTACATGTACATTTTTACTGCAACTTCTAAACAATATATATACTGTATATTGTTTCCTGCCTAGTTTTACACCACATGACCTTTTGCCCTTCTACGTCTTCAGGGACTTTTGCAGTAGGATTGATTTTGCTCTAGGTATCAACAATGATACCACACTCTGCACAAACCCACCACTACACCGAGGCCTCTGCACTTGGAGCCTCTTACCCTGACTTCTTTTCAGGCTGTGTTGGGAGTTGCTGAGAGGTGCTGCTAAAAGTGCAACACCATGATGCTATCAGTAAAGGTTATCGTATCGTACCTACGGCTGAGGTTAGGTGTAGGGTTGGGGTTGGACATGTAGCTGTAGATGGTGGAACTTATTTTCAGGGATTAGGGAATGCATTAGGTCAAAAAGTGTCCTCCACATTGAT
Organism: Trachurus japonicus; assembly: GCF_045865225.1. Classification (NCBI taxonomy): domain Eukaryota; kingdom Metazoa; phylum Chordata; class Actinopteri; order Carangiformes; family Carangidae; genus Trachurus; species Trachurus japonicus. The sequence continues at coordinate 6,193,368 of NC_140909.1, forward strand.
AGAGGTACAAGTTTGTGTGTGTGTGTGTGTGTGTGTGTACGTGCATGCATGTGTGTGTGTCAGGGTCAGGGTCACACTCCAAATCACTGAAAACCCGGAGGGAGCAAACGGAGCCTGTTAGAAATAGTGCAGAGACAAGCTTAACCTATTTTTAATAGTCCCCACACTCTCCATCATCCCCCTTCCCCAGACCAGTTGTCTGTAACGGAGGGCTAGCTGCTGTTTTGAAGGTTAAAGCACTGTCAATAAACTGACACTGAAAAAAGTCAACATGGTTATTTTTCGAGGCTTGACATTTGCATTTGAAATGTGCGGTGAGCATGTGTGAGCTCTGGGCTGAAAAAAAGGAGCCTCTGTGAAATCTCTCAAAACATGTTTGAGTTTAGATACTGAAGGGGAGATTTTGAAATTAAAAAGTTCATAAGTGATAACGGCTTCAGACAACTTACTTGTGAGGTAATGAACAGTTTTGCGAAACAGCGCAGTACTTTCCATTTAACTGCTGCTGCTTAACAACAGAACATGTGAGAAATTAACATGCAGCTGAACTGACAGCTGCAAATTACGGCTGTTTCTTGATGCTGGAATAATAATTTTACACTACATTACAGCAGGTATTTACAATGCGGGGACTGGGGGTGCATACTTAACTACATCAATTAAGAAAATAGTTGTGGAGATGTCAGATACTCCAGTGAAGCAAATCTTCAGCAGGCTCGGATGTGCCATGTGTTGTATTATGACACCAGCTGCTCCGGCTCCTCAGTGGGGAATAGTTTTGATGTTTTCCATAACTGCCACTCTTCCGCTTCATCAGAATCCCTCAAAATGTTTTGACAGGTAAACATGTGGTACACACACACACACACACACACACACACCTCAAGCGAGGGACAGTACACAAGTTGAAGAAGAGAGTGACAGAGTTGCTTGTATAGCTGAAGGCAATGAAGGAAGAAGGGAAAATGTACATTGTTTTATTATCTGTTATGTATGGCTCAGCAATCTCCCCCCTGCTGTATTGTTTTAGTGTAGTTCACTTTGAGTTTTGTTTATATTGAGCCTTACAGACAGCAGAAAAACAAATACCAGGTCATGTAGTTACACACAAAATATTGTTGTCTGCTGTAGTTACAATTATGGCATTAAATATATGTTTTTCTCCTGCTTGCACTGAGAGATTTGTTATATATAACCTCCACTCTGCAACACTGTCTAATCAAGTCAAGCCATTTGCAATAAAAAAACAACTACTTATGGCATGTCAACATAATGACAAAATGTGTTTAATTAAAGCTTCTGTCAAATCACAACATGTTGATAGTTGAAAGTATCTGCAAAGCATTCACTAACAATGCATTTGATAGTTTTCCAACAATATCTGCACATTTAATATAATATGCTCTTAACAAGTGAAGCATTAATTATATTGTGATTCAAACAGTCAAATAAAATCACGCTTTCACCAAATTGCAAATCGGATTAGCAGGACACAGGGTTGACAACATACATTATGAATAGATTCATGTTATACTGTATGTACAGCTGTGAATATATGGGAAGAGCATATTTAATTAAGATGCATTATTATTAAACATTATTAAAATAACTTGTACGAGCCAGAGACAGCTCAACAATGTTGGTCGGAGCGCAGTCTGTTAAGGAGGTGATAGAAGACGGGAGACATGGACAGTAAGGAGTGTTAAGGGGCATCATAATAAGTGAGAGGTGGAGGCGAGAAAAGTGTCACAAGGTTGAGAGGACTGTGAATGGAAACACTGTCCCTGCTTGTCCTGTCATTTCAGCCCACACTCTCTCCGAGGACAGCATTGTTTCCGGAAGCTTCAGCCTCCCCCCGCCGCCCGGTACAACACGTCCTCTCCGCAGCCGTCGCTACCAACAGACGCCATCAGTCACACTGGCTCAGAAACCACTTGCTTCCAATCTCACCACTGCTGTGAAGGCAACTGCTCGAGCTTGTCTCACAAATCTGCTCCTCCGTGTGCTCTGCAAGCAAAGACATATATTTACACACTGTCAAAACAACACACACACACACACACATACACACTTGAAGAGACAATTGCACACAGACTTCTTCCTTCACTTTGCCAGCACCAAAAAAACAAAAAAAAAAACATTCCTGGTGAATTTGTTGTTGTCCTGCTTTTTATATCCCTCCCTCTTTGTAATTGGCTGCTGGATTTACACTGACAGAATCCACCTCATGTCCTCTATGTTTCTGGGGCTTACTGTCTTCATCTGAGCCTTAAGGGCTCACCATGCCACATATCCTCGTGTACAATACTGGATGGAGTTGTGCTCGAGGGCTATTTGGGAGATTTAAAGGTGTAAAACAAATAAAAAGTCAAGAATTAATAGTTTCTTTCGTTGTCATCTGTCACACACACACAAAATAAAACTGAGTCCAGTGCACACAGCGAGGAGATGATGGAGGTGGGAGCATGCTATTCTAGGTTTATGTTAATGCACACTGTATTTTATGTGATCTCATATGGGAGATATGTGTGTTATACTCTTTGTTTCATGTAGCTGCAAGACAGATTTCCCCTTGAGGGCCAATCAAATTTAAAGCTGAGAATTAAAATCCTGCTACATCCAATTATAAACATGTAAAAATATGCACTTTGCATGTGCAGCATGTAAAGATAATTAAATTGTAAACAACATGATATACAGTAACATAGGGCAAAAACAGATTTTGCACAGGCATTATATCTTGTAAATTAGCCAATAACAATACCAGTTTCATTTCAAATTATATTATATCTGTTTTTTACATTATTTCGTACAGTTTTCAGTCTTCTTTTCTCTTCAACTTCCAACCTCTCCTCACTTTTACTCTCTGCACACACCAGATCAAAGTGCATCCAAGCCTCCCCTATTAACACAAATGCATTATTCAACCCCATTATCTCCTTGGCTCCCTCCATGTACCCTAAGTGACAAACCCACTAATGTCCATAAGCTGTTGAGTTGTTGTTGGATTTGACCTTTGATCATGAAACTGATGTGTTTGAGAATTATTACAAGTCAGCGAACAGTCAAAGCTCCACGTTTGTCAAAAAAACCCTTGAAGTGCAAGTATATAAGTCGACCCTATTAACAAACTCTCTTCATATTTGGATCCTACTGTGTTAACTTCTTAACACATTTCTTCTTTCCTGAATGTTTAATGCGTTGTCCATAATTGCCAATGGTAGTTTATTCTCTCAACACCACTTGTAAACAGCCACTCTTAGTAAATAAAACATGTTGACATTTTATATCAATAGCGCGGCCTCTAAATCAACACTCAATGACTTTGGCTCTGAATACTTTTTTATTTCTTTCGCTCCCTGTTTGCAACTCCTGCTGTATGGATCGTAAATGGAGCTTTACGAACATAATATAAATCTTGGAGCCTGCATGACATGCCTGTAGCCATGGCAGGCTTCATCACAACACCGCCTGTTGAACTCATCCGCCCTTCTCTCTCTCTCTCTTTCTCTCTCTCTCTCCCTCTCAGCTGCTATTATTTATTCAGTTTGTTTGGTGGGACTCAGTAGCCGCGGCAGCCCCGGCCTGGCAGACCTATCGAACTGTGGCATAATAGATGTAATACATCAATGCGTTTGAGCTGAGAGCCTTTAATTAGGCCTTCCTGCTCGTTTCATCAATTCCCCCATGCCCTCCTGGGATTTGGGGGGAGGGGGTGGGGGTGACACAGAGAGGCCTCCTGCGCTGCATGAGAATGACTGCACCTCCACCTCCCACCTCCCCGGCCCGCTCCTCTGCCTCCTCACTCGGCTCTTTGTCCCTGAAAATGGCCAGCCGCCCCCCCCCCCCCCACCGCCTCCTGCCCCCCCCTCCCTCCCCGGGCCCACTGCCACTCATGTCTGCAGGGTCAGACAGCATAAAATGCTAATCCTCACCTGAACGTCAATAATTAAAAACGTGTCGCCCTTCAGGATTTGAAAGGAAGTGGCTTTCTTTCAGAAAGCAGCGGGGATGTCCAATACAAAATGAATGATTCGAAGAGTGTAGGTTTGTCACTGGCTGTGTGCACAATACAGTACATGTGTGTATGCGGGTGTCTGTGTGCTGTGTTAGTGTGCAGCCATGACCTTGCTCCCCAGGTGCTGTTGAAACGTGTCATGTTAAATAAACGCCAAGCGAGACCCAGTGGTGACCAGCGGCACAACTGCAAACACAGGCCAATCTCCTGCTGATTTGGCCATTTTCTGTTTACCATTTCTAGCCGTTCGCATTTCACATGAATCACAGCAACAACATCTGACATTTAGCACAAGTTAAAATATGACCACACCAAGACCGTATAACTGAGGGCCACCGGCACCGGAGGCGCAGGCTGATCTAAGTAAGCATAAAGTGCGGATGGCTGCTCCTCAGCTTTCATCGCCGTATGCAAGGCCATCGATTGCATTCACACATATTGTTGACAGTATAGATTGCTTTTGTTTCAGATGAACAAAACTATTGATTAGAATTCAATCCCGAGTCTAAATGTGACTCTATCTATTATGACATTCAGGAACACTAGTTATTCTGGAAGACATTACTTCAAGTGTGTGTTTTGCACAGCTGTGTGTGTGTGTGTGTGTGTGTCTGTGCATACAGTGAAGACAAATCTGTATGCCAGACTGTGTTCATGCATTTCTTCAGGGCGTATTAAGTTTTTTTTTTGATCGTACCAAAAAAACTAGAGGCAGATTAAGTTCACGTCAAACTAAGACTAATGTCCCTAAAAATTACCTCCACTTTAAGTAAAGATCCTCTCTGTAGCCATGTGCCCCGGGTGGATTAGGGCTCCGACTGGACTAGCATACAGATTTACAGCCAAACATTTTGTCCATGATCAGGTGAGCGGAGAACTCAGTGGCTGTTTGGTATTTTTCGGTGACTAACCTTGAGCCGGTGGAGAGTCCAACCGTGTCAGGACATGAGGTGCCAACAAACAGCAAATAGTGCTTGTGTGAGATGTTTCCTTCGCTCTGATGCAGAGTCACTAAGTTTCTCTCTGTATGTGCTGTTACCTTCCAGCTGAGTGCAAGTTTTCATGAAATGATGATTTTAAAAAGATGTGGTCATGTGCTGGAAAAGTAAAATGTGATATTAGACAATCAACTCCCCGCATATATTCATAGTTTTGTCAAATACCGACTGTATATTCCTACACAATGTAACCCTACAGAAATGTATGTAATGTGAAAGAACTCATACCATACACAGCAGGAAGTCTATAGACTCATCTGGCACTGGGACTGAAGGCCAAACATCTGTGTTGAGACACGTGTACTCCGAGGAGAAAAGGCTGCAGATCAGAGGACGTGACTGAAACGTACAGAAACTCAAAGAGTAAAGTCTGGCGGTGTTTAGCTCAGTTGGTAGAGCACCCGCCCCATGTGTAGAGGCTATAGTCCTCGCTGCAGGCGGCCCCGGTTCGAGTCCCGCGTCGGACGGCCCTATCCTGCATGTCATTCCCCCCTCTCTGCCTCCCGTTTCCTGTCACACTCTGAACTGTCCTATCTAATAAAGGCATGAAAAGCCAAAAAATATACTTTAAAAAAAAAAAAAAAAAAAAAAGAGTAAAGTCTGCAGTGGGTTAAATCCCTGCTCCATTATCATCGAGTACTGTATGTACTGTATGTAATGCAACAATGATGAATAAAGGAGTAAATGTAATGATTATAATGATGATAGGACTGAATGTAAAAACAAAAGTTAAAATACAAGTTAAAAGACATTTAAAAAGGTGGTTAGTCATTGTTTTTATAGGTTTTGAGAAAAAAATTTAAAAAATGCCTGTTAAAAATTGATCTGCAGATCCATCTGCCATCCATTGGTCTGGATTTAGAGGATTAAACAGATAAAAAATATTATTTGTGTTTTAAAATTATGTATTTACCTCATAAAAAATATGTTGGAAAATGCACTTTAAGTTACATTTTGAAGCAAAACTCGTTTTTGTTTTTTCATGTTTAAGTACAGGTTGGTTAAAATATTGATCTGTTATTGATTGCTGATGTCTTGGTTAACACTTGTGGACTATAACAGTCGAGTTGATTGTGTCTTTTCTATTTCACAACGTTAACAGTGAACAGCATCATATATGACAGTGATAGAAAAACACTCTTAACACAGGTCTTATGTTGAACAACAGGTGGTATGTTTCTGACCTCCATCTTTTCAAGGATACAAAGTTTTTTGTTGTTGTTTTTTCCTGGAAAATCTGAACAAATAGCACATGCGTTACAAAGGGTTATATGAACATAGAGAATTTACTGTGGCAACTTGTAAACATCGTATAAATATTGTATGGTACCTTCACTCCACATGATGAACTGCCCACAGTCTGTTAATTCCACACAAGCTAATCCCTTCAGTCTTTTGCTAATATATCCATTACATGAGTGATGCTCCCATAAGCCAGCCCTAGTCAGTAAATAATTCTGGTTAATTAAAGCCAAGACATCCATCTTTGCTTTGTGCCATCTTGGCTTTGTGTGCAGACTCTGCGAAAGGCATGTTCTATTAATAAAACAGTGGTTATCACCAGTGTTGATGTAGTTTCAAACCTGTTAATTAGACTGTACATTTCAAATGGAAATTAACAGCCAATAATTCATTGGAAAACGGGTAATGACACTTTATTTCCATAATGGCTCACCCCTCTGGAGTCGCACCGGCAGGGAATGTCAGTAAAATAGACACAGTGAAATAAACTATTATTATTTTTCTGCATTTAGATGTTCACGTAAATACACTACCAACTCTTTGCCAAGAAGATTTGGTAGTAAATGTTGCCCATTAAAGGAAGCCCAAAACCTAAATTTGAGTTAGCAGCATGTCCGTTTATGCTCTAAAATATTAGACACTCACCAGAAATCCTCAGTTTTGTATAAACACAACTTCATATGAGGAAACCACCCCATGTCACATGGTAAATTGAATTACTTGATTGTTTTTGCACACTTAATACCTGGGAGAGAGCGCTTGTTAGCAGACAACTGACCATTAGAGATCTCCCATATCGTTATTCCAAACTTTCATTTAATTTGAAATGGGTAATTACACTCAAGGGCAGGCAGAGTATTTTGATTTTCTATTGAGCAAATTAATTTCATACACCACAAAAATGTTGATATTTTAACTAGCATTAGTTTCTTTCCTTCCCAGTTTACCAGGACCAGATTCATTATTTCCCCAGGGCATCGCTCCAAATATGATTATACTCTGCTGGTGAAATAATTGAGCGTGGAAAACACATTAGATCTTAGATAGATAGATTTTGTTGTATTTTTATTTTTTTAATCTATGTATCAACACTGTTGAAAATGCATGAATGAAATCAGCATTATAAATGAGTTGGATTTGGGGATTTAAAGTAAAATATCAGTCAAATAAAATACAAAATTAAGCATTTCATTTACACATAAATAATAAATGAATAGAAAATTATAGATAAAGAATCATTGGGGAGACTGTTTTGAATGTGGTTTCCAGCTTGTCTATCAAGAAGAAGAGATATAATAAGACATTGTATGTTTTGATTGACAAAGTTTGGAAAAATGCTACGACAAAAGAATTTACAGCCGGATCGGAGCGAGTATTTCATCTTGGTTTTGTCAGCGTCAGATTCAAAGTGGGGACATGTGGTGAGTTCCTAAACTCGAGCCACGAGCACAGCTAAAACCTGTAGCAAGAGCCTCTTGTTGACAGATCTACTAAACGCTAATTAACTGCCATTTGGTGCCATTTTTTTCAGATACTGATCACAGCTATTTGCAAGTGCTGGGTGCTGATTTCCTGACTGCTAACAGCACATTCAGCCTGAGCCCTAAACATACCGTTATGGAGGTGATCAGTATAATTGATTGGTTCACTGGAAAGCAGCACAGTGCCTGATAGTGAGTGCATCATCCTGTTTCCATCTGCTATAGCTCGATATTGTTGTATTTTAAAGCAACACTATGTCGTTTTTCGACCTTAAAATAATGTTTCTAAACTGATTGAAGTGGTAGAAAAATTGTGAATAGGATGAATGGTGCCGTTGCTGCAGCCTGGGTGGGGTCGCGTCAGCTGAAACTGTACTATGCAACTTCCCTGCATGGGTAGGAACACTGTGGTGTGCTCCAGAGACCGAGCTCAAGCTCCGTCTCCCTGCTCCTCTCACCCACAGACAGTTGCTCTTCTCAACCAGAGTACCAGTAGCTAGCAAGAACCCTACATAGTGTTGTTTTAAGGGTCAGAGCAACAAACTATATGATAACCCTATTTAAACTGTATATTTATCTGTTACCCATTTCAAGGGCTTCAGCATGCCCTTAAACTAAAAAAAAACCATGCATAATTAACTACCAGCCAATGGCAGGTAAGGTGTGAAATTTTACCGGCCAAAATATATTTTTACTGGCCACTGAACTGCTCACAGCAGCATAAGGTTAAAAAACAGTTAGGGTTAGGATCTGAACTGATACTACTGGTGCATGGAATTAAGTAACATAATGTTTTTTTGGTACTTTAAAAGCGAACATGATTTAATTGGTAAACAATAAGTCATCAATAATCACTAAATACTACACTGTACTAACTATAAGGTTCAATAATTGGGATATTAGGATTGTAAATAATCATCCAAACACCATTGAAGCATCTAGTCTGCCTCATCCAAAGAAGAAGAAGAAACACTGGTGTTGTCTGATATTGTGTTGTTGTCACTAATTGTCTCACAAAGCCAGACCTACTGTACCTGGGCTACAAATCATGTGCTGTTGGTTTCATAATAAGGTTTCAGACATAAAAAGAAAATCTCACACAACGTTTTATCAGACTAAATTTTGTGTCGGGCAGAGTTTCAGACAGAGTGTTTGCTAACCCTAGTAAAAATGTAGAAATGTAAAGCTAAATTTAGCCAAGACAGTGAAAGAAGATCAGTTATCCACAAACAACAACTTATCCAACTGGTTAATTAATTATTAATTGATTAAATGAGGATGTTGGTGAAGTTACTACGTACAACCTAACTACCACTGAAGGCTAACGTTATTGCAGATAACTTGATACATATTTGAATACTGAATGACGGTAGCTAATCCAGCCTTTCTGTTTTACTGTTTGGTTTAATGATGATAGTTTAGTGGAGACATTACTCCAGCAGCCTGCCAATGGCCAGTGACATAATTATTTTACTCACCAAGGTGCTAATTTTAAAACCTGCACACAGGTGTGAGCTGGTGAAAATGTAGTTTATGTGTGTAATAAAACTGTTCAATAGCGAAGAGGAGCTGTTTTTATTTGTGCAGTGTTTACCCACATGTATGAAAACCAGTGGGAACATAAAACATGTCAAGACTAACAAGAAATCCACTTACTCAGTTTTGTTCAAGGACCTGGCCACGTCAGCAAAAGCTTTGAGTCCTTGGGGAAGCTGAGTTTTCGTGGAATCTGGTATCCATGGCGATGCATCAACTTTCAATGTTGTTGTATAGAAAATATCACGAATACGAATTACTTTATTATTCCCCGAAGGGAAATTAATTTGTCTGTCAGCTCATCGACCATTTGCAGAAGAATAAAAAAGCATGATGGTTAAGGTACAAAGGATCTTCTTTCTCCGTCCTGCAGCGAAGAGAGGAGCCGTCCACCAGCGCTGCTTTGTTGGTCCATCAAGGTGCCATGAAATGGATGATCCAAGTTGTTCAGAACAGACATTAGTTGTCCAGGCTGCTCCAAACTTTTTATGTTTTACATTTATGACACCTGGCCTGAACACATCCACATGCTAATATGAAGTCAAGTATGATTTGAGTCGTGCGGGAAAGGAAGGAGGGTTAAGTGGTTAACTTGTTGTCTTGTTTCTGCTGAAGTTGGCTTCATTGCCATCAGGATGCCCAGCATATTCCTCTTTAATGTACTCTTTAATGGTCTCTGGCACACAATATGAATGAACTGCGACAGGATCACATTTTTAAAAGGATCCTGGATTGTCATGATGTTTATAATGAGCATGGTTTAACAGCAACGTCACGCTGTTTCAGAATGACACCGACTTCAGCAGAGAAGTGAGTTTAAGTAGTTTTAGTTACAGATATTTTACAGCCTACAGATTTAACAGTGGCTCCTGCATTACTTTATTTTCAAAATATCATCATGTTGCTTGTCCTACAGTACACTCACAAATAAAACTTATTTTAAATTGTGTATTTTTTCGAAGGTATTCTGCATAAGAATTAAAGGTTCAGAGGATGTAGTCTGGACTGTAGAGCAGAGAAAGCTGCTCGGTTTTAATATAGCCTAGGCCTATGTGATTGGCTTTTTTTTTTTTTTCAAAAAATAAAATTATGGCTGGATGATCAATAACAAATTAAACTGTGGTTTGATAAATTCAAACACATTTATTAATGTTTTAGTTTAAAGGAGCCACGGTAGCCTATAATTTCATTCTCTGCAAAAACTCAAAATCTTACCAAGAATATTTGTCTTATTTCTAGTCAAAACAATCTCATTATACTTAAAATAAGACTCATCACATAAAAAGTAGCTTGTTTTGAGACACTTTTTACTTCTTTCAAGCAGATTTTCACTTGAAATAAGTAGAAAAATCTGACAGTGGAGCAAGTTTTTCTTTCTTATTACAAGCACAAAACACTTGCTCCACTGGCAGATTTTTCTACTTGTTTTAAGTGAATATTTGTTTGAAACAAGTCAAAAGATCTAAAAACAAGTTATTTTTTAGGTGACGAGTCTCATTTTAAATGAAAAGAGTTTAGTTTTGACTAGAAATGAGACATTTTGACAAGAAATAAGACAAATATTCTTGGAAAGATTTTGAGTTTTTGCAGTGCACTCAGGCAGGCGATTTTGAAGTAATATAATAGTCATCCAGAAAGTATTCAGGATACATTACTTTACTTGAGTAATCCATGCATTACAGATGACATTTTAGGACATGTAATCAGTAATCTGAAGGGGAATACATTTTAAAAGTAACCCCTCGCAACACTGTTTACAGTTGATATACAGCAACATAATGAACATTGGCTGCAATCAGCGACTCCTGGCTGCAGCTCCAAGGTGCACAACAAGGACCCAATGTGGCCGCATGTGGCTTTAATTTAGAGTTTATTATCAGTGAATGAACAATGACAATCTTCATGGAAAATATCCCTCTCTGTGACAACCGCAGTTTCAAAATCTTGAAGAGAAAAAGCCTTAAAATGACTTTAAATGTAGAGTACAGCTGCGATACACAAGTAATGTGTTATAAAACAATCTCTGTGTGACAGCAATCAGAAATCAGAAGCTTGAAAATGCCAATATGTCTAAAAAATTACAAGCCATTTTCTCATTCTGACGACTGTCTCCACAGGGAGGACGGTGCTAATGGAAGTTTGTGAAGAAAGCTTTTGAAATAGTTATATGAAATGTTAATTTAAAACCGGGGGGTAAAAAATACCAACTAATTTTACCTTTATACCAGTGTTTATATTGACACTTCAACATTGTCCACGTCCATGTTTTTTTTTTTCATGGATGAGACTCATGCAGAGTTTTGCAGATAGACAACAAGCTGGGAGCCTCTAATAGAAACTTTCCTTCAATCACAGGTTGGTTGGTGTACAATCAAAGAAAAGACAAAATGATGCAAATACAAAGTCTGGTCTATGAAAAATGTTTTGGGAACAAAAAAGAAAAAAACATATTTACAGATTACAAAGCTGCTTTTCAAAACTAAACTTGAACTAACGATGCTCCCAGGTTCTTTTTCAATAAATAAAAGGGAGAGGTCTGTGAGTGATGACAGAGGAACAAGAAAATGTTATAACTACAAGTCAAAGTGAAGTTTTTGCATCACCACAACTACAAATACGGGTCACATTAGCCTTGATGCTATATTTGTCAAACCTTTTTAAATGTCTATTAGCTTTCAGCTTCTTTTAATTGAACTGTGGAGATGAAACGTTGGGGTAAATAAGAGGAAATTGAAAGTTTTAACAGCTTCTCCTGTTTTGGCTTCACTGAATAATGCTGATCATCCTAATATGAAAGATGAGAGTTGTGTTCATTGTCTTCTTCTGTTTTGGTATAGGCACATAAGAGTACACATATGGTCATAATACAACTTCTTATGCAACAAAATGGGGATTTGATTTGTATGCTTGTGTGTGTATCTAACATTGCATATCCTGAAGATGAGCAGTGTAGTTCGCCATGGGAACAAAACCACAATAGAGAGTGGGTTGAGAGACCTGCAGCCTCCTTCCTAATGAGCCTTGTAAGAGCTCACGCTGTTCGATTGTCTCTGGGACTGTTTCATCCGGCTCAGACGCCGTCTCCATTGCCCTCTCACCCTCCGTGTCCAAGGAGGGGACTGGCAGGCTGGCACCCCTCTGCCCTGACCATGTTCTCCACTTCATTTACCTTATGCTTGGCTCCTCTGTCAGATCAGGGCTAGAGGCCAAAACACAAACATCCCCCTGGGATTAAAGCGGGTGGTTAATTTTGTTTGCGTTTTGACAGGGTGTTTTTAATTTCACCTGCCAGCGTAGGTTTGTTCAGGTGTTCTCTCTGGACCTCTGTCTACTGCGACCTATCATCGCCATATGGTCACATTTCCCACAGCTCGACTGATGGACCTGCTGCCTCTAAAAGAGCTGTTTAACCTGTGCTGATGTTAGTGAAAACACAACTGTGCCATGGTAAATCTTTATGCTCATGCATTTTGAATGAACTTTTCAACGGTTTCCTCTTTAAATTAAATGTTGCACAAGGTTTTAACAGCTGATTTTCAGGTTAAATTTAAAGAAAATGGGGAAAAAGAACTTCAGAGAAAGAGAGAGAATCTAGTCAAAATAAGAGATATGAGCGGAAATAGAAGTTATACATTCCAGTGAATCTTTAATCAAACAAGCAAGTGAAGAGCACTGAATATGAATCACATCCACGCTGGAGCATTTTAATGATATATGACACCACCGCTGCACTGATATATAATTTCGTGAGATGTGTGCTGCATGTGGGGAATGCAAGATATGAGGAAGACGTGTGAAGTGTTTTGTTCTTCTCTTGTCACAGGACAAGTTCTACCCTGTGTAGTGGCTGGAGACTGCAGCAGTTCGCATTCACACATTTTAAACAGAGTAATTTATATCAAGTACAAATGTAACACTCAACTTTTCAACCATGTATTTCAAATGTTTTGCATTGGATTCCTCTTTTTCACCTTTGCTTCAACTGTTTTTCACATTCACTGTCGAATTTTGAGCAGCTCCCTCACACCGCTTGTTCTTTTTAACCAAACTCATTATCACTTGCAAAAAAAAAACTGTGAATACAAAATACTATATAGATCTTTGTGACAGGGAAGGTTGTAGTGATAATATGGCCCAGTTCTGTTTGATTTCAGGTGCAAATTTGTTTTTTTTTTGTTTTTTTGCAACTATAGCACTGAATCATTCAACCTGCAGAGTGGCAACATGTTAATTGATCATCAGTCAGAGATGCAACTGAGAGTGTTACGACAAGGTGTTAAACTCAGGTTGTTTTCTATACATAAAGTTTCCTTTAAAATTTACACCGGCAGGAAATTATGTCAAGATAAAGGTAGAACGAGTGGACAGGTGTCTATGATGGGATGGGGGGAAGCAGTATTAATCTTTTACCACAAGCTCTCTTGTTTTGTTATTTTGATAAAAGGTGAAAGTTTAAGTCATGTGGATGTTGTGCGTTATGGACAATTAATTCATTGTGCTTGACATAACGCTGATCGGAGTGATTAATTACAAACAATGAGGCGAAAAGGACAGGAGCTAAAGTTGGCTACAATGAAGTAAAGTTTCCTCTCACACATAAGCAGAAGATAATGATCCTGATAATTCTCAAATCTGATCGTAAGGTCAAACCCAGTAGTGTGACTGGACGACCAGGAACCAGGGATTTATATATGAATATTAAACTGAAGGTAAAGGAAGCAACAGTGAGACGTAAATACTGGCAAAGTGTGTCTGATGCATGCACTCACCTGGACATCATCTACAATAATTTAACTACTTGAAGCAACGAGAGGACATTAGAAATAACATTTACCAGAGTGAAACATCTGCAGGTCTGAGAGCAGCTGAGGAGAGAAGAGGGACAAAGTGAAAAGAAAAGGAGATATTGGGAGGTAAAGAGAGTCAGAGATAAAGACTGTGCATCTTTATCGAAGCAGTCGATATGTGAGTTTGAGAGAGTGAGAGCACATAATGTTAACTCCACTGGAAAAAGAAAGGTTTAATAATATTGTGTAACAGAGTGCAGCTCTGTTCTCTGTTGCTGTTGTTGAGAATAATCAGAAAATGACTCCCGCAATTGTAAAATTTGTCAGAACTCTGAGGGCCAATAATTCAAGTGTGTGGGATCAGAAATAGAGCTGTACTGTAGTTATTTCAGGAGTGCAGATACTTGTAAAAAAAAAAAATGAAGAAAAAACATTTTTAAATCCTCACACAGGTCTAGTGACTTCTCAACCAGGCATAAGTTCAAGCAAGCTAGAGTCGATGTCGATGTCTTGGATGCTGTTTTTTTGTCTTGTCTTTCTAATGCTTGCTGCAAATCCAATTTCCCTCGGGATATGAATAAAACTGAACTGAACTGAACTGAACTGAACTGTCATGAATCGTAACAAGTGGCTACTACAAAACCCAAGATTGAAGTCTGTTATGCAGCTAGGCCTTGGTCACTGGAGCCCGTTAAGCCCCATTTATGCTCAACGTTAAATACGCATACGGATACGGACGGAGCCTTTCGTCCGTACTCTGTGTTCATTTTGTCCGTTTTTCATCCATTTTTCGTCTGTTTCCACAAAGCTTACAGATACGGACCAAACGGAGCAGTACCACCAGAAACCATGGGGGGGCGGTGTTGCTGTCACCACCCAATACGTAGCCTAGATCCGGTGTGAGACAGAAGAAAAAGAAGAAGAAGACACGATGGCTGAACTTTTCGAGGAGAAACTGTGCGAGTTTACGATGTCAGTTTACCGGGACACAGAGACAAACAATTACTCCAAAACAGCTTTATCAAGATCTCCTCCATAGTCGCCATGTTTGTTGTCATAAACTTTTGACTCTGAGCTGCCCCCTGGTGGATGTATTGGTTAACATCCATGCCAACGTAAAGGACGCGTGAAAGTATGTGGGCAGTGACCGTAACAACGTTTGAAACGGATGCACACAGTTTCGTCCGTACATGGAGCATAAATGAGTCTTTACTGTACAGTGGCCCCTCCTGTGTAAAGGGATGTAATGTAAAACAAGATGTCGTTGTCTGAAGAAGTGGGGAGGAAATTTACAGTGTAACTGAAGGTCCGTGGTGCACTGACTCACCCATGAAGGACGTGCAAACCAGACTGCCTACCGGTCATTGACCTCTTGGCAAAACGGTTTGCATCATCGTTTGCGGTGCAGGAGACCAGGGTTCGAACCCCACCGGGGCGGACTGTACCAAACACAACGCAAAGGGCCAGATAACATCAGTTACAATAGTCCTGATTGGTGCAGCCATGTTCAGTGGTGACAACTTCCTCCAAGAATCAACCAGATGTTAATTCTCTTGAGATGTAGACTTGTTAGTGTTTGTTAAGTTAAACAGAACAAAACTGTTTATTTTTTAATATGGTGATCTCGATTATCGATTACCCTCAACTAAACAGCCGTTTGTCTGTTCTGGCAGGAGGAAGTCAAGCAACCACACAGACATCATTGGTATTTATGTTCATAATTATATGTATTTTTGTTCATCAGTCACTTCCCCCTAGGTTCAAATGGAAGAGTGATCAATGAATTTGACGTTTGTGTTTAAGCAAAGTGTTTTTTACTGATTGTTGTTTTTTCTTGTTCCTTTAGAGGTTTTCAATCTGACTCAATGAGCCCTTTTTTAAAAAGTAAAATATAAAGATTGAGTCAACACTGGAGTTTCTAAGCTTGGTCAAGTTCAGGTGAGAACTGTACACCGAACAATAACTACAATATTGTTGTGTGTGTGAATCCATACACCGCAGAACCGGGGGGGCAAAGGGGCCATAGCCCGGGTAACTTGTGTGCTCTGATTATTTTATGAAGCTGTAGTAAAAAGTTGTATTTGTGTTTTTAAGAACACCTTCACTGCTGCCGATAAAAAAAAAAACTGTCACTGAGTGCTGCATTTCGATTTGAATTTGTGAGTCTATCAAGTGCATTGTTTATCAATACGGCATGCGTGAGTGTCTGAGGCGTATCACGAAGCGAGCTCAGCCTACCCGGGGTTACTAGCAGCCTATCCAGCTGAATTTATCCACAACACTGTCACTCCGGATCAGCGGTACCACGACGCTGGTTATCAACTCGGTAACTCAACCCCGGCTTGTCTTGCTGTGAATCTGTGAACGCGCACGTATAAAGGGCGGATTCAAGGCAGCAGACCAATCACAACCAGAGCACCGCAGAGAGAAGCGAGGTGAGCACACGCCTTATTTCTCCTGTGATGAAGAAAAAAAAAGAAGCCCGTGGTCCGACCCTACCCGAGTTATTGAATGTTTACATTTATTTAGAAGAAGTTTAATTGGTGCTGATTAAACTTGTAAATGATGCTGCTCTGGATCCGATTCTTTCCTTATATTCTGACTCTTTTAAACAGTGGCCAAACAACAGAACCATTTTATTATATTAGACTATAGCCTATATTTTCCATCTTTGCTGAGCATAAGGTTTGTTCTAAATTAAATAAAAGCCTGTCCCATATAGACGCGTGTCTCTCTAGACGGGTCCGCTCAGCGGTTACACCCCGCCTTTCCGAAGCCCCGCCTTTCCGACAATAGACTTCCATTCATCGTAATAGCGGGGTTTTCTATTTTTCTAAAGACCCCGCTATTCCGAAAAGGCTATTGGGGGAAACCTCCAGTGCGCAGTGCGCATTGATCCTTTTTTCCTTTTTGGGGTCACGGATCATGTGCATAATTAACTGCAAAACAAGCAAATACTTCATATTAATGACTTATAATGTTCATTATGCTTCTAGCCTGTCTAGCCTCTACCTGGTCTTTTTACTAAACTTAACCAACTCCTTTCTTCATTGCCTAAGCCCAACCAAAGCATCTCCCTCAGTCAGCTGTCAGCGCGAGCGGTGGCTGCTGCAGCCTCGCGCCCCTGTGAGCTCAAGCCGGGTTCAGCCGCGCTCGAGCGGAGCAGGGGGGGAGAAAAAAAGTGTATTTCTATTACTGTGTGGGAGATCTCCAACAACGGAGTCGGGGAGGAGGCAAGTGGGACAGATATGCCCAGTCCCTGAGCAGCGCACGTTTTACAGACAAGCCACAACACAGAATGTAAACAACGTCACGCGGTTCAGCACCTTGGACATTGGACAGCTGCGGGGGGGGAGGGTGTCGGAACAGCGGTGTTTCGAAGTGGGGGTATTTCGGAACAGCGGGGTGTCGAAGTGGAGGTGTGTCGAAATGGAGGGCTGTCCCCCCGCTCGGCGCACACACACACACCCTCCAAAAAAAAAAAACTATTGGCAGAAGCCGGGCTGTGAGAACCGGCAGCCTACCTCTGGTATGGATAATCAGCGTGATGATCCAATGGATTTGATCGATCCCGGAAAATCTGTTGTTGTGATAGACTCATGTGTTTTCATAATGTTTCATACACTGGATACGGGAGCGTGCCTATGTTCCCACAGCCCTATGTTCCCTCAGCCCTATGTTCCCTCTGGACTCTCTCTACCTATCTGGACTCTACCTATCTGGCCTGTCTAGCCTCTACCTGGTCTTTTTACTAAACTTAACCAACTCCTTTCTTCATTGCCTAAACCCAACCAATGGTGGGACCAAAGGGCTGAGGGAACATAGGGCCTAATTTTCAGTGACAACAAAAGTTAGAAATGAGGGAACATAGGGCTGAGGGAACATAGGGCTGTGGGAACATAGGCATGACCCCCTGGATACAATCACCGCAACTCTGCCCGGAGCTTCGCTACTTTTATTTCCGTATCCTTAGTAACAATAACCCCCGGTACAAGGACACCCCCCTCCCTCCCCGCTTGACTTGAAGTTATGGCCCATTGGCCCCCCCTTGTCCAGATGCGTTCCGCGGTCCATGTGTGAATCAAAGGGACTGGGCTGGATTCTGCTTTCTGTTGTAGTTAGAAAAAACTAATAAATGTATGTATTGGGGCAGAAACAGAATGCTGTTTTTTTTATCCTTTATTTTTTTGGTAGTAGAGTTTTCATTCATTTGCTTTTGAGTTTCATATTGCTCCCGATTAAGCTACAGCCTCCCTCCTTTGGTTCGCCTTTGTCTCTCGTGTTACTTAAATAACCTCCACCAAATAAATTATAAACCTGTTTCCATCTGGTTGCTTTATGTTTCTCCCCTCTTACCCCCACAAACATGAGCCGGGTCGTAACAGAACCCCCCAGAGAGAGAGAGAGAGAGAGACAGAGAGGGAACCATTTCCAAATTCTGCCAAGGTCGCCGTCTCAGGTGCAGCCACCTCCGCTCCAGCTGCCAGACACCGGTGAGTGCACATCTGCTCACGGCTTTATCAAGTCAATGAGCTCTTGGTCATGGAGGAATTACCAGTGAAGGAGAAGTTCTCCCGCTCCAGAGACCCGGTGTGAGCCCAGATCACTGATCGTCCTCCCAAGACTTTGATCGTTGACTTATCAATAGTCTGACATGCACACAACTTCCTCATGCTGAGCCGTGTAGTCCTGGGACACAGATATACATCAGTGATAGATGGTGTGTTTTCTCTCCCTCTATGCTGTCGACACACACTTGTTTGTCCTGTTCATTTCCCCACAGGAGTCTCTCGCTCTATGAAACTGGATATCTAAAGAGTTTTCTTGAAAAACTCTTGTGATTGGCTGCAGCAGCTCTCTAATCCCTCCATCTGCAGGCTATCTGCTGGAATACGTCCAGGCTGCTGGTAGAAATCCTGTCAAACTGTAACTTAAGCTTTGAGCAACACAATGCAAAACTTGTACAAACATATTTATATCAACAACTAAGAAACACTGCCAGAATGAAACCAATGTTAAGCTTCGTCTCATCCTGCATGGATTTACATGGTAACTGCTGCGAGTAAAACTGTGAAACTGTGGCTCACAGTAACTGAGGTGTCAGGCTCCAAACTACAGTAAACAGTCCTGAACTCGTCATCCACATCACGTACTGCCCCCCAGTACATTTTAGGATTGATTTTAAGATTCTTTGATTACTTACAAGGCTCTACATGGTCTGACTCTACAGTGTATCTCACATCTTTTATCCCCATATGACCCCGCTTGCTCTTTGAGATCCTCGGGCAGGGCATCCTTCTATCTGTTCCAGACTCTCAGCCGAAGACTAAGAGGGACAGAGCTGTTGAAATAACAGCCCAAAGGCTACGGAGCCCCCACCACCCCGTCCCCCCACCCCCACTGTCCAAGGAGATAGCTAGACCAAGCTGAGTCAGTGCAGTGGCCACTTTTACATTTAAGCTTGAAATATTACTTTTTCTGTGTGCGTGTGTGTGTGTGTGTGTGTGTGTGTGTGTGTGTGTGTGTGTGTGCGTGCGTGTGTATGTGTGTGGTTCTAGTTTGTATTTATTTTGGTTTCACCATTTTCAATTTTTAATGCTGTTTGTTCAGTTTGTTTTGATAAGAGCAATAAAATTAATATGATTAATAAAACAAATTTAATAATAAAATTCATTATTCAGCTGAAATTTCATTACTTTTAAAATACATTTGCTGTAATGACTTCTAATGAGACAGGTTAGTTGGAGAATGCAAAATTTATAGACCTCAACAATCCTATTAGAGGTGGACGGTCCCATCTGATATGATACTGGACAAAATTTCAGGATCGGGCATCGGATGTGTCATGTAAACTGTAGAATGTGAGTGACAGTCAATTAGTCTCAGTGCAGTTCTCATGTCAGCTGTGTGCAACTTGAATGTACTTATAAACAGTACGTTTGAATGAATGAACTGAATGAACTACACAGACGTTCGTAAGCAACAGAATGACACGTCCACGAATGGCATGACATGTTTGTGAATGTGTCATTGTGTCGTTTGTGAACATCTGTGTAGCACATTCATTGAACGTATCAGCACGTTCAGTGAACGTACAGTACTACATAGTAAATGTGAGCATCAGGTCTGAGTCATGAAGTGAAACATGAATCATTGGGCTGTGTATCAGGTCAGGGAGTCAGGGCTCCTGCCAAGTACAGAACGATTCGGTGAATGGTCGGATATTTTGAACAAATCGTTTTGATGAACTGATTCTAGTGATGCAGTATTCTCTCAAGAACTGCTTTGCCCATCACTAAAGTATACTATGTATTATTAACAACTTCAGAAAGGAGAAGAAAGAAGGTATCGGATTGGAATCGGTATCTGCAGATTCTCCAGGCTGCAGTATCAGTATCAGTATCAGTGTGGGACATGATAAAGTGTCATGAAGCCACCCCGAGTTGATGACCATAGTTTAACCCTAACCCAAATCTGCTCCGGGAAGAATTGGCACCGACAGAATCGCCCACAAATCAAATGGTTTCCTGTGCAGAGTCTGAGCATCGGCCGGGCGGAGGAGCAGACCTTCTGGGAAAGAAAACAAAGCAAAAGCAATTGACCTCACTAATGTTAAATTAGTAAACACAATAAGGCTGCACAATTCCCAGAGCAAACAGGAAGCACAAGAACAAGTAATGTTGTTTTCCTCCTTGTCTTCATTTTTATCGCTGTATTTCTGTCTGAGAAAACCAAAACAAGCCTCTCTGCTTCTCTTATGAGCTCAAAGGGGGAAAACAGAAACATTTTTTTTAGTTGGAGCTGGTTTTTGTTTTGTTTTTTTGTTTTTTCCAAAATAGCACATGTCAACAACTAAATAGGAAACATGGAAGCAATATCCGTTTACAAGATTTTCTGGGCTTTGCATGTTTTGCAGAGCTTGATTCAGCTCCTGAGTTATATAGGTTTGTATAAGTAAAAGAAGCACTTAACATCAGGTTGTTGCATGGCCATCGAGAAGGAATTTACTTCAGGGACAAACATTTATTGTCCATGTTGCAAAAATTTAAGCAGGACATGTTCTTTACAATCATCACCCATGGAGCTCAACACAGTGAGAAATAAGCAAAGCAAAGGAATAAATAGGAGGAGAAAAAAAACATGAAGAATTTAGACAGACGTGCTGCTGTTGCTATCCACTGTGTCCTAGTTGAAAAGGCTGTTACATAAAGTTTGAGAAAAGATTCTCCTCGCCTCCAATGGTTTTTCACGAAGTTCACTTTCAGAAAAGAAAAATGAAGAGCTAAGTTTAGCATCATCCCCTGCAACTATTACCAGCAACTAACCTGGTGTTACATAATCACTGAAATAATTATTACTGCTCCTGCAAAGTGGAAAAGGTGACAAATTAATGTTTTATAGGCTACTTTACTATTACTGAATTGTTGTGTTGTGACAGGACACAGACGAATGCCTGAATTTTTTATTTATTTTTTATCTTGTTTTAACCTCTATTTTAATATTTTTATTATTATTATTTTTAGTACTTGTGCACTTTGTCACATTATCATTTTAAGTCCTGTTGCGTTACTTGAAACCGCAACAACGGGAACAAATAAAGTTACCTTGACCTCTTGAACTTGTCTGCACATTGGTCATTGAAAAGCGCTATATAAATTGAATGAATAATAACATAATAGCTGTGTCTCGATTCATTTGGAGGAGGCATTTGAAGGCCGATTAAGTCACAGCGTCACAACAAAGTCTGTCCCGATTCAAGGCTCCTCCAAATGCAGCCGACAAGTCCGGCCTTCCCTTGCCGGTTCTAGGAGGACACACCGCAACGATCCTTCATGGCCTCCCGTATCCCAAGACTCTTTGCATCATGGTTTGCCTCTGTTGCAGCCAGGTTGGAGGCGTAGTCGCCCACTGAGCAGGCCTCTGCTGGCTGCACGGCCCGATGCGAGGAGCTGAGGAGCCGTCGGAAGTGTGAACAAGCCACTACTTTCAAATGTTTGATGTTAGGATGTTGATTGTGTTCTGACCCAATCAGGAAATGCTCCGGAGGGTAGACCTTCCCATTTAGCAACGGTTGACGCGACCGTCAGAGGAGAATCCAAAGCCGTTTCCTCTGAAGACTGTTACCTCCATACTGTAGACCATGTAGGATGCAGCCCCTGAATGGGGACACAGCTAATGAAAGTCCATGTCAGCAGCTTTGCCAAGTTAAGAACTTAAAGGAGGAATGCTCTAAAATATTGGTATTTTGGGAAAATGTAGTTAAATGTTTATCACGGATGGTTAAGTGTAACATTCCTTTGACGTCAACAATCTGTATACTTGGAATATACCCCGAGGACTTCATCAGAACAAAGAAGCAATCGAAAATGATTGACTTTGGACTTCATGCAAGGAGAGTGATTGCACTATATTGGAAAAATGTAGAACCACCATCACTGGCAATATGGAAGAAGGAGTTGATAACTTGTCTTGGACTGGAGAGATTGACATACATTGTTAAAGGTAAACAGGAGGAGTTTGCTTGTATGTGGGAATCATTTATGTCATTCCTGACCAATGAAACAGGTAACACTGTCTGAATAACAGGTTATGAAATGATCCTGCCTTTTATTTTATTTTAATTTAATTTAATTGTATTTTATTTATTTATTTTTGTCCCATTTTATTCTTATTCATTTATTTAATTTACTCCATTAGTCTGATGTCCCTGTCCATTTGCTTTTTTATTTTATTTTTTTGTCTGTTCGAGGGGATATGGGTGAAAATGTTTGTACATTTAATGTTGAGTTTGAAATGCATTTGAAATTTCAATAAAAAATATTGTTAAAAAATAAATAAATAAAGAACTTAAAGGAGTTGAGAAGAAACAATACAAATCTCATTTACTGACTTGCCGGCCCGTCTCCTACTGTGGCCTCTGGTCTGTCATGAAGACTTAGCACTGTTCAGATGAGCTATTATAACCTCGTCTTATACTGTAAACACAACGATGGCCAAAGCACGTAACAATCACCATCACCATCACAGTGACCTGCAATGAAATGGTTTGTTTTCAGTCAGCAAAGTTGTATTAACTTACTAAAGAACACATGCCTGGTGGAGAAACTGTGTTAACACTATTAAATTAGTAAAAGGTGTATGTGTAAACAGAGTCCCTGATGTCTGAAAAGCCTGTTTTACTCGTGCATTTTGAATTCTGGAGCATTTCTTACAAGAAAAAGCTGCTACACAGACAGATGCATCAGTCAGTGGAATAATAAGAAACGCATATCGAATCTTATCAAGTGTGAGTTATTTGTTCTTAATGTCAAAACATGAATTATAAGCTCACTCTTTAAATCAAGTCTGACTCTAGATTGTGTGATTTGGAGTTGTAGATTACTCTTTTATTTATACATTTCTTTTCTCGGCCTCCTTTTGAAAAGGAGCTTCTCATTTCATTTACGGTTTATACTCACAAGTATGTCTGTTGGTTATTAAACTTTATTTTGAATGAGGGATTGAGATGAAGGATTGATTGTCTATGTGTGTGTGTGTGTGTGTGTGTGTGTGTTTGAGCGTGATAGATTTTCTGTCCCATTGCAAATTCACCAGGCATACTTGAGTTCTCTCCAAGAATTCATTTAGCCTGTTTTGATTGTAACTAAGAAGAGAACTTGTAGCAGTAAAACACTGTGAACACACTTAAAGATGTTTACTATCTCTTAAAATCATCCCACAGTAGCATCTTTTGGGAAAGAAAAAAAAAATCCCCTGTATGCAAGGTCACCCATGAAATGGTATTCATCCCTTTCCTGACTGAAGAGCATTCTCATCTTGGCAAAGGACATAAACTGTGTGCGGCATCGAGCACATTTCATTTCTGCACTGAGCATAAAAATGGGCTTTCCACATATCACATCACTACTTCCTGTAAATCTGCATTGACAAGCCGAGAGCACATAAACATGTGCCCACACACCCATACTTCATCAAAGTATAATGCTCTCATACACTCAACACACACACACCTTCACACACACACATACTGTACAGACACACACTAGCCTCCCCCTCACCTGCTTACACACAGGAGCACAATTAAAAAGACACTATTACTGAGACGCCCACTGTAGCTCCAGTACACTCCACTGACTTCCCCACAGTGACACACTGACTCACACTACTGTTTATCCACTCTGTGGCTGCTGCTGCGCTCTGTAACCGTGAGAAACACTACAAAATATTCTCGTCAACATTTTAATCCTTTATCTCTACACAATCTCCAAATAATAAAATGGATCTTATAATGTGAATGTAATCTGACAAACTCATGCTGGACTGGATGTGTCCTCTAGGAGTTTTACTGTAATAAAACTACATGACCATAAATCTCCTCAGTTCAGCTCAACTCAAATTTATTTATACAATGCAAGTTTTCTCATATGGAGCAGATCTCAACTGCTCTGCCCTTTGCATGTAACTGTGTTTGTGCAGGCAGTGAGAATGTAGGTGTTTTGGAAAGTTGAAACACACAAAAAAATAATGAAACAGCTAGTGTGAAATGGTGTTTTTTTATATACTGTATATAAACCAAGTAAATTAATTTCATTTCATTTCATAACCTTTATTTAAACTCGGAGATATACATTAAAGCAGAAGTAAGTGATATATTTGTGTTAATATAAGTCTTAAATAGTTATATCTTCCGACAGCAATCACTTACATAGAGTGTTTGGACTGAAACACGGGTCTGTCAGTCACCTGGAACGCAGCATTAGCGAAAACGACCGGACCACTTACCTCATTTAGAATATAGCCGAGATGAAACATACGTAAAACATATAAGGACAGAAGACAAGACATTTGAAACATACAAAAGCAAAACAGAATACCGGAAGTTAAAGGTGTCAAGGATAAATTGAAACATAAGTGTAGTTAAAAGCAGGAGCAGTTAGAGGTAAAATAAGATGTAGTTATGGTTTTAAATTGTCCTATTGATAAAAGTGAGGTAAGTTTCAAATGATGTTGCAGAGAGTTCCAGGTTGTAGGTGCAACAGTAAGAGAAACTGGTCTTTCCAAGTTCGGTGTTACGTAACAGAGGGAACCTGTAGTGTGAGCCAGTTTTTTGAGCGTGTGCGATAGAGACCTGCATTCATCAACTTTTATAGTTGAGAATCTTCTGAGAGAAACATTTATTACGGCCTCAAACATGACGGAAATGAAGACACTACAACACGTGCAATACAAATGCAAAAACACTAAGGGCAAATGGATGTGTGCAGTTGGTCTTCTTCTTATATTATTCCTGCATGGACATGTCACATAACAGATTTGCAGGCACGTGAGCGCCTTGTATACACCTGCTATATGGAACAAACTGTACGTCACTCTGACCCCTCGTGACCTTGTGTCCTTTTCAGTGTAGATGTTATTGGACTGGCTGTGACGTCTGTGTAAAGAGGTTGTTAGAATATGTGTGTGTTGAATAGGAACAGCTTGTCCCCTGTTGGCAAATCCATATTTTCAAGCGTTTGAAGGTCTGAATCATCCTTTAGATACTTATATGTAGCCGGCATCTGAAGAATTTTACATGAAATGTACCAAAGTGAAAAGTTTAGTCTAACCCTAACCCTGCAGATGTTTTCCTAGGTAGAACAGGGAGCATAATGCTGTATTATAGCCAGCATGCGTTTATTTTATAATCCAACAACTCAATAACTTGAAGAACAGACATGGAAGGCTGCTCTAGTGCTGCACTTAAATGAACAATAAGCTTGAAGATGCTATGTAAAAATAGGATGGCCTTCTAACAAGTGAACACAAGCTGTGACACAGTCTGGGAAAAAAAAAAAACTGGCTCCAATAAAATTTGGAGCATTGCAAATTGATAAACGGTGACACTGAGAGTTATATAAGCTACTGTGGCAGATCTGAGTCAGTTAATGTGATTCCCCTGCCTGGCCCAGTCGCTCGGCGAACGCACTCTTCTTGACGTGGAATAACAAAAATTTGCATGAAATCCAAATGGGTGCAGGAGGGAATGAGATTCGTGACAGAGAGTGATGGAGACACGCAACAACTGTGAGAGATTAGGAGGCATGCTCACTCAGCGGCTTCCCACTGTACCAAGGAGAGTCATCACACACATTTGTCTATACTCTGTAGAGCATTACCTTATTTATTTTTTACATTAGCAGACTTTTTAGCAGACCTCTTTCAGGTAAAATCTAAAGTTTTTGTGTTGTGTTACAACATCCACAGCTTCTCATTACACCCTCCACGGTCCTGTGTGTGTTGCAAGGTTAACACTCCGACCAGGTGAGAAGCTGAGGAAATACTGTAAGGCCGTCAAGGGCACCTCTGGCACTAGGTGTTGTGATGGATAAACAACCACACATACAGAAAGATTGCCCTCTGGGCTGCAAGTGATTCATAGACTGCACAGAACCGACGGATGACTTTAAAGCTGGCATCCTCTACTGCTTCAGACGGCTTTAGTCGGGGCACTTTGCTGCCTCTCGAGAGGCAGGCCACATAATGTCAACTGTCGGCTTTGATGGCACATTTAATACAGTATTTTCTGAATGTGTTAAAGGCACAGTCCCTGATCCAAATGTCAAACAGGTCAGAAATTGGCAGCAGATGATTAGAGGAAGTCTTGTTCTCTATTATTACAGTCTTGGTGTTCACACCCATTTCCGACGCAGGGTGAGTGGTTTTATCTTCCACCACAAGAGCGATGATGTACAGTCGCTGCAGAGAGTTGTGTAGGCAAAAGGAAATAGATACGACATGGTCCGGTGGTGTGCGGTCAGGACGAGCAAGGCAAGCAGTGCTTGACTGGTTAAAGTTTAATAAATAGGTAACAAGAAAAATTCCCACAGTGGAAGTGATATCTCTCCTTACATCCGATTTAGACCGTGTCCACACAAACACAGAGCTTCACCCAAAACAATCTTTTTCTGGTTCGATTTGAGAAAAAAAAAATCTCCATAAACACAGCTTTGTTTCAAGAAATATCTGCGTACACATGGATCCACTGAAAACAACTCTAAACACTGTCGTACATACTCCAGGCCTGTGTGGAGCTTGTGTGGTGCTGTGACGCTGCCACACATACAGTATACACCCAAAATGGAGAAGAAGACGGAAAGCTTATCCGCTATATTCAAACTCTTAGCATTTTAATTGATTAAATGTTGACTGGTGCAAATATGATCTGGATGAAACACCAAAACGATAAAAAACCTATGCAAATCTGTATTTGTGTGGACGGCCGTCTGTCTCATAAGGGATCTGATATTCCCTGTTGTATGTTGTTGCTTGGCTACTGTCATTCGGAAGCTTCAGTCTGTGCTACTCATCACTTTTGTGTTTACATGGACGCATTATGGACATTCCTGAGATTGAGTGCCAATGGCTAGTTACCATAGCTACAAACAAGTAATGCTTGGTCAAGCTTGCTTGGTAATGCTTAGTCGGCTCACTGTTCTCAGATCAGTTAAGATATTGCGCACATTATTACACATGTGGAGACCTATGTGTGGAAACTGTGCTTATTCCTCAACCTCTGTCTTTTCTTTGTTGGCAGCACTTTAGCTCAGTGAATGAAGACAAAGCAAAGTGACCAAATTATTCATTTCACATGTAGAACGGCCACAGGAGTCAACATGTGCGAGCGCTCAGAGTTAGGGTGCATGGTGGAGCAGCTTTAACAGCTTCCTTTGGGTTAGCATTAGCTCTCATAAACCCTTGTCGGCCTCCTGAGGTGTTAGAACAGGGCAGGCAAGCCGGGCGAGTGCCGAGGGCCCCGAGCTGTAAGGGGGCCCCCCAGAGACGGCTTATATTGGTCCATATCAATGACAACATGATGTTGCCTATGGCTGTGTACACAGTCGTGCATTCATAGTAGAATAATGCATTTGTTGTCAAATGCAAACACTGATACCGACATCAATTCTGCCGTCAGTAGATCAGCTTGTTCTGTCCAAACTGTAACTCATTTGTATTCGGAAGAGGAAGATCTTATATATCCCCTTGAAGTTTCAGGTATAAATGTTGAAACACTGAATGCAAAAGTGAATCATCAATGGTTTTAGGTAAATTAACAGTTAAAGAGTTGCCCGGGGCCTCCAGAGTGTCTACAAACACCCCTGTCTGCCTCACTGCTCTGTCCATATGTACCATACCACGTACCACTGTCAAGGTTTGACTGCTGTACCTTCCTCTTACCTTTTTCCATATTTAGGCTCTACGCCTGCCTTTTATTTGAGTCTAATTTCAGTTTTGGAAACAATTTCCATTTTGTAAGCCACCATATTACATTAAACTTTATTTTCTTGAGATAAACCTGAAGACCTCACCACTTTAATTCCCCCCTGACTTAACTAATATGAGTTAAAGGGCTTCGATACATGAAGACAGCAAAGCCTAAGTGAAGTGCATCGTGTCTCAGATTTCAAACTGATTGCCACAGAGGAAATTACTTTTGTTTTACTGTACGGTGCAACAGTGAACAATTAACATGCGTGTCACCATCCATTCCATTAAACGAACTATGGCTCATAAAAAAATTATGCAAGAGCTACTTCCCCGGTGTCAGCAGAGACTCTTTTATATCCCTATCTTTGTTCCTTTCGCTGTTTCAGTGTCCTACATGTGTGACAGAACTGTAACAGAGACCTTGGGAGCAGCTGAATGGAGGCTGTGAACATGTGTCAGTGGAATCTCTAATGGGAACACCATGCTCCTAATATACAGTCCATCTGTAGTCTGCACAATGAATAACAACAGCTCTTTGCAATATTGACTCCTCCCTGCTTCCCCCCCCTATTTTAATGATTATGCCTTTGTCCTTTGTGGTAAAAAGTCCTGTAGGAAACATTCCATTACTGCATTACGGTGCAGGCGGACGGAGGGGGGTGGGGTGGGCTGGGCACAAGGCTAGCTCTCCTGTCACATCAGCTCTTTATTATTCATTAGGATCTCTTTCTTTTCCCTGTGTAAAAGGACCTTGATAAGCTATGTTTATTCATACACTAACCTTTTTAAATATTTCCAAGAGCTCTCCAACAAAGGCCTACCTGGCATACCTAATACCTAATCTTTGTTTCATTATTCAGTCCTCATGCTCTCACTTCTCACTTAAGATGCAATACATGAGTTGCGCCTGTGCACTTATCCTTTGTCTTTCTATTTCGCCGTCTCTGCTCCCGTCTCTGTACCTGTCCCCGTCCCTGACGACGCTGTCGCTGTCCCTCGCGCTTGGCACTACAATTTCATTATTTAGGTTTCCATGCATTAATGTTTTTTTTTTTTTTTAATGTATTGTATTAGTTCTTTCTTCTCTCCCTCTCCCCTTCAGTCTGCCCTCCTTTTCTCTGGCTTCCTCTCATTCAGAAGTCCTTGCTTCTGCAGACTGATCCCCGAGGGTAGACTACTGATTAGTGAAGTCACCCCCAACCCCAGCCCCAGCCCCTTTCTCTCTCTCTCTCTCTCTCTCTCCGCCTGCAGCTCACCTGCCCACTAATGTGCTTTGTTTTTATACTTTTTCAATTATTAGTATTACTACATTATTATACCGAGGTTATTATCACACTACACAGTATACGCTGCCTCTCTTTGAAGAAGACAATGTGTAGGTGTGTAGGTCTTCTATGGAGTCACACAGGAAATACCACGAATACATCAGGACAGTGAAGGTATCATGCTAAAATAATGAAATACAACAACGGTGACTTGAAGATCAATGTACAGAACACGTTTCTATCACTTCAGTGTAGCTTGGTGTTTTTTACTTTAAAGAAATAATTTGACATCTTGGTGAATATGCATATTTGATTTTTTTGATGAGCAAATAGATGAGCAGATCAATAGTGCTCGCACATCTGCAGCCTATGCTCATTATTAAGCCACAGCCAATAGATTAGTAAGCTTATAGAATAAACATAAAACAAGAGAAAAGACTTCATCTTTGTTGCATCCAGAGGTAGAAAAACTCACAGCACCATCCTCTGTGATTTCCAGATTGTATTACGTCCGTTTAAAGCGCTGCACGGCTTGACTCCCAGCTGTCTGTCTGAGCTCCTTATCCCTCATGCACCATCTTGCAACCTGAGGTCTGCAGACAAGGCCCTCTTGGTTGTTGCAGGGTCTGGGCTGGTAACTAAAGGGAGACAGGACTTTTACTATCAATGCCCTCAGACTCTGGAGCAGCTTCTCTTTTAAAAACTCACCCCCCCCCCCCCCCCAGGCAACCAATGTACCTATTTTATATTGCATTTTATTTTGTCAGGCTCTGATATTGTTTTGTTTTTGTTGGTTGTTAAACACTATGGGCCAAATGATTTTACTTTTCATAGTTTGTGTCACTGTTTGTCACAGTTTTCTCTTTGTTTTATGTATTTTAAATTAGTTTTATCTGTACCGGCACGGCACCTTTTAACTGTGTTGGAAAGGTAGGCAGAAAGGCACTAAGAAAGGTGCTATATAAATAAAGGTTATTATTATTAAATTCACAGTAACACTGTGCTACTGTATCCTTAAACTCAGCATAAGAAGTTCACATTTCACTTTATGGGGTGTTAGGAGACGTTTGTGTCTTAATTGGTTCTTAGGAAACATCACAGTGATGACAGAGGATTTAAGCAAGTTACTGCACCAAGGAAAGAAATACCTACAGTATATGGAGGTATTTGTTGAATGACATTGAGGTTAAACAAAAGGTATAAATAAATTAATATTTACCACAATGTCTTGATAGCTACAAAATAAGAAAATGTCTCAAATGTGTTAAATCTTTGATAAATTCATGCAGAAATCGACGTTGAGTCTAGTTTTCTGCTCCTGAATGCTAACTAGCTAACCCCAGTCTCGACAGGTGAGGTACTTTGTTCATTCTCTAGAGGTAATTCAGTTGTTCGGCAGCTCAGGTACAGTTGTTACTCAACAGACCAGTTCATGGCTGAGGTTTTACAGCTGTCCAGTGAGTCACTGTAGCGTCCAGTCTGTCCTGTCACCGCAGGTGTTTTAATTTGCATTTTGTTTCAATTTAACTAAGGATTTGGATTTTTTAACAAGTCAAATGGATTGAGAAAACTTACATGATTTTCCATGAAATTAAAAAGCAGAATCTTAAACAAAAACTAAATCAGTGGAAACTAAACCAAACAATAAATAGTATGAGTAGAATTTCATTAGTAATTGGCTTCTGTAATCCATAGACACATATGTGCCACAAATGTGTTTGAATGTTTTATTCAACCAGTAGCATAACATTAACCTTGAGAACAGTGGGTGTGTTTGAATCCATCCTTCAGGAATTAGATTTAGCGAAATTAAATTTGGGTTTATCACTTAACATCTTAATTAAGCAACCTGTCTAAGTTCCACTGAGCCTGAAACTCTTTTGTCCCCTTTCTTTTTTTTCCACAGGTACTAAATTGTTAGCACATAAAATAAATAATGTTCCTATCCAGCTCCATTTGTCTTCAGTAAGTGGCTCAGCAAACCTGACTCCGCTGCTCTATTATACCTCCACCGCTCGGATAGATACAGGAGTTAGCACGAGCAGACAAGTGCTTTTTTCTCCGTGCCTACATCAGTACAGTCTGCCAGCTACCCGTGGTACTTGGCAGGGTTTCGCTGGCTGCAGTCTGCTGTAGCAGCACCACTGGTGTGGCGGCGGCGTCGACTCTCTGCTGTAAGAGAGAGATGGGCCGGCTCGGCTGTAAACCCAGATACAGAACTCCGGCGCCGGTCCCAGTTAACTCAGGTGATCTGAGGGTTTCTAGAGCAGCAAGTTTCCACAAAACACAAACATGGCAAGAGTCCAAGAGAGAGGGAGAGACGTGCTGCACAGAGCCAATACACATACACCATAAACAATTGCTACTAACCTGTGCTTTTCATCACGGCTGCTACAACTGACTCTGGCTTCTGTCACCGTAATGTTTTTGTGCAATAACAACTGTTTATGCCTAAAACACAAAGAATTCCCAGATGCATTCACGTAATTTGTAACTCCACTCTTTTCCATAGATACTTCTTCACTGGTTATCTGCAAACGGGCCTCTGGAGCACCGCAGCAAATAGGGAAGAGGAGCAATAAAAACCCTTTAGTGTTTTCATCCTGTGGTTTAATTGCAGGATTGATTTCTGAATGACTGCGACTGTTTCTGTGGCCTCTCCTCTCTTCCGAGCTCCTTCATATGAGAGACGGATGGAGCGCTGCAACGATAGCTTTGACCTCATTAGGAGTTTGTCTGAACTGGGAGCGACAGACGTGGACAGATGTGCCGGTAAACGGCGGAACATGACGGAGAACAGGCAGACGTTCAAGCGCAGCGAGGAATGTCTGTTTCAGCGGACATGCAGCTACTGAGCGGAAATGGAAATGTTTATTTGTGAAATTAATTACTAATTTAACAACTGCACCACTTTCCAATTATTCTATCTGGGTTACACTTTACTTTCCATTTCTGCTTTCCCTATGTCCTCTCGCACGCTGTCAGCCTCATGGCGCTGTCAATCTCTATATAGATCTGCCTGTTTGTTTTCCCTTCTCACTACCATTCTTCCTTCAGATGAACTGTCACATCCCCTCCACTGAGCATCAATCCGCTCGCCGCAATCTGCCCCAAAGTTAGTGATGCCAAATCCATGACGGCCTCACTCAATCCACATTTTCCACCCAATGGAATTTGAGGACACATAAACCAAACCTTGCTTGGATATGCACATTCCCTCTCAGACTCATCAATCAGGCCTCGTGGGAGCTGCCGTGCTCCAGATTGGTTTTTAGCTTTCCAGTGAATTGATTGAGAAAAAGAAACTTAAAGTAATGCGTTTGCCAATAAGTTGCCACGCCGGCTCGATTTGAAATGGCATTAGGGGCGTTCGTGACTGCATCTCCCTGCACTTTGCTGAGGTTTTTTTTTGATGCTGTGTTGGAGTTCGCTCCTGCCTCCTCTGTTGGCCACACAAACTATGTTAAAGCACCGGTGGATATTACCTGCTACCTGCCATGAGAAATGTGCGAGAGGCAGAGGAAATGAGTGAATGCGAGGTTGAAGTAAGAGGGAGTGCGAGAACGAGTGGAGAGAGTGAAATCTCAGCAGTGAGAGTGGAAATTCTGACGGGGAGAGGAGAAGAAGGAGAAGAAGGAGAAGAAGAAAGAGCTGCAATTTAAATGCTGCAATCTGACAGAATAATTTATTGAGTTGCTGCAGCTTGGTAAAAGAGTTTCTGATAAATGGAGCAAGTCACACTGAATGGTTATCAAAAAATGAGTGGGGGGTCGCACCAATTGAGGAAATATGTAACGCGCAATCTGAACTACAGCTTTCAATTTATTATTTAATGACATATTTTCAAGTGGAGGGACGGCTTTGTCTCTTTATCAAGTGTTTCTGTAAAGGAAAAGTACTATATAGTCCTATATTTCTGCAATTTATGAATCAAAATCAATCTGAAAATAATTCAGTGAACATAAAAGTAAAGTGAAGTGAAGTGGAGCAAAAATCATAGCATTACAAACATTTAACTGGAAGCATGCAGAATAATAACATAATGTATGTGTTGCTGTATAATAAACAGAATATTTAGGTCATTATGATTGAAAGGAACATTCAAAACATTAAACAGAATTAATTCAGTTGAGAGCCTCAAAAGGTTTTATAACCTTACATCAACTTAAACTTGTTTTTAAAGTAATGATTAATGACTGGAAGATAGCGCCTCAACAATAAAAGGACAAGATGTTTACTCAGAGATAAACAAAGTCCTTCCTTTTGTCTTAGAGGATATTGAGATCTCTGAGTTTTAATTGAAGGCTTCGTTTTATATATAACATGCTCTGTATTTGTGTAGTTTTTAATGTGTGACTCTGTGCATTAGACTTTTTGCACATGCACATACATATTTACTGGTGATGTACTGTATTTAGCCGTGTGTTTGTCTCTTAATTATCATCCTTATTTGAAAGAATTAGCATAAATGTTCAAGTGTGTTTCTTATCATCACACACCTCAGAGCTGATTTAGACTGAATGTGTCTCCATGACTTTTCTTTGTATGAGCCTTTAGTTCTCACGTGGTTTTAAGGTAGGAGGTTCTGATCAGTGTTGGCTCCGAGTTCAGACTTATAAAAGAAGAATCAATTGGCAGACTTAAGGAGTTATCTGCGCTTCGTGGAGTCGAGCAAATAGGTTCAGGCTGCTTTGATTTCAGACCTCTCCTGCACGTTTTTTTTTATACTTTATACTGTCTGTATGTTGGCCAGTTGTCTCCTGAGAAGACATTAAAGGGTTCAGTATGTATTGTTTTTTATATTTTTATTACTTCTTAACATCAAATCAATATAATAAGGTTCCCTTTCATCCAACAGAAATGCAAGATGCAGAAAAAAACAGATATTAGCCATTTAGTTTTCAACAGCTAACTACACTTTAATTAACATATAATTCAGTGGAATACCATTAAAACATAGAAGTTTTTGGGGAACTCAAATAATAATTTATTTTTGCCTAGAGGAACACACTGAATCCCCTTATTAGTTCTGTGTTGCAGGAACATGACATTTTAAAGCCTGGATTCAGCTCAAACACTTTTTGATTTAGCAAACTGTGAATCTGACACCGCAGCAGGAAGATTAGAGCCGAATGTCATCTGCTGCCGACTTCTCGTGTGAATGCCAAATATGAAGGTATATCTACGGCGTCGTCCATCATTATAAGATTACCTGACAGGTCCTTGTTGCTCTGTGTATTCTGAGATTCTGCTGCTGACGCCGGGAAAAACCTGTTCATGAATGACCTGTTTTTTTTTAGTGCAACTCTGTTCCACTGTTCCCTTCTGCCTGTCTACTCTACACACAACAACAACAGCAACAACAACATCTATAGTCTGGGAGCATGTGTTAGAGCAAACAATGAACCTCCCCGCTGAACACATAATGTGCTCCACGGTCAATTACAGCATTAACGAATGGACGTTACACAAACAGCCTGATGGCTTGATATGGGTGAAGGTAAGGTTATATGACAGCAAATAAAACAGTGATTTGCAAAAGTGATTGTCTGCTTCGTAAACACTTTCGATGGTCAAACCTTGCAGAGACAAGTTCCCTGATTACTTATTGATCATGAATGAGTATCTCGCTGAGGAGAGATCAGCTCAAGGTTACAGAGGTCAGTCCAACAGCCTGCCAGAGCCTGGCACAGAACTGTTATTAATGCTCCAACATGTTCATCAGTAACAGCTGTTATTGATTCACGGTAAGGATTTTTTTTTATTTATTATTAAACTTTATCTGTTTTCCAACTTAAATATTATGACTGGTGCTTCACAGCTGGCTCTAATGAGGGGATGTATGTTAATGAGGTCCCTCATATTGATGGGCCCACTGAGGATTATCACCTCACTCTGCATCTCCCGTCAACGCTGTGGAGCTTTAACATCGTTCAGCTCCTTGTCTTGGTTTTGCAAATAGTCCCATATGTATATGTACTGTATGTATTAACATATATAATGGAGAAAAGACATGCATTGATATAACTTTTAAAGACCCCATGAAATGAAAAATGTATTTTGACAGCTGTAATTACAATG
This sequence comes from Trachurus japonicus, assembly GCF_045865225.1. Lineage (NCBI taxonomy): Eukaryota > Metazoa > Chordata > Actinopteri > Carangiformes > Carangidae > Trachurus > Trachurus japonicus. Next base: position 6,229,020 of record NC_140909.1, read on the forward strand.
TACAATGTTAATTGTACATTTATCTCTTCATATAAACCAAATGTCATGTCGAGAAATTATTATTTAAGCATTTTTCACATGTACTTTCTCTTCCTGTAAAACAAATTCAGATGTTTGATGACTCATCCTGCACACACCTAACTTTGCATCCAATTAAAGTCAATTTCTCAAATGTTTACATTCCTCCTCAAACTATAAACTGTTACCGTCACCATAGCAACAACCTCAGTGCTGGAAATATAGTTTGAGAGTTTGGGCTGATGCTGTATTTGCATTGTTGACTGTGGACAAACTCTTGAGCCCGTGTGTCTCTCCCCCATTAGCATCACTGCTACCTTCAGCTATCAGCATTAAACATATAGAAATGTCTTCAGCATCCATATCATCATCTTCCTCAAGTTCCTCCTCCACCTACCGACCTCATACTGTAAAAGAGAAAAAGAAAAGAAAGAAAGCAGAAAGCATCCTCTAAATGAATAAATGAAAGACAGTTATGCAAGGAGGCTAAACTGCACAGCAGGCATAGTGTATTCATACAATATTGATACAATATCTTGTAAAGATTTCTTATCACTTATGAAACATGAATTGTACTGTCACTGGACTCATCACTGTTGTTTTTCCAGTTGTTTTCAATGACGAAGCTCTAAAATCTCACTGTAAACTGGCATCCTAGCACCTAGTCTATCTGTTAGCGACTGGCCTATGGTAACCAGACGTCCCTGTTCTTCTGAAACTGTCCCTGGAGATGTCCTCATGTGTAAAAAGCAACCAGACAGCAGAGCAGACAGGCTGAAGTGGATATATCAATGATATATTGACCATCGAACTGGAAATCTCCTCGGTTATTATTTCAGAAATGTATTCACGCCGGTGAATACGGACGAGAAATTAGCAGCTAATGAGACGGATATTGTTACAGAGTGAACCAGAGGCACAAGGACAGAAGTGAGTGAAAGCTAATGTTTGTCTTTATTTGCTTTAAACTTTTAAACTTTAAACTTCTTCTGGTTGAGGTTAGCCGCCTCGAGCCGAGCTAGCTTTCTCCTTTGAGTCACCAACACTAAATTATTGTATGCTCACTGATCTCATTTTATATTACTTTTTCCCCCCCGAGAACCACGTTGCTAACAAAACAAACACTTGAAATAAAAACCCTGAGAGAATTTAACCGACATATGAGGACGTACTGGTGCGAACTCATGAAGTTTCTGTAGATGGTGATTTAATTAGTGAGAGAGAGACAGAAAGAGAAAATATATAATTTATGAAAGAGACCAGAGTGTGTGTCAGAGTTGAGAAGCACTGGTTCAGAGTTGCAGTCGATATGTGCACATGTGATGTAGCTTTTCATGTAGCTTTTCATGAGAATGAGGGGAGACACTTTGCAGTCCTGCGTTATAATCTGTAGTTTCTTAGAGGAACGGGGGGGATGAGCGGAGGATTGTAAACCATATTTCAAAGGAAGTGAGAAAGATAAAAACTTCTCAACGTTTCTTTTGTGCTCCTCTGTTTCCCAGCTGTGTGTATCAATCATTCTCTAATATTCCCAGCATGTCTTCGGGGTCTCTATGCTCAGGCCCTAGAGCCCAGCTTATGGCATTCTTCAGATCTTCCTCTCTTTCATGTGAACGCGCCCTCCAACTTCAACATTTCCGACCAGCATTAAGATTTAGGGGCTGTGTCTGCGGCGTGCCAGAACAGGGCTGAGGTTTCTCCTCTGTGTGATGAAAATGCTGCACCAATTTAAGAGGTCAGTGGCCAAAAAACAGCTCAGTTTAGAAAAAAAATCTGTACCGGGGGAGGGAATTACCTGTCTGGAGTCACTGTGAAGAAGAAGTGTCAAGAAACAACTGCAACCAGTGCAATATATTATCTGAGCATAAAGACGCAGCATTTCTTCTCTCTGGGAGGTAAAGTGCAGGTCAATGGTTTAAAGCTAAAGCGGGCAAATGTGCAAAAGAAAAAAAAAAAGATGTAGTGTTCATTCGACAACTGCACGAGTGTTTTCTAAGATCATAAAGAGGTCACAACAAAGACTGATGTCTTCATAGATTCTCCAAGTGAGATGAATTTTTTATAGTACTTTATTCAGCCATTGAATCATTTGATTGATTTCAATTTTACATGCTTTGAATCAGCAGTTTGGTCGTTTGCAGACTGAGCTGTGACAACAGTAACAATTTCACTTTTCAGTTTCTCTTCAGTGCAATTTTTTTTTCCATTTAAAGTTCTGATGTGTGGTGGATGAGAATGTAAGTGATTTAAGTTCTGATGGGTAAATTATTATTTTGGATGTTGATTTTCTCAGCTACAATGGTTGTAACTGCAGCGAGGAGTCCCCTATTGTGTACAGTACATAGAACATAGAAAATGTGCAGCACAAGGGGAGTTCAGGTGATTAAGTTAGACAGTTTTTTTTAAAGCCATAAGTGTGTGCAGTTTCTACCAAGTTCCTTGAGAAAGTCTGTGTCATAATAATATACAATTAAAATTTATACAGTACCAGTGTTCAGTGGCAGCAATGAAGGTTTAGTTTTTTTCTATGAATAACTCACAAGAACGAATTTAAAAGAGCAGGGCGTTACTGTATATTTCCTAGTCACTGTCAACTTTTTAAATGTCTAATCATAATCCCTTCTTTTTTCTTTTTTTTTTGCCTTAAGCAAGTGCCTGAACATAAGCAAACATGTTTTTGATGCTTTTGTTGCTACGAGCTCACAAATTGTAAGAGTGGAGATAGATAAATCGAGGGCAATACAAATGAAACATGCCGTCTCTAAACAACATTTAACAGAAAATCGTGATTTTTCAACATTTAACAAATTACCAGACAACTAATGCTCCTCATTATACTGAACCAGGCGAGGTTGCTGCATCCAATAATACTTGTTTTTTAAACCCTTTGTTCTGCAAGTACATGCACAATACTAACATGTAATTGATGCTTCCTTTACACTGCATGGTTCAAATGAATTCAGATATTTTCCTCTGAAGTGGCACAGACAGATCTGTAACATGAACGCATGAAGAGGGGGGAAATCGGATGTTTTCAGATCGGATTCAGGCTTCCTTCATATATGGAAACAAATTGCATTTCTGCCAGTACCTTTTTAGTGAATTATTTAACCTTTAAAGGTGTACAGAAATGGCCGTTTGTCCTGTTTGTCGCGCCGAGTTGTCACGAGCTGCAACACGAGTTTACCCGAGTAAGGAAAACGAATTTGATTGGTCGTTATCGAGCGGGCGGGATATTCAAAGCTTGGGGCGAGACCGAGCTCCGTGTGTGTGTGCGTGTCTCAGACGTTTGAATGACGGATGACAGATCCAATATCAGTGGCTGGTGAATCGTGTACAGGCTGACGTATAATCCGTGCGCCTGCATTATCCAATGTGAAAAAACAAATACACACTTTCATCCCGGATTTACTCAAAAATAGAATTTTGCACAAAGTTTGTCCTACATCGTCTGGTAGATGAGTTATTACACTAATTTTATGGCCCAGAGTGGGATCAAATTCAATTTTCTTTTCTGTACACCTTTAATGACCCGCCCCACCAACAAAGTAAATACTTCTTGACCCACCCGGTCCCGCCTCAACCTATAGGGAAAGGCGGGGTAACTAGTCAACCTGTGAGACACTTTCGTTCATCATCAATAATGCGACGATAGCCCATTTTGATGATAGCGATAATAACCGATGTAGCAGCGATCATTGCTGCTACACCCAGACCTTCATAATAAGGACTCTCTTGTTTCTCCTCCACCTTAAAATGTGACCAATATTCTGTTCACCTAGAAATATGTGTTGGAAAAATACTGCTTGACGTATTATGTCCATGTTAATTGTGTAGTTCCCTGGCTTGTTTCACGCAAGCAAAGCAGGTGTAAATGCAGATATCAAATATATCACTCATTTCTAATAGAATATGTAAACACACAATCAAGAAAAATCCAATATATGCAACAAATCAGAATCGGACATCAAGACCATACTGTCATATGGTTCTGAGTCGATATAAAGTAAGGACATTTTTAATAATTTCCTCATATATCAGCCTTCACAAGAGCAGTAATTTATAGCTTTTCTGAGTTCTTGGAATAAAACTAAAACTGTGGAAAAGTAATGAGCTTCAAAGCTTGGGAAGGGGGAAAAAAGAGGGAGAAAGGACCAACAAGTAGCTTCTCTGCTTAATTAAGTAATGGCAGACTTTGTCAAAAGATCAAAAAATGTAGCACATCTTCTGAGGACAGAACAAAGTGATGTCTGCGGGAAAAAAAAGAAATGTTTCAGCGAACCATCAGCGTTATGTTCTCTGAAGATGTGCCACATGTTTTGATCCTTTGACAAAGTGTGCCAGTACTTCATTAAAACTGTGTATTCTGTGTGAGATGGCAAAGAAGCTATATAGCTGGTGTTACACTTTTTTACTTTGAAGATTTACTTTTGCTCGACGTTCGGTTGTTGTCATATTGTTTTGTTTATGTTAAACCACAGGATCACCATATAGTCTAGAATTTACACTTTGTTTTTTTGTCTTTCATTTAGACATTTAATGTGTCATCAAGTTGATTAATTAAACTGGTCACTCACAGTTGCGAGAACAGTGGAGTTGTGATTACGGCGGTGGTAGATTTGAGTATCATCAGGGGACCGGGGAAATAAATTGTTTCCAGAAATGAGTTTATATAGAAATAGCACAAGCATAAACCACATGCAGTATTACATTACAAGTTAATTGCTTACACCAAGACTCCCATGAGGAAAGCTTTTATCTCTGGAGTCGGCTATTTTTAAGTTTGTTGTTCATGCAGGGAAATCCAGACATGAGGATCTAAATCTTTCAGGCAGCCACGAAAACCTGAATAACACCAAAAGGAGTGATTTGCTGCATCAGGTTTCCCCCCCCTTTTTGTTTGTTTGTCTGTCTATTTTATTTTTTTATTTCTTCCCTTCAGCCACCTTGCTCAGTTGCTTGTTGTGTTCACACCCCTCATTTTGTTGGGAGCTGCACGGCCACCGGAGGAGGTGCAGGTTGACAAATGAGGAAGGAAGACACAGCGTGAGGTCATGGCGAGGTAGCGAGCTACCTCTCGCTGGGTAAATAAATAAGCCATGGTGCTGTCAGCAGTGCAGAATATTCATCACAATAATAGCCACCTTGGGGTTGGTTAAATGTTCCAAGGAAACATCAAGGTCAGTCTGTGTGCCCTAATAACATAATAAACTTCAGAAAATGTCTGATTTGCGTCTCCGTGTGCAGAAAAACAGCAGTGGAGGTGCAGAGAGGAAACATGTTGGGTAGGAAATTAGATCATTTTAATTATTAATATCATCTATCAGCAGCATGTCCCTCCTCTTTTTATCTCTGGATTAAGTACATGTGGCAGCTTCTTTATTTCCTATATGTTCACATGTGTGCACCAAATTTTAGATGGCACAATGAATCCACAGCAGAGGTGTTGTTAAAGTTATTGATCCTATCCGCTCTGCAGCACCTGTGCCGGCAGGATCTTACATAAGAATAACAAAGGAAGACTCCGGAGAGAGTCTGAAAAGTGTTCAGATGGTGAAAATGTCTCTAGCAGATATTCATATTGCTCATGTCGCACATCCTGCGACCATTCAAAAGCTTGAAAGAACATGTAGAACGTCTCCCCTGTGTCGTGTTTTTTTTTTTTCCCGTGTCCTTGGCTGGCCGGCTCCTTTCAAAGGCCTGCAGAGACTCAGGCGCAGGAGGTGGAGGATAATATCCACTTACATTATTTAAGTTAATATGCACCAGTTAGAAGATGTTAAATATGTTTAAAGCGATGTTATCCACCTGAAGCTCGGCCTTGGTTGTTTTTTTTTTCGCCATGCAACACAATGCATAATGGGTGTTTATACAGACTATGTGGGTGCGTTTCTCTGCAGTGGGTTTGCACGGGCTGTTACACACATGATCTGTCTGGAGGCTGTGCCATAAATTATTCATAATTGAACTTTTATTTGTTCATTTTCAAAGTGAAATATTAAGCCATATATTTTTTTTTTAATGTTTGTTTGTTTGGGGGAAGCATCTCTTTTATGAGCTACAGAAAGAAAAAGAAAAAAAACATGATTGGGCTGAAATCTTGCAGCCTTGACCCCGGTGACCTCTGTACCGTCCACTGTCTGCAACTTGATGCCTCTCGGTCTCAAAGTCTTCTTTTTTTTATCAGTTCATCTTTCAAGAGTGAAATACTGTGATTCCCACAGAGAAAAACAATGTGTAATATATCATTTTTTTAATAATAGGTTGAATTTTAAAGATGGAAATGCAGTGGAGGTCTTGAGTTACGGCGGCAAGGGCGGTTATTAATATATCAAGTAATTAGCATGTTCCCAAACTGTTATAAATGAAAGTAATTGCATTGGACCTCTCTCCCACCTTGCTCCTCTCTTAAATTTTATAGAAATGGAAATTCCATCATGACCTTTTAACCTTGTGCATTATTCAGGTGAGCAGTATACCCACTATTTCCCTCACAATATGGCCCCCGGCCCGGGTTTTTAGCGTGTGTTGAAACCTCTGCAAGGCTCCGGAGAGTCAAGCTGGGGATTTATTACCCTTCACACACCCTTTTGGCTTCTTGAAAAATACCTCCCTTTGGATTAAATGTTAAAGACTAACGTGCTCACATTTTGTAAGGAAACTAAATTAACCTATATACCCTAAAGCTCTCTTTCTCTACCTCACACTACAAAGCCAAAAAAAAAGGTGCATAAAACATAATGTTAATGTGTGTGAGACACATGAAGAGTGGAGGTGTTTTTGAAACCACCCACATAAATACATCAACTGCTCTTTTGGATGAGTGTATAGAGTCGTGCTGTATACGTGTGCAGTTTTCATTATACAGTATTCACCGCTGAAAGTGAAGCCAGATAAGTAATATTTCATTGGTGTCTATGCGATGCTCTATGTTTAGATGTGCAGCAGTACGGCACCAATTTCCTTGACTGATTTTCTTTTTATTGATGTTATTACAACAGACAGGGCATCCATAATGCAATGTTATTGTTATCTAATTTACCTCTCGCCTCGTTCACTCTCACGATACGAGGCCATTTTACATGCAATTGTGCCCACTGATTTTAAAAACGGTATAAGTGGTATGCTCTTCAGAAAGTACCTGAGTGCTGCTCATCAGGCTCGAATAATAAATTCTTTACTGGTCCTTAAGGATAACGTCAAGAGGCCGCTGCTCACTGCCAGGCTCTGTTTATACTCACGCACTGTGTCAGGTTTGATGTCTGGCCCTGTGTCATCTGCCACCGGTTATTTTTGGAAGTTTTGCATAGTTTCTTTTTTATTTCATGTTGAGCACATTTCAATATCTGAGCCCATCACCATCCCAATGCAATATTCAGCAAATGCAGAGCAGCAGATAGGGATGTTGTTTATAACCTAGTCAAAAAAAGAATACCACGCACACACTATAGAGAGTTATATGGAAACTACACTGTAAAATGTAATTTTGATCCTTACTTAAAATAAAGAGTGATCTTAACTGATGTCTGCTTAATGTGTTGACTCTCCTTACACCCAGTTAATACAACTTTCTGGTGAGGAAAGTAATTTAACTCATCAGGCTAAAACAGTGTTTTTCAACCTTGGGATCGGGACCCCACGTGGGGTCGCCTGAAATTCAAATGGGGTCGCCTGTAATTGATTAAAAAAAAATACTCATAAAAATTTTTTTTACCAATTATTATTCTTTTTAAAGTTATGATTAAAACACCAAACTTAAACAACTGTATTCTATACTTTAACTTTCTTGAATATAAATCAAGTTCAAATGAAATGCAGCATATAAAAATATCTGAACTGGCGCATGCACATGACTGCGGGGTCGCCAAAAATTTGTGATGTCAAAATGGCGTCATGAGTCAAAAAAGGGTGGGAACCACTGGGCTAAACTGAAGATTAACCATCCGCAAAGAAAGATGGCGGTAATGCGCCTTTGAAGCTGGTTGTCACCATGGATCTTTGGTTGCCACCCACCAAAAAAAAAAAAAAAAAAAAGAACCATCCTCCGGAGAAACTTGACAGTTTTACTCGGCAGCATTTGTGGAGTGCACGCAAGTTCACTTTCTACATGAGACATGGTGCAATATTAGATACCCTTAATTATTCTTAATTACGTTTTTAATATATGTATGCATGCGTGTATGAATGTGAGTATTGTTTTTAGAGCCTGCACAAGTTTACTGCACAATGACAATAAGTCTTGAAATTGAATTTGAATTCAATTTAACTGTCTGATATGAGTTGTCTAAACACAGTTCCTTTCATCTTAAACAACTTAGAAAAACTAAAAACAGTAAAGTAGATCATTATTCTAATAAGTCAACAAATTAATTTTTTCAGTGTAGAGCTAATCAGTCATCATCATCAACAACAATTATAATGTGTGCTAATTACCACACATATAACTCATTACAACAACAAAGATCTCTACACAGTCAACAACAGCAACAGATGCTTACTAAACTTCATATTATTGTTTATTCAAAATCACTTTTGCTGCCACAATATAGAAATAATTTTATAAAACAGCAGTGTATTGGCCACAGTGGTAGGCTAGCATCCTACACACAATGTTCTATAGCCAACAATACAACGTATAATATACTAGTTTAGGCTGTTTCAGTGAGGTTAATGCACAATGTTACATCAGACAGCTCGGCCTAAAGTCCATCAATAATCACTGAGAAGACACCATAGTTAAAGAAAAAAAGATCAGTTTAACTTACGTTAACTTATGTCCCCACCCCCACTACACCACTGATGCATAGTTCATACAGAAGTTTAAAAAGGTGATAAAGTGCACTGGAAAATCTCAAGAGCACAATAGGGTTTAGTCAAGGCGAGAGGCGGAGTGATGTGAGGTAACACAGTGAGGGAGGAGGTGAAGACAAACTCGACTCTGCAGAACTGGGGACCGGTTTTAAGTTTGGGTTTTTTTTTATTGTTTTGGCATTTCGTTTAAACGGAAATTATGTTCGGGGAACCCTAAAACGGTGTTTTGTGAATAAATCTCAAAATGCCGCCCCAGCGTTTTCGTGTAGACAACCAAAACACATCTTTTTGTGAAACCATGATGTCACAGCCCCACCTCTCTGACCTGTAACCTGAGCCACACCCATAGACGTCACGTGACAACAGTAATGCCAGATGAGCGTCGGGTCGCTCAGAAACTGCACCTGAAACAACTCCCAGTCAACATCCTCCTGTTTAGTCGACTTATAATGTTTGCAGTTTGGCTTTATGATCATGCTCCACATCTTCTTCTCTGTTTTTGGTGTATTTCTGTGTCAGCATTACAGCGCCACATACAGGCCTGGCATATAACCACAGCGCTTAGAGTCACTTTAAGTGGCTTTGTGTGTACGCAGGCGTTTCTGAAAACTTTTTAGGTACTAAAAGTTAAAGCAGAAGTAAGCGACATTTTTGTGTTAATATAAGTCTTAAATAGTTATATCTTCCAACAGCAATCACTTACATAGAGTGTTTGGACCGAAACACGGGTCTGTCAGTCACTCTGCTCTGCTCTGAGCCCAGGAGAAAACTTTTCTTGTATCCTACAAGCTTTATCCAATGAGGAGAGAGAACGGCATAAAGGGGCGGTCCTCTCTGTGTGTGCAGCCAAGGGATGCGCCTGAATGTGGTGACGTAGGGACGAGGACGTTATGGTGCGTTCAAGGCAACTTGTGTATTTCCGACCTGTGAAGTCGTACCAGTTCGATCTGGTACGAGTTCACGGGTCAGAAGTTACGAGTGGCCGTTATAGTGACTTTCACAGGTAAAACAGGTCGGAAAAACACGAGTGGGTTGCCTGGAACGCTACAAAGTCGTAAGTCGTGACTTGAAGCTGTAATTTACGGTTTCAAAAGCCTGCCTGGAATGCAGCATTAGCCAAAACGACCGGATCGCTTACTTCTGCTTTAAGGAACTAAAAAGAAAAAGATCGTTTAGAGAAAGCTCAGTGTCCTGAGATATTCTGGTGCAGTCTGAGGAAGAACGTCTTCTGGTGACCTGTCTTGATGACATTTGATGTGTGCATGGACCTTTTCAGGTCACTAGTGATGGACATACAGTAATGGCCTTAAGAGACTCAACAACCTTTACAGCTTCATTGTGGGTGGTTCAGGAAGTCAATCAGGTTGAGTACGGTGGTCTACAGCTGTGAGTGTAGGTTCATGAGGCTTGAGACGACGAGGGTCAGGGCCATGAGTGTGTGTGAAACCTCGGGCTGAGTGTTGAGGTGTGTCATTGATTGATTGGTGATTGCAGGGCTTTCAGTGATTGCAGGTTGGGTCCAGACAACGTCAGTAACTGGTGCTCAGATCATGGCTTCATCTAGGCTTTGTACTCGTTACAATCGGCAACTGTTTTTTTTAGAGGTGTAGCACAAGAGAAGAAGCAGGTTCATGCACTGCATCGCCCGCATGCTACAAAAATTAGAGCCCACTCCAACAAAGTTTGCACTATTGCTCCGACTGATCAAAAGCTCTACTTGAGTTAACAAGACGGTTAAAAATACAAACTCCACAGTCCACAGGCTCTGTTTGGAGAGCACATAAAGCTTATCTAAGCAGCTACCTTGCATAAACTGTTTGTTATTCAGGAAACAAGCGCTGTTAATGTAAAAACATCAAAGCTGGAGCAGCGTGGAGCTGCGACGCTGGGGTGAGAAACTCGGTGTAATGTTTGCAGCCACAGTAGGGTGTGATCCCAGCAAAGCAGGAGCCTCAGTAGCTGTTCACAGCCACTGAGGCTCACGCCTGCAGTTCTGCCAGAGGTGACTGACGCTTTTAAGAGAAATACAGACTGAAAACTGTCATTCACACAACAGAGGCTCCGCTGAAATCATTTGACGGACAGATTTGGACAGTATCTGTGTCTTCTACTGAGCCAGCACTAATAAAAGCAACTTGTTTATATTCCGTTTCATACATCGAACGTCCGTGTCCATCTTTGATGTTGTCTCTCTACGCTAAGTTGCTGATGGCTTTAATGAATGAATAAAACATCTTGTGGCATGTTTTTGCGCCTGTGCTTTATTCTGTCTCTTTGGTTACTCAAAAAAAAGGCAGTTTTGCAGAGCAGCTATATTTACCATATCTCTCATGTTTTGAAGTTATTGGTGCAAAAGCCTTGGGACAAACACAAAGCAATCCCATTTTTCATTCAGACAAGAACTGCTTGGCCTTTGTTCCGGCTTTATGAAATCCCCCCAGTGCTCAATTGCATTGAATGTCTTAGTTTACAGAAAGCAGGCTGACATCCTCAACCTAATAATTGACTTTGATAACAAGCTTGAAGACTTGTGCGTTCATTTATTGACGTTGAATGTTAATGCATTGGATTTACAGTATGTGCCACATTATGACAGGAAGCCGCGCTACCGGTAAAAGAAAAAAAGACAACTCCTTCCCAGAGCGATGCCACTTTTAATCCCCTTTCCCCTTCACATAATAGTTCTATCGACATTTTAAATAATCATTTAAATTGCCTTTCCTTGTGTTAACTGTCCAACCTAAGCACATATAGTTATTCACAGCTCAGCGTGGCGGCGCTTTGACAAGAATACACTTCTTGATTTCACATCAGCTGTTTGGTTGAGCGTTCAACAAAGCAGAAATTGAGAAAGCGAGTGGGTGTCAACAGGATAACAGCCTTGACTTGATGTAATCCACTGAGCGCAAGATTTATTTTTTAACTTTTACAAAGCAGGTGTCAATATCTGGGCAAAGTGGCACGGGTTCACTGAGCACATTGACAGTACAAGACTGTTTTGTTTTTTTCAAATCCACACATAAGTGCACTACACAAGCCATTTCTAAGAAACAGCACATGTCATAATTAAATGGAGGATACGATTCAGATTTAATGAACTCACAGATTACCATAGTTTGCTCCTTTTTTCCAGAGGGGGATGCAAAACTATTCAATTATTTATCTGTTAATTACTTTATTTGTTCGTTGTTTATCAGTCAGGGCCTGTGGAATCATCGCAATGCTAAAGCAAATTTTTGATGAGTGCTCGGTGGGGAAAAATAACAATGAAAGAATAGATTTAATTATATTAGCTAGTCTCCTCAGTGTAAACAGACTGTTTTACCATTAACTGCTTCACACTGTGAATCTACATGTATATGCATCAAGTAATAATATCTCAAGGGTGGTGTACAGTAAAACCTGTATTTTCAGTGTGTAACGTGCATCTGAAGGATCTTATTGTAACGTATATTAGTTCAGCTCTTAAGCAACAAAATATAAAAATCAGCCGACTGTGTGTGTGTGTGTGTGTGTGTGTGTGTGTGTGTGAGCGATAGAGCGAGAGAGAAGTGTAATGAAACAGAACCGTCACACAGCTGAGAAACACCGGTCCATGTCATAAGCTCAGGCTTAATTGCATCTTGTCAATTTTTAGCTATTCGGTAAATCCAATTTGAATTAAAAAGGCTGCAGTGCAGCTAATGCCGACTGGTTACCTGACTTCTGTCTCTCAGAGACAAGAAAGAGGTGTGGGGGCGGCGCTGGTGGTGACAGTAACAGAACTGAATGAATTTTGCCTGTTGAAAGCAGGTAAAATTAGATCATGCAGCACAAAGTGTGTGAGTGACGCTTTTATCTAAATCCTATAATGTGATGCTGTTTCTTGTCTGTGAAGACGATGCTTAACTATTGAATCTGGATTACCATACGTGATATCTGACGAGATGTTTTCATACCAAGTGTGGGAGTGCGCTCCAGGCGGTGATGTGCATTACCATGGCAGACAGCAGGGCCGGGGGTGGATGGGCCACAGATGCAGAGATGACGGAAAGTGAGCAATGTGGGACTTCTGCTGCTGCTGCTGCTGCTGCTGCTGCTGCTGCTGCTGCTGCTGCTGCTGCTGCTGCTGCTGCTGCTGCTGTTACCTGTTGAATACCTGAAGAAAAGATTTGGGCTTAAGTGAGCAACACAACTGCACACAATCTGCTTTTCAGTTTTCCAAACAGTCGGATTTTTACCTTGAAACCAACAAAGCATATGTAGCTCAAAAGGTATTGAAGGCTTCGTACATATCAATATGCTTTTGTCACAAAAAAAAAAAGGTTTTTAAATGAACACCATCCCTGCTCAGACTGATGATTTTAGCTCAGTATCAGGAATAATAAGAGGCCTGAAAATGTGTATTATATGACAATTCACAAACACTGTCTAGTTGGCTGCAAGTTGTAGAAAATAAAACCTTAGGACCAAAATACTTGGGGCAGCAATGGAGAAAATTAAAACGAGACAATTCTTTGCTTGAACCTGCAGCGAAGTCCAAGGAAGATGAGTTTAAGGTGGTCGTCGTAGTAGCAGAAAATATTGACAGGGAGGAGATCAATCATGACTGATAAGACTTGATCAGGTGAACGTGGGTGTCAGTGTCATCGTTTCCAAATCTCTTGTTTTTTGCAGGGTTGTGTTTTAGTGTGGACATGGAATTTTTAAATAAAGAAAACCAAACAAGTGGTGTGTTTAAAAACTACAGTGCATTTTGTCATTATTCATTATGAGGGAGTGCATTTTAAAGGAAATTGTGTCCTTAAAACTAGATAACTATACAGTAATTGGTTTGAAGATAAATGAAGATGAAAATTTAGTTTATCAACAAACTTAGCAAAGTGATAATGATGTACATGACTGAAGTTTCTGCACTATTGTGGGCTGAACTCTCCATTTCTGCAGGATTCAATGGCATCAAACTGGAGAATCACCTCCACCAACAACACCACTGTCATATCATAAAACAAATGTCGGTAACCCTTTAATTTACAGGCCGCAAATTACATGATAATGTCAAGAAATAGCCAAGAAATAACGGTCAATTTCATAGTAATGTCATGTTTTTCACAATGCTTTGAATTTTTTGGGAAAGGTCAGAATTTTTCTCCACCAAGTCCTTGCAAGTGACCGTTATTTCTGGGCTATTTCTACAGTACACAATCAATCATTATTTCTTGGCTATATTTCTCGACATCACTATGAAAATGACAGTTATTTCTAGACAATTAATTGTTACTGTATTTATTATCGATTTCTTGACATTATCACGAATTAGCAGTACATTAAAGGGTTACCTAAATGTCCTCATATCTGAAGCAGATGGAAATATGCATGTATTAATCTCACTGTAAATAAAACCATGTTAACACAACTGTCAGCAGTGGCGTCCTCCTCCTACAGTATTTAGCCTGTCAGACTTCTAACATTAGAACCAGTGTCGGTCCTGATGAAGGCGGTGTGTGATAGATGAAATGTCTGGTGAAGAAATAAAATCATGGTGCACTGGAGCTGTGTGTTTCTGATGTACACCGATGAGGCATAACATTATGACCACTGACAGGTGAAGTTAGGCTTTGTTAGGATTGCTACTCGATCAGAGTGGCACATTTCATCTGCTCCTTTATTTCAGAGACTTCAGATTCTAAGTATTTATGACATTAATATTTTTCAAATATGTGTTTTTCTTTATAAGATATTCTCAAATGAAGGAAATGTTCCAGAACAATTCAAGACTTATTTCAATGAAAATTCAAAGGTTCATTCTTACTCAACACGCCAATCTGCAAATCTTCATCTCCCTAAACTCCTCACTACCAGAGGTCAATTTACAATTAGATTTAGAGGTACTACGTTATGGAACAGTTTCTCCCATTTAGCAAGGAAGTGTTCTTCTGTGAAATGTTTTAAAAAATGTTTAAAAGATCATTTAACTGCTGTTTTGTAATCTATTGTCTATGTTGGTATTTTGATATTGATTAGGCTATCATTCTCATTCTCATTGTTGTTTTTGCTCATGAGGTCCTAATGGACACATGTACACACGTGCACACGTGCACACACACATATATTTTCTGTTGTTTTTTTATATTTATTATTGTTGTCAGTCATTATTCTATTTTTTTTAATTAATTTTTTCATGTTATTTTGTGTATTTTTCACATTAAACTGTAATATAAGGTGGAGGCTTAAAAATAAGCCCCTTGTGGCTTTTTGCCTCTCCCTGCACTGTCCTATTGTTACCTACCATGTTTTATGCTGTATTCTTTTAACTTTGTGCAAAAATAAAAATTCTAAACAAATTCAAATTCAAGTGAATAACACTTCATATTAGTGAGCATTTTGGCCTCAAAGTTGATGTGTTAGAAGGAGGAAACATGGCGAAGTCTGCACGGTGGTCTGTGTGGTCCGATCCAACAGAGCAGCTACTGTTGCTCAAACTGCTGAAGAAGTTCATGCTGCTTCTGGTAGAAAGGTGTCAGACTACACAGAGCATCACAGTTTGTTGTGTATTTGGCAGCAAAGGAGACCAACACAATATTAGGCAGGTGGTCACTGATTGGTGTATGTCTGTGTGTGTCTGCATGTTCATAAGTGTCAGTTTGAACACAAGTGTTTACAATACGTGCTTAATTCCTTTCCCAGCAGCAGCAGCAGCAAAAGCTTAATTTTGTTTATTTCAAAATTAATTATTTTTTTCAGGAACAACAGACGCCAGAGTTCAAATAAGAAGAGGGCCAAAAACAAACCTCGACAAAAGAAGAGGAGACGTATTAATTGCTGAGAGGAAGGAAATCCTGCTACAGAGAGAGGCCGAGAGTCTCTGAGCCAAAAACTGAATGAACATCTGCACCGCTGTTCAAGAACAGAAAGAAAGAAACACTTCAAAATGAAAGGAGAGGATGCAGATGTAGTTCATTTTCCTTTAACTACTCAGTTATTAAGTCTTGCCTAAGACGCTTTTGTTTCACTTGAGCCAGTGATTATTCCAGTATTAGAATATTATAATTACGAAATTAAACAGCATCAATAAGTTCTCACAGAAAAGGACGTAGGAGAAGGAGACAGGTGCTTTGGTGTGAAACTAAACGACACAAGACAGAAAGAACAGGAAGCAGTGAACCCTGAAAGAATTAACTGTCATGTTAAAGGGATAGTTCAACATTTTGGCAAATTGGCCCATTGCCATAATCCCTTTATTTGTCGGTGCAAGCTATTTTTAGAACGGCGGAGTTGTTTAAGAGGCAAATGCAGAGACTGCTTGCTGAAAAACTGCCCCCGACGGGAACGTGCATCAGCGGTTTTGCATGAATTTGCCTCTAAAACAACTCTGTCTCATAAAGTTCTGTTATTATCTCATAGCGTGAGGAATGTGCTAACACAACTTGTCAACCAGAGCGTTTTTGGAGTTGTTGGATTGTGTATTTGATGAGTTTGATGAGGGAAACCAAGAAATCCCATGAGCCTCCGTAGCGTAGCTCTGAGCAGCTCACGGCTCTGCTCCGCCGTTCTAAAAATAGCTTGCACCGACAATTAAAGGTAACGAACCTACTGCTATGACTATAGGGATTATGGCAATGGGCCAATTTGCCAAAATGTTGAACTATCCCTTTAAAGTGTGTGGCGGTTGCTGTGGTTATGGATACCAGATTGACAGAAATCTCCTTTTCAGCTGCAGCAATTGCAAAAGTGAATGTTTTATCCTGAGTTGAACTCGACTCAACCTTCCCCTTGTGTGAACCATTGCTCAGCTATATAGACTACACACAATGATACACAATGCACCTACACAAGAGCTAACAACACTTCTCACACACACACAATGAAGTGAGTTAGTGATGCTGTTCAATCTGCCGGCAAGCGGAACAATTTCTTCTCTAACTGAGAGACCTTCAAAAGTATCACACACAAACAAATAAACAAGTGAATGACCACAGCTGTTATTGAACGCTCAGCTGAGCAGTAATAACATCTCAATGTGTACTTGTACCTGTATCTATTCTCTCTGGGAACCAGCGAGGGCGCGCAGGTTTCTGTCCCCAACTTTAATTATCCAACCGTACGACACGGAGCAGGAGGAAGGGCGACGATGACGACCGAGTTTTAGGAACAACAAGTTTTATTTGTCTCTGTGCAACGCGGCCAGAAATAA
Organism: Trachurus japonicus; assembly: GCF_045865225.1. Taxonomy (NCBI): domain Eukaryota; kingdom Metazoa; phylum Chordata; class Actinopteri; order Carangiformes; family Carangidae; genus Trachurus; species Trachurus japonicus. The sequence continues at coordinate 6,246,022 of NC_140909.1, forward strand.
ATACTCTGCACTCAGTCAATTTGTGGAGCAAAATGGATTAAACAGGTGACAAACAGCGAAAGTGAACACAAGGTACATTTGTTTTGTTGCTTTTTTTGTCTATTTCTTTTCCGAGAGTCATGTCAATTTGCTCAAATAAATACGCCAAATTATCTCTGGTGATAGCTACAGTAGTCTCTGCTTTTTCCCTTGATAGAAAACAGTTCCCAGTGATAATGTCATCAAGGCAAGGTCTGTGATTTATTCATCATGCACCAGGACTTTGTTTCTACAAAAAAGAAAATCAGTTTTGACTTTTAGAAGTGGAATAATCCACATTAAGTATGATTTTTCTCTTTTCTTAGAAAGATTTAAACTACAGTCGACAATATTCAGATGACATTTTACAGAATTACCATGGACAAATTCATTCAATCTTCGTTTTATTTGTTATGGCTTCAGAGCTGGTTTGCAGAAAAATGACTTTTCATTTCAGGGAGTGTCTGAATCTCAGAAGATATTTTGCTGATTACACCCACACTCGTGTTTGACAGGAAGGTGAAGAGTTATGAGAACTCTGCTGGCAGGGTTTTCTCTAACCAACTTGATTGATATTCAACGAGAGCACTGTTTTTGTGTTGTTGTTGTTTTTCCCCCCAATTCACAGTTGACAGGACTTAAACTACAAAAACCAAATCAGAAATATGTTGCATATTAAACAGATCGCGGGAACCGGCAGCAGGGAGCGCGGCCCCGTCTCATACAGAGACATATAAAACCAGAATTTACAATAAACAGGTTCTAATGTCTTCTAACTAATAAGTGTCACAGTTTAAGAATCAATTATCCATAATGATGACAATCGTTTAGCCTCTAGAAGACACAGCCGAAGGATATGGCGGGAAAAATTAGCATGTCTCTGTTGTATGGTAGGAGGAGGAGGGGGGACCTAATTTAGGCAGTTGAGTTGATTCATTTTTGAAAGATGACTCTAGGCCCCTCAAGAGGAATGCAGCCTGGGTGTATAAGTGATATCTGCTCCATGCTTAATTCAGTGCGGTTTTCCAAGCACAAGGTCACTCATTGTCAGTATCTGACAGAGGCCCATTCAGAAGAATGAGATGAGCTCAGAGAGCTTTCTCATTCTGAGGCCGCAGCTCTCGACTCATAATTATCTGGATGGCGCAGGCCTGCGTGACATTGTCAAGGAATACAAAGCTGTAATCTCCGCCTGGTTCTTCTGTAAAGAATTAACGCCATTGGCGGTGAAACAGCCATGCATCACAGGCGCAGATAGATTTCATTTTAGAGAGTTATCAGCGGGTCTATCATGGGAATGGCTGCGGCAACACTGACTATTTAGAGTGGAATGACCTTTACATAAGTGAGGTCTGAGCATCCAGTCAACTTTTCATTCAAACCCACAGGAGCACTGTCAGAGTCCCTCAGTCACATTGTAAGGGTTGTTCATCTGAGGAATCAATGATGAGTTCACAGAAGATCTGTAAACAGACAACATGGGCACAAATATCCTAATGAAGGTATTTAAATAAATCTTAGAAAATCATGCATTGCATTGCAACAGTTGATGGGATTTTTTGATATTGACAGAGTTAGCCATGATCTAATTTACATCTGCAAATCACATATAAAACATAACATAAAACTCAAACTCAAAGAGTGTGTCCATCAGAGTTCAAACACGAGCAACAGAGATGCATTATGCAAGAAGGAGCAGCGTTTGAGAGTCAGTGATGACAAGACAAGAGAAAAATCTTCGGTTTTATTTTTAAAGCTGCAAATTGAGCTGTAACTTTTAACGTCATCTCCACTGAGTGTTCGCTCTTATACAAAAAGCTGACTGCCCAAACCAGTACGATGAAAAGGTTATGGAGCAATCTGTTACTGAAGGTATTCTGGTGGATTTGATGTATTCTACAGAGTCTTGCACTGGAGGTGGAGCCAAACTGTTTAACCTGAAATTCTCAAAACTCAGAGGATGATGTTTCTCCAGCATCAGAAAAATGCATTGATTTTTTTTTTTTTTTTGTCCAGAACTTTTAAAGTTTGTTTATGTTTGTTTGGCTGAATGACTGTTTCCCTAGCTTGCCCCCAGCACTTATTTTTAAAATGAGAAATTTGAATTCTTGAAATGAGAAATTTGAATTCTTAAAACGAGAAATTTGAATTCTTAAAACAAGATCACATTAATTAGTGCTACGCTTAAAGAAAACAAAGGTTCACACAGATAGTGAGTGTTTTGATTAAGTAGTAGTAGTAATTTATTTGTCCCCGTAGGGAAATTGAGTCAATTAAGTGTAAGTGTAGTACTGTAACTCAAGCAGCAACTTTGGAGGCTGAAAAATGAAAAATGAAGACAACACACAAGTTGATTATCTGGCTCCAAAACTGAATCAATCTCCATAGACTCTCATGTTTAAATGACCAACTTTACACTTAACATGTTTACAGCCAACATGAATCCATTACCTGATTTTATAAAAAAGAAGACATTCCCATGACCATTTGGGAGGATGTCTGTCTTTATCCGTTCATCCATTGTTCATTTCTTCATTAAAAGCGACGCTGTATATCCAAACTACTGTACTTCCTCCAAATTAAATGCTAAACAGATTGTTTATCAATGGCGTGACACTTGAATGCAACACATGTTTGTTGGGAACACTTGTTTACACAAGTGATGCTGTCGTTCTTCAGCAGCTTTTGGTCTTGAGTCCATAACTTAGTTGACACATTGTCACGCTTGAGCCCACTCACTGTTACACACAGTTATAATGATGTATTTTTCTGCAGATTGACATCTAAATACCAGCACTAAACAACGCTGTGCTGCTGTAAAGACGCTTTGATATTTTTCTTTTCTTTTTTTTCCTGCATGGAAATCAGCAACTACAAAACAAGAATAGACACATCTTCATCATCAAATGTGAAAAGCTGTCACACTTTGTTCACACTGTCGCCAAATTAATCCTAATTTTTCCTGATTGTTTATTCTATAATTTATAGGCTACTACTTTCTTTCAAGAGCATAAAGGGATTGCATCTGCTAGATCTGTGATTATATTATATTAAATTATATTATCTGTGTGTTGCTTAATGATTAAATTGATTCCTGAGGCACAAATGCACAATTTTATGTCAGTAGGATCTGTTTTTAGGTATACAAGTTGCATACAAGGTACAAGTGCAATTAAGCCAGTTTCTGCTGTAACATTAATTCTACTAAAGTACAATTTTGATGTTTGTTCTTCACATAAGTTCATTTTATGGCACTTTCTCGTTTTACTTCAGTATATTTTATGGCACTTTCTCGTTTTACTTCAGTATGAGCTATAGGCTGAACAGTGAGTGCATGTAACTCATGAGGAGATGTATTGTGTCCGTTTCTGTTCTCTTTCTGTATGAAATGAACATGCTAAGTAACACTGTGATACCGTCACCTTGAAAATTGCAGTGCACTCGTGTAGAAAAGAACTAAAGGTGGAAATGCAGCAGCTTCCCACAGGTAAGATATTTAAAAACCTGAAACCATCTCACTACTGTAAAACTTTGTATTATTGTCAGGTTACCCAGAGATGCTGGTTTTTTGTGTGTGCGTGCGCGTGCATGTCTGTGTGTTTGTTTGTTTTGCAGAGACAAGCACAGACAGGAAGCAGAAAACAGACTCTGGCCGTGTTGAGGTGTTGAGCAGGATTTTTTGAAGATTTAACTCCATGAATTACAAACGTGACGGGTGAAAAATTCACAATATCCCCGCAGGTGTGGATGAATCAAATAGAGAAAGCATTTAAATATTAAGGCTTTTCCTTGGGTTCTTCACTTTATTTTATTTTTCTGTGTGAGTGTGTGTGTTTTGTGGTTCAGGTTTTGCTCATCTCGTGAGGACCTAAATATTTGTAGAGAGACATGAGGACTCTTTGTCTCAATAATGTACATAAGTAAATCTACAGAGGAAGAGGTGAAGATGTGTTTTAATTTAAGGTTAACTTTAACTCAAAGGAAGTCTCCATGTGTAAATGTGTGTATGTGTGTGAGTTAGTTTGACAGTGAACCACTCTGCTGTGTATTAGAGGCTCGTGTGATTCCTGAATAAAAAACCTTTTAATTCTTTCCAGGGATTATCATTTCATTATAGAATCTGTTCCCTGGAGTTTTTCTTCCCCCTCATTATTTTAAACCATTAAAATCAGGTCAATTCATTATTAAAACAAAAACATGAGACCTCAGACTGTGACAGCGCTCAATGACATCATCTGTACCGCACGATATGTTCAACTGTGTCGACTATGATAGGAAAAATTAAAGAAGTGACAGCTCATCGTGTTTTAATTGAGTGTTGTGTTCCTGTAACAGCAACATACAGTAAATGAGTGCAATATACATAGTCTAAAGAAAACATAATGTTCGTTTGATAGGAATGAAGTTCACTGCACAATGATCCTGATGAAGAGGAGACTGGGTGGAGATAAAAGAGGTGGACACATCTGAGAACATCCTCTGATGATGAATGTAAAAATCTAGTGTTGTCTGAAATGTTTCCCGATAGAAAAATATCAAAAAGAAACATTTTATTATATAATCTCTACTTTTTTATCACTCACCCACTTTTTTAGTCCATTTTAGTGTCAGTGACTGTTGTTTTATTGCAGAGCTATGATGGCATAGTGTGTAGAGGGTCAATTTTCAGGTTTAAAACTCAAGTTTAAATTCACAAAATTACAATTTGAATCCTCTCTGACATCATGAAGTCACAACTTTTCAAGAAAAAACTCAAAAAAATACAGAGAAAAAACTATTTTAAGGTGATAAAGAGACAATAATGGTTTCACAATTACTTAACACCAAAACTACTGTACTTTCAGTGTAAGTACAAGCGATTTTAAAGCTTCCGGCAAAAGTCAGAGTGTGGTCAGGGTCACATCTTAGATGAAGAGTTGTTAACATCTCCACACAATAGTGACAGTGTAAAAAATAACTATCATTGAAAAAGACAGACATGAAGGAAAAATGTGAAGCTTGACCCTGAAAGCCCGACCTCGTCACCGCTCAATGAGATTAGATTGTAATACCAAAGTTTTGCTTTTCATGCTTTTATCTTTCAGTGAAACAATTTACAGAGCTAATGCAACTTTTCCAACACAACACATTTTAAATGTCAATCTGTTACTGTCTTTGCTCTTCCACCACGCGTCAATTTGCTGTTTAATTAATTATTTGCTTACATGACAGAAACATGAGACTTTGTCAAATTAAAGCGTCGAGCTGGCACACAGGAACTTCACCGAGCCCCTCCGGCTCCTCGTCTGAAGCCGCCTTCCTGATGTTTAATTCATTTCCGAAAGATGTTCAGGGGACACAGCTCTTGTAATTAAGTTGTGTAAATGACAAGGTCATTAACAAAGTTTATATGGTAATGCTGTGCCCCCGAAAGGAGATGGGCAGCGGGACCTGTCGTGTCGTGGATGCTGACCTCAGCAGACTGCCCAACAGGGGCTGACAAGGCTCCCAGTGTTGCATTAGTCAGGGAAATGTTAAACAGCAACACAGAGATATTTACATACGACAGCACCTAGTCATAAGGACTCAGACTGTGATCTCCTATTTATTTATTTAACATCATGTATATCCTGAAGTGACAGTGTGTTTTCTCTGTGTGAATTTTTGCTACCTCAGGAAGTTTCCCACTTCCCTTTCTTTTCGTCTTTCTTTCTTTCTTTCTGTCGTTTTTTTTTTTATCCGACTGCAAATCCAGGCTTTAAAGGTATAGTATGTAGGGATTACCCCCATCTAGCGGTGCGGTTGCATATCGGAACGTATTCTTGATGCTGCATTCACGTGAACTCGGGCAGACGTCAGACAGACAACAGACGCTGCATGTAACAGGATAAACAAGCGTCTATGTAAACAAGTGGTCCGCCAGCACGAGGCAAAACAATACAGGCGTGACAATATGTTGTCATGGTGATGTGGTATTGTTTACCTGACCCACGTTTTACCGTCTTTCTCTCGTCGAGTAAAATGACATCCGGTTGGTTTGCCGACGGCCGTCTGCCTGACTGCACCTGAATGCAACACCAGTGCCTCCGTCCTTCCTCACACTACACAGTGGTGACAGTTTTAACAGGCCGAGCCCACAGCTCCGCTGAGTTTCCGTGGTTACCTACGGTCACGCTGCCACTCAACGTAAAAAATGGCGATGCAACATGGCCGCCTCGGTTCGGTGCGTCGCCCACTTCTGTATTTGTAACGACTTGTAACAACTCATTCTAAGGTACCAGAAAGCTTTCATTTGTATGCGGGTGTGATTCCACTTCAGTGAAATACGTATTTATGAAAGACATATTTGATTTTTGCTAATAAAAAGCCAAATAAGTTACATACTGGGGATTAAAAAAAAAAAAACAACAGAAGACAGAATAGGTTCTGAAATTGCCCACAACACAAGAAAGAGCCTTGTTTGTGAGTGTAAAACCAGAGAGGTGCTACAGTATTTGGTGTCACTCCTGGTCAGACAGACACACAGGAGGAGGAGGGGGGGGGTTGCCCACCTGTGCAAACAATGGCCTGCTGTGTAAAACAAAACTCAATAGAGAGGAGGCTCTGTAGCCACGCATGCAGCTCAGGGAGAGACATGCAGCGCTCCTGGATATTGATGATTATGCCCTTAATTCACAGGTCTTGTTCCCTCATCCCTTTCCTCCCTCTCTCCCTCCCTGGCACTGATGGCCTCGCTTTGACAAATCTAAAGCAACAGAGGGGCGACAGAAGAGCAGATACTGCAGTTAAGTGGATGTAAGTCAACCTGCCAATGAAAGGCGTCCCTTAATTACAGCACTTGTGCGACAAATCAACATAAATGGCCCTGGAAAATGTGGCTTTGAAAATCAAAGTGGCGTCGCTGAATCACACACCTCCCCAAAACGCAGGATTAACAAATGAAGGCCTGGCCCACGCGGTTAACTCGATGTAATTTTGCCACCGAACGCTTTGAAACACACACACACACACACACTGTCTCATTTGATGCAAAGACATGGCGGCGTTAAGATGCAGCGCACGTCCTGTAATTCTACGAATCACATGGACGGAAGTGAGTTCTATCCTTTGCTGCCATTGTTTTGTTGGGTTAATGCAACAAAATGAGACAGTAATGAAGACTAATGGCGCACCTCATTTGGTTAAATATGAAATTCATTTTGATTACTCTCCTGCTTTGCAAAGATTTTATAACCTCTCTGAATTAGCCATCGCTTGTAATGTTTCTAATAATGAAAATATCAATCAGGGTCCACTCCTCTTTTGTTGTATGTATTGGGTTAAGTATGAATTATATTGTTTTACATCAAAATTTCATTTATTAAATCTTCATGAAAGCGTTGTAGGTTTTTTGGATCCGCCATCAGACTCAACAGTCGACAGGAAACTCAAAAATGCAAAAGAAATGGAAAAAAATCTTTGTTGACTCGCTCACTCATCGGCATAAAAATCTTTTGCAGAGTCTTTGATCGCGTCGTCTCTTCTCAATCTTTTAGCCGAACGCTAATCACCGGTATTACCTTTGTCAGATTTGATGCGAAAGCCTCCCCTAATCCCAGCATCCCTCCTGACAAGCTCTACACACTTTACACAGAGATTGGATGAGATGTATGTGGAGGGAGACAGGAAGAGGAGCTTGTAAATGTGTCCATCACACACTCACACACACACTCAGGTACAAACTGCATATTCTAAATGAATCATGTTAACCTAGTGTTGATCAAAGCTGTACAGGTGGCAGGTATGTTTGAAGAGTCGTCCTCCTGTGAGCCGACCAGCAACGACGACGGCGACGACAACATTTGAAAAAGAAAAACAAACAACGGCAACAAAACAAGATTATTTGACAGAAAATCCATTTCATTTATCGTCATTGAACTTTTTATGTCACCGCTGTACAACTGCAGAATAGAACAAAACTATTTCTGCCTGTAAAGATGTAACAAAGAGTTTGCTTTTGGTTATAAAAGAGTCTCATATTAAAGCCCCTGTACGGAGCTTTTACCTGGATACACAAAAGTCTCTGGTTTCTGCTGATGTGTCTCTGTTACCTAAAACAGCAAATGAGCCCATCAGTGTGAAGATACGCTATTTCTAAGTCGTCTAATTCTATACCTCTGGAAGGCATGGTCGGGTTGGACCACTGACGAAATGATACAAATAGATACATTATGCTGCTAAAAAAAAAAAAAAAGTGCCGTCTTCTGTCCAACGTTTCCAAAACAAATCTACACGCGCCGGTCAGACAAACTTCTTCATGACAGTGGGAAATGCAGTCTTCATTCCGCCGCTTTCGTCCACAGGGGCCGCCAAAATCAATACTAAATGAAAAGTCTGTACAGGAGCTTTAATGTGGATGAATGTACGTTACCCACTTGTTCATGGGTCCATTTTCCATAAATAAATAGTTTTATCTTTATAGTTATTTTGATATTATTATTTAGTGGTCTGCTCTTTTTTTTCTTTTATCTAAAATACTATTGAACACAAGCTGTGTTTGTCAAAGAAGGAAACCCTAACCCCTAAAAGCAGCACATCAGTGCAGGCGTGCAAGAGTTAATTCTCAGAAACAAGAGTTAAAAGGTCCTTAAATTCATTTAGAAAAAATTATAGTAATTCATTGATGTGAAAAATAAGAAATTTACTCTTACTCTTACTTTTACTTAAAGCTCCAGTTGGTAAGTTGACGAAAGTGAAAGTAAACTCCGCGACTTGGTCGGAAATTTCAAGACAATACTCCGTCAGGTCCCTTTATGAACCTCTGCCAAGCGCCCCCCACACACACAGACACACACAAAGTAGCCATGAACGCACCCACAGAGAAAAAAAAAAGATGTACCGTATCCATAGCACGACGTGTAGGAGCGGCGATTGGCTGCTCCTCCTGCTCCCTCTACCTGACTGGTGGAGAATCGTCGGGCGCGGTGGATTTTGGCAAATACGATTACAGGCTGTAGGTGGAGCCAGAGGAGTTGGATTTTGTCCTAAATTACTCATTTAATGTCTGACCATCAGAATATAGTGACAGTTCCAGCAAATATGACTGAATAATTGTTACCAACTGAAGCTTTAAAGTAAATTTAAAAGCATGTACTTTTGGATACTTAAGTACCTTTGAAAGCAAGTACTTTTTTACTCTTACTCGAGTAACATGTCGACTGAGCTACTTTTACTTGTAACAGAGTAAATTTTGACCAGTAGTATTTGTACTCTTACTCAAGAACTGGGGTCGAGTACTCTGTCCATCTCTGGTGAAAACACTTTGCTTTCCAAAACTCCTCCCAGTCCCTTTAACGGTTGGAGATCCTGGAAAAAACGCAATTTGTGCATTTTGAAAACACACAAGCCAAAAGTCCCAGCCCCTTTCCTCAGACTTCTCTCTGAAGCCACGCCTCCACCACGAGAGGAGGGGCGGCAGCTTGATTGGGCGTAGACAGAACTAGACATGAAGGCATCCGATTGGTTTTTCCTTTTTGGAGCGAAAAGCATGGATTGGTCAGAGTTTTTCTTGCAGCTGCCACAGAGGTTTGATTATTTTCATTCCTTTTTCTGAATATATAATGTATTGACTGCTCTCAGGAGAGAAGGACCATTTCACCCAGTATAACAAAAAGTGTTTCTGAACAAGATTACCAACTATAACTTCAAATAAAGCAGTAAAAAAAAAAAGAAAGCCACTGATTAATGTGATCAGCTTCTGCGGTGTATTTTCCCACTGCATACAGTCAAACAACATCTTAATTGTTGCATTAATATTCTAGATGTGATCCTCATTCTGGCTGATTGCAACAAGACGTTCTTTAATTTATCCACTCACATGGAGCCGTGGTCAATAAACACGATTATGTGGTTTCACACCTTTACATTTCTGACAAGTCATCACTCTCACGTTGCCGCTGCAGACCAGACGCCCCCAGAGGACGAACAACCACCAACAGGAGAGAAATCACAAACATTAGAGAGGGAACGTGCTCCAAATGCGGGAAAAAAAAAAACAATGCATGAAAATGGGGAAAATATATTCAACAAGAAATATTGCACCATAAGGAGCAATGGGCTCAATTTGAATAAGCAGCTTTTTCATCCCCATTGGACTTTATGTACCAGAACATGACCACTATTTATTGTGGAAATTAACCATTTATATTTAAAATATGTTTTCAGTTTATTCAAATAATGTCAGTTTGCTTATTTTGCTCTGAGAGAAGTTATTGCCTCACAGCTAATATTAGCATTAGTAGCTAAAGGAAATATTGCCAGATAGGGAGCAGTGGAGAGAGGGCGTATACAGTACAGTATAACCTGTATAAGTGGCCAAAGCTCTGGTCAAGTGGAAATCACCAGCAGCAACAACGTCCTGTTGATGAGAGAGGTCAAAGGAGACGCAGGTCAGGCTGGTTGGAGGTGACAAAACAGCTGCTGCAACTCAGATAATCACTCTTTGAAACTGTGCAGAGCAGAAAAGCTTCTCAGGATGAACAACATGAGCTGCAGCAGCTCAAGACCACAGCAGGTTTCTCCTCTTCCTCCTCCTCCTACTACTACTACTACACTGCAAAAACTCAAAATCTTTCCAAGAATATTTGTCTTATTTCTTTTCAAAATGTCTAATTTCTCGTCAAAACTAATCTCTTTCCACTTAAAATAAGACTCATCACCTAAAAATTTACTTGTTTTTAGATCATTTTCACTTGTTTCAAACAAATTTTCACTTGAAATAAGTAGACAAATCTGCCAGTGAAAGCAGGTTTTTTGTGCTTGTAATAAGAAAAACTTGCTCCACTACCAGATTTTTTTTACTTATTTCAAGTGAAAATATGCTTGAAAGAAGTAAAAAGTGTCTAAAAACAAAATACTTTTTATGTGATGAGTCTTATTTTTAGTAGAATTAGATCTGTTTTGACTAGAAATGACATTTTGACTAGAAATAAGAAAAATATTCTTGGTAAGATTTTGAGTTTTTGCAGTGTACTACTCGAGGCTGCAGTGGACACAGACTCAACTAAACTGGAGAGTTGAAGACCAGAAAAAAGAAAAAAAAAAAAAATGAAGCCTGGTCTGGTTAATCTGGATTTCTGCTGAGGCAGCAGATGGTTAAGTCTGAATTTGGCATCAGCAGCATGAATCCATGGACCCAACCTGCCTGGTGTCAACAGTCCAGACTGGTGCTGCTGGTGCCGGTGGTGGTGTAATGCTCTTCTTGGCTCAGTGTGGGATCCTAAAAATACTAATCACTCTCGGTTTAAATGCCAAAGCCTGTGTGAGGACTGTCGCTGTGCATGTGCGTCATTTTTATGGCCACGATTTATCAATTGAATAATTATAGGTGCATCTCTCGCAACACTGACTGACAATTAGAAAGAGGGGGGGGGGGGCTCTCTGTGCTCTGTGGTGCAATAATTCATGTTGCATGTGTCGATGTTTGTTGTTGTTTTTCTGGATTTGGAACTCGCTGGCGTAAATAATTCATTGTCTGTGCCACCTCCATCTTGTATGTGCTTTGTTCACGGGGGCTTCCTCCTGCATAACATTACTGTGTGTGCCTAAACTACAAACAACCACTGGATAACAGGTGGGCCGGCACGGTGCTACAGTGGTGCAAGAAGGGTCTGTGTGGGTTCCCTCCAGGTTCTCCGGCTTCCTCCCACCATCCAAACTCAACTTTATTGTCCCCCGAGGGAAATTTGGACAAACTTGGATAAAAGTGCTTCACGCAATCCACATAAAACATATAAAACATACACACACACACACACTGTCCTTAATAATGATACATTGCACCATTGCTTAAAGTGACTTAGTACAGTACCAAAGTATGCCAGCACAACTCCAACTAAATAAAAATACAACAAAAACCCTAAGGTATAAAAGTTACTTGAGGATATTAAGAAGATTTGTCCAGCAGAGCAATTGATGTTGGGAGAAATGAGAGCATGTACCTACTGTATTTGTTTTAAGTTATCGTGTAGTATACTCCCAGATGGTACGAGTTCATGAATGATCATTTATACTACAGTATGCAGGATTTTTAGCTTAACTATGCCACATTTTGACCTTAATTAAACAGATTCAGAGTAATTGTGATGGTTTGATAAATGACAACCTTGTAAGATCAGAGCCTCCGACCCGGTGTCCCAGCTCTCGTCTCTGCGGCGCTGCCACACAAACGCGCCCTGTAGCCCATAATCTCTTGATAGGACAGAGAAGAGTACACAAATATACACATGGTAATATTGTTTATAACTAATGTACCCCTCTATTTATAGATTTCTCGCCAGCGTCGTTGTAAACAAATGCACATGGCCGAGAGGAGGGTTAGCAAAAGAACGGAAAAGTGATCAGACTTGCATAGCTCCCCTTTAAAATTCTCCGTGATTGATTTTGAACTGCTTTCTCAAAAGTGGTTTGAAGGGCCTGGTAGTTTTTAGCTCCAATCACCTTGATAATTCACCAATTTTCTACTCACTGTCATGCCAAGGAAGGGTTTGGAGAACTTTCAGAGTCATCAAAACGCTTTTGGAGTTCGAGGCGCGACACTAGACAAGATGTTTGTTCGTCATTTTAAACCATTGGATGTACGATGTAAACACAGAAGAAAATCTTGCAGCAAATCTCGCACAACCACTGGGAGCTGCTGCTACAACAAGGATAAAAACAGAGATCAAATTATTTTTTTCCAAACAACTTTTTCATGTGGCGGCTTCAGGACACTTGGGTCAGTACGGACGAGCAGTATGGAGGTATTTGGATGTTTCATAGTGTGTGTTTTGGACAATTCAAAAGTGAACTCTATCCGCCGCTATTATATGAAAATCCGTTGCCAGCCAGACCCCTCCCCGGAACTCCAAAAGCGTTTTTGATAACTCCAAAACTTCTCCAAACCCTTCCTTGGCATGACGGTGTGTAGAAAATTGGTGAATTATTGATTTATGGTGAAGTATCCCTTTAAGTGGCAACTCTAAAGGTGTAAATGTGAGTATGTCCCCATGTGTTGGTGCTGGTGCAGCTCCGCCTTGTTGTCTCCAGGGCCCATAACCCTGCATGGATCAGCAGCCTTAGTACAGGTGCCACCCAGTAAATAACAGACTTATCATAGCAGACAAGTTCAGTTTAACGTGCTAAATAAAAATGTCATATTAACGTTCATGTTAATTCAATTTATTTTGGAGCAGATTGTGATTCACTCTCCTTGTCAGCCGTGTCTGAGAAATAAAGACAATGGGAACAGAAACTGCATCCCATTATGTAACTTCAGTGTAACTTAATTAATAAATCTATTAACCCTTGTCAAGAGACTTGCTCTGTCAAATATGCTGTTATGCAAAAGCGTCAGCCTAATTAACGAAATAAATCAGTACAATGATGCTGGAATCATGTCACAGTTGGGGCTGCTGGTCCCAGGTGAAGACACCTGACAACGGGCCGAGGGTGAAGCGAACAGGCGAAACGCCTCACGATGAAATTACTGTCACAGCGGCAGCAGAAGACGTGAAACAACAACAACGATGACAGTGAAGACTTTAAACACACAGGAGATAATGAGACAACAGGTGAGGCAGGAGGGACGACGACGGGACGAGCAGCAGGTTTGTTAAACGGGGGAAACACTGGAAAAGCCTTTCATGCTCATTAACTGAAACTCAGATAGGACTATAGGGCTCCGTTTACATGTAGCAAAAACTGTGATATTTCCAAGCATTTACACAAAAACAGAGCTTCAAGTTACAGAAAACGATTAGCTACATCTGAAAACTCCGGCCAACGTGGAGATTTGGAAAAACTCGTCACAGTAAGAGACCGAAAATGCATCAGCGTCATGTGTGCAGCTACACTGCAAAAACTCAAAATCTTGTCTTATTTCTAGTCAAAACAAATCTAATTATCACATAAACTCATCACATAAAAAGTAGCTTGTTTTTAGATACTTTTTACATCTTTCAAGCATATTTTCACTTGAAATACGTAGAAAAATGTGAACGATGTTGAAAAAGTAGAGGGGGAAATATTTGTTTTTGTAAATAGCTACCATGGCCTAAATGCTAAAAGCTACTTTCCTCCTTTGTTGTCTCCTTTAAGAAAGGAAAGGAGACTATACCTTCCTACACAGTTTCTTGTGATAAACTTGTTCTTCCTTGTGTCAATGCAGTTATATGTGGAGGATTTCTCTCCCTCACCTTCACACACACCTGTGGACCTCGGTGATGAGACGGAGTGCAAGATGAGTCGTCAAACGTATTAAATTGTTTCACGGGAAGAGAAAATACTCAGATAATAACTTTAACTCAAATTTGTCAAATATCAACAGATACATAAACAACTAAGCTACTATGCAGATAAAGATTTAAATCTGAGAAAGGCCTAAGTCCTCTTGAATTCTCCTTTACATCTGTCCCTGATTTCATGACATTTTCCATCAAGGTCAAGAACTAGTTGTTAAGAAATGGTCTTTCTGACCACAGCTACTGTTTTTCTGTACTGGACAGATGAGGAAAGACGCTCATGTATTTTTCATGCCCTCACTATTCACTATGTAAAGTGTTGGTGGGATCGTGTGTCTCGGCCCAAAAACAAAAAACGTGACATATTTGCCTTTATCATTTGCTCTGAACACCGGTGCAACCAGTGACTTTAACCCTGGTGAAAAATTAATGTACTAAGTGTACTAAAATTTAGCATACTTTTGTGTACTTCAAGCCGCACTAATCATCATTATATTTCAAGTGTGTTTAAGATTAGTTAACTTGAAGAGTGCTAAATTGGAACAACTAATTTTGTGTTAAGTATATTTAAATTGTAATTAAGTTGTAGAAAAGCTCAACTTAAAGTGTATTTAGTGCACTTTAAGTACATGACATTTCATGTACTAATACATGCCTAATTAGTTAAATTAAAGTGTACTTTGTTTGTATTATAAGTACATTAAAATTAGATGTTAGTGTATTAAAATATATACTTAATTATACTTTTGGTATACTACTTTCTACCTTCATGCAAATGTGTTACAAGTATACTAAAGGCTGAAAGACTTGTGGGACTACTTCCAGGTAAAAAAACATACTTTAATGTATTTAAACCACATCCAAATTATAATAATACATTGCAAATAATACAGAAACTTGTACTATCTCTAAATGTATAAACATTTACATATGGCTTTTAAACATTTTCAAAGGAAAACTTTAATAACACATTTTCAAATATTGCTTCTTTCGTACATAGGAAATCGAAAATAGAAATAGGTTTATTTCGGGCAGCAGACCTAAACATTACAAATAAACCTTTAAGGACAATTCCAGGTGAATTCAACTTGGGGGTGTATGTTCCTATCATTTTGGGTCTAAAAGAAGGAATGTGAAGATTTTCAGTTTAATCGCTCCTGTTTTGCGGTAGCTTGGTCTGTCCCCGCATCGCTACGGCAGCAATGAATGGGAGTGGATGCAAGTTCCGCTGGTTAGCCTGTTTACATCCCTCAAAGCCGCATTTTTTTCAGATTTTTTTCCACAGACAGCGTCAGATGGCGACTCAAACATGTACCGAGAAGTTTATTTACTTCAAGCAAGCCGACATGCTTGTAAAACTAGATCTAATTCAAAGTCTTGTGCGAGACCCTGCTGCCGTGCTCGGTGCATTCAGGTGCAGTAGGAGCTACCTTTTGTGTCATAAACACAGGAATATCGACTCTTTACTTGCTTCAAGTGTACATTTTTTTCAACAGACAGCGTCAGGTGGCGACTCAAACATGCGCCGATACGTATTTTTTACTTGAAGCAAGTCAAGAGTCGATATTCCTGTGTTTATGACACAAACGGTAGCTTTCTGACTACCCCTGAATGCACCGAGCACGGCAACAGGGTCTCGCGTGAGACTTTGAATTTAGATCTAGTTTTACAAGCATGTCGGCTTGCTTGAAGTAAAGAAACTTCTCGGTGCATGTTTGAGTAGCCATCTGACGCTGTCTGTGGAAAAAAATTGCGGCTTTGAGGGCTGTAAACAGCCTAACCAGCGGAACTTGCATCCACTCCCATTCATTGCTGCCGTAGCGATGCGGGGACAGACGCAGCTACCGCAAAACAGGAGACGTTAAACTGAAAATCTTCACATTCCTTCTTTTAGACTTAAAATGATAAGAACATACACCCTCAAGTTGAATTTGCCTGGAATTGTCCTTTAAAGAAGGATAAGCAAAACACATGTACATACACAGTGTAACACAATTCTTACCCAGGTAAGTAGGAACATAAAAAAAAAAAAAATTGCAGCTATGTTTGAAAGTTCAAGTCACCTCTTTTTTCAGTCACTCCCAGTATGAAATGTTCAGTCCACTGAGGAAGTGAAGAGGATCTATCCTACCGCATGGTTGAATGTGTTGGATATGTGTATGTGTGTGTGTGTGTAATGAAGTGATGAAAGGATCCAGGTTCTTGATTCTTTGCGGGCACCATATCTCTAGTTGTCCTCCAGGCTGTGGTTCGCCATCAAACGTCTCGATCCAGGCTCCAACATCCGGGTAGGTCCAAGGTTCAAAGGATCCAACAGGAAAACCTGACCTATGATGAGTAATGTCAGAACATTCTCTTAATTCTCTCAACTCTCAATCATGAAATACAATATATAAATCATGTTAAATCCACTCAATTCACAGAGAATATTTCTAACTGAATAAACATTGTAATATGACACCACACCCAATAATATCATAGCAACATTCTCAAAATATCAGAGATTAAGTTATTAAAATAACTTCTCCACATCAATAATATAAAAATAACGTCTTCACATAGTAATAAGCATGCAAATATAACATTAATACCAGTAAGAAGACGTACAGTGTGCACCTTCTGCCATGTGTCTTAGCATAAAATAGTGACTCGGCGTGCTAAAAACGCAGATACTGTGCTAAATCATCAGATTTTACAGTTCAGTGTGCAACAAATTCTCAAAACGTCTCATATTGCACCTTCAAAATGAAGCTAGTGCTAGCTTTAACGCTAGTGATTCACACGAGTGGGCAAAGTGGGTAAGGTCTCTGGTATTAGCACTGATTAGCACTGGCGGTTAGCATTTAGCATGGAAAAAACGATTTCTCACCGATGCGTTTTCTTCTTGGTGGAGATGTCGGGTCCCTCTAGCTTCACTCTCACAGGTCCAGGGCGTCACCGGAGTTATCCCGTAGTTTTTAATCACTTTTATCAACTTTTACTAGTGTCTCCTCTTCACAAGCTAAGTGTCGTGCTCGATGCGGGGCTGCTCGCTCTCCTGACAACGGCTCCGGAGGAAGTGAACCTTGTTCAGAGCAGGTCAAGGGGCGGGAGCTTCTTCCCGATTGGCTGACAGCTCATCTCCAGCCAATCTCTTTCAAAATAAACGTATAAAAAAATATTTTATCACTGTTCAATTTCTTTTTATAGGTAAGTATCTGTTTTTAATTATTAACATAACTTAGTATTTATTAATTAACTTTTTAAATATGAATTCAGCTGTTTTAATATGCAATCAACTAATTTTTAATACAGACTTTTAACCTTGGTTACAACAGACATTATAACATTAAAACAATGTGCTTAAAGGGATATTTCAACATTTTGGCAGATTTGCCCGTTAATCCCTAGTCTTAGGGATAGAGTTCGTTACTTTTACTGTAATTGACGGTAACCTACAAGCTGTTTTTAGATCGGCGGGGCAGAGACATGAGCTGCTCAGCTACCGCTACAGAGACTATCAAACACACAATCCAACAACTCTACAACGCTCTTGTGGATGATTGTTAAGTGTTAATTAAGTGTATTGTTTCATGTGATTTCATGCGTGTAAGGTTGTAGCCTATCTTTTTTTTTTTTTTGCCAAACACACAGCACAAAATTTAATAAACGGGTTTAGGTGCATAGGCTAATACCACTTTCCAAAATGTCCTGAAGTAGGCTACAAGCATAAATAACTTCACTTTATAATTAAACTCAAATGTAACTTAAAATACACTCAAACTTAATATTACAGTGTTGATATTAAAATGTATACTTTCAAAATATGTTATCATTGTATTTTACAATGACAATTTTAGCATACATTTTAAAATATATCAAAAGTATGTGTGAAAACAAATTTCAAATAAGTACACTTTAGAAATTACACATAAATTTCACTTTAAGTATATTTTAGTTTAATATATTTCTATAAAGTGTAATATAGTATAATTATTTTCAAGTGTGTTAAAAGTGTTAGCATGAAAGTGTGATGTTAGTGTAATTTTTATATATTTATATAAAGTACAATTTGTATAATTACATTTTCAATATATTCAAAATACGAATATACTTGAAATACAATAAAGTACACTTTTTTTTCACCAGGGAACACCCAGCACCTTTTAATGCATAAACACGCTGCCAGCTCCCAATGGTATAAACGGCTGCAGCCTCATGTTAATTTAATCCACTGTCACCAATTAAGCCCTGATGTGTAAGGTTCAAGTAATGCACAACATCTTTCCTAACTAACAAGTCCAAACTTGTCATTTCTTTGTTTTCCGAACTGCCGCTCATAATCACTACAAATGACCATTACACTGGTATTCATCAGGTTTTTCTTATCTCTGCTGTTACGAAGAAAACTCGTGTCCAAGAAAACAAAGCAGTGATTATTGCAGCACAAACAAGACTGATGCAACTCGACACAAATGAACTTGTCACATTGCAACATCTTCCAATTTCTACTTTTGTCCAAATGACAGAGGACGAACTTGGACAACAAACTTGTTACTGTTGTCGTTTCGCTTTTCATGCGGAGCCAATTTTGTTGCATATATCCACAAATAAAAAGCAAACAAAAACGTTACCAGTACTTTTCAACATCTAAAAACACATTATTCCGGTCTTTGTACCACTGTCTGGGAAGATGATTACACATTTTCTTGTTGCGCTGTGTGATAATTTGAGTTTAAAATATAGGGTGGTATCAAGACACAAAAAGTGCATTGTACTTATACCTGACAGGCGCTGATGTCTGAGACAACTGCCTGAGTCAGTCGCCGACCGCCAAAGTAAAATGTTGAACATTTTTCTACATTAGGGAAATCCGTGCACGCACATTTGCAGCCTATAAACCAAAATGAAAAAGCAGTACCTGCAACTTATGCACTCAAACAAAAGCAAGGGGGTGTACACAACATTTCTGCAGCTTCACCTACAGCCCCATAATATTTCCTGTGCAGCCAGAGCCCACAGACTTTCCTCTCTGTATAAGTGGTAGAGAGAAGGTCGTCGTGAGGACTGAGAAAATAAAAAAGATTTTTCTTTTATACTCTCTATGCGTGCTTAAATTTGAACAGAATTAAATTTCACTGAAGCCCCATAAAAAAGTCCAGAGTCCAGCTAGAGGTGTGTGTTTGCTGTTGTTATGGATGCAGCAGGAGTGGATATAAAGAGAGCGTTATTGTGCCCTGGTCTTTGTTTCCTTGTGATTCAGACAGTGGGAGTCTGTACACTTGTAAAATAATAACATGGCTACAATTAAAAGGGTTTTTTGTTATCTCAACCTTGATGTATTGGTTATGCATACCTAATCTTCCAAACAAGTGGTCCTCCGGGTCTTTGTGGAACGTCCTTACTGTGAGAGGGTCACGAGAGACGATGAGGAGGAGCGGAGGAGAGGGAGAAACATGATGAGCATCTGTTCAGCAGGGCGAACCTCTGCAGGGGACATCCTGTCCCCTAGTGGACATCAGGGGGTCCCTCACTCGGCTCACACTCTGCACACGCACACACCAAAACCGAGACAGACACATAATTTATTACAGGCCGTGCACATTTACATCTATGTGTTGTCTGTCTGTACAATCCGACATTTCACTTTGCAGAGGAATTTGTCATCCATTCAGCGGCTGACACATATTTATGGTACATCCTGCACTGTATAAATCAAAACTGAATGATGAAAGAATAAGAGGCCGGGGATAATGCCTTCAGTGAATTTAGAGGTTGAGGAGAGTGGACATAGTATGTAATCAGACGACAGAGGTACGGTTGCAGTGGGAGGGAATGAAATCTCGGCGTAAGAACGAGCAAAGCAAAAATATGTATCAGAGGTTCAGTTTGGCTGTAATTTTCTTTTTTTTTTTAGTTTATTTGATATATACATGGTGACAAACTGAGACATTTTGCATTCATTGCAAACTCAACACCAATTTTCAGATATTGCTTACTCTGTTGAAGAAGCAGAAACAACCGGTCTTCTCTGTGGGCTGATTAAAGGATTAAAAGTCTTTGATATTGATACAGAACCAGCCTGAGTCCAAACTTCTTGAATGATTCATGGCGGTCTGCTGCTGTTGTTGTTGCTCCTCACAGATAGCTGAGGGAAAAAATCAACCGAGCCAATCGTAGATTTGTAGGTGGGATTAAGAACGTGAATTTGCCAGAACCAGAATTTGAAAAACAAAAGTGCGATGGATTAGATCAGGATCAGTCAGACTTTTTCCTTCCATTTTGTCGGACCGGCTCGCATCCGATTGAAATGCTGTCAAAAAGTTTACAGTAAACCGCGAGCTGCTTGGCTGCTGATCCATCTCTGAAAAACTTCCAGTTGATTTTGGCTTCATAATAGATCCAATCAGGACGCAGTGGGCTCTGACGCTGATTAATAGAAAAAAAAATGGTTTTGACGCAGTCGTCTTGACAAAGCTCTGGCTCCTCTCACAAGATATCTGAGATGACAGAAAATTAAGAAACTAAAGAATGCATGCTCAGCTTTCCAACTCCACTTCAGCTGGACAATGTGTCATGAATGCTGGATGAGCCATTTGGAAAATGATCCACTGTAGGAAGACGATGCAGCAGAAGACCTATACATCTCCTACAGCTTAAGTGTTACTGTTAAATAATTCATTGCTTACAATCATTATGGGTCACAATGGTTATTGAATATTAGATCAACAAAAAAAAGAGCCATAATTATGATGGAAGACCCTCCGCTCGCATCCCATTAAACCATTGCTCCTGAGGTTTCTGGACACTCTTACATTAGTCCTGTCAATATTGTGTATAAATGGTGGCAAAGAAACCACAACGAGTCGACGCTCCATCAATAAGGCCGGATCACACGTTAATGAACTAAACCGTTTGGAAAAGTCTAGTTCTCCTAGTTATTCTTCATTACAATGTTTCTGCCTCACCTTTTGGAAATCTTAATCATTATTACAGCATGTGAGGTTTTAACGGACGTCGTGGTGGACGTATGTATCGATGCACAGTGCGCGTGGTGGCATCCAGACAGTTAATTTGTTCATATTAGGAAAATCAATGCATGGACGGGTCCGTGTGTGATGGAGAGCTCCAGTCAGAGGATATCTAAAAAGTGGGATCTATCTTTTTTATTGGAGTTTCTGTTCCTTACTTTGCTTTTCAATAACTTAAACTGAAAGTGTATTGAGCTGAGAAAAGTGTCTGTGCTCATCTTCACTGCGTGCATAGAAAACAACCATATGCAGACACTGTAATGTGCATCTGCGACAGCTTAGACAGTTAAGATTTCATGTTTATTGTGATGAATCTGATGAAAGTTATGGTTCAGTCCGTCTCATCTGGGCTCCTCATCTAATTATTCTCATCCAGCTGACGGCTGGTCCCGTTTAATCTCTCACAGAACAAAAAGGCTTCAGTCTGCAGGGTTCAAGTTTTAACCACCAAACGCTTTTTTTTTCTTCTTTTTTTTTCTTGCTGTAATTGGACATTGTACTCACAACAATTACAGGGGCTGTTCTAAAAATAAGACTTTGATGACACAATATTTTTTATGAAGTGCAAAGTGGACCACTTACAAAGGCACAGCCACACTGCTGCACGCCGGCCATCTGGACAGTCATTGGTGTGCAAATAACAGAGTGAGTCATGACACAGATTTTCAGACGTTTCATCAGAGAGACGGAAAAGTTGGGTGGGCGAGAAGCAAAGTGACGAGGGGCGGGCGGGGGGGCACCCAGACCGCGGCGGGTAAAGACCGAGTTTGTATTGTTTGCATGGAATCAAACACTTTGAGTCATTTGTTTTTTAACAAACTCACCCAGTCATTTCAGTTCATTTGCAAAAAAGAAAAAGTAATTTCATCCAAACTCTAAAGCGATCACAGCTTTTGTGCTTTAACTCTAATTTGATTCCTCTGGCAGGGCTCGGTAACAAGACTTTTCAGACTTCACGATGGTGGAGTATTTGCTTTGTCAGTGGATGATGTAATCATCAACACAGGAGATGTGTTCTTAAGACGAGGAAAAAACATTTTGAAATCGCTCAGCCTCTCCGCCCTACAGTCTCTCCCCTCGCCGCGCACTTATAATAGATCAAAATGTTCACGCAAACCCTTCCTCTCAGAATCAGAACAAATCAAACCACAGGAGCTGCAGTTTTTGCAGCAACTTTGACCCTTAATTGATCGGGAAAGCACTTTCATATTCCCATCCTGCTGCCGTTGTAACTTGAAGGCTCAAATCTGTCTATATTCTTTTAAAAGCCGGAGTTAAAACTTGAGTAAACTGAGTGTGATGTACAATCAGCCTGACATGAGTTTAGAAAGCCAGTTGGGCATTGGGTTTTCCTCCCTCTGTGGCCTTGTACAAAGCTTTTTCAGGGCATCACGGGTGCCTCACGGTCATTGCTGCTGCTTTACAGATAGACAGAGATCAAATGCCACTGTGATCCATCACCTGCTGTTCTTTCTATCCAATTTTAATTATGTACCAAGCCCAGAATCACAGTCTGTCTCAGAGGGCTTTAAAAACATACAACACTCTCCTTAGACACTCAATTTAGCGAAGGCAAAAAAAAATAAAATAATGATAGTAAAAATAATTAATAGGAAGCACAGAAAGCACAACAGAGAAGGGATCCCTCTTCCAGGACAAGCAGACGTGCAATAGATGATATAAATAGAGACGACAGAGCAGAACTAGCAGTGGTAGAATTACAATATGGAGAAACACGATCACACTCGTCTCCTCTGATAAAAAACCCTTGAAAGAGGAACCATTTCCACACATATGCACAAAAAGCAAAGCAAAGGCTCCATTAACAGTGAGAAAAATGTGACAAAGGATCCGGAGCGGCGACGCTGCGGTAGGATTTACAGCCTACGAAGCCGCATGCATACATTAACAGCATCATAAGCAAACTAGACGCTTTTTCTTGTCTTCCTCGATCAAATTTCTCTTCCCTGCCGTCACTTTTTACGGCCTCTTCAAGTCGTTTTTTTTCCTGCTAATCCCAGAATTCATGCGCTCTTAGATATCAGCAGTAACAGTTTCTGAGGAGAATGTGTGTGTGTGATTGCTTTTCTATTTTCACCACATCGCTCACAGTAAAATTGTGGGGGGTTTACAAATGATCAGTGGGGTAAGATACTAAGATACAAACAACTTCCTTAAACAAAACAAGTAGCCATAGCAACAGCAGCAGCAGCAGCAGCAGCACTAACAGCAGGTGTTCTTCCCTCGGAGAGAAACACACACAGTCAGTACGTTTACATGACACTTGAAAAGACTGAATTATGGCCTTAATCCATCTATAACTGGACAACTTAAAGGGATAGTTCAACATTTTGGCAAATCGACCCATTGCCATAATTCCTATAGTCATAGCAGTAGGTTTGTTACCTTTAATTGTCGGTGCAAGCTATTTTTAGAACGGTGGAGCAGAGCCGCTACGAGGCTCATGGGATTTCTTGGTTTCCCTCATCAAACTCATCAAATACACAATCCAACAACTCCAAAACGCTCTGGTGGACAAGTTGTGACCTGCACATTCACCACACTAGGAGATAATAACGGGACTTTATTAGTTGTTAGAGTTGTTTTAGAGGTAAATGCAGAGACTGCTTGCCGAGAAACTCCCCCCAACGGGAACAGGATCAGCAGTTTTGCATGAATTTACCTCGAGGTGCACATCAGACGACTGCACAGGTGTTTGCGGCGCTGCAGAGAACTCTGCTGGGGTAGCTACGCTGTTGACTTGATGCAGAAGCAAAAATCAAGCTTTAGTGTTGAGGAGACGGACATGTTTCCAGTAACTATTACATTTTACCTGGGACAAGGACAGATTTCCAATGAGACACTCAACTGGAGCTATGAGCATAGCTGGATTTAGCTGTGCATGGCATCCCGCTAAGAGACGAGATTTGATCCTGTGAAACCAAAGAATCCCAAAAAAAGCATTTTCCCACTGCTAATAATTACAAAAAGAGCTGCCAAAGATTCAATGGACAAAACATTTGACCCACAGTCAAGTAGAGCAAAAAAGAAACACTCACTTGAGCTTAAGGGCCTTTCTGTAGTTTTTCTTTGAAGTAACTCACTCATAGATGAAGCTGCACGCTGTGGTGGAAGTTTGTACTTCACAAGAATCAGTTCACACACACATTAAAATGAACTGTTTCATATTTATACAATGTTGAATTTTGAACCAAGTAGCCTACATTTTGTAGTTTTGTCTATTTTTTTTATTTTTTAATGAACTGTTCTTTTCCAGTCGGACCTCCTCCTACACATCCATCCATCCCCTGCAGCCGTCTTGAAGGCACACGCCTGGACGCCAGCAAACCAGTATCTAATCTGAGAAGGGGGTGGCTTTTAGACCTCGCTCAAAGGCTGCAGATCTCCTGCAAATGCAGTCGACAATATACGTCTGTGTGCTCATTGTTGGGTAACGCTTCACTAAAAGGCTGTGAGTTTGACTTGGGCGAGGAACTTGGCTCCTGGCTCGTCAGTTCTTTACGCTTTGATAATGATTTCTCATAATCACCGTTCACATGAGGATTTCTCCCAAGACCAGTCGGATGTATTATCTTGGAGTCTGTTGTGATTAAGTCTCTCCAGTTCATACATCGTGGTTGCTGCACGCCAGCTCTAACTTTGCCAGACTCAGATCAGACGTGTGTTCTTCCTCTGATGTTTTTTGGCAGTTGATAAAGAGCTTTTTGTTGCATTAGGTGCCACCGTCTGGTGAGTGAGCGTCATTAAAGCAGAAGTAAGTGATATATTTGTGTTAATATAAGTCTTAAATAGTTATATCTTCCGACAGCAATCGCTTACATAGAGTGTTTGGTCTGAAACACGGGTCTGTCAGTCACTCTGCTCTGCTCTGAGCCGAAGAGAAAACATTTATCGTATCCTACAGTTTTTATCCAATGAGGAGAGAGAACGGCATGCAGGGCTGTGTGTGCAGCCAAGGGACGCCGTGAATGTGGCGACGTAGGGACGAGGACTGTTATGGTGCGTTCAAGGAAACTCGTATTTTTCCGACCGTGAAGTGGTACCAGTTCGATCTGGTACGAGTTCACCGGTCGGAAGTTACGAGTGGCCGTTATAGTGACTTTCACCGGTAAAACAGGTCGGAAAAACACGAGTGGGTTGCCTGGAACGCTACAAAGTCGTAAGTTGTGACTTGAAGCTGTAATTTACGATTTCAAAAGCCTGCCTGGAATGCAGCATTAGCGAAAACGACCGGACCACTTACTTCTGCTTTAACTCTCGTCAGCACTTTCAGTTAAGATGCTTTTTAATTTTTTTTTTTATGTATGTATTTCTTTAAGCATGTTCATGTATAACACTGGGTGCACCAGTTGCCCCTGTGTGTTCTAACACAATAGTTCAACTAATGGCCTCATCAGGAGCATCACTCATACACTGATCTGAACGAACTGAATATACTGTATGATAAAATATATATGCTGTTTTTATCTATGTTTATGTGATACTTCTCTTGTGTGGATGAGATATGTTTGTTTTATTCTGTGTACAGCTGCTGCTCATAACCAACACGTTGTGGGATAAATAAAGTTATTATGAAATTCAATATAAGTACCTCACACAGCCTTTCGTCATATAACTCAAACTTAAGTTTGAATAAACTATCACTTCAACTGAAACTTCATAAACCAATACAACTATGTTAAAATGCAAATCATACTTGAATAGTTTGGTATTGAAGAAAAATTTCAAACAAAGTATAAATACATTGCAGTTAAAAATGTGTTATATTATGTTTGTTTGTTTTAATCAACTTTCTTTTCCTGTTTGATTGTTTCATTTTACTTCTTAAATGTTTTTCTTATTCTTGTTTAAAGTAAGTGTGTAAAATAAAAAAAATAAAAAGAAAGAAAGTAAGAAAATAATGAGTGACATATAAAGTAGCAGTTTTCTTAAAACTCTGTATATTTAATTTCTTTAAAATTTGGCCATGCTGGCGGCATTGTTCTGAGGTTATGCCAATATGATGATCCAGACTTAAAAATTAACTAAGGAATGGATTTCAGTGAAATCTGGTATAAATATGTATGTTCTTCTCCAGTGGATTAGATGTTATAGGTTTGGTGAATTTTAGGCATGAGGAGTGAAGGTTCAGGTGATAATATTATAGGTGTTGAATATATAACACAGCTGGATGGACTATGGAATAAGGAGCAAATTCAAAATACATAATTATGCAGTCATCTCACTGTATTGTCTGTGGGTCTGTATTGATTTCAAAAATCTGCATCTCTTTTGTTCTTCTTGTGTTCCATTCATTTCATAATGATCCGTTCTCCCTGAAGTCAAACAGCAGAAGTTAAGTGACAGTCTGCGAACACTTCTGGCACTTTTTTTTTTGTTGTTTTTTTGATGTTAATTAAAAATGCAAGAGTCGTCTTATATGTCATGGTTTATAACTCAGACCATTTATCCTTTTCAAAAGACTATACCCACTTCTCCAGGCGGCACTGCACCACTGCTGGACACCAACCCTGAAACAAATACCACACGTCCAGCGCAGAATTCGAATGAACCAGTTACAACCCTGTAGCCTGCAGGTAGAAGAATATTAAACACATAAAACCTTAGAAAATAATCAGCTCTACTTCCACTTTACTGCAAATATTAGGATGTCTGCAATTAACCGTGTTGAATACAAACGCTGCAGATACGTTATACAAACTTGCATAAGCTATTTAGTGGATCTTAATGTTTGTCTGTCATTCCTGAGCGCTGCAGCTCTGAATAGTTAAGAACAAGTGTTTTTCTGTCTTTTAAAAAAAAAAAAAAAACATTAAACAAGTGACAGATTATAACACACATCCCCAAAAAGCCTTGGAGGAAGCAGTTCCTTTCGTACAAACATCCAAGATATTCTGTATCCTCTCCAGAATTTCTCTTCTCCCATGTAAATCGCCTACAACCCTATCAAATAATATAAATAATATATGAGACGTAAACTCCATCTATTTGTTATTGTCATGGATATCTAGAGAGCAGCCTGTTTCTGCTTTGTTTCTGTTTTGTGTTTCACCTCAGGCTATGGTAAGCTCACTTGTCAGTGTTCCCTGGGATCTCCTTTCATTTGTGTATTTGTGTGCATGTGTGTGTGCATGTATCTGTGTGTGTGTGTGTGTGTTTGCAGTCACACAGGATTTATTTTGCTATTCTTTTAAATTTTTGAGCATATGTGTTAAGCATGGGTGTGGTGGGTTTATAGTATGTACATTACATATGCATGGTGATTTCCTATTTTACATTTTACATGTAGGATGAATACTGTAACTCCCACACTTGCACTTTTAACGTTGAACCGCAGAAATGTGGAGAAAACACATCCTTAAAAAAAATACAAATAAAAAAAAAACATGAAATTTGCATAAAAATCTTGTTGGCTAAAGGATAGTAACATCTTTTTACCTTGGCTTGCAGTTGGACGTGGAGGAGGAGAAGTTGTTGTGGTTCATTGGGGCTATTTACAATGCTTTCAGTATAAACAGCAGCACTTTACACAGTGATAGCAGATAGTTTCATCCTTGGCGAGTGCTCTTACACATTGTCTCCGCATCGCCGTGCGATCCGGCCTCATTTACGAGGAGATGGACAAGGATCTGCAGAGATGTGAAAATAAGCCCAGACTTCCCAATGAGTATTCCACTCACAGCTCCCTGACCTTGAGGTGAGCTTATCCCAGGCCAGTGTGCAAAGCTGCATGAATTATAATATCCACCTATAGGTCGAGCCCCAGCCTCTGCCCCTGACCAAACAGCAGCAGGGCCCCCGCAAAGCTTCTCCCCTCGAATGAGACCAGCAGGAGCTTTTTTTTCCACCACAGTATCACTCTGCCCACTGAAGGATGAAGTCCTGGGCCAGTCAGGACACTGGTACCAGAATACAAAGCGAGCCACGGGGACCACAGAGGAGAGAGGCGCTTGGTCATTTTTCTCTTTTCCGGTGTTATTGCAAATATTATTTATTCAGAGCAGCTCAAGTGTTATGAGGAATATTCAAGATGTCAGGTCTCATGTGGGTTAATACACTGAGAGTTAGGAAATGACGCATTATACGTTGATAACAGATTACAATGTAATGAATGACGTGCTAATAGTTAACATGCAAGTAAAAGTGAGAAAACAGCTTCACATATGTGGTGTGAATACACACAGCATCACCAAATATGGATGTGTGTTATGTGCATTTGCAGTGCATTGAACCCTCTCAGCCACCGTACATACATACATACGCCTTCAATGCTGTATTATCAGAGTCATGTTACTATGCAAAATCTCCCAAATACAAAATGAATGGAAACAATCCACCGTGTTAATCCTCAACAATAGGCAGGAATATGAGAAAAAAAACAAAAAAAACACTGTCACTTACATACTGTAGGCTGCAAACATAAATTAGCTATTTGTTGCTTTATATAAATGATAGGTTCCAGTTCTTTTCACCTCACCGGCATGTCAGAAATACGCAGAGTGAGTTGTGGGTCATTAAAATCATTGCTCTTCTTCTTCCTCCTCCTCCTCCTCTTCCTCTTCTTCATCTTCTTCCTACTGGCTGTGAGGGGATCTCTTCCTGTGAGATGCAGCCAAAGTACCATAGACACCTCTTTCCTCACAGATTTGCATAGATTACCACAGGACTGTGCCAGTGCTCCGGGGGGTGTACAACTTTCATTAGCAATGTGCATAAATGGATGCGGTGCCAGACTGTAGCAGGAGTGTCATCGTGGAGTTTGCGTTGGCCTCGTTCGCACATTTACTGAGGAGAATGAAACCAAATGTGTCGTAAAATCGTGTCATTTTACTTTATCAATATATTCTCATGCTGCATGGTAATCATTGGGGTTAGGGTTATATGGATACGATTATGTTATAGATTTATTCATGCAGACACTGATTGTGGGTGGATGTTCCCTCTCTGCTGATGTAATTAGACCGTTACATTTGACATGGTTTGAATGCATCTTAATGTTAGAAAATCACTCATGGAGCCTTTTCAAGCCTCAACCTCCAGGTTCTGGAAAAAATGGAGCTAATGCCAAAGCGCTAAGACCTGTAATTCCTCACATGACCACTTGAGGCTGGAGGGAGTCATGTGTTTACATGTACAACTTCACAGCAGAAATGAATATAATGCAAACACAGTTTTGGTTGCTACACTGCAAAAACTCAAAATCTTACCAAGAATATTTGTCTTATTCCTAGTCAAAATGTCATTTCTAGTCAAAAGAAATCTCATCATACTTAAAATAAGACTCATCACATTTAAAAAGTAGCTTGTTTTTAGACACTTTTTACTTCTTTTAAGCACATTTTTTTACTTAAAATCAGTAGAAAAATCTGATAGTGGAACAAGTTTTTCTTTCTTATTACAAGTACAAAACACTTGCTTTCACTGGCAGATTTTTCTACTTATTTCAAGTGAAAATTAGTTTGAAACAAGTGAAAATTAGTTTGAAACAAGTGAAAATGGTCTAAAAACAAGTTGATTTTTAGGTGATGAGTCTTATTTTAAGTGGAAAGAGATTAGTTTTGACTAGAAATGAGACATTTTGACAAGAAATATGAAAAATATTCTTGGAAAGATTTTGAGTTTTTGCAGTGTAGATGTGATTTCCTCCACATAATACCTGTATGTGATGTGTTTTATTATATAACTGACTTAATTAGATTTTATTAAAGCTTAGGTTTTGGTATCAATTTGCTGTTTTTATTGTCTGTGATGATACATAGCTTGTTAGCTTTGCCTCTTAGCTATCATCCATCCAGCCTTTGTTTTTACCTACAGTAGGGGCTGGATCGGAGGACGCATAGACGTAACTCAAAGGCGTCAGTCCACTCGTTTTGACTATATGATGATTGTTCTTTTACTCTGTTTCTATGCACTATTTTTAGTGATTGATTTGTTGATGATTGATTGTGCAGCTGAGAAACTGAATTTCCTTTGGGATAGATAAAGTATCTATCTATCTATCTATCTATCTATCTATCTATCTATCTATCTATCTATCTATCTATCTATCTATCTATCTATCTAGTAAACCTCTCGTCGGGGGCAGTCTCTGCATTTGGTCAAAACAAGTCAAAACAAACTTAGTCTTCTAAGACTATAGGCATTATGGAAATGGGCCAATTTGCCAAAATGTTGAACTATCCCTTTAACCATGCAGGGTCACAGGCAGCTGGAGCCCATCCAGGGTGTATTGCCACATATAGAGAGAAGAGCAGTCGATCTACGTGTGCATGTGTGTGAGGAAGCTGGAGAACCTGCAGAGACCATAGACACTCAGCTAGACAGCCTGGGAATCAAACCTGAACCCTATTTCTAGGGGGTAAAGAGTGCAACCACTGTGCCACCATGCCTTTAAGCTCACCAATGCTAATTACACAACAAATGAGTTCCCAGAGAGTGGTGAATGTAAGAACAGCAGCTCAACTTAAAGCAGAAGTAAGCGATCCGGTCGTTTTGGCTAATGCTGCGTTCCAGGCAGGCTTTTGAAACCGTAACTTATGGCTTCAAGTCACAACTTACGACTTTGTAGCGTTCCAGGTAACCCATAACTCGTGTTTTTCCGACCTGTTTTACCTGTGAAAGTCACTATAACGGCCACTCGTAACTTCCGCCCCGTGAACTCGAACCAGATCGAACTGGTACGACTTCACAGGTCGGAAAAACACGAGTTACGGGTTGCCTTGAACGCACCATAACGTCTTGTCAGCCGATGGAGTTAGCAGCCCCCGCCCTCGTCATGGATCTATTGGTCCTCGTCCCTACGTCACCACATTCACGCGCATCCCTTGGCTGCACACACAGAGAGGACTGCCCCTTTATGCCGTTCTCTCTCCTCATTGGATAAAGGTTGTAGGATACAAGGAACGTTTTCTCCTCGGCTTACAGCAGAGCAGAGTGACTGACAGACCCGTGTTTCAGTCCAAACACTCTATAGAAGTGATTGCTGTCGGAAGATATAACTATTTAAGACTTATATTAACACAAACATTCTGCTTACTTCTGCTTTAAGTTTAGTTACTTATTTATCTGTTTATTCATTGATTGATTTCTTTTTACCTGACCTGCTTCCTGCTCCACCCGTCTCCACGTCTCATATCTCACGTTTCCTTTCCCACGTCCATCCGGTCACAAACCATAATCCACACTAATGTCCAGGGCCACATAAACACAAAACCACAAGGACCACCAAGTATGTACATGGCATTAACTCAGTGAATAATATGGACTTTGATCAATGTCTTAAAATGCACAGTGTTCTCACATGTGTTCCCTTCACTTCATGTGTTGAGTTGGATGCTGAAGCAAAATGTGTTTTTTCTCTTTTGTCTAAACCAGCTGCTGTGCATGACACTTTTTTTTTATTAAGACTATTTGTTTGATTTATTAGTTCATAAATTTGAGCTTTTTTTTAGCAGTCATAAACATTTGTTTTGTTTTTTTAAGGGTGTGAGTGACGCCGGTTCCGATAATAAATTTGATCCGCTTGTTTACGAAAACAGTGAAAGGACCAGACAGAAAATGAGAGAGATGTTTGATGAAAGAGAGAGAAAGGCCAATAGATACATTGTGATGAGCGCCATACTTTAAATTATGCTGCAGTGAGTAATAATGGACATTTTCCTGATATTTTGCAGTATCTCTCTCTTTCTCTTCCCCTCTCACTCCATCTGTCTTTTTCCCTCCTCTCTGTCCATCTGTCTTTCCTCCTCGCCTTCCTGCCTGTTCGCCTGCAACCCCTCCTTGTACTCCAACACACACACACACACACACACACACACTCTCTCTCACACACACACACACAAACACACACTTGCTCTGCCTTATCTTTATTCCCAGACAAGGCACCCTGTTTGAGCTGTCATTATAACCATTTTGAATAGCCTAGCTTCATGGCGAACGAGGAGAGACATGCTGTGCCCAATCACACAACACTTTCTTCCTGTCCAACAGATGCATGTCATATTTCATTCTGGATGAGGTAATATGTATTGAAGGATTTGACTCCAAAATCCCAGAGTGACTGATCGTAGCTCAGAGAGTGTTTTTTTTTTTTTTTTGAGCGATAAATGCTCCCAGACAGGGCTGGTGTTCAACATTTTGGGGGCCTGCAGGAGCTAAAACCATCCCATATACACCCAAAAGGCTCAATTATTTATTTGAGGAATAAGAAGGCGGCGAATTCTTGGGTGGTTAATTACGACTGTGGGTTGTTGGGGGATATCTAACAGTAACTGAGGAAAGTGTTTGATGAATTGCAACCCACAAGCTGGTTGAGTTCTTGCCGCCACCTGAACCAACACCGGGCGGCGTGGCGGTGTGACAGAAACACCAGAATGAAAAGAGAAGAGGAATAATTAGGTAGTTTATGCTGCAGTGCTGGTCCGGCAATATGAGAAATTAGAATTAAATGACAAAAGCAAACATGAAATACTGTGGAAAAAAGCATCTTAGGAACCAGTATAGTGTTAAATAAAAAGCAAGCTGTCAGATATATTAAATTTAACTAAAAAGGAGCTGACAACACGTCATGGTGCTGCAAACACAAACAAGTAACGGGTCATTTTCCACCAGTTTGAAGCCAGTCGGTACAGTAGACTTTAAAGACGGTGTCCGCCTCTCTCCCTAAGTGGTTCGATGAGTAACAGGCATTAACATTTAAAATGCCATTGTCTGCCAAAGATAATTATATACAGTCTTATGTGGAGACAGAGGCATGTGTGTTCTTATCGCAAGAGCAAAAAATAAAGAAATGTAAAGACGCCCGACAGTCAAAATGAGTGAGCACAGTGAGTTCCTTAAAGCTGCTGCAGCTGCGACCTGAAGTGACAGAACAAACGTTGAAGTTTCCTTCAACGTTTGTTCTAAAAGAAAAAAAATTCTCAGATTATTTGTTGCTGTATATTCAAACACACAGTGTCAGTCAAAAGTCCGGACACACTTTCAAAATATTTAAGGGGGATTGTACAATGTAATACAGCTTTGAATGATAATATATCGGGCTGATAATAATTATCGGCCAATAATTATTGCGCAGGGAAGTCAGATAGTTAAATTTTTTGCCAATTATTAGAGCCAATTTCAGTCCATTTGCCTCCTAAATTCATTTGAAACAATAACAAATGTCAAAACTGTTGTGTTTGTTGTGATCACAACAGCAGTGATGTCAGTTATATTATTTTTGTTAAGTCAGAGGCAGAGCTATAATCTTAAATTCATCTTTACTCACAACATCTTAGCTTTTCTAAACCTTAGGGGTGGATATAAACTATTAAAAATGTTACTGGTCATAGGCATCGGTTTTGAGAAGCAGGAAGTTATTGGTTTTCTGTGTTGGTGGAGAAAAAAACAGTTATTATTAACTATGACAAAGCAAATATCTGCTGCAATCTGCAGACATCAAGTAGAAACTAAAAGAGTTTGAGGAAGAAACATAACAAGACGAGTGTTTGCAGGTGAAAGTAAAAGTCACGTTCACAGTATATTTGCAGTTTCATGTCCAGTCTCCATCGACATAAGTAAAATGGAGGAATGCAAGTCCTGTTATCTCACCCTCACATTTGTAAATGAATAATTAACACTTTGCTTTGTATGAATAAGATCCCATCTGTGAGGGGGATGGAAGGAAGGACCTCTGTCTGTCCGCTCATCCTGTAAATGATGATTATATGTGTGTGGGCGACAGCATGTCAGCAGTCAACAAGAATTAGAGAAGTCAAAGTTAATAATCTGAAAGTCGGTGACTCCTACTCCGTGTTGTGGATGTGTGGTCACTCGCTGACTCAGGACTCGGTCGTCTAACCCGCATGTTTGAAGGCAAATGTTCAGTTTGTGTACTCGCCTGTAAATGAGTTTGCTCACTGGTGGCAGCACCTTATCTAATTGCAAGTGTTAATGCTAATTAAGTTCAAATGAAGTTCACTCCTGATGGTGTGTATTTTGAGCGCAGGGGTGAGGACGACGCAGCAGAACGGCTGAGCTTGTAGCTTCAGTGAAGTTGTTTTCTCATCTGATCTGAACTCTGAGACGTTCAACGCCTTTTTGTTAGTGGCCTGAGAGCAAACGACTGTATTTTGTGATAGTTTACAGAATACAAGACGACACAGCACAGCGTTTTGTTTTCATCCCCAGTGTCACATCACGCCTACTGAGACGATATCCCAGAGTTTAATTAGCTCTAAGTTTGCTTGCTTTTTAAAAAAAAACTGCAACACTGCAAGACTGACATTTCTTATAAAATCTCACTCTAACCCCCGATTTTCTACCGACTCTGTTTTCGCTCCGTTCCAACTCCGTTCCAACTCCGTTCACATTTTTCGCTCCCATTCAAGTCAATCCGAGCATTTTCAACACATGCACTGCGTCTCTAGTCCGTCACAGCTCCATCGGTCCGACAAAAATAAGCAGCAGGTCTGTTTTTGCTGGATCACGCAACCGTCACGCAACAATCCACGTCGATTACATCAACCAACAGAGGAAGTCAGACGCACAGAGCATCCAGTAAATTTCAAAATAAAACACAACGGACAAACTTGCAGTCGTAAATCATCACTTTGTCAACATTAGTTTCACGCGCTGGCACAAGCAACAAGTTATCAATCAATCAGAGGGACCTTAAAGCTATAATGTGTAAGAATTCCCCCTATCTAGCGGTGCGGTTGCATATCGGAACGTATTCTTGATGTTGCATTCACGTGAAATCGGGCAGACGTCAGACAGACAACAGACGCTGCATGTAACAGGATAAACAAGCGTCTATGTAAACAAGTGGTCCACCAGCACGAGGCAAAAACAATACAGGCGTGACAATATGTTGTCATGGTGATGTCGTATTGTTTACCTGACCCACGTTTTACCGTCTTTCACTCGCCGAGTAAAATGACATCCGGTTGGTTTGCCGACGGCCGTCTGCCTGACTGCAGAGCTAAACTGCAACAGAGACAGAGTTGGTGGAAATTGGGGGTAGTAGCTGTGAACAAAGAGAGGAGAGTTTTCTATAGAGGTGCATGAGTGATGTCGGGGACAGCTCTCCATTCCGACACCCCTCCACTTCGACACCCCGCTGTTCCGAAATAGCCCCACTTCGAAACACCGCTACTCCGACACCCCCTCCTCCCCCCCACAGCTGTCCAAGGTGCTGAACCGCGTGACGTTGTTTACATTCTGCTTTGTGGCTTGTCTGTGAAACGTGCGCTGCTTAGGGACTGGGCAGATCTGTCCCACTTGCTTTCTCCCCGACTCCGTTGTTGGAGATCTCCCACACAGTAATAGAAATACACTTTTTTCTTTTTCTCCCCCCCTGCTCCGCTCGAGCACGGCTGAAGCCGGCTTGAGCTCACACGGGCGCGAGGCTGCTGCAGCCGCCGCTCGCACTGACAGCTGACTGAGGGAGATGCTTTGGTTGGGCTTAGGCAATGAAGAAAGGAGTTGGTTAAGTTTAGTAAAAAAGACCAGGTAGAGGCTAGACAGGCTAGAAGCATAATGAACGTTATATGTCATTAATATGAAGTATTTGCTTGTTTTACAGTTAATTATGCACATGATCCGTTTGACCCCAAAAAGGAAAAAAGGATCAATGCGCACTGCGCGCTGGGGGTTTCCCCCAATAGCCTTTTCGGAGTAGCGGGGTCTTTAGAAAAAATAGAAAACCCCGCTATTACGATGAATGGAAGTCTATTGTCGGAAAGGCGGGGCTTCGGAAAGGCGGGGTCATCATGTCAGACAATCAGCACATACAGTTGAGAGACATGTTAGCCTGTCACCATCAAGTGAAATACTAGATGCTACAGCTACATCGAAGGACACTTTTTTTTCTTCTGTGACAGATGATCTTCTCAATAAGTTATTTTCCCCCTCTACACCCTCATATTTATATTTATTCATTCATTTAGTGCTTCATTTCACTCTTGCATCTGGAGCATGAAAGCACCAGTAGTAAAATTTAAAACCTGCAGTCTGTGTGTTTACTTTTTAATGGTTGTCCCACATTTTAAGGTTTCTTTTGGGGGGGCCGGGGGGGATCTGGTCACTTTCATTGCGTATTAATAGTAAAGTAATGATTTCATAGGCGACCTTTGACCAGAAGCCACATACAGATCTGATGCAGGTCCACTCAAATCCCATGATGCAAGCACCACCAGGCCACGGACTAACAGAGTAACATACAAAAAAGTGGAAAAAATAACAATTTTAGATGTTATTTTTTGAGAAAGAGCAAAGAAAAGTCTTAACGGAGGCAGAGAACAAGAGCACATTAGGTGGGAAGTTTCCTCAGAGAGGTGGGTCTTCAAGTGGTTTTTGAAGATGGAGCGGCGACGCTGAAAGAATCGAGCTTGGTTTCTCTTTCGACTGCAGAGTTCGGATGGAGACGCAGTGGGGACGGTTGTCATTCATCTGCAAATTGCAGTGAATGAGAAGGGTGTTAAAACATGAATGAGGGGGAATCTGGTGCTGTGATAGCGGCCACTCTGCAGGAAAGCATCAGTGACATGAATTTGATGTGAAGAGCAACAGCGAAGGCCAGCGGAGAGTAATGAAAAGGTGGAGCTGCGACGTCCGCGGGACAATTTACAGAGGTTTAATAAATCCTGCTGATTTATAATAAGCAAACTGTGGTTCTGTCTTAACACGTTTGTACTTTGGTGCTTCATTAGGTTCAGTCGGGGTGAGTGACACAGCGGTGCCACAGCAACACCTCCTGCACCAGGCAGCTGCTTATTTATCAAACCTCTACCCGGTCGTCTGTCTTCTACTTCTTTATCAGCCTAGTATCCACATTCAGGAAGTTATTTGTGACAGATAAAACAAGTTATATAAGTTTAGAATGAGTGTTTTTGTATATTTTTTCATGTTTTGTATGTATACGAAATGCCGCTTTTAAGAAGAACCATATACTGTGACTTTATTGACCTTGATTTGCAGCGAAAAAAAACTTGTCATAAAAAACTCTTCTAATATCCTTCAATAATGGGTCAGAGGTTAATATTTTGAATTCCCAAGTATTTAAAGGATTATAAAGATGTATAGTGCTATAAATCAACAATATGTCTCTACAGGCGCTTCACCCACTTCTGATAATACATTGACATCACAAAACCATCCAATAAATAGGGAACTGTGTGTCTTAGTCTTCAAAAGGTCTGTGTTCATTATTTGTGGTGTATAAAAAATATTTTAAAAATCAGACGTTCACGGTCGGAGAAAGTAAATAAAAAAATTTTAAAAAGTACTTCTGAAGTGGTTGAGATTTAAATTTTCAGAGTTTCTGTTTGTCGACGGCGCCGTCATGCAGACAAACCACTCAGCAGTGCAGAGAGGAACAAGGTCCCCTTCCTCGGAGGAGGTTGTTGAGTTTAAACGGGTCGCCAATGGCCCGATGCTCGTCATTGTTCCCGTTATCCAGGACTGCTCCTTCGCCCTCCATTGTTTGTTAAGGTAACCACGACGACGATGGTCCTCAAAACAGATGGAAGAGCCTGTAAGGGTTTTGTTGTTTTCTCGCTTTCATGGTTCTTGTTGTTGTTGGACTAATGTTTCACTGCCTCCAGGTGTTTTGAAGGAATCTTTGTGTTCATGTTTAGATCATTCATGTGTTTTTCTGTTTTTTGTGGCATCTCTGTAAAGATGGAAAATGTCTTTTTCCAGTTTTAATCCTGTATCCACATGCATCACATTTGCCAAATTCCTAACAGAAAGTTTTAGCAAATTGGCCCATTGCCATAATACCTATAGTCATAGCAGTAGGTTCGTTACCTTTAATTGTCGGTGCAAGCTGTTTTTAGAACGGCGGAGCAGAGCTGTGAGCTGCTCAGAGCTACGCTACGGAGGCTCATTATGGGATTTCTTGGTTTCCCTCATCAAACTCCTCAAATACACAATCCAACAACTCCAAAACACTCTGGTGGACAAGTTGTGACCTGCACATTCACCACGCTATGAGATAATAACACAACGTTACCAGACAGAGTTGTTTTAGAGGGAAATGCAGAGACTGCTTGCTGAGAAACGCGCATCAGTAGTTTTGCATGAATTTACCTCGACAACAACTCAGTCAACCTCGGGAGCCTAAAAAATTTGATATTTTTTCGTCAATTCTCACATTTTTGGGGCCGGAAGGTAAGACAAACGCCCTAAGAGCCTTCAAAAAGTGATATTTCCATAATTTGTCCCCTGCAATATCTCAGGTCCAGGACAGAATCAACATAATAAGCCTCTACATCCACAATTTTTTTTGCTTTTGTATTGTTTCTTGTAAAAATCAAATACCTGAAAGAAACAGCTCATTATCTTTTCATCCAGGTCAACGCTCACTGAATGCCTCTCATCCCAGCCAATCAAATTACTTGGTCTGGATCACCTAACTCTGTCCCTTAAGAATGATAATAATCGGCCTAATGTGTCGCACACTTGTTCATAATCTTTACACCCACACACCCAGTGGGCCACACACACACACACACACCACCTCCATCTGACTGGTGGTGGAGCTCTGGTGAATTAACACAGAGGCCTGGTTACTTCCTGACAACATCAATCCAGCCTCACTCTGCGGTGATGGCTCTCACACTCAGTCGTAAAGAACAAAGAACAGACGGCACAAACAGCCAGACATTCATAAGAGACGGTGGGAGGTTATATCACTGTGATTTGTTTCAAGTTTTAAATGCTGAAATTTGGGAGGAAGAGACGAGGAAGAGCCGAGGAGGAGGAGGAGGAGGAGGAGGAGGCATTCAGGGACCGTAGACAATATACTGTAAGTGAACAGGGTTTGAATGTTAAAGGGCTAGTTCAACATTGGCAAATTGGCCCATTGCCATAATCGCTATAGTCATAGCAGTATAGGTTCGTTACCTTTAATTGTCGGTGCAAGCTATTTTTCCTCATCAAACTCATCAAATACACAATCCAACAACTCCAAAACACTCTGGTGGACAAGTTGTGACCTGCACATTCACCACGCTATGAGATAATAACAGAATGTTACGGAACGGAGCCGTTTTCGAGGTAAATACAGAGACTGCTTGCTGAAAAACTGTCCCTGAAGGCAACGCACATCAGCAGTTTTGCATGAATTTGCCTCTAAAACAACTCTGTCTCGTAACGTTCCATTATTATCTCATAGCGTGGTGAATGTGCAGCTCACAACTTGTCCACGACAGCGTTTTGGAGCCTCTTGGAGCCTCTGTAGCGTAGCTCTGAGCAGCTTGCAGCTCTGCTCCGCCGTTCTAAAAACAGCTTGCACCGACAATTAAAGGTAACGAACCTCCTGACTGTAGGGATTATGGCAATGGGCTATTTTGCAAAAATGTTGAACTATCCCTTTTTAAATAGACAGATTTGTTTAGACTTATGACAGATAATGAGCAGCGTCTCTTTTAGACATTAAGGTGTTTTTGACAGATTCTAAATTGTATGTGACAAAAACGATGAGAAAACACTTTTCAAAACTTGCGAACATGTCTTATTCTAACTTACACCCAACCCCGACCTGATTTACTGCAGCACTTAAGGCTTCAGCCGAGGCATTGGTGCAACCTCGGCTTTACTTTCTTACACCAATCACTGATGCTGTCACTTCCCTCTTTTTTGATTTTTTTGTTTATTTGCATGTGCTTGTGAAAAGCAACAAATGAAACCTACATTTTTCAGCAGAAGTGGTGGAGAAATTTCTAAAAAGAGCATTTATTTCTGTGAAAACATGTCAACACCAGAGCACAGTGCAGCTGACATGAAATGAATTCTGTTTTCTAAAATGAAAAATCTGCCTTATTTTTTTTTGGTAAAACTGCTTTCAAGTCTGTGTTGGCGGAGGAG
Source organism: Trachurus japonicus (assembly GCF_045865225.1). Taxonomy (NCBI): domain Eukaryota; kingdom Metazoa; phylum Chordata; class Actinopteri; order Carangiformes; family Carangidae; genus Trachurus; species Trachurus japonicus. The sequence continues at coordinate 6,286,157 of NC_140909.1, forward strand.
GAGGAGGAGGAGGAGGAGGAGAAGGAGGAGGAGGAGGAGGAGGAGGAGGAGGAGGAGAAGGAGGCTCTGTGGTAGTAAATAGTAGTTTGAAGTGTCAGTTTTCAAATAACTAGCTTAGTAACCATGTTAGAAGTGTGTTGTTTGCCGATGCAAAGTAGCTGCATGGAACCTGCGTGCACCATTTATGCAACCGTTAACTGCACACAAACAGTGAATAAATCAATTAAACCTTTATTGTTGCTTAGGCACTCTATGTTGTACAGAGAGTTCAAAGAGTACATATATCTTAAAGGCATATAAAAATCCTCAAAAGCATTTTTATGACATGAAAAAATATGTTAATGTAAAAAACATCTTGCCGTGTTGTACCTTCACCATGGAGACAAATACACATATTCACATCACACCAGAGGGGGTGAAATGGATTTGAAATGATATTGTGAGCTGAAGTGATGGCACACAGGTCTGTTGTGCAAAAGGTTCTCCTCAGAAATCGGTCAGTACGTTTACATGACACTTGAAATAAAAACAAATTATGCCCTTAATCCGTCTATAACTGGACAACTAAGTTCATTTAAATGCATCAGTCCGACTAAGACTGGACTTCTGGGATGCAATGCGAGTGGAAACCGATTTCTGTTCTGACTGAGACTGGACAATGCATGTGAACATGCTTCACAACAGTCAGGCCAGCTGACAGTCTTGCCTGTGCCCGGGACGAGATAATCTTAGAGCCCCAACCCATCAAATTTTGATCTGGGGATGCACACGATTAACCGTTTAACCGTTAACCAACGACAACAACTTTGACTGATTTATACTTTCGGTTAACTCATAGGAGCATGTCGACACGTGCAGCAAAAAAAGTTACACGGGAGTAGGCTATAGGGGAGAGTGGGGTAAGTTGAGCCACTTTTTGTATTCAGGATCACTACATCAAGACAATTATAGTTTTGTTGCTAACTAACACATCTGCATATATTTCAGGATGTTTTGCATCCCTACAAATTATCAGTATGAGTGTAAATATAACTGTTTTTAAAATATAGCATGTTCAAAAAAAGTGGTCTTGTGGACCATAGGAGTGGGGTCAATTGATCAACCCCCCCTTCTTTCCTTCCATCCATCTCCTACCTCCCCCTTTACTTAATATTTCATCTGTCCAGGTTACAGGTGAACACAAACTGCAGGGACTTCCTGCTGAGCCACCAACTCACTGAGATTTGGGGAGTTTTGCAATTACGTGGCATCTTGGGAAGAATCACAGATATTTTTCTTTGAAAGTAAAGTTTGGCCTCACTATAAACAACTTTTCCTGTTTATAGGAACATACTTACTGTAATCACAAACATACAGAATCTTGATTTAATCATTTGGACATATACAGCCAAAATACATTCATTAAGTGTATAGGATAGGTGGCTCAACTTACCCCTGGCCAAATGGATCAACTTACCCCACAGCTACCTTAGCTTGGGTTTATTACTCCCACAGCTAAAATGGTGCAGTTTCATGCTAAGTTTACTACCTCATGTTGTAGCTCATAGATACCACAACCCATGTATAAAACACATTTACAATAATCTCTTTTGGTCTAAATGTAACGGATGTGCATTCACTCCACCCATAAAAGACGTGCTAACCAACTCGCCAAGTGGTTGTCAACCTCTTGGCGAAGAGGTTAGCATCGTCGCCCCCGGTGCGGGAGGTCATGGACTCGAACCCCACCTAGGGCAGGCTGTGAGAAACACAACGCAGAGGGCCAGATATGACATCGGCTACATAAACACAATTCTCATAAAACTTATGATCGACAAAATTCACTTGCGAGAGTGAAAAATGATTTTTGGGTCATAAATATTAAACCAATTTATTCACATGGTTCTAACCTTCACAGACTCCATGAAATGATGCCTGCCTCCCTAATATTTGCTCACATGCTAATTGTTTCCTATAGCTTCCTAGAAACAAGGGGTGGGTCAACTTACCCACTGGCTCATCTTACCCCACTCTCCCCTACATGTGCGTGCCAGTTATACAGGGCAGTCCCAAATGGGCCTATTTTGGAAAAAATAATATACTGACGGACGTGACAACAGTAGAGACGGCACAGAGTGTAGCATAGAAGAAACCCTCCAATAGCATACAGTGTTCTTGTCTGCCACCACCATATCCATGTGGGATAGCGTGCATCTCATCTGTACGATAAGTAACACGTAGGGTGCATATGAAATCATCAGATTCAGCATGTTCTGGCTTTGCAGCCTGACTCATTTATCCAGTTGTTTATGTTCAACTATTGGATTTTCACCGTTGCATGTTAACTCAGACAAGAACAGAATTAGGATGAGACGCCCAACTTGAGCTATAAAGACTTAGCGGTGCATGTAAACACACCGAGTTATCATTTGTTTACTCTTTGCTGTGTTTAAAATCAAAGTGTTATCTAGGCTTAATGTATGTATGGATGGATAGATGGATGGATTAACATGCATACTAACCAGCTTCACTGTTGATAGATCTGTATCAAAGGCTGACGAGAAACAAACACACAGTAGTATGTACGGGGTGGTACGGTTTGTGCCAAACAGTGAACGAAGCATTGCTCCAATGGAAATGACAGTTTGAAAGCGAAATAAAACAGACAAAATATTAAATATAAAACTGCACAACCCAACTGGTTTTGGCTTTTCTTTGCTTCCTGTTGACCTCTGCAACATCACACAGCATCACTCAGCCTGCGTGCCAGCCCTCCTGGCTGCCTCTCCAAACTCACAGCACGGCAATCCAGATCTACTGCAGGTAATAAATACACACCGAGCTCACACAACACAAACTATCTCTCTAAGTGGGACTTTTTTTTTTTTAAATGAATGAATTTCATAACTTCCAGGGGTTAAAAGCAACCAGACCAAAATGATTTAATTCAGAGACTTTTCAGGTATGTGGGATTATTTTAGACATTTTTCCATAACCTCTGAATTATTTGTGAGTCCAGTGATGCTTGAAAGAGTCTAGTGAACTCGGGGCTTTAGCAGCCATCCCATCCAGACTGATGGATTTCCTCGTATTTATCTACCAGAGGGTGCACTGCACTTCCAATGTATTGAAGTGCCACCCTCTTCCCCCAGTCGTCCAGATGGTTTATCAGCTTCACGACACGTGAAAAAGGCAATTTAATATCGGCAAACGAGGTACAAAGACGTGTCCTCTCAGGAGCAGGAGCACCAGCACAGGTCAAAGTATATAGCATTACATATACACAAATGTATATATCAATAGATAACACCATTGTTTTCCTTGGTTTATAGAAGTGTGATATGAAATAATCCAATAGTTTGTGTAATTATGGACAAGTTTAGAGAAAGTTATGTTGCTAAATGCAGCAGATGCATCCAGATCTGATTTTAAATGTGTCTGTTAATGAAGCAGTTTGACGACCGTTTTACAGTCAATTGGGAATTAAATTATTATTGAATGTTTATTTTATAATTCTTATTATTACACAGATGCCTACTTCTACTTCTGTTTAATTACTTTTAATGTTTTACAGTCCCCACTCGGTTCGCTCCGTCTTCTATGGCTCCACAGTTTTTCGATCTTGAGGCAGAGAAAGAACGTAAATAAATAAATTAAAAAAAACAAACAGACTGATACAAAGACTCTGACAGACATGGAGAGAGAGCAGACAGGTCCGACGGTTCGTTGCAGGTATCAGAGCCAGACAGCGGGTGGTAATGATTGACAGGTTGTATTTTATCTGGGGTTGTGTGGCTGTCTTGTTTTCTGTGTCTTAAAGAGTTGAACTACAAACGAAAAGCTGAACGTTGTGAAAACAGAAGTGACTCTAACTCCGATGTCTGTGATGTTGATGATGATGATGATGATGAACAGCAATCGCTTCCTTAATGCATATATAATATCCATCCTTTGTTTATGAGTCTTTATAAGTCAAGAGCATCACAATCACATACAGATAACAGGATGCACCATGCAGACAAACAAAGGATGTGGAAGCTCATTTGTATTCAAGCAGCAAATGTGCTAAATGTAAAGATATAAAGCTTCTCCTTTTTTTTTTCCAAAGTGAGATAATGAACTTAACTGTAAAAAAAAAAAAAAAAAAATGAGAGAGTAGAGAAAGTACCGTCTATCCCTGCAGGCTTTTTGGGCACAGAGTAGTTTCTAAATCATCATTACGGGGCTGTGATGATGAGGAGGGATCCAGAAGATTTTAGGAAACGCTTTCATGAGGGTCTCATCACCATAGTTACAATACAGAAAAGTCCTGCAGGCGTTTTCATCTGCTCTTGTTTCGAGCCGCTGTCCAAGAGCACGAAAAACGACTCAAGTCTTGGCAAAGTACGAGACGATTTTAACAGAGTTTTACCTCTAATGAAGCCGCTCGTCAAATCTATATACGTTTTTTATATATTTGCAGTAAGTTTTCCCAGAGATAAAATATGTTAATATACTAATGACAAACATAGGAGAAGTCATTAGAGACAGTTTTCTGTTGCATATTATTATTATTATTATGTCTAATTAAAAGCAGGCATTTAGTCAGTGTATAAAAGATCAGCATAATGTGTAAAAACAAAAGCCATAAAGGTTAAAACAGTAAATGAATAATTAACAACATACAACTAATAACAAACAACAACAACAACACGTCTCCCAGTTGGCTCCATTGTTGCTGATACAAGAGCAGCTGACGTGAACATGAGCAGCGAAGGAGGAGTCTGTGATCGCTGCCCTGGATTCTCCTGATTTTCATAATGGGTCATTCATCAGTGGTAATTTGCTAAGATAATCTCCCCCATTTAGTTCTGTAAAGGAAAAAAATTAACCTGGCCAATTCAACCTGATGAATGAAGCCATTATCAGGGTAATGGTAAATGCGGAGGTCAAAGCGAGGTGGCAGCTCGGGGAACCGGGACCCTCCCATAAAAAGAAAAGTGTCAACACTTAGAGAGCAGGATTTCTCACCTCCATCATCAGCGGTTATTCATAACTCCTAAATTTATTAATACAAAGGTCGAGTAGAGCTTTGTTTCACAGAGCAAAGTGTTTCATATCCACACACACACACACACACACACACCTCACCCACCCCCCCATTTGATGAGATTTAATATTCACAAAGGGGGAGGTGGGTCGTAGAAAGTATATGCAGTGCTGCTCAAAAGCAGTCTGAGGGCGTTTTATAGCCGGCTCCATTACAGAGGGTGATTTGTATTAGACAAGGATACTCAAGACAAATATACACTGTAAAATACAACGGACCTGAGGCTGCAGGGGGGGGGGGGAAGAGAAAAAAAAGAAAAGTAAAAGATGGAGGCACATACTGTGTGTACAGACAGGATTAACCCTGCAGACCCACACATATTTTTTTTCCTGTATTCTGGCCAATTAGACGTCTGTTCTGGTTTAAGTTGGCCGGCTCAGTCTCTGCTGTGAATTAAACAGCAAGGTCATCAAAGCTAATGAACTAATAAGTGCCGGTTACACACAAAAAAAAGAAGTGTCCTTAAGAACCAGGTGGTGCTGGAACCTGATGGTCATATTAATAATAATAATAATGATAATATCTTTTCTTTATATAGCACGTATCAAAAGCAGAGGTTATTGAAGAGCTTTACAAGTATAAAGGAAAATTAAACTGTACATAAGAGAGTCCAACACACACACACACACAGTGTAAATGAATAAAACAGAAAGTGAGGGGAACTCCTGAGAAAGGTTGCTCATTATTCGAGAGCAGCAACGCTAATGCGATCCATCAAGGAACTTCATTCCTGTTTTGATGTTCGCTTTTTTTAAAAAAAGTTACTTCATCTTGTCACGCAAGCGTCTCTCACAGATATCTTAGTTAAAGAGATGAATGTGTTTAGCGAGCGGCGCTTTAACAGGGGGTAATATGACAGGAGGAGCAGGTGCATCTCGTTATGCAATCAGGTTCAGATTCAGCCTGTCAGATTTTATTTAGCAATAATAACCGGCTTGCCGTACATTATCTTCTGACTAATGATTACCCTCGCCCCTTGACTTCCTATCACAGTTTGTAGTGCGGGTTATTTGTTATGTGGAGTGAATTTTTTCGGCGCTCATGCATAATTATGCCGAGAGCCGTGAACTGTGGGATACCGGATGTGCATTTGTTTTTCGCCGTGTGATAGTGAGAATATGCTGCACACACACACACATGACTACATAAACAACTGTCCAAGGATGGGAACAAACACACTGACTGACTGAGACTATGACTAAATTTCCTCAGCAGTATCCTGTGTAATCAAATTAAGTGATTATCTTTTCCGCTCCCCGTCTGTTCACAGCAAAACATGTCTGTGCCCAAAAAATGAAATATTACATGTTTAAGGTGTTCAGACAGACATTATGCTATAAACCAAAGTAATACCAGACGTATTTCACTCTCGCTTAAAGGAAAATGTTATTTATAGGCTTGTATAACACAAACATGAATTGTTTGTAATAATTTTTGCATTCGAGCCAGGAGCCTGAAAACGTCTTAAAAAACTGCCTAAGCAGTGTACAGAGTAAAGCCCGGTCTTATCCCTGCGAGAGCCGGTGAGTGACTGTAGATAAGCAGCAAAAATTGGGCATACTCCGCCACATGCGCTGTGGAAAATAGGCTATAGGCTTCACGCATCACATACTTCAGCTTACACGTCACCTCTATCATGTCGCAGTTTTACTGTCAGCTCGACATGTTATTTTAACATGTCCCGGGAACAAATTCCATTAAAACAGGCTTAGCGAGAAAAAGACTGAATTCTTCATCGAGTCATGTAAAATGGGAAAAAAAAAAAAAAAAGAGGAAATAACACTGTGCAACCCTGTTTGAACCAAGGTATGTGGAGGTGCTGTTGAATGTCTGGTATCTATAGGTGCTTAATGAAATTCTGCACATGCACACGCTGAAGAATTGGAAACATGTCATCCTAATCTTTCATCCTGAGCTGCCATTTCTCGAGAGTAAACACTCATAATCAGTGAACCTTCGTCATTGACCTGAATCTAACCTGGCATAACAAAGACCCCCCCCCCCCCTTTTTTTTTTCCTGTGCTTGCTTGTTCAGTCTGGGCTATTGATCTTGACAAACAACCCCATCCGAGCTGCAGTGTTGCAGTCATTCGACACATCTCGGCTCTCGTCTCACTCCTCCTGAGTTACCTCTATCAACAGATCCCTCCCTTTGAGTTGCAACGCAAACACTCGTCAGAGTTTACCTTCAATGAGCGGAGCCATAACAACTCACTAAGTGTTTGTTCAAGCAGTAGGTGGGGGAGAAGAGCAGGTGGCAGAGAGAGACAGAGAGGGAGGAGAGGGAGGCAGCGATGATAAATCACCAGCGAGGACTATGTGAGGCTGACAGTATTACATCCTTGGACTGTTCCTCAGTAGGCAAGGTTACGCTGTCTATCGGTGGGCTGCGGCTCCCTCTGAGCCTGCAGGAAAGGCAAAATTAGGCAATTACAGGCAAATAAATCTTGTATCCCTTGACAGCAGCTTTCAGACTCTGAGTGTGAAATGGTGTTAAGATTCAGATGGAGTGCCTCTGTGCACCAGGACTGTGTGATGTACTCCACACACTATGAAGAAAAGGTCCCTTCTTTATTTTTATTTTTTTGGTTACTAATCCGGCTGCTGCTAACTCTGCAAAGCAAGCGCCCACCAATAAAAACATAACATAGTTTGAATGTGGGGAGGAAACATATGGGAGCTTAATAAAAAATCCTGGCTCCAGATCATTAATTGTGCGATGCTGCAGACGTCTTGGGGGTTGTGGCTGTCGGGCGTACAGGTGGAGATTAAAAACTCGCTGTCTGGTTTTCACCTGGCACAACAGGTTTTTCACTCCGAGGGTGTAAGTCATCTTAATATCTAATTTATCAATCACATGGTAGTGTAGCTACTGCAAAAATAGTTGAGGAAGCTGAGGAAGTGTTCATATCAGCTGGGGAAGTTTTCAGTTGCCGGGCATCCTGTGATGTTTTTAACGGCTGCCTGTGTAGTTTGTTTTTTTGTATTTCCACATCGGAGGGATCTAACTCACTGAGACGTCCGGCTCTGTCCTTTTTTCTGTTTGTACAGAATAAACTGTAGTAACAGAGGAGGACACGCATGCACTCGACTAATATGGCTGTGCAGACGGCTGTGGACCGGTTGATATTCACCGCATGAAATCACACCTCAGTGCTCCCGACTCCACCGGCGGACGAGGTTGAGGCTGGAAAATAGTAAAGATACATTTAATGATAGTGAAACAGAGGTATAGTTAGTATTCATGAGGAGACACTCCGACGCCCGTTCTGCTGCGGAGGGACATGGCTGGCCAAACACAGCAGCTTGAGGTAAATGCACAGAGGTAGTTTATAATGTTTGGGGGCCATAAACATTCTGCCCTTGGCTCTTCCCTAGCAGACGGACCATGGAGGATTTTACTACTGCCATAAAGCATGTTCATCTTCTGCCTCTCCTCTCTTGCTTCCCCTCAGTTATAACACACACAGAAACACGCGCGAACACAAACACACTCACACACGCCCATCCCTGTCATATTTCACAAACACCTTGTGCATTAAAATGAAGTGAACAGGAATGCCTTCTGTAAACACAATGGTCCACTGTTCTCCTGCTCTGCTCGTCTGATCGGCGGTGAGGCCGAGCAGACTGATGCTCGTCACTTCAGCTCGTTAAACAGTCGGGTTATAATATCATTTAAATATGGATCAGAAAGTCACATTATAATTTCATAATAAGGAACCTTTAAAGGAGACACATCATGCCACATTTCCACAAATTAAAACATTTAAAATAGGTCTTAAAGACATGTCTGTGTCATACTTTGGTCAAAATACCCCAAGGATCAAACATCACAGCTCTTTTCATCCTCTCAAAACAGCCCTGTTCAGAACGGCTGGTTTCAGTGCCTGTCCCTTTAAATGCAAATGAACCACTGCTTGCCCCGCCCCTTCTACTGGTACCAGGTAGGGGTGGGATTATGCAAATTAGAAAGCTAGTTATCACTGGAAGACATCTGAGGGAACAGCTCCCAAAACCACATGGATAGGGAGCCTGAAAGTTACAGATTTTTTTTGTCAATTCTCACATTTTGGGGGCCGGATGGCAAGACAAACACCCAAATATATGTGAATGAGCCTTCAAAAAGTGATATTTCCATAATATGTCCCCTTTAATGACATGTCTGTGACGTGTTTCGGTCAAAATAACCAAAGGATCAAACATCACAGCTCTTTTCATCAGCTCAAAACAGCCCTGTCCAGAACAGCTGGTCTCAGTGCCTGTCCCTTTAAATGTAAATGAGCCACTGCTTGCCCCGCCCCTTCTACAGGTACCATTACTTACAGGTAGGGTTGGTATTATTATGCAAATTCGAAAATTAATTACATTATTCTCAGACAAACAAGGGAACAGCTAACCACATGGATTTCAACCCAGGCAGCCTGCAATTCACTGATTTTTTTGACAATTCTCACATTTCGGGAGCTGGAAGGCAAGACAAACACCCCCAATATATGTTAAAGAGCCTTTTAAAAGCGATATTTGTCCCCTTACAATATCGCTCACAAGCACGTGCACGACAAAGCGAGCTGTTAACAACACTTGCAAGAGCTGTGATGAATCTGAATGTGTCGCAACAAACAGCCAAGAGACAATTAGAGTTAGCAGCCGTGCTAAGTGGCTAACATTAGGCTTCGTTCATATGTCAAACAACGAGTTTGCCAAATGATGAGCGTCGCCTCAAAAATGTTGGGAGTTCCTGCCCGACATACCAGTCTGCACTTTCAGACACAGAAAGTCCTGTGTTAGCTAAGAGATTTGATATCTGAGGTAGTTTGTCCCCTGAGAGTTGCCATACTGCTGCTGTAAGCAGGAGCTGTCAAGTCCAACATGTCACGTGTGAAATAGCAGAAACAAAAAGGAGTCGTTTCTGCTGTTCATCACAAAATAATAACACGTTTTCAAATACAACAAATCTGAAATGATCTCACAGGTCACGGCCAAGAAACAGTGGGAAAAGGAGAAATTGAATGAAGTAGCCGTCATGTCTTGGGTGTTGTAAATAAAGTTTTGGGCATCAGACATGTGTCTTTGACCCATGCTAACAAGGTGGCAGAGCTGTGTAAGTGTAATAGCACCATTCACACTACAGTTAGGCTACTTATAGGCATTTTATTTTATCAGTTGCAAATAGGCTACTGTTGTTCAATACCAAAATTGGCTTCGTGCACAGCTCCACTACTTCCTGAACGCGAGCTCCTTTATATCCTGTCTTAGATTAGGCCTACTGGACAAACTGATTAATCCAGGTGTGTCTGACCTCACAACAATGGTCAGACACACCTGGATTAGTCAGGGATTAATCACTTTGTCCAATAATGTAAGACAGGAAATAAAGGAGCTGGCTAAAGTTCAGGAAGTAGTGGAGCTGTGCATAAAGCCTATTAGCCTACTGTTATTTCCTGCACCTCAAGGACACTTTGTGCAGCTCTAATATCACATGTTTAATGTGAGACTGATCATTAAAACTGAAAGTGGTGGGTTTGAAATCAATTATGTTTTATTATATTATAATATATTACTTTTAGGAGTTTTAGGTAACATAATGTTATAGTTTTTCCTTGTCAAAGCATTGTAGGACATGGTGCACAGTAACCGTAGCAACAACAACAACCCATGAGCTGACGAGGTCAAATGTGACCAGTCGTCAGTAGCCTAAGAAAGGAGTCTCTGCGTCTTTTGACTTTTCAGGATTTCTATACTGATGCTGCTCTCAGCTGACATGAAAACAACACGTCTCCATCTTTACCATCAGCATCCTTCTTCTTCTTCCTCTTCTTTTTCTTCCTGTCGTCAAATTTTATGAGCCGCTCGATCTGCGACTCAAATATCAGAGAGGCGATGTCAATGTGAAGTCGCAGTGCAGACACGTGAGCTACAATGAAATTGAAAAGCTGCTGAGCCACACACACACACACACACAGAGACCTGTCTTTATGTGATATTATATAAGGAATATCTTTCTACCATCTTCTGTGTAATATCTACTACTGTTACTGCTGTATCCTGAGGGTGTAAGAGGATGGTGTGTAAAAAAAAAAAAAAAAAAAAAAGTCTTTACCCCCCCTCCATGTGACCTGCTGTTTTGTAACTGGCACCTACAGGTGAGGTGGAGCGGTAACTATGGTGATTATGCACTTGTGAAATCACTTCCTAAAATCTTTAGTATTTCCTCCAGTTATATCCATGTGATAATGATTCAGCTGCAGTTCTGCGTCAAGAAAAGAAAAGAGTCTTATTAAAGAAAAGGCACATTAATCTATTCACACCAGCTCTTTTCAAAGCCGCCTGCCAATTTGCAGAAGAAGGAGAAAGAAGAAAGAAGTAGTAGAAGGTGGATTTCTAATGTGTAATTCACTATAGCAAACACTTTTTTTGCCTGCAGGTTGAACGCTTACAGCAAGTGGCTTTGGGCTGAGTCATCTACCAAATGAACGCGGCAGTGTTATTCTTTGTATGGTTAAATTAAAGTCTTAATGATTGCCTTAATTAACTTTCTATTTTTAGAAAAATGCTTCTCGGAGGGAAGTGAAAACCTGTGGGAACCAGAAAGATGCTGCGATAAATCTACTTTATGTGCGATTCTTCATACTCTCCGAGGCCTGGTCCAGCTTTAACTCATAACCGGCAATTCTTTATTTCACTTCTCCAAGGGTCAATATAACTTTGATTGAAAATAAGCCCAAAAAATACACTCGCTGCTTGTCACGCCTCCTCCCTCTACTCCCCCCACTTCCTGTCAATAACGAGACAGACACTTTGACTTCTCCTCGTGTCGCTCTGAGTGAGACAAACATTATTTGCCTTGTTGTACTCAGAATTTAACAGGACTCCACAGTCATGTTAGTTGTACCGTGTGCTAAATCTTAATGTCAGAGTGCTAAACATGCTCAGAATAATAATGCGTAATGTTCACCATGTTTGTTATCTTAATTTAATATGTTATCATGCTGACTTAATTGATATTTAGCAATAAACAACAAAGGCTGAGGCAAGTAGTTTATTAGTTTTATTAGAATTTAGTCTCAAACCAAATTATTGGACACAGTTGAATTTGGGACTGATGGTGGTGCTTTTTAAATGTCAGTAGGCCACCAAAGTGATTTCAATTTGCCCGGAGGGAGCTTGAAATGTGTGCAGCAATTTTTTTTTTTTTTACAGCAATCCATCTAACGCTTGTTGAGACATTTCACGACCAGAGAGAAAGTCAGAGAATTATCAAAGTCATCAGGATTGCTCATGTGGGAGCGATGAATCTCTGGACTAAAATTTCATGGCAGACCATTTGATAGTTTGTGTGACAGGCTGACAGAGCAACACTGTCATGCCTGCAGTCCTGTCAGTTACATGGCTGAGAGATAGTTCAGAAGTTATCATCAAGAGACTTTAAATACTCTTTCTGATAAGATTAAACAGCTGCCAATCCATTTAAAGCTCTGGTTGAACTACTTTATATTGAGATATATAGTATTTTATATAGCTATTTAGATTTATTTTATCCTCTGATGTGACCTGGAAACAGAAACAGCATCTCTATTGCTTCTATGGAAGATCGTACCAACAAGTCATGCACGGCTTGTTTAGGTCCAGGCATTAAAGGTCCAGTGTGTAATATTTGGCAAGGTTTATTGGCAAAACTTGAATATACTACCCATGAATATATTTGTACAGTCGCTATAAAATAAAATTTGTTTGGTTTTCGTAGCCTTATAATCATTCTTTTATATACTGTATATACATATAGCAAGGGTCTTGGCGTCGCCATCTTGTATTGCCATGTTTGTACAGTGCATTAACTTTATTTAAAGCTTATGGATAGAATAGGAATGCAATTAACGTGGTGAACAAACTCTGCTTTCCGGTCAAATATTCCTGTGTTTTTCTTGACCCATCCATCCACTTCAACCTCTTTGTGATGCACAAACGACCTCAGTGCTGTGTTTCGTTTTGTTTTGTTTTTTTACTGGACAGTCTGGATTTATGATTTGTTTTAAAAGTCTCTTTGTATTTGTCACAGTGAGTCAGCAGCACATTCAAGACTTATGAGCTTATAAGCTCACACGCTGCAATATCAAAATCCGTAAAATAGAAAATGTTCCTTCGCTGTAGTAGAGTAATGAAAGCAGAAATAACAGATTGCACATTACACCTGAACACCGTATTATCTCACGGCGCTGCCAAACATCCCTCATCTGACTGGACTACAACAAAAACAACTCTTCAGTCTTTCAGAATTAAATGGAGGATGTAAACACTATTTCTCAAAACAACTGGCTCCAACAGGTCTTGTTGAGGACAGAGCTTTAGATCCCAGGAAAGTGAATACTTAAGTAAGGTTAATCACAAGCGGGTCGAGTATAGATCCCTGTGGGACGCCATATTTAACCCGATACAACATATTTTTCTACACGCTTCTTGTTTTCTGCAAACAGAACGAGCACCAGCTTCTCATGAAGATCTGAAAGGACCGTGTGGTCTTCAGTGTCGGATGTAAGACAGATGCCAGATGAGAATCCACAGGAGTTAACAAATAATTTCCCAAACTGGTGAAGAACGTTAACATTCATCTCAACTCAAACATCAAAAAGTGTTGTGGACAGGTGGACTTTGAGAAAGTGAGCAACAACTTTTTTTTCCCCCAACAGTTAAAAAGAGTTAGAAAATGGTCTATAATTGCTTATGTAGATGAATCGAGGTTTGGAAAGAGAACAATAATGATTTTTTTTTTCCTCATATAAAAAGCCAGACAATGTGGTAATGTGTGAGTTGGTGTTTTACAAACGTAGCACATAACCACGGATTCTCTGAGCATTTATCTCTCAAAAGAAAAGAAAGAAAAAAAGACATAATTCACCTGGTCCAAGTCAGTTATTTGTGTAAAACTCTGACTCAGCAGTTCTGGTTTTTAGTCTCCCAAAGCTAAAATGAGAAAGACCCAGACTGAACCCTCAAAAAATTTCATAAGGGTTCTGTCTTTGTGAGAGCAGATCCATTAATACACCTCAGAGAAAGAAAGGAGAGAGAGGTAGAGGAGAGAGAGGAGAGAGACGGTGTCTGACAATTAAAAAAACAATGTCTGTCATCCGAGACAGATAATGATGATGCCCTGCAAGAGCATCATCATAAATTGTGTCTCTGAGGACTTCACAAAGGTGAGAGTGTTTATTTATAGTTAATCAGCAATCAATCAAAGAACAATATTAAAAGAAAAAAAAAGAAAGAAAAAAAAAGTAATGATACTATCTTACATCTACAGGCTGCATGTTTCAGTGGTGGCATGTTAATATAACATGAGTTAATGATAATAATTCATACCAAGGTCAATATGAGGATGATAGATGAAGCTGATGCTATGACCTCCTACTATGATGAATAACATTAAGATGTACTGTACAAGCTGTAGCAAGAACATTATATTATGCACTGACATCCGACAATTCAAGTCACTCATAATAATAATAATTTTGTTTTTATCCATGCCATATGTACTTGGTGGTAAAAAAAAGTAAAGTAATGTTCATTTATACTAAAAGGTCAGATGTTAAACTTCCTACAGAGTGAGATGAAGACTGTTCAGACGTCTGGTACTTCTGCCCACAGGTGCCACAAAAGATATTTCACTCTCTTTATATTCTCTAGTGAAAAGGTAAAAACTCACAGAATGTGGGAGCTGTATCTAAACGCCCTCATGTCGTTCAGCATCGATGTTCTTAAACCAAACCTTTCTTTCACCGTCAGGTCTCCTCCCCTCCCTGTGACTGTCAGACAAATAACCGATTCGACCAATGTTTTGAATTTTTTAAGAGTTGCCAACACCAGGAGCAGAACCGCCTGAGCTCATCCCCATCACACATCATCCGCACGATCCAGTCAGAGGACCGGCTGTGGCTGGCGGCCATCGGTGTCTCTGTTTGTAGCTGCTTCTGAAAGCACAAACAGCTGCTTTGAAGCGACGTCCCAGTGTTTGAAGGCCTCTCACTTTTCGCCAGTGTTTTTGTCCATAATGGTGATTTGGCTGTGGCTGTGGCGGCCGGCGGTGCAGTTCGACTGGTGTAGAGAGAGAAGAGATGTTTGTCTCAGTGCAACTGGAAATGAAATCACCTTCAGTGCTGTTATAGTTCTGCAAAAGTTATTGGTTCCCAATAAAGACGGGAAACAGCTCTGGTTATGGGGAGTTACTGGTACTGAGACATGGAAATATCGAGGTTTGACCTTTTTAAAGCTCACCTCCCTCCCAGCAACACGATTTAAAACTGAAATAGAAACATCTTTAATCTTTGTGTGAAATCCAGTCTGTGATTAGTTTACCGACTGGAAATCATAAGTTAGCCACTCAAGCAAAAAAAAAAAATCATAACTGTAGAAAATTATCCTTAAGTATGAGTAAAAAATAAAGAAAAAGAAAAAGAAAATTATCAGCATGAATGTGGCTCCAAAGCTGTTATGACTAGATGTGTGGCATTTAGCATGTGTGGGAAGGCCTGCAGTATTTGGGGGCTGCAAAAAGCATCGGCTCATCAGTTGGAAAGCTGAGAGGAAGCAGCAGGTGTGTGTCTGTTGCTAAGCAGCACCAGAAAATTTTTCAAAAGCACAGTTGAAAACAAGACTCAACTAACATTTAAAACTAGAATCAGCACCAACACCACCACTCCTCCGACCAGCCGAGCTGCAGGGACGTGTGCTCTCCTCCGAGTGTCATGACGTCGCAGTGACGCTGATCAATAAAATGTTATCACAGCATCATTTTATTCTCTTTCACATTTGTCATAAATTGTGTATTAATTATTGATTCATGACCAAAAACCCCTTCTGTGAGGTGACGGTGAAGCTGAGCCAATAAAATATTATCACTTCATCATTTTCTTCTATTTTTACTTTGACATTTGTATTAAATTGTGTAATAATTTGTGAATTGATTCATGATTTATGACCAAAATGGACAATTGTGCTAAATTTGAACAGGTTTCCTCAGGATATTAAATTCACAAGGCCAAAAAAAAACTGTGTATATGGTGCAGCCACTGTGACCTTTGGCCTTTGACCATTAAAATCTAATCAGTTCCTCCTTGAGTCCCTGAGTGGACATTTCCTATACCAAGTTTTAAAGGAATCCCCTCGCACTCGCACAGTTTTATGTTTTCACAGCTTTTCAGCACTGCCGGAGAAACCACAGTAAGGTTTTTCTTTTTTGGACTCAGCCACTGGAAACCATGTGGAACATTGAGTTTATTGTTTACTATGCTGTTGAACACACTTAAGGGATCGGTGGGCAAACACCAGCACTGTGCTGGTCAAGTTTTTGGAGTGCACCTGTTATTTTTTTCCAACAGAGCCCCGTCCACTTCAAACCAACACAAACCATGAAAATAAAAAGCCGGAAACTCTTATGTGAAATCACTAAAAACTGACCTTCACATCATAAGAGAAAACGACATTACATGTGTCAGTCTTGTTGAGTTGTATTCTCTTGTTATTGTCTTTTGCCTCTCAGAAGCTCTCGGAGTGTGTGAGTGTAAAACAAATTTTAGGAAAATAAGGCACTGACTGGAAATACTCAACGTAACCACCTGGTGCAGGAAATAATACAGGGAAATTTGACATTTGTGCAGTTTTCTCAGTTGTTTTGGCTTGACTTGAACATTAGTTTCCTAAATTTCCACAACTGTAAAACTTAGTTGCTCTGTGTTTTTTGCTGCATAGCAAGTGAACTATCGGCGTCATGGATCGGCCCCATTATCCGATAACAGATCTAGCTGTTTAGTCAATACACTCTTAATATCAGATCGGTGCATCCCTACTCTGGGGCGGACATTCATGGACTCAGCTCAAGGTGTAAACTACTTAAAGTCCGTGCAAAGTGAAACTAGATTTGTTTTCTGAGTAAATCACATCACAGACAGATGTTTTATCAACCATCCTGCTAAATTTGAATGCTAGAAAAATGCATTTATTGTGTGAAATTAGGTTTTAAAATCATGACAGAATCAAGCAGTTCTCTCAGCTCTGAAAGCTGGGGGTGTGTCTGCTGCAGGCAGTGAAGCCCCGCCCACTCGCTGAGCTTCGTCAAATTTCAACTGTCAATCAAATACCACCCAACGAACTGTCACATCGTACCTGAGTAGCTACAAGTTCAAGCCTCAGAGTCTGAGTCCAGGTCTGCTTCTCAGTGTTTCAGATACACACTGACACCCTGAAAGTGGCGCTAGCAGCGCTAGAGTAGCCACTCAGCTAGCAGGGCTAGCATGGCCGAGCAGAGACTCGCGTGTTGACGGTGGCAGCACTCATAGTTGTCGCGGTATAGCCCTTAAAGTTCCCGTTTCTAGCAGCGGTTAGCTAAAGGCCTGACGCTCCAGCACCTCACCCAGACTGTGTATCATTTCCCTCACAGCTAAATATTTTTATATCTCTTTTAATATCTTGGTTGCCCTATATTTATAAATATCTATATTTATATTTTTTTACCAGTCCACCACAGTGTGCACGGCATGTGTGAATGTGTTTGTTTCTGCTGCTGTAACTTTGCGAATTTCCCCGTCGTGGGATGAATAAAGGCACTTTACTTAAATGTGTATCCGCTGCTATAAGTTTCTATGCACAGTGCAGTCGCTCTTATATAGCGGTACCAGAGTCGAGCCGTTAGGGGCAGGGTCATAGCCAGCTGGGTACGTCACTATATCCCCTTTCAATCAAATCTAGTATTTCACTTCACACAGACTTTAATGTCTGGATTCACTGCTTTGCTGCATAATGCTACGGCTATAAGACGCGTGTGAGCACTGATGCCTTCAATCAATCAATCAATCAATTTGTTTATTTCGGGCATGTCAATTTAAATCATTATCATCACACTTCATCTTAGTTCAAATAATACAATACACATGGCCGAAAGGGAAAGCGGGAGAAGCAAAAGCTTATCTAGTCCCGCAACCTTCACTAAGGTGTCCAGTCTATTAATTGCTGTGCTGCAGCTACATGCCTGATTAGACAATGCAATTTAAATAGGATTAAAACAGTTCAGACTTACACAAATACACATTCATGCCCCAATTTCAAATGAAAACAGTGGTATTGAACCTGTATCAGGTTTCGGGCACTGAGCCCATGTATCGGTATTGGCATTGGGACTGAAAAAGCCAGATTGGTGCATCCCCATTCAGTTTTCCAATAAAGAAAGTGGTCTCCAACTTTTGGACCCTACCGCTGGTGTCAGTGCGGTGCTGTGTTGAACTTGCATAACTGAAAGATGAAAATAGCACACACATCAAACCAGAGTGAAGAGCTGGTCGAGCTAACGTCAGCTTGAACAGACAAATACGGCCTTTATATCCAAGAGCAGAAAACCTTGTAAAGTCCATCAAGACGACAGTGCAACAGAGGAACGTGAAGGATGTTCACATAGTTCATCCACAAAGTCTCTAGACATGAGAATTCTCACAATATTAGTAAGATGACATGACCAGAAAGGTTTAAAAGGTTCTATCAAAGGGGCAAATGTCTTTAAGCTTGATGAGGACTGTTTTGGTTTGCCAAAGTAAATGATCGTACAACATAAAACATATTTGTTTCAATTTAATTTTTGGTGTTGTTTTTTGTATTTACCATGTTTGTCTGCACAAAATGTAACCTTTGAAGCACTTTGTAGAGCACTTCTCACCACAGAGAGGACTCACAAATAAAATGTACTTACTGATTTACCTCAAAAACTTTAGTTTATGATTTGGTTTTGATTCGTATATAACTCACAGAATCAGGTCACAGCATCAAACATGAAAATATTTATCTTGGTTCCTCATGTCTAAATAACTTCTAGTTCTGCTAAAGATTTTTTATTTTCAGGGCATGCAACAGTAAGCATGCACAGTGTATAGTTCAAGTACCACAAGAGAATAGGAAATTTGATGTTTGTCATAAAAGACTAATGTCATAAAACACATAAAACAGAACGAGCAATAACAGCTACAAGCAACATAATAAAGTGTAAAACACATCATAAACCTACAAACTAAAACTCAATTGTCTTAAATTAACTTTGGCTCTCACACTGCCTGTTATGCCAAATCATGTGCCTGTGCTTTTATCCTTGATCTGAAACATAGATGCACATCATCTAATTATCTTCATCGTATTATGCACACCCCGCTGGAACGCTCACTCTCCAAGGTCAGCACATTCAGATCGGGCCGTGGCACGAACATCATTCACGAAGGACGATGAAAGTCGTGACCCAGACGTCAGAACAAACTCGTCCTCCTCCCACGTCAGCGTCAAACAGACTCAAGGATGCATTCAGTTAACAGACAAAGCTTCGCCTCCGTCCCTGCACTGCTCTTAATATTCAGCTGTGGTCGTGTCAAACCCTGCCCCCCCCCCCCTGTTACTTGACCTCCGGTTTGATTCTGCATCGGCTACAGAAACATACCGACACTTTGTGATGTATTTCTACTTCACTACTAATTCATTACTACTTTGCAAAACTGTAGTAATTACTGAGAAATTATCTGCCACTCTGCAGCCACAAGAGCCAAAATAGCATAGTTGATAATATAATAAAATAAAGTAAAAGTAT